>NC_054387.1:131317095-131967095 GCF_017654675.1 Xenopus laevis | reverse complement strand
CCGACGTAGGGGGTCGAAGTTTTTTTTAAAGGGAAAGTACTTCGACTATCGAATGGTCGGATAGTCGAACGATTTTTCGTTCGAATCGTTCGAATCGAAGTCGAAGGTCGTAGTCGAAGGTCGAAGTAGCCCATTCGATGGTCGAAGTACCCAAAAAAGACTTCGAAATTCGAAGTATTTTTCATTCGAATCCTTCACTCGAGCTTAGTGAATCGGCCCCATAGTGTATAACTTGCATTTATCAACATTGAACCTCATTTTCCAGTTTGCTGCCCAGTTTTCCAGTTTAGACAAATCACTGTGCAAAGTGGCAGCATCCTGCATGGAACCTATAGTTCTGCACAATTTAGTATCGTCTGCAAAAATAAAAACAGTACTTTCAATGCTCACCTCCAGGTCATTAATAAACAAGTAGAAAAGCAAGGGACCTAGTACAGAGCCCTGCGGTACTCCACTAACAACACTGGTCCAATTAGAAAATGTTCCATTTACCACCACTCTTTGTAGTCTATCTTTTAGCCAGTTCTCTATCCAGGTACAAATACTATGTTCCAGGCCAACATTCCTTCATTTAACCAGTAACCTTTTGTGTGGCACTGTATCAAATGCTTTAGCAAAGTCTAAGTAAATCACATCCACTGCCATCCCAGAATCTAGGTCTCTACTTACCTTCTCATAAAAAGAAATTAAGTTCGTCTGGCAAGATCTATTATGCATAAAACCATGCTGGTACAAACTCATAGTATTATGATTTGCTATGAAGTCCAGTATCTTATCCTTTATTAACCCTTCGAAAAGCTTTCCTACCACTGAGTCAGACTAACTGGCCTATAGTTTTGAGGCTGAGAACGGGATCCTTTTTTGAATAGAGGCACCACATTAGCAATTTGCAAAGTCTCTCGGCACTATGCCAGATCACAATGAATCCTGAAAAATTAAGTAAAGAGGTTTGGCAATCACAGAGCTTAGCTCGCTAATTACCCTGGGATGAATACCATCTGGCCCCGGACCTTGGTTAATCTTAACATGTTCTAGTCTCTTTTGAATTTCTTCATGTGTGAACCATGCATCATTAGTTGTATTACTAGAATTGGGACTATTAAGAAGGAAACCTTCTCTTACTGGTTCCTCATTTGTGTAGACAGATGAAAAATATGAGTTCAGAATCTGCGCTTTTATTTTGCTTTCATCAACTAGCTGACCCCCCTCTGACAGTAAGGGTCCCACCCCTTCCTGCTTCATTTTTTTACTATTAACATACAGTATTTAAAAAATAATTTTGGATTTTTTTTTACTGCTTGCTGCAATATCCTTTTCTATAGCAATTTTAGCTTGCCTTATAGCTTCTTTGCATGATTTATTGGCCTCCTTGTACCATATAAATGTTTCGGCTGTACCAGCTAACTTGAAAGCCTTAAAAGCACGTCTTTTCTTACCCACCTCAACACCAACGCTTCTATTGAGCCAAAAAGGTTTTGCTTTGCAAAGACGTTCCTTGCTTACAAGTGGAATACACTGACAAGTATATTTATTAAGCAGCATTTTAAAGACTTCCCATTTTTGTTCTGTGTTTAACCCTGTGAAAAGCATTTCCCACTTAATATGTTGCAGAGATGCCCTTATACTGTCAAAGTTTGCACGTCTGAAATTTAGTGTTTTAGTTACTCCCTTATAGAATTTCTTCTGCAACAGAATCTCAAAGGAGACCATGTTATGATCACTATTCCCTAAATGCCCCTCACCCACACAAATGTTAGAGATGAGTTCAGTATTGTTAGTTATTACAAGGTCCAAAAGAGAGTTATTCCTAGTAGGTTCTTGAACGAGCTGGAATAAAAAGTTGTCATTCAGCATATTTACAAACCTACTAGCTTTTTCTGTCTTAGCAACCCCATTACCCCAGTCAATGTCTGGATAATTGAAGTCACCCATAGCAACAACTTGACCCAGCTGTGAAGCCGCTTGTATCTGCAAGAGTAGCTGGGCTTCATACTCGACACTTATACGAGGTGGTTTATAACATACTCCAATGATAATTCTTTTTGTAACCTTTTGCCCAGTCAAAATCTCTACCCAGAGTGATTCTACACCCTCACCAGTGCCAGCTATGGTTATTTCTTTAGCGCATGGCTTTAATTCAGGCTTTACCTACAAACACACTCCTCCACCCGCTATTTAATCCCTCTGTCCCTCCTAAAAAGGGTGTAACCATTTAAATTTACAATCCAGTCACATGTTTCATCCCACCAGGTCTCAGTGATACCAATTATATCATAATTTTTAGATCATGCAATTAATTCTAGGTCTCCCATTTTACCTGACAAACTCCGTGCATTTGCCAGCATACAGCGGAGGTTACTACTTTTACTTTTGATATTTGCATTACTTAGTGGAGAATTATACGTTAAATTAGTATTATTCTGTTTTCCTTGTAACAGAGGGACCTCCTTAGCTGGTAATCTGTATGCCCCCCTCACTCCTCCCCCATGACCCCTTACTAATCCCACTGCCCCGTCTACACTAGCATCCCCATAATCCTTTATCTCACCCACCCCCCTGCTTGCCTAGTTTAAACACTCCTCCAACCTCTTAGCCATTCTTTCCCCTAGCACCGTGGACCCCCTTCCATTGAGGTGCAAACCGTCACGAATGTATAGGTTGTACCCCAAGGAAAAATCAGCCCAGTGCTCTAGGAACCCAAACCCTTCCTTCCTACACCAAGACTTGAGCCACGCATTTAGCTCCCTAAACTCCCGCTGTTTTCCTAAACTTGCACGTGGCACGGGGAAAATTTCAGAAAAGATGACATTGGAAGACCTTTCCTTGATCTTAAAGCCTAGATCCCTGAAATCATTCTTTAAGGTCTTCCATCTACCATTTATTTTGTCATTAGTACCGATATGCACTAAGACAGCTGGGTCCTGCCCAGCCCCACCCAATAATTTGTCTATCCGATCAACCACATGCCGAACCCTGGCACCAGGTAGACAGCAAACTGTTCGGTTGTAGCGATCCGGACGACAAATGACCCTATCCACTTTCCTAATAATTGAGTCCCCTATAACCACAATCTGCTTAGGCCTGACTCTACTCTCCCCCCCACCACTACTAGAGAAACTGGTCTTCTGGCTGTTAGAGAGATCAGCCCCATGTAGAATTGCTAATCCAGAGTTCATACTCCCATCATCTTCACACAATCTGGCAAATTTGTTGCGATGTATAAACTCCAGATCAGCCTCCATTTTCCTTTTGCCCACCTTAGATTTTCTAACTGTCACCCAGCTAGCTGCCTCAACATCCTGCTGCTGTTCTGTTCCCCCCAAACTATCTGACCCCACTAGGTCCTGCTCAGTGAGTAAAAGACTCCTTTCAAGATTGTCAACCGACCGCAGTGTTGCAATTTGTCTCTCTAGTGACTCTAACTCCAGCCTCCAAAGTGGAAATTTGCTCACAACCACCACAGAGGTAAGTATTTTGGATCTCTTGTTCCAAATCTGCATACATATGGCAGACTGTGCACTGAGTAAGACCTTCAATCTTACTAGCACTCATTATCCCAGTTACAGATCAAAACAGGGAAAAAAAATATATAAAAATTTGGGTTTAGAACAAACTTTTGACCTAGTTTGAACCTCCTTTAGTTTGAAACTCCATTGTTTGTAACTCCACTTACAGATCCCCCACTTAACTCCTGTGTTCCTGTGTTTGTAACTCCAATTACAGATCCCCCACTTAACTCCTGTGTTTGTAACTCCACTTACAGATCCCCCACTTAACTCCTGTGTTTGTAACTCCACTTACAGATCCCCCACTTAACTCCTGTGTTTGTAACTCCACTTACAGATCCCCCACTTAACTCCTGTGTTTGTAACTCCACTTACAGATCCCCCACTTAACTCCTGTGTTTGTAACTCCACTTACAGATCCCCCACTTAACTCCTGTGTTTGTAACTCCACTTACAGATCCCCCACTTAACTCCTGTGTTTGTAACTCCACTTACAGATCCCCCACTTAACTCCTGTGTTTGTAACTCCAATTACAGATCCCCCACTTAACTCCTGTGTTTGTAACTCCACTTACAGATCCCCCACTTAACTCCTGTGTTTGTAACTCCACTTACAGATCCCCCACTTAACTCCTGTGTTTGTAACTCCACTTACAGATCCCCCACTTAACTCCTGTGTTTGTAACTCCACTTACAGATCCCCCACTTAACTCCTGTGTTTGTAACTCCACTTACAGATCCCCCACTTAAAGAGCTAACACTAGAGCAAGCTCCGCTGGAGTCCCAGGGGTTCTATTTATACAGTCTGTTCAGGTGCAACTAATCAAACCCCACCCCCTCAAACGGAGGGAAAACTGCAAAGTAAAGCAGGTTGTGACAAACTTACTGTAAGCACAATAGCACCCAAACTTTGCTGTTTAGCACCCAAGTCAGAAAAAAAAAACCTTTGAAAAATAAAACCACAGTAGTTGAATATAACCCTTAATATAAAATAGCAGTTAATAACAAATACTTATCCTTTTCAGTTGATTTGTTTGCTTTAAGTTGCTTTATTCCAGTCAGTAGCCTACTGACATGGCAGCCATTTCTTGGAAGATCTTGTTGTTTTTGGCCAGAGTGTTGTTCCACTTAGTGAGAATGTTGTAGTTATTCTCCAATACTCTTTACCTCATGTTAAGGAAGCGAATACATTTGCCAGGCGCAAATTTGCAGCAAATTTTTTGTGTTCGGTCGCTGGCAATTAAATTCACGGTGTCAAAAAATTGTGGATGTGCATTGGAAAAGTCGCTTGTGTCAAAAACTTTGCCCATCAACACTATTCGGATGCCCATTGACTTTAACGCCAGCATCAACATTTTTTTCTCGAATTTTTTCGGCGTTTTGATTATTTCAAACTTTTCAGTGAAGTGAAATGGGAGAAATTCACCCATCACTATTTACCTCCTCTGACCAGAGATGCTTTAAGGATACCATCCACTCTTTCTTTTCCTTCAATGCGTGACAGGTCATGTTGCATATGTTTACTTTCAAGTAACTTCTTCATTATCATTAGTGATGGGCGAATTTGCGCCGTTTCGCTTCGTCGGAAAATTTGCGAAATTTGCAAAATGGCGAAAAATTCGCAAAATGGCGCCGGCGTTTAGTTTTTGATGCCAGCGCCCATTTTTTTTACACCGGCGCCCGTTTTCTGATGCCGGCGCCCGGTTTTGACGCCGGCGCCAATTTTTCGGAAAAAATTTGACGCCGGCCAATTTTTACCGCAAATTTTTGCGGGTGTTTCGCGAATCGCGCAAATTCGCCGCAAATTCGCGCCTGGCGAATAAATTCGCCCATCAATAATTATCATCTAATTGCTTTATTTAATTCAGTGACACTTTACAACACGTATTAATATTGTTCCATCATTAATACTATTCAAGTGCTGTAAAAAAAATAAAGATAAAAAATCTCCACTTAACAATGACCTTTAAATGTTTCCATGTTTCTCTATATAGTATGGAATACCACATCATAAGACAATTTAAAACCTATAGATATTAAAACACTTTGCCATTATGATTATTTTAGCAATACTTGGAGCTTATTCTAGTGTCTGTATATTTAAACAAAACTAAAATTGGGACAGACAATGAGAGGATCCTTATTCTAGTAAAGAGAAGTTCTATGAAGAGCACAGGCTTCAGTCCTGAGATGAACATTAGAGTTGATAATTAATCATCTGTGGTTTATGGGCTTTATTACAGTTCCGGAATAATTCACAGATGCACCACAGTAAAGAAGCCGAATCTTAGTAACTTTGTCATCAAAACCATCATTTTCTACGAAAATTCTGAGTCGCTCTTCAAAACCACAACTGAGGCTCTTGTGTTACAGGAAACCGAGGTAAAAATAAAAGAGAGGCTCAACCCAAACACCAGCGACTTTCCCACAGAAAAGAAAATGTTTCCCCTTTATCATCAGTCAGACACAATGTTTTATTGTCAAGCCTACAAGCTACTGAATAGAGGATTCTCTTACCAAACTCATTCGTAAGGGTATCCCCATAGCAGGACTAGAAGGGGTAGGCGGCAGAGAAACTATTTGGGGGGGGGGAGTAAGTGCACAAAATATATATACAGGTATAGGATCCCTTATCCGGAAAACCGATATCCAGAAAGCTCCGAATTACGGAATGGCTGTCTCCCATAGACTCCATTTTATCCAAATAATCCAAATTTTTAAAAATGATTTCCTTTTTCTCTGTAATAATAAAACAGTAGCTTGTACTTGATCCCAACTAAGATATAGTTAATCCTTATTGGAAGCAAAACCAGCCTATAAGGTTTATTTAATGTTTAAATAAATTTCTAGTAGACTTAAGGCATGAAGACCCAAATTACAGAAAGAACTGTTATCCGGTAAACCCCAAGTCCTGAGCATTCTGGATAACAGGTCCAATACCTGCATACCTCCCAACTGTCCCTTTTTCGGAGGGACAGTCCCTCTTTTGACAGCTCAACCCGCAGTCCCTCATTTGTACTGGAAAGTCCCTCTTTTCTCTGCACTGAACAGCCAGAAAAAGAAACAAAGTTTCTCAATTAATTGGCTTTTAGCAGAGAGCCCAGAACAGCTAACAGGTGCAAATAAGATACTTTGTAACAATTTTGAGACACGAAAACACAGTTTAGATAAGGAGAAATATTTTCAAACTTGCATAACCTGCCAAATTTTGTAAAACAAACATGGTAATTAGGGGGTGTGGCCACAGAAAGGGGGAAAAAAAATTTTGTCCCTCTTTTTACTTCCAAAATGTTGGGAGGTATGTACCTGTAATATGTTTTCTTATTGCAGTTTTAATGTCAAAATCCAATGAGCTAATAAAGGTATAGGACCAGTTATCCAGAATGCTTGGGACCTGGGGTATTCTGGATAACAGATCTTTCCAGTAATTTGGATCTTCATACCTTGCAGGATCACTAACTTCAAAGAAAAAATGTTAAAAATTTGTTAGAATACATCGGTAAAAAAACAAATTAAACTTTCAAATCGCAAAGTCTTTATTAAGAAATAACTTACCGAAACTCCACTTGCGCTCCTTTTCAGAAAGCGATCGGGCGATCCATCGTGCGGCGCGCAATTTCTCCTCCCTGCCTTCTTTATAGGAGTTTTGCAGGGAGGAGAAATCAAGTGCCGCATGATGGATCGTCGCCCTGTCGCCTTTTCTGAAAAGGAGCGCAAGTGGAGTTTCGGTAAGTTATTTCTTAATAAAGACTTTGCGATTTGAAAGTTTAATTTGTCTTATTTTATTTTTTTTCGATGTGTTCTAATGAATTTTTTTTTTTAAAAATTGATGTTACTGGTCCTTTAAGTCTATTATAAAATCATTTCAATTTTAAATAAACCCAATAGGCTGGTTTTGCTTCCAATAAGGATTAATTATATCTTAGTTGGGATCAAGTACAAGCTACTGTTTTATTATTACACAGAAGAAGGAAATCATTTTTAAAAATGTAGATTATTTGATTATAATCGAGTCTATGGGAGATGCCTTTTCCATAATTCAGAGCTTTCTGGATAATGGGTTTGCGGATAATGGATCCCATACCTGTATCAATAACAGCTGTTGAACTTGGTCTCTTTTTCTTTAAGAAGAACTGAAGGCTGAAAAAGAATGTTGAATAATTCTGTTTGTTATATTATGAATCTGAATATATTGGACTAGTGCAGAGGTTGAGCACTGCTATAAGGCTGGAACTAAGAGGGTTATTTACTAAAATCGGAATGTATCTCATAATATTAATAAAAAATGCTTGACCAACTCCCATGTCCGATTTTAGCTTGTTTATTAAAAAAAACAACTCGACAGTGAAAACTGGAATCATGTACATTTTTCAGGCTTTTTCCCCCGAATCAAAATACAAAAAAGGGAAGATGTGGGAGCACTCCAAGGCTAAGTTAAAATATGTTTAAGTACAATGGAAGTGCTACTGATTTTGCCAATTAATCAATGCACATTCCCTGGTCCCCTGTCTCACAAGTAACTCAGTATAAATACAAGTGCATGTGTTTACAAAAACAGGAGTTTTTAGTTACGAAATTATGATCATAAAGTTCATACGCCACCATACCACGTCATGGTAAACCCAAATTGCTTGATTTTTGTGGTTTTGTCCGAAAACCCCCAAAAAGTTGTATTTTTGGGCCAAACCCAGCACAGACCACGATTACTTCAATTTGGAATACGTGCTCCTCCCATTGACTTACATACAGGATTGCGACCTGAAATGGCGGATTTTTCAGATTCTGGCTTTTTGCTGTTTCAGGATATAATAAATCTGGAAAAGTTCGACCTTTAATAAATAATCCCTTCAGTGTAGGCAAAAGACACACATGCCTAGATCACAAAGGTGGAGCATTGCTAGGACTGTAGACTCTTCTATCTCTGTCTATCCTTTAAAGGAACAGTTTGGTATAAAAATAAAAACTGGGTAAATAGATAGTCTGTGCAAAATAAAAAATATTTCTAATATAATTAGTTAGGCAAAAATATAATGTATAAAGGCTGGAGTGACTGGATGTGTAACATAATAGCCAGAACACTACTTCCTGCTTTTCAGCTCTCTAACTCTGAGTTAGTCAGTGGCTATAAGGGGGGCAACATGGGACATAACTGTTCATTGAGTTTGTAATTGATCCTCGGCATTCAGCTCAGATTCAAAAGCAACAGTTATGATCCATGTGCCCCCCCCTCAAGTCATTGATTGGTTACTGCCTGGTAACCAATCAGTGGAAAGCAAGAGAGCTGAAAAGCAGGAAGTAGTGTTCTGGTTATTATGTTACACATCCAGTCACTCCAGCCTTTATACATTATATTTTTGGCTAACTAACTATATTAGAAACATTTTTTATTTTGCACAGCCTATTTATTTACCTAGTTTTTTATTTTTATACTGAACTGTTTCATTAACAGTGGTGAGTGTGTCTGAGTATTGATCAATTCTGATTCCTTCTTATGTGATTTATGAATTCATTATAAATCAGCCTTGTAGCATGAATTTTATATTGTACTGGCAAATTGGACCATTGGGCACACACGGATTTTGTCAGTTTTAATATATCAATAAATGCCCTATGTCCATCCATGATTGCCCAGTGGCACTACCTTTGCGAGTAGAATATAAGATAGAGGTGGTTGTGGTCTCAACAAAATAAGGTTAAGGTAAAATAAGGTTAAGGTAAACGTGTAGCTTTGGGTCACTAAAAACGGACAGTTTTAGATTACTCCCCCTTTGCTACACCCCTTAGCAATAATTACCCAAATTTGCCATAATGGTCACTGTAGAGCAGGGATCCCCAACCTTTAGAACCTGTGAGCAACATTCAGAAGTAAAAGGAATTGGGGAGCAACACAAGCATGAAAAATGTTCCTGGGGTGCCAAATAAGGGCTGTGATTGGCCATTTAGTATTTATGTTATTCCGGAGCACCTTGTTCTCTTTCAACTATTTCAACCTACATTAAGGGAGCCATTCACCAAGCTCGAGTGAAGGATTCGAAGTAAAAAAAACTTCGAATTTCAAAGTGTTTTTTTGGCTACTTCGACCATCGAATGGGCTACTTCGACTTCGAATCAAAGGATTCGAACTAAAAATCGTTCGACTATTCGACCATTCGATAGTCGAAGTACTGTCTCTTTAAGAAAAAACTTCGACCCCCTAGTTCGCCACCTAAAAGCTACCGAACCCAATGTTAGCCTATAGGGAAGGTCCCCATAGGCTTGGCTAAGTTTTTTTGGTCGAAGGATAATCCTTCGATCGTTGCATTAAAATCCTTAGAATCGTTCGTTTCGAAGGGTTTAATCGCTCGATCGAACGATTATTCCTTCGATCGAACTTTTTTGCGCAAAATCCTTCGACTTCGATATTCGAAGTCGAAGGATTTTCATTCCCAGTCGAATACCGAGGGTTAATCAACCCTCGATATTCGACTCTGTTTGGAAGTACACCTGGTTTTATACAACCAAAACTTGCCTCCAAGCCTAGAATTCAAAAATAAGCTCCTGCTTTGAGGCCACTGGGAGCAACATCCAAGGGGTTGGAGAGCAACATGTTACTCATGAGCTACTGGTTGGGGATCACTGCTGTAGTGAATGGTCACTGAGCATAATAACCTCAGACATGCCAGTAACATCACTACATAAAATAGATAATAAACTTATCAACCCCAGACATACCTGTAAGATCAAATCAGAAATGGCCAAGGAGTAATCCATTAACCCCAGACATGCCAGTAAGATCACTGTAGAAGATGGATGATGATCATGAGAATAATTCTGTTTTGCAACATTAGCCCACCATCATCTTGTTCTCACTGATTGCACTGCCTGTCCAAAAGTTCCTTTATAGCCAATAAGATCTAAGCAGGGCACTGACCTATATGCAAACAAATTAGAATAACTAAATGTAATACTATTCAAATGTTGTACATATTGTAATCAGACCTTCCACTAAGGGGCAGATTTACTAAGTGAATTTGCTAAGTGAATTTACTCGAGTGAATTTGCGAAGTTAATACAGTTCGAATTTCGAAGTAATTTTTTGGGTACTTCGACCATCGAATAGGATACTATGACTTTGAATTTAATTTGACTTCGATTCAAAGTAAAAATCGTTCGAATATCGACCATTCCATAGTCGATGTACTGTCTCTTTAAAAAAAACTTCGACTTAAATACTTCGCCAACTTAAACCTGCCGAAGTGCTATGTTAGCCTATGGGGACCTTCTAGAGCAATTTTCTAAGTTTTTTATATTCAAAGGAAAATCGTACGATCGGACTACGACCGGAATACGATTATACGATGAATGAAATTCTCCGACTTCGATTCGAATGTTGGAGGATTCTATTTAATGGTCGAATTTCAAAGTATTTTCCACTTCGAAATTCGACCCTTGATAAATCTGCCCCTAAGTGTCAGCATAGCTTTCAGCAAACAAGTGTGTGATAAGATTGACATTTATTACATAAATACAAAGAGGAAACTATGGAGCAGGGCTGACAATAGACACACATTGGCCTCAGCAATAGTTATTGAGGACATTGGACATATTAGAAGAAATGTAGGATGGGGGAGGAGGACTTCATTAGGGGCACTGTTAATTAGGGGCTTTGTTAGTTTCTTTCAAAAAATTTCCCAAACCAACCCCCCCCCCACTAACCCCATTTCGACACTCCGAATAAGATAACGTTTTAGATGAAGAGCTTGATGTCAATCATGTTACACTAATGGCCATTTTGCATGGTTTTCATGACTATCGAGAGTGATGCCGTCCGTGGGGATTGCAAGGAAAGATGACAACAATGTTTAAAGGGAAAGTAAATGAATTAAAGGTGTATTTTGAAACCAAGTTCTTCTGAAAGTATCCCGTTTAATTTAGCATTGAAAAAAAAAATGTAATGCTAGATAAAACTGTATACTTTCAGAAGAACTTGGTTTCAAAATATACCTTTAATTAATTTTTTTATTATTGTGTTATTCCTCAAAAGGACCTTGGGGTTTAAGGCGTGTTTTAGACCAGTGAAAGAGACTTTTCCTGAATGCCACATTACCCCAAGCAAAAATTGTTTAAAGTGAAAGTGTATCAATTTGTTGGTGTCTTTGATCTCATCCTGTTCATGGACATTTCGAAAGTCTGAATCATTACTGTTCTAGGGCTGCTAAGCATCTGGCTAGTACCATCATTCAGTATGTTGTACATGAAATACTGTATTTCTACTAGGGATGTTTGGGTCAGCCTGATAGCACACCATTTGTGGGTCACGGGTAGGGATGTAGCGAACTGTTCTGCTGCGAACTAGTTCGCGCGAACTTCGACTGTTCGCGTCCGCCGCAAGTTCGCGAACGTCGCGCGACGTTCGCCAATAGGCGTTCGCGTCAAAATCGTTCGACCATTCGACCATTCGATCGCTAAAATCGAACGATTTTCGTTCGAATCGAACGATCGAAGCCATTGGATTGAATGAAATCATTCAATCGAATGGCTTCGATCGTTCGATTCGAACGAAAATCGTTCGATCGAACGATTAAAATCCTTCGATCGTTCGATCGATCGATCGTTCGCGAACACATACTCGGCGGTTCGCTACATCCCTAGTCACGGGTAGGTTGAGCTCTTCTGCCTGTTCTCCCCTTCCGTGACCTTACACTGCCGGCTTCTGATTTTATAGGCATGTGCTTACCCCATCCCTTTTGTGATGTCATCGGTAAGGCAGGTTGATGCAGGCCTATAAAAAGACGGGAGGAGGCGGATGTGGGTCTGGTCAGGTGTGGGTTGGGTTTTTCTCAACTCTTTACTAATTCCTACCTATGTTTTTAATATTTAGTTCTCCTTTAAAAGGTAAAGTGAGTGACTCCCAGTGACACGTTGACTTTGGCACTGGCGACAAATAAAAATGCATCAGCTCTTATGGCATTTGCCACAAAACACAAGTAACAAGCCCAAGTCTGTGTTCATATATAGACCCATTAATTCCATTTACAGACAGGGGCACATTTACTTAGGGTCGAACATCAAGGGTTAATTAACCCTCGATATTCGACTGTCGAAGTTAAATCCTTCGACTTTGAATATCGAAGTCAAATGATTTAGCGCTATTCGAGCGATCGAGCGATCGAAGGAATAATCGTTTGGATCGGACGATTAAATCCTTCGAATCGAACGATTTGAAGGATTTTAATCTATCGATCCAACGAAATTCCTTCGATCACAAATTTGTTAGAGAGCCTATGGGGACCTTCCCCTAACATTGAGGTTCGGTAGGTTTTAGGTGGGGAAGTAGGGGGTCGAAGTTTTTTTAAGAGACAGTACTTTGACTATCAAAAGGTCGAATAGTCGAACGATTTTTAGTTCGATTCAAAGTCGAAGGTCGAAGTAGCCATTTCGATGGTCGAAGTAGCCAAAAAAACACTTCCAAATTCGAAGTATTTTTTTATTCTATTCCTTCACTCGAGCTAAGTAAGTGTGCCCCCTTATATCATGTAAATTGCAACGTTCCTTATAACATATATAAAGCTAGGATTGGGCTTACAAAAGGGGTTGTTTGTCTTTAAGATTGTCTTTAAGATTTGTAACCTTACAGAGCATATGTTAGATATATTTGTTAGATATATTTGTTAGATATATTTGTTAGATATATTTGTTAGATACATGTTAGATATGTATCGAAGGGGTCAGTGACTCCCATTTGAACAAGGGATGGGATAAGAATAAAAAAGCAAATAATTAAAAAATAAAATAAATAATGAAGACCAGTGGAAAAGTTGCTTAGTATTGAATATTCTAAAACCTACTAAAACGTAATTTACAGGTGAGTCACCCCTTAAAGCAGCGCAGCTCGTGAGACCTGGTTCTGCAGAGTCATGTAATATCCTGTTGGTGGGCACAGAAAGACTGAATAATATGTATAACCTCAGCCTTGCAGGGGCTTTTATTATTATTTGTTGTCCTCACAGGCTTAGATTATGTGAGACGCACACATGCAATGTGGCTTGTAATACATTTCTTGTCATGCCACTGCCATTTAAGAAAATATTTGCAGAGTTAATACAAAGATATTTATATTTCCTACCAATGGCAGAACCCCTTTATTAAACCCCTATTGTTTTAATTTTGTATGATTCTTATCCCCACCAACCAGTTCATTTGTAAATCACTTTTATTTTCTTAAATAGACTTTAAAAAAGAACTAAACCATAAAAATGAATATGGATAAAAATGGCATATTTTCTATAGTGAACTTATTGCACAAGGCTAAAGTTTGAGCTTGTCAATAGCAGCAATGATCCAGGACTTCAAACTTGTCACAGGGGGTCACCATCTTGGAAAGTGTCTGTGACACTCACATGCTCAGTGGGCTCTGATTGGCTGTTGAGAAGCTAAGCTTAGGGCTCGTCACTAATTCTCCAGCAGAAAATGAGCTTCCCTGGCTGTAATATAAGCTGATGCTACAGGTTTGCTGATTATTCAATTCTGATGCTAATTGCACTGGTTTCTGTGCTGCCATGTAGTAATTATCTGTATTAAACATTAATACTTAGCTACCAAGGTAAAACGGGTACTGGGCTGGTTCTCAGACAGTCAATTAACATGGGTAGAATTTGAAAGGAATTATCCCCCAGTAGGCTCCCTATAGACACAAACAAGCAGTATATTAATAATAATAATAATAATAATAATATACCTCCCCCTGGAACTATGCAACAGGTATGTGCTGGAATAAGGTGAAAAAGTGAGACCACTTGGATTTCAGTCCTAAGGAGTCTCCGTCAATCCCATAGTTACATTCAGTAAATTACATATGGCTGCATGTAAAAATATCCAAGCCACTTATACCCTTAATGGGACTGAACTGGGCAAATCCATTATGGAAAAGGACCTTGGAGTCCTTGTAGATGATAAACTTGTCTGTAGCAAGCAATGCCAGTCAGCAGCATCAAGGGCAAATAAGGTCTTGAGTTGTATTAAATGGGGCAGAGAGTCACAGGAGGAGGGGGTCATTCTTCCACTGTATAGAGCACTGGTAAGGCCCCATCTAGAATATGCCCTACAGTTTTGGTCTCCATCACTCAAACAGGACATTATTGTATTAGAGAGGGTACAGAGAAGGGCAACTAAGCTGGTAAAGGGAAAATCTTAGCTATGAGGAAAGACTGGCCAAATTGGGGATGTTCACTCTGGAGAAGAGGCGCTTAAGGGGAGATATGATAACTATGTATAAATATATAAGGGGATCATATAATAATCTCTCTAATGATTTATTTACCAGTAGGTCTTTCCAGCTGACACAAGGTCACCCATTCCGATTAGAAGAAAAGAGGTTCCGCCTAAATATTCGGAAGGGGTTTGTTACAGTGAGAGCTGTGAAGATGTGGAATTCTCTCCCTGAATCAGTGGTACAGGCTGATACATTAGATAGGTATAAGAAGGGGTTGGATGGTGTTTAGCAAGTGAGGGAATACAGGGATATGGGAGATAGCTCATAGTACAAGTTGATCCAGGGACTGGTCCCATTGCCATTTTGGAGTCAGGAAGGAATTTTTCCTCCTCTGAGGCAAATTGGAGAGACTTCAGATGGGGTTTTCGCCTTCCACTGCATCAACTGGCCATTAGGCAGGTTATATATAGACTTAAGGTTGAACTTGATGGAATTGACTGCTGCTAAGATTCAGTCCTTGTTTATAAATTAAGATAAAACTCTCTGCTTGTATAGAGAAATTTCAGAAACTGAGGACACCCACCACTTTTCTTTTTATCTTAAATTGCAATTGAGAAATTATAATTTATCAGTGTTCCCAAAGGCCCAACTCCCACTGAAACACCACTAACTGAGCTGTGCAAACAATCAATAATATGACAGGGGTTTATTTCCTGGTTCTATATGGTTATTAACCAGATGGATCTCACACCATACGAGAAATAGCACATGATGTATAAAACATTTGGGAGGCTTGGGCGTGATTGGCTGCCAGTGGCACTGGGACACTAGTGTTTATCCATCATGTGACACAGGACAGAAGCACAAGAATGAATTGTGAGCTCTTCAGAGACACTGTCTGCTCAAATCCAGCTAAATGCAGTCACATTGATTGGGAGACGTTTCATAATGACCCAAAACACACAGCCAAAGCAACCCAGGAGTTTATTTAAGAAAAGAAGTGGAATATTCTTCAATGGCCAAGTCAGTCACCTGATCTGAACCCAATTGAGCTGCAATTCACTTGTTGAAGACTAAACTTGGGACAGAAAGTCCACAAACAAACAGCAAGTGAAAGAAGCGGCTGCATTAAAGGCCTGGCAGAGCATTAAACAGGAGCAAACCCAGAATCTGGTGATGTCCATGAGTTCAACACTTCAGCCTGTCATTGCCAGCAAAGGGTTTTCAACCAAGTATTAGAAATGATCATTTTATTTTCAGTTTTTTAATTTGTCCAATTACTTCTGAGCCCCTGAAATGAAGTGATTGTGTTAAAAAAAGGCTTTAGTTCCTCACATTTCTATACAATCTTTTTGTTCAACCCACTGAATTAAAGCTGAAAGTTTGCAATTCAACTGCATCTGAGTTGTTTCATTTAAAACTCATTGTGATGATGTACAGAACCTTGGTTCTTTGAAAAGAGGGTCCTGGGTCAAAAGATTTCAACTTCCACATAGGAAAGGATCTGGTAGAATGCAGTGAAAACATTAATATGTGCTAGGGAGAATCTATATCAGGTTATAATGGAATTGTATCACCCCCCCCCAACTATTTCATAAATTATTCCTGGACACATCAGCGTCTCTTGTTGGAGGTGTGAAGAACAAGAGGTTTGACTTTTTCCCATGTTCTGGAGCTGGCACAAATTAAAAAGATTCTGGGAGATGGTGAAGGTCTCTGTAGAGACAGTGGTTATGGTGACAATAAAACTAGATATTTGTATTAGAAAATAAGATCGCCAAATTGAAAAATCCCTCACAAAATGGTTAACCAAATTGTGACAGCAGCGAGGGGAATGGATTATTTAATAGTACTGAAACATCTCACTGTCAGTAGCATAACTTGTTTGTGCCGCCCCCCACAAAAAAAAATCAGTCCCTCCTTGCCTGGTCCCCCTCCCAGCTACTTGCATTGCATCTCCCTGACCACCACCTTGCCCCTACCCTAAAGGTATGAGAAGGACTGGGAAGGGGGAAACAATACCCCATGGCCTGGAACCCCCTGTTGCCTGTGAGCCCCACTTCCTGTGACCATAAGGTCTGCTGTATAGATAGTTATTCCACTGGACATGGTTGATCTGTTTGATAATATCTGGTATAACTGGGAGGGTACTAGGAACACAACTGATTAAGTGTTAAAAAAGAGTTGTTCTAGACATTGAATCCTTAGAAAATGGAAATGGGCAATAGACAGGCTCATTGCCTTGACAGTCTATAATTTCAGGTCCTGATCTGGCTCATCTATTAAATAACTGCAGGTCCATGAATATCACATCATAGTTTCTAATAAATGTCAACTCTAAAACTGAACCCAGCAGTGCACTGATATAAGCATCGTCGGGCACAACGTGTTCTTGGGATATCATAGCGATCTTTAGTTGATTTCATTCAGTAAATGTCTGTGAAGATTCTCATTCATAGAGGTCATGGTATATCTATAGAAATAAGTCAAATCAACTGGACTTGCTGTGTTGTCTCACAAGTCATCCAACTGAATTTCTCAATTCAGAAACATCTTCAAGAAAAACACAGCCAGTTGATTTGACTTATTCCTACAGATAATTCAACAAACGGGTCCAAGTTTTGAAGACCCTGAAATATAACAATCTCTGATTTATCTTTATAATGAACAGTTATTCTACATCACTATAGAATGTTAATTATCATAATCATTAAAGAGCATTAAATGAATAATAGACCATGTGGTTATCCCTTTGTGATGAGTCACACACTATCTCGTGTGTATCTGTGAATTTGTGGGTACATCGGGGTGGTTTTTATATGAAATCTAGCTTTTGGTCTAACTTTAACCATAGCGACAGCATTGACATAAATACAAGAGACCCAGTTTTTGTCTTTCTATAGACAGAGGCTGCATCTTATTACACGGCATTTGAGCAGGAGGGATCAGTAAGGTAAGTGAATATATCCCAGCAAGTTATGTTTGTATGTACATAAAGTTATGTTTTAGTATAATGTAGAGACATTGATAACATGTAAATGGCTTCCTTTAAATTGTGTGGTTTTATGTTATTTTCCATTATGTTGGGTTTGCCTAATCTAAATTGTAAATATTTTCCCCTGGGGATGGCAGCACACGGGAAATAGAAAGTAGAGTCACTCTGGGGCTGACCATGATTTGGTATTAGTATTTCATTTGATGGTTTTGTTTCTGTTTTCTCTCTGTCAGTCTGTTATTTAAGATTTTGCCTGATTGCTAAGTTTATTGGGGCCTCACCAACCAGATTACCTTGAAAAAATGTAGGAAAATTTTCAATTTAGAAAAAAAAAACACTTTTTAAGGTGAACAGCCACTTTAAGGGGCAGATTTACTAGTTTGAATGGCATTTTTGGTCAAAACTGAACACAAACTTGAATTTAAAACCACCAACTGAAATTTGATTTTGAATGTGAGATTTATCCCAACTCGACCCAGGAAACAGTTCTAATTTGATTTTTTTCCACCTAAAACATGCCGAGTTCATGTAGAAGTCAATGGCAGAGGTCCCTTGAACTATTTGAAGATGTTAATGGCAGTGATGAACCAATTTTTTGCCACATTTTGCTTAGAAAATGATGCCCCATAGACTCCAATGGGAGAAAAAAATAATGTTGCGCATCAAAAAAAGTTGACACACAAAAGTCAAGGTTTGATTCCAACTTGGTTGTGACTATTCCATCAAATTTTAGACATTCAATTTCTTCATGAATAACATACCATTCAAATTGATTACAGTTTAAAAAAATTCACATTACCTTTGATAAATAACCCCCTAATTCTTCTTTTTTTGCCCACTTCATGGCTGCTCCTCTTCTAGAGCTGCAACTTCTTAAAAATCTAAGTAACCTCTGCAAAGCTTTTTCCTGCAAAGCAAATTTTCAGGAAAATGTAATAATAAATAAACATTAAAAACCTGAGCGGATTTGATCAGAGTTTGTAGCAGAAAATATTGAGATAAATCTGGACTTTGCTTAATAATCCCCATAGTCTAAGATAAAAGCTGTCCCAGACAGGAAGGGAATACATTTGGAGAATAGTGATGGGCAAATTTGACCCGTCTCGCTTTGCCGAAAGTTCCCAAAATGGCAAAAAATTTCTAAAATGCATTGAAGTCTATGGGTGACAAGATTTTTTTGACACTCGACAAATTTTGTTTGAAGCATGACAATTTTTTTCACTCATTGGAGTCTATGAGCATCATTTTCATGGCGAAACTTGGCAAAATATTTTGCCCATCATTATTGGAGAATACTACAAAGGAAGGTGACCAGGAGTCTTTAATGATCAGTCAAGTCATTTTTTCGGTGGTTTCATGGCATTAACAAAACAGCGGAAAAGAGATTGGGGAATAAGTTTTGGGTAGAGTGAACAGTCACCTTAGCTGTACTGCATTTCTTTTTGATATGGAACAGGTTTAACATATATAAGTACACAACAGGTAAAGTGTATAGATTCTTAAAGAAGGAAATATAATACATTTAGTATTTTTACATTCATACATCATTTGCAGTTTTAGTTTTTAAGGAACCTACTTTTTATACTCAATGTCATGTTTGTTTCCCCACTCTAATGTCTTCATAGCCTTCCTCATATTTTCTCTTTCACACTTTCATTCTATCATATTCTACATAGGCTTTGTGTGCCATTCGCCATAGACCCCATCTAATATAATCTGTATTTTTGTTTTGTAGGTCATTATTCATGAAACTAAACATGCTCATTCTCTTCACTCTCCTCATTGCCTTGCCTAAGTCATCTTCCACCAATCTAGAGCCACTCACATATGCCTGCCAAATTGGTTCTCCAGAGCAATGCAAGAAAGCCTCGTTTGTACCAGGTCACACATTACTGGGACAAGGCATAGACATTGTGACCATGAAGAACACTGGCGCCTCTCTTCTTGACATGCAAATATACCAAATGTCCAACAAAACATGCACCATGTGTAACAACCCATTTAATGGAAAAACCCTGGAGAAACTGCCAATATCCATGGTGGACTGGAGACCTCAGTCCTCTTGCTCCAGGAACATTGTTAGTAGTTTTATGAGGTCAAAGGTGTCTTTAGCTAACAAAGAAGCCTCTAATATTCAGAACAACTGGAAATTGGGTTTAGATATACCAATCAAAACTGTAAACATGCATACAGCCCTGGCTGGGTCTCACTCAAGGTTGGCTGAGTTTGCTGAGAGTAAAACTGTTACTGACAAATACAGCTTTCTCTCCCACAAGCTCAGCTGTGCTTTCTACAGGTAAGAAATTAAATAGAACCACTAGCAATAAAAGGTCCCAGTATTGAAAACACCAGTAACACCAGTGGTGTAACTACAGAGGAAACAGCCCCTGTGGCTGCAGGGGGGCCCAGGAGGTATAGGAGCCCCCCTGAGGCCCAAATAAAGAGTAATTTCAACATGTATTTGTAAAACAGGTCAACTCCTGGATATGTTTGGGGCCCTAAAATTAATTTGCTGTGGTCCCAGTAAATTCTAGTTACTCCACTGGGTAACACCAAGAAAAAAAATGCCCTAATTCATTTACAAATAGCTGTCTATAAAGGTTTTTCATTGATCCAAATCCTAATATACAGCATCAAGGCTTCCGCAAAACACTTGGATGAGTGGTAAAATGTTTTCATGATTGTTTAGCAAGTTCAGTTTCTTTAGATTGTCATTACAAAAATCTGCCCGGTAATCTTTGCTTTTGAAACTCCTGAGAAAATACTCTGATGCCAATACATGTTGGTGGCCATGCCTGAAAGTAATTAAGACTGCATGCAGTCTGTAGATTGTGGATTTGAGGGATCAGAAACAGGATTACTGGCTCCTTCCCCATCTGAGTTTGGTAAAAACCTTGGAGATGATAAAGAATATGCTAATGTTTTTATAATAGACTATTGTCATATTGTATATCCATGCCTATCCGTTTGAAACATGTGTGTATTTTTTTCAGGCATACTCATTACATTTATATACCTTATATATTCATATGAATGGTCCTCCTCCAAATAGACTTGTACCACTGTGTACCGGGTGGGGCCCAAATTGTTTAAAAGTTGGGTAGGCTGTTTAAATTAGATTATACTTATTGCTTTTGAATTCTGTGGAGCAGTTGATTAGCCATCTAAGTAAACCCGCAGATGAGGCAATTCTTGATGGCACTTCATTGTCAATAGTTCTGCCGAACAGTGGACATTAGTATCAGTCAGAGCTTGACTAGCTCTCAGCTATTTAGATATCTTCAGGTGGCATGGAGGCAACCACGTATAATAATAATGCATTTAAAAGAGATATTGTTAAACTGAAACTGTGGTCCTACCAGACATTTAGAAAATACATATAAATATTGATTGGATGAAAAAAAACATTTACACATATTCAGAACATGAAATATCCTCTAAAATGTTTGCTGTCAGAAGGCATGCATCCCAATTTTTACAGAGTTGGGTTTGGGGCGGATTAGGGTTGATGTGGGCACAATGGAGCATGTCCAGTGTAGATCATGGAATGGTCTAAATTGTCTCACTTTCAAAAATTCAGATGTTGGGACATACACATGCTGAATTCCGGCAACATGGGTTCATACTTCAGTGCAGAAGCACACAATATAATTTCTTCATTGTATATTCTTTTTCTTTTCAGATTCCGTCTGTCTTTGGACCCCCCACTTACCCAGGATTTTACCAAGTCTCTACAGAAACTCCCTCACAGCTATAAAAAGAAAAACAAGGAACAGTACCAAAAGCTGATAGCTAAGTATGGAACCCATTACATAGTGCAAGCAGAGGTTGGAGGCAAAGTCTCGGAGGTGACTGCTCTGAGGACCTGCCAAGTGGCCATGGAAGGTATGAGATTGGATGAAGTGAAGGACTGTCTTAGCGTTGAGGCAAAGATCTCTGCAGGTTTCCCAGTAAGCGACCCTTCCATCAGCACTGAATTAAGCAGGTGCAAAGAAATTGCAAAAACTGCAAAGCGTGGGACCAACTTTCATTCAACATTCAGTGAAAGGATCTGGGAGGTGAGAGACAGCAAAAATGCTTACAATATGAATTAAACCATAGATACTGTCACTATGTGATATGTGGTTTCCAGAACAATCTGGGATACCTATAGTGAATGCAGTTTGCTGGATTGCAAACATTTATTGCAATTACATTTTTTTTTCCACCTTCTGTTTTATTATTCACTGGTTTATTTTGTCCTTATTCATCCTTCCTGCCTTTTCCTCTTTTTTTATGTCCAACTTTTTTGTTTCTTCTATAATGGATTCATTGTAATGTTCATGCACATATTCCATTTCTTCTCATTGCCTTTCCCATAGAAAGGGGGTTATTTATTAAAATCCGAATGCTAAAAAATGCTTTAATTTACTATAAAATCCGAATTTTCAGTGCAAAAAAAATCATGTAGTAACTGGTCGAGGTCCTGTAGAAGTCAATGGCAGAGGTCCTATTTACAATTTGAAGATATCATGGTCTGCGCTAAGTTTCCTATGATAATCTGAACATTTTGGGCTTTTCCACTGATTTCATGAAAAATTCAGTATTTTCAGACGTCAAATACGAAAAGTTTTCAGATTTTTCGTGTGACAATCTCAAAAATCTCGGTTTTTGTTAGAAAATCAGAAAAAGTCACTATTTTTCCTGATCCAATTTTTTCGTTGTTTATTAATGATAAATAAGGATAAATAAAGATAAAGAATCACGGATTCTAGTTTGGTCTAACTTTTTTTATTTAAAACATTTGGATTTTGATAAATAATGCCCAATATGTTCTCATGTATTTCAGTGTCACCCAACTTTCTTCTCTTGTCTGTGCTCCAACTTGTGGCATTTTTTGTCTTCTACTTGTACCCTTGACTTTGTTTATTACTTTATGTGTTTTATTAACTGTTGCCACCCAACCCTTTGATATGTTTTAATTTTTTTTTTTATTCCTGTTTCTTTTGCTGTGCAAAGTTTTGAAGCTGTTAGTCTGGGCTTGTGTGTCTGAGAATGTGTGTCTTTTGTTGTGTGTTCATAGGAGGCATATTGTTTAGAGGTGTACAGTTGTAGGAGTAGTTGTGTTCAAGTGTTATCAGGATTTTTTTCTTCCTTTGGTCATCCAGTGTTATAGTCACTTGACTTCAAGGGTTCTGATTCAAATACCAATTCTGCATTAAGTGTAGTAGCGAAAACTTGAATTGAACCATGGACTTGGTACTTCCCTATTCTTCCATACTGTACATTAAGGGGCATATTTATCAAGCATCAAATTTGTGAGGTTTCAGAGTTTTCTTCTACTTTGAATAAACTCACAATTTAAAAAAAAACTCTCTATTTATTTTAAAAATCTGAATATAAAAACCTTGATTGAATACAATTGTGAATAAAACTTAAAAATGATAATATGTGAGTTTACAAGCTCAAAGAAACTTGAACTTTTTTAAGGTCAAAAAAACTTTGAAAGAACTCAAATTAAAAAAATAGCTTACATTTTGCCCCATTAACTCCAATTGACTTTTACATGAACTTGCAAATTTTTAAATTCTGAAGTTTTACATTTGAGTTTTTCAATTATTGTATTACTGTAGAAGCTCCAAACATTAGTGAAACTAGTCCACTCAGCACTCTTATCACTTACCTCTAGATAAACTACGATACCTTGGAACACGCTGAGCTAATTAAGCAGAAATTTGATTTATTTTCAAATTCTGAGTGCTGGAAAACTAGTCCCTTTAAACCATATATAAACCCCACCTAATATAGTCATAAATGGGGAAAATGAAAAACAATGCAATTCTTCCTAGATCCCTGGAACCTGAATACTTGTTTTGTCATGCGCTATCAAACTGAACTAAACCTAAAGGGAGATTGAAACACATTTTAACAGCCATCTTACGTTTTACAGGTGAAAGGAGGAAAAGTCACTTTTGATCTTCTGAACACTGAGGAAGGAAAGGGATCTCAAGTATTTGAAGAATGGATGGCGAGTCTTAAGACTGATCCAGATCTACTGACCTATTCTATAGAGCCCATACACAACCTGGTGAGATTTGATGGACCTAAAAAAGAAAATCTCAGAATTGCAGTTAGTGAGTATATTAAGGAAAATGCTTTCACAAAGAACTGCTCCTGCCCAGGATATTCTCCCCCAAGCCGGGGTCCTGACTGTCCCTGCACTTGCCCTACAACCAAATACATGAACTCAGACTGCTGCCCAACAAACCAAGGAATGGCCAAACTTATACTGAAAATCCAAAGTGCACAAGACCTACGTGGGGACATCTTTTCAAAGACAGATAGTTATGTCAAATTCAAATATGACAGCAGAGAAGCTCAGTCGCCTACAGTCTGGAACAATAACAACCCCGTTTGGGATATTGAGTTTGACTTGGATTTTGTGAAACTCGGTGACTCTAAAAAGTATTCCATAGAGGTGTGGGATAGGAATAATGTAACTCCTGATAAATTCCTTGGTAGATGTGAGATTATTCTGATGTCTGGTACTTCAGAAAAAACCTGTTACCTTCCCCACGGAAGTGTAACCTATACAATTACAGCAAATTGTGTTACTCATCTTCAGGGGCTTTACTGTCAAGATTATAGCCCTGTGCCAATTAAATAAATTCCATGACCTTTATTTTAAGCCCCCACCATAAAGTCACTCTATGCTATTTCAATGAGGGGGAAACTATTTTAAAATATTATAGCTAATATTCCTTAATAAGTGATGAGTGAAAATTTTCACCAAGTTTCACCACGAAAATGTCACCCATAGACTTCAATGGGTGAAAAAAAATTGTTGTGCGTCAAAAAATATATATTGTGTTGCACATAGACTTCAATGCAGTTCGGTTAATTTCACAAATTTTCATCAACGCAAAAGGGGTTAGATTCACCCTTCACTATCTATAATATATATATATATTCATTTTGTGTAGTTCTTCAAATATTCAGGTTATCGTATATACTCGAGTATAAGCCGAGTTTTTCAGCATCCAAAATGTGCTGAAAAAGTCTACCTCGGCCTATACTCGAGTCAGTGGGCAGTAGCTAAGATTGCAGTCATTTTTAATCATTCCTATACCAACAGTTCGCTTGGGGAGAGACTGCAATATCACACAGCGCCCTCTGTTGGTTATATGAAAGAATAACAGTGCGCCCTCTGTTGGTTATATGAAAGATTAACAGTGATGGCAATATCACACAGCGCCATCTGTTGGTTATATGAAAGATTAACAGTGACTGCAATATCACACAGCGTCCTCTGTTGGTTATATGAAAGATTAACAGTGACTGCAATATCACACAGCGCCCTCTGTTGGTTATATGAAAGATTAACAGTGACTGCAATATCACACAGCGCCCTCTGTTGGTTATATGGAAGAATAACAGTGACTGCAATATCACACAGCACCCTCTGTTGGTTATATGAAGGATTAACAGTGACTGCAATATCACACAGCGCCCTCTGTTGGTTATACGAAAGATTAACAGTGATGGCAATATCACACAGCACCCTCTGCACATGGTAGTGGGACAGTGGGACGATGCACACAGTAATCCGTTTGGCAATTCTCTGTCACCATCAACTTTGCAAGGAAGTCCGGTTGATCGCTGGGGGGGTCGCTTTGGCGGAATGTGCGCTGCTGGGAGACAGGGCTGTCTAGGCTTATACTCCAGTCAATACGTTTTCCCAGTTTACGTAGGTAAAATTAGGTACCTCGGCTTATACTCGGGTCGGCTTATACTCGAGTATATACGGTAAATATTTTTGGGCACCCAGTTACAGAAGCAATTTCAATGTTGGCTATGCTTAGATGGCTACCATACATAACATACAATGGCTACTCACTATCAACTTTTAGTTTACTAGTTTTTTATGCTTATGCTTTTTAAGGCCACATTACATTAACTTGATATTTCGGTCTATCGCCTCTTTCTTTAGAAATTGTATTTTTAAAGCATTAAAAACAACATAAAATATAATGAGTTCAAAAAGTCTGTATTATTGATTCATTTCATGTCTGAAGCTACAGTATCTGCTAGCCAGAATAAAGCAGGATACAAACCTTAGGGATTCTATCATGGTAAAACATGGGGTTTTTTTTCAAAATAATAGAGCTCCTCCAGCAGTATTAAGCAATGACATTTTTTTTTTTTATATTTCATTTTGAAATCTGACATGGGGCTAGACATGTTTTTAATTTTCCAGATGCACTCAGTCATGTGACTTGTGCTCTGATAAACTTCAGTCACTCTTTACTGCTTCACTGAAGTGATATCACCCCCTTCCCTTTATCCTTCAGCAGACCATTAGCAGAACAATGTAAAGGTAACAGTATAACAGCTCCCTGACACCTGCATTGCTAGGTATAGATATGAGAATAGCACTCAATAGTAAAAATCCTCACTGCAACTCCTCCATTTACATTGAGTAGGAGAAACAATAGCTTATCTAAAAGCAGTTCCATTATGTAGTGCTGGCTCTTTCTGAAAGCAAAGGATCATACACAATGACCTGAGATGGCTGCCTACATACCAATATTACCACTAAAAAAATATATGCATTGGTTCAGAAATACAATTTTATATGAATTATTTGTAATGTAAAGAGTCAACACAGTTAAGGCACAAACCTTTTTAAAGGTGAAGGAAGGGTGCTCTTTACTTGTGGGTTCCAAAAGTTAGGCACCCCCAAATGATTATATATATATATATATATACTCACCTCACACCCTGGGCCAATTCTCTTATCAGCAGAAAACTGCACCAGCCTGGGTTTCTTTCAGTGAGCACCATGGAACGATTGGCTTCCGGGTTCTTCATTCTTTGCCCAGGTGCACATGCACAGTAAAGTTTTCTCCTAATAGTGTGAGGGGTGTGAGGTAAGTGTATATAATCACTTGGGGTGCCTAACTTTTGGAAACCCCAATAAAATATGCCTTTACTTGTCCTTTAAAGATGACACTACATTCTATCTTAATAACTAGGACACTCCTCTCCCCACCAAGAATACACACCCACTATTTGCCAATACCTTTAACAGTATGAGTAGGGACGTCTTGCTCTTGTTCCCCTTGCCATTGAATTGCAATATATGGGTTAAAACACAACACTTTATGAAAAGCATCTGCTTCTGCCCCTTCTGCTGACTTCTGTCCTGATAGACCTTTCTAATCATCCTGGAAAAGCTTTACTAACGAAATCACTGGGCTGATTTGTTGACAACATTTGTCATGCATAGCTAAATAGGAGCTATTTATTTAAATAAAGGCAGTGTGAGAGACCCCGGCATGCTTCATCCTTTCTAATCATCCAGTTTTCCATGAGTCTGCCAGAAGTCGTGTGAGAGGTGTTACAGTTGGATAGAGGGCAGTTTGAGACATAATTGGGCATGGAAGAAAGGCTTTGACTGGCATATATATATATATATCTATATATATATATATAATGCAGTTCTGTGTTACTACTCCCACATTTGTACAGTTAGCATGGATAAGTTGGAGCCCTTCTTTACAATATACTTTCCACAGCAACTCTTGCCACTAGTGATGACACTTTGTGAAACTGTAAAAAAATTGCCAAAAATATTAAAGTCTACGGGTGTTTGTTTTTTTTTGGCTGAATCATGGTGAAATATTTTGCTCATGCCTAGTTGCTACTGCTCCCTGCTGTTCTTCTCTCCCTTCCCCTTGATAGTCTCTTGACTCATCACTGTTAGAGGTGGGTCAGAGTCAGATGAGTCAGGAGAGGTACATCCCTAGGGTCCAACAACCCCCCAAACTATTGCACCCTAGACACTTGGGTCTTCTTTCTACACCTAGTTCCAGCCATGGGTTATAGCAGTGCTAAACCTCTGGGCTAATACAGTACATTCATTACATAAAATACAGAATTTCTAGACATATTCTTTTCCAGCCTTTAATCCCTCTTCAAGAAATAGAGACCAAGTTACATGGGAAGGGAGGTAAGAGACAATGAGCTGTTATGGTAGTAGTTGATTGGATTTAGACAATAAAACAGCAATACAGTTCAATAAATATATATTATTTTCTGTACCTGCCAAAATAGTTGCTCTGCTGCCTATCCCTAGTCCCAGCCCTGCCATGCGGTGATACTGTTACAAATGACTTTAGTAAGAGACTCTTATATACTTAATACTTTAACAGGCACATTGACTGTGGTGCAGTAGCCCATGTTGAAGTTCAGTTTGACATTAAGGGGCAATTTATCAAGGTTCGAATGTGAATTTTAGCCACGATTCAAATATTGTGACCCAAAAACTAACAAATTTGAATTATATTTCCAAAAACTTGAATGACTGGTATTTATTAAGCAAAAAAAACCTCAGATACTCGAATGTAAAATTGGCATCTAAGCCCTAAGCAAAATTCAAGCCATTT
This sequence comes from Xenopus laevis, assembly GCF_017654675.1. NCBI lineage: Eukaryota > Metazoa > Chordata > Amphibia > Anura > Pipidae > Xenopus > Xenopus laevis. The sequence continues at coordinate 131,938,976 of NC_054387.1, read as the reverse complement.
TTTTAATTCAAGGTTTTTGAGTTTGTAAACTCCCAAGCTCAAAGTTTCATAAATAAGCAAACATGACATTTGTTTTTTAATTAATTTTTTTTAATACATCAAAGAAGATTTATGCTGGCAAGTGTTCTTAAACTCAACACCACAGGGTGATTGTGAATGTTCAAACTAGGTTAAGAAAAACTGACATTTTTGCAAAGCATACAGGTATTGAATTCCATAAGGAAATCTCAAATTTATTCTATAGTGAGGAACATCTGACTCCACTCTATGGGGCAAATTCACTAAGATGCGAAGTTGCGCCAGGCGCAACTTCGTGACACTTCGCCGCACTTCGCCAGGCGTAGTTTCGCCAGGGCTCCGCAAATTCACTAAAATCCAAAGTTGCGCACGGGGGTAGCGTAAGGTTGCGGAGTTGCGCTAGCGTTGATTCGCTATATAAAGCGAAGTTACGCTAGCGAAGGCTAATTTGCATACGGCGCGAAATTCAAATTTCAATGGAGGAATACGTATCTGCAGTACAAATGGCTAGAAAACCTTCAAATCAGCAAATAAAAATTTTATTTTGCCCTACACATGTGCCCACTGTCTAGGTAAGTTGCCATGAATCAGGAAATGTAGGGGGGAGGAAGGGGAGCCCCAAAAAATTTTCGATCTTTTTCAGCCTATCAGCCATCATGTAGAAAACACGCCAGCGTTTTTTGGGACTTAGAAAAAAAATTGACTTTTTTTTAAACAATCCTTATCTACTCTATTGCGCTTCGCCAGGTCTGAGGTGGCGAAGGAAGTCTAGCGTAAAAGGTAGCGTTCAGTACACTGCGCAAGTTAGTGAATTTGCGTAGTTTCGTTGCTAGCGAAAATTCGGCTGGCGTAAGGTTGCGAAGTAACACTAGCGAAACTACGCCAGCGTTCGTTAGTGAATTTGCGCAGTAGCGAAAATGCCAAACGCTAGCGAATTAACGCTAGCGTTCGGCGCTTCGCGGCTTAGTGAATTTGCCCCTATGGAAGAACCCTATGCAAGATTCATAGTAATAAAATAAAATACCCAAGAGTTCCACGATGTATTGAGTAAACTATGTAGGGAATAAGCCCTTTCAAAAAAACTCTCTCATTTGTGTTAATCATTCTGACTAGGCCAACCTTCGAATGCCCATTTGAGAGTTCTAGAACTGCTGTAGCGACTCGCGAGCCTTCTTCTTCGCTAACACTGACTCTAACCGATAGGCTGAGATGGAACGGTCAGGTTGACAAAACAGTCAAGTTTAGGAACCACGTACAACTAACCATTAACTAACAAATAACCTTTTAGCAAAATTTGATCCGCATCACCTATTCATATTTAAAAATTCATCTTTTAGCATCAGTATTACTTAAGATTATCTGTGGAATAACCCAGCTGCAGCCTGCAATGTCATGTTATTTCTAGCCAACAATCAACTGCAGAATATTCTTCTGAAATCCACAATACGGCTGCAGAATATTCCAAATAGCCCTAAGGCATCATGGTTAGATGCAGTAATGCTGGTATTGAGAAACTACGGATATGCATTACCAAAATAATGGTTAATGTAGCAACACCCCATGCCTTATAAACTGCATACATTTGGGGGCAGATGTATGAAGGGTCGAATATCGAGGGTTAATTAAGTTTTTCTTAAAGAGACAGTACTTCGATTATCGAATGGTCGAATAGTCGAACGATTTTTTAGTTCGAATCGTTCGATTCGTAGTCGTAGTCGAAGGTCGAAGTAGCCCATTTGATGGTCGAAGTAGCCCAAAAAACACTTTGAAATTCGAAGTTTTTTTACTTCGAATCCTTCACTCGAGCTTTGTAAATGTGCCCCACAATCTGATTAACAGAATAGATATAATGAAGTAGCAGCTGCTCCCTTGCTTCTATTATTATAATACTAAACTGTGGAAAATCCTGTAAGGTTCCATATTCACCTATTACCTGGTTATAAACAAGTATTGCCATACTGAGCAGCTGCCTTAATGTGGCCTAGAGTAAAAGGCTCTAGAACATAGGGAACCATTATTCCCTTTAACAATGCGTAAAGCCTTATTGCATACGGCTTATCTAAACTTGCTGGTTAATAATCATTGCCGTGGAAACATAATGAATGGCCTTACAGACAGATGACTTGGCCTGAAGTCCATGGCTTTCTGCAGTGATATCATATTAAGATTTTTCACTGACTTTAGGCAAAGACCAAACCACTCCGGTGTTAAACCCATTTTGCCAGACTATGGCCCTTAATGTACAGGGCGGGTAGAGATATACACATTATGCAATTACTGGGTGGCCTCTAATTGCAACAATGGGCCTATAATTATGAACACCATATAGACTCACTGAGTGACACTCAATGTGAAGGCCGATAGTGCCAGGCACAAAACACAGTTACTGAGTGGCCCCAATGCTTGTAACGCTATACACATTATGCATTGAGTTATTGAGTAGCCTGGATAATAACAAGGGCATGTATTGCTATACCCAGTATGGTAGTGCTGAGTGGCCCTGAATGTAAAAGGAGTCTGAAGAGCTCCCCCAGTGTGTAACTACTAAGTGTCCTTGATTGGGAGAGCATGTAACGCTATACACAGTATATAGTCATGGAGTGACCCTATTGCAAAGGGCTGGCCCTGTTGTAAACAATATGATATTACTGAGTTGACCTAAATGCATAGGGCACGTAGTTCTGTATACCTTATTCAATTACTGGAGAGCCCTGATTGTAAGGGCATAGGGGCAAATTCACTAAGATACGTAGTTGCGCCAGCGTCCGCTTCGCCGCACTTCGCCAGGCGTATTTTCACCAGCGCTACGCAAATTCACTAAAATCCGAAGTTGCGCTCAGGGGAAGCGTAAGGTTGCGAAGTTGTGCTACTGTTAATTCGCCAAGTAAAGCGAAGTTACGCTAGCAATGGATATTTTGCATACGGCGCCAAATTGAAGTTACAATGAAGGAATATGAAGCATCACTACACAAGCCTGGGAAACCTTCAAAACATCAAATAAAATGTTTATTTTGCCCTACACATGTGCCCACTGTATAGTTAAGGTGCCATGAGTCAGGAAATGTAGGGGGGAAGGAGGGGAGCCCCAAAAAAAATTTCGATCTTTTTCAGCCTATCACCCATAAAAAAGAGAAAAACGCCAGCGTTTTTTGGGACTTAGAAAAATGTTTAATTTTTTTAAAGCAATCCCTATCTACTCCATTGCGCTTCGCCTTGTCTGAGGTGGCGAAGGAAGTCTGGCGTAAAAGGTAGCGTTCAGAAAAATGCGCGCGTTAGTGAATTTGCGTTGTTACGTCCGTTGCGCAAATTTCGCCAGGCGAAGTAACACTAGCGAATTTAAGCCAGCGTCCGTTAGTGAATCGGCAAATTAACGAAAATGTGCTACGCTAGCGAATTAACGAATTTGCCCCATAGTGTGGTGTTATAACTGTATCGTTTCACTGAGTGGCCCTAATTGCAATGGGTTTGCAATGTTATATACAGTTTGATATTATTGTGTACACGTTATACAATCACTGGTTGGGCCTGATTGTAAGGATATGTTGTGCTATACCCATTATATTTTTACTGGGTGACCCTATTGTAAGGTCCTATGATATTACACACAGTATGATGTTATTAAATAGCTCTATAGACATAGAACAATAACTGAATGGGCCTGACTGTAAAGATTTTGCCATGCTATATCCCTGCTATCTCAATAAGGGATAATAATAAAATCAGACATAAACAGGTATGAGACCTGTTATCCAGAATACTCGGGACCTGGGTTTTTCTGGATAATGGATCTTTCCATTATTTGGATTTTCCTACATTCAGTGCATTAGAAAATCATGTAAACATCAAAAACACCCATATTAAATTATTAATTGAGCCGGCATCATTATACAGTCACTGATTGGGATGGATTATAAGGACATGTAGTGCTATACACAGTAAATCTGGTGATGCTATCCCAAGTATGATATTACAGAGCATTTCCTAGGAACCAGTCTGGTGTAACTAGTATGGGATAACTAGTAGGTATAACTTTTAAGGTATCACCAGCATTTAGAAACCCGATTTATGGCTTCAATATGGTGTGTAACAATCCAGAAGGCAGCCCAGACTGTGACTGACAGTGCCAGAAGTACCTGAATATTTTTAATCTTTCCTGTAAATCAAAAATCCCCATATTGTGTCCCATTAATGAATATGCTTGAAACCCATACCTGGGATATAATTGTTTCCCTAATTCCAGTGCGTCAGGGCCAGAGACCTGTAACAAGATCTCCCCCCTTGCAGGTAAGTGCTTAATTAGCAGTTAATTAGCTCAGCTGTGGCTTAATGGAATCAGCCTGATACTGATCAAACCAGATCTGGATACAATTCCTTAGACCAATCTAATCAGGAATACAGATCTGCACCCTGAACTGCTCCCAGATGTACCAACTGATTCACCTACATATTTACTGAGGCTTTCATCACCTACAACAAGGTATACACTCACAGTTATCAGCATGGAGGATAAATGGATTTCTTACTCAGGTTAGTGTGGAACAGGCTCTTCAGGTAGATGAGTAATTATTGCCTCCAGCTGAGTAGACTGCCAATCAGTGGACTTGCACAAGCCAGAAGGTTTTTTGTTTTTTTTCTTAAACATACTTACATGCCGTATACCTCTATATTGCAGTAGCAGAGTCTATAGAACCCATCTCAAAAATACAAAAAACCTCCAGATAACCATTAGACCACTGCACCGCAGCAAGTATTCCTATGTACCCAAGCAGCCGCTTTTAAGTAGGCAAATTGGGAGGACATACCTGAGGGGGGATGGGGAAACAGCCGCCTTCTCGGCAAGGCATGGGGTTAGGCAGGCCCGGACTGGCAATCTGTGAGTTCTGGCAAATGCCAGAGGGGCTGCTATAAGGTCCCATAGAAAGTCAGTATTTAGTGGGCTGGTGGAGGCTGGTTGGGCCTCTATGTGGGCTGATTGGGCCTCTGTGTAACTGAAATGCCAGAGCCTATTTTAATTCTCAGTCCAGACCTGGGGTAAGGACACACAGAACCACCAGCGGCAGCCTCCTGCTGCAGCCACCAAATGCCAACTTTGCCTGCCATAAACAATAGTGATAGACCATCATACGTAGCTGTGACCAGCGGCCACCGCCAGTAGAGCCTGCCCCAACCCCTATGTTCCAGGGCATACACATACTGCTTTCCCAGCAAGCATATCCGTTATCTGGTACAGTATCTTGCCTGTACCACTCAGTAGCCCTTCTCAGGTAAACCTTTAAACCTGACTCCCCCTAATGGCCGCCTTCTCGGCGAGGCCCTGAGATGGATCCCACAGAGAACAAAATATTTACTGCCTGAGGTCCAAGGCAGAAGAAACAAAAGACACGTGTGTAGGGGAGTGGGGAGGCTTTAAAGTCTTTGGGAGGGGAGTTTCTTCTGTCTGGGGTCGAGGGGAGGAGCTTACACACCCGTAGCTGACATGGAGATGGCCAGGGAAAATGTTTTACTTCCTTGTTTTCTGACAAAAAGTCACGCAATTTCCCTCTCCGGATTCAGTTTTGGTTTGGCTGGGCAGAAGGATTTGGCTGAATCCTGGATTCAGTGCATCCCTAATTAAAGTCAACGGTCGTTTTTTCTTATGGCGACTTTTTCATCCAAATGCATTAAAGTCAATGGTCGTTTTTTCTTATGGCGACTTTTTCATCCAAATGCATTAAAGTCAACGGTCGTTTTTTCTTATGGCGACTTTTTCATACAAATGCGTTAAAGTCAAGGTCGTTTTTTCTTATGTGACTTTTTCCTCCAAATGCATTAAACTCAAGGTTGTTTTTTCTTATGGCGACTTTTTTGTCTCTGCGATATTTTTGTCTTGGTGACTTTTTTTAGCACGGCATTTTTTGCAGCAGCAGCAGCAGCTTCGCGGAAAAATTTGCAGATGCCGAAATTCGGAATTTTGCCGAGAATCCAGTGCTGGCAAAAAAATAAATAGGAATTATCGAACCCTGTTGGGAGAATGTTGTTTCCTGGTACCAAACTCACAATGTTTGGCTGTAATGTGGCCATATATATATATATGACCGTACAGGTGTAATAGGATCTTAGTCCTTTATTTGCAATGTATTATTAGTGGCTTAAAATGTCAAAAAAGTGCAAAACAAACAAGCACAATCTGGCATGTGTTTTGCACCTTCTGCCCTGACTTGCCCCTGTGCAACAATTTAGCATTCAGACACTCAGCTAGGCCACAACTGAGCCCTATGAGGCAACATCGTTTTTTTAATCTGGATCAAAAATATACAATAGGGAGCACCTTCCCCAAACATGAGATGGATGGTGTGCAGGGTCAGATTAATATCTTGCTTGTGCAATACTCATCAGGCACATTTAGGTTTTCGTTTGATTAGGCATGGAGTTGGAACTCCTGTATGGCCCTAAGAGCAGTTCTTTGTCTTTTTTTGCTGTGTAGCGATGTCTCTATGCTCTACCACTTGTAACTCCCTATCATTCCCGTTTCTGTATGTTCTCATGTCTTACATTCCCAAGTCTGTGGGGCTCATTTATCAACACTGGGCAAATTTGCCCATGGGCAGTTAGCTATAGCAACCAATGAGGGATTAGCTTTTTAAAGCCAGCTGCAAGCAGTGCAATGAATGCAGCAATCTGATTGGTTGTCATGGGTTACTGCCAATGGGCAAATTTGCCCACTGTTGATAAATGAGCCCCGCTGTCTCTGTTTGAGTTCAGAATCCATGAAGCTTGTGTCGAATGAACTCTGGTAACGGAATTTCCATGACAATACCATAATTAGAGAATGAGGACCATAGTTAAACAAGTATCGTTTTAATGAAGTGAGTTAAATTTAAAAGAAATAAACACCTTAGTGATAAAGAGTTTCTTACATTGGATCAGACAATTTTAGTTGAATCATGACCACTTTGCGACACATTGGGGCCCATTGAATTTAGAATGTTTTTTTTTGGCTACTTCGACTACGACTTCGACTCGAACGATTCGAACTAAAGATCGCTAGACTATTCGACCATTCGATTGTCGAAGTACTGTCTCTTTAAAAAAAACTTCGACCCCCTAGTTCGTCACCTAAAAGCTACCGAAGTCAATGTTAGTCTATAGGGAAGGTCCCCATAGGCTTTGGAACAATTTTTAGTTCAAAGAAAAATCGTTTGATCGATAGATTAAAATCCTTCGAATCGAACGATTTGAAGGATTTAAACGTTCGATCTAAGGATTTTTCGTTCGATCGTTCGATCAAACTATTTGCGGTAAATCCTTCGACTTCGATATTTGAAGTCGAAGGATTTAAATTCGGCAGTCGAATATCATCATCATTTATTTATACGCAGTGCTTTAATTAACCCTCGATATTCGACCATAAGTAAATTTGCCCCGTTAAGTCAGTTTGCTATGGATTTATTCACAAGGCACTTTACACATATATTTTGACATGTGAATTTAGGGTACAGCGTTACTTATACTTATGTATTGATTTGTTCACAATGATCAATGCATATTTATTTTATTAAATTTAATATTTATAATGTTGATATTACAAATAATATAATCTGTGTTTGAAACAACATGGGTATTGTAATTAATCACATAACATGTCACTATTGGCTGTTTTAAAGTATAGGATCCATTATCCAGAAACCCGTTATCCAGAAATCTCCGAATTACGGAAAGGCCATCTCCCGTAGACTTCATTTTATCCAAATAATCCACATTTTTAAAAATGATTACCTTTTTCTGTGTAAAAATAAAACAGTAGCTTGTACTTGATCATAACTAAGATATTGTATTATTAATTCTTATTGGAAGCAAAATCAGCCTACTTGGGTTTATTTAATGTTTATATGATTTTCTAGTCAGCTTAAAGTATGAAGAGTTCATTTATGGAAAGATCTATTATTCTGGATAGCAGGTAAGGGTAATCCCTTCCGATGGGCATTCCGGTGACAGTCTGAGGTGGATTGAAACATGTACTGAAGCAATTTATGGTGTGTATATATATATATATATATATATATATATATATATATATATATATATATATATATATATATATATATATATATATATATATATATATATATATATATATATATATATAATGCACTTTCTTGAATTTTTTTTAATAAACACTAATTAACAATAACATTCATTATAAAAAATACAGTTGGATTCCACATTGGATTCCTACCTGTTTTTTGTTTAAGCTGTACGCAAGCTATTTTAAATCTATTTTTACATTTTAAACAAAGAAAACGGTGAATAAATCTGTGCATTTTTTGTATTTAATTGTATTTTATTTTGTATATTTAAAGGGATCCTGTCATCGGAAAACATGTTTTTTTCAAAGCACATCAGTTAATAGTGCTACTCCAGCAGAATTCTGCACTGAAATCCATTTCTCAAAAGAGCAAACAGATTTTTTTATATTCAATTTTGAAATCTGACATGGGGCTAGACATTTTGTCAATTTCCCAGCTGCCCCCAGTCATGTGATTGTGCCAGCACTTTAGGAAAGAAATGCTTTCTGGCAGGCTGATGTTTTTCCTTCTCAATGTAACTGAATGTGTCTCAGTGAGACAGGGGTTTTTACTATTGAGTGTTGTTCTTAGATCTACCAGGCAGCTGTTATCTTGTGTTAGGGAGCAGTTATCTGGTTACCTTCCCATTGTTCTTTTGTTTGGCTCCTGGGGGGAAAAGGAGGGGGTGATATCACTCCAACTTGCAGTACAGCAGTAAAGAGTGATTGAAGTTTATCAGAGCACAAGTCACATGACTCGGGGCAGCTGGGAAATTGACAATATGTCTAGCCCCATGTCAGATTTCAAAATTGAATATAAAACAATCTGTTATAATTTCTTTTGAGAAATGGATTTCAGTGCAGAATTCTGCTGGAGCAGCACTATTAACCGATTCATTTTCAAACATTTTTTTTTTCCCATGACACTATCCCTTTAAAGAGCTTGACTCAGAGATGGGATTTCCATATATTAATGGCGAAATGTTACCCCCCATGACATTTTTTTCCAGCTGTGTAATTGAATAAAAAAAAAAGTTGTTTGCATTTTTTTCAAAAAAATAAATGCAACACGGCAAAAGAAAAAATCCTTAATATCAACCACAGTTTTATGCTGCTTCCGTGTGACTTTTAATAGATGGTGGGCTTTATTTTATGTTGTAAATGTTTTCTAAGCTGCTGAGAGCTTGCCTTTGAGTTATTGTCAGACATTTCTCTGGGATTTCTGCAGGAAATATTTGGAAAAGTTTTGCAAAATCATAATCAAACCGTGCAAGAATAAATTTCCAGTGAAGTGAAGATGTTGAGTTTATCTCTGGTTGTATGATCCATTGGGGATAGACAGATCTATAATCTCGATATGGATGCCATCTTCCTTCTGTGTCTGGATTTCTAAATGCGCCATTCGAAATAATAGCAGTGGAACATGTTTTTGTACAAAGACTGTTGTCTTCTGAAAATCTGTAATTGGTTAAACCCTTGGGCAGATGAGCAGATACAAAGTGTTCTTGATGTTCATCTCCTCTGGCCTCTCCTCTCATCTTGGGGTTTTATCAATAGAAAGTGAAGAAGAGATTCAATGCCTAAATGTTTCATTTCTGATCTGATTTGTTCCTGACATTTCCCAATATAAAAAATGTCATTTGAAAGCTGGTGGATATTTTCTGTGTTTTGGAAAATTATTACTTTCACTGAATTTTTTGAAATCATGGGGAAGTCTATTTATCAAAGTCCAAATTTATCTCAACATGTTCTGCCATAAACTCAGATCACATCCGCACAGGTTTTTTCCACTTATTTATTGTTACATTTTCCCGAAAATGTGGTTTGCGGAAAAAAATCTGAATTTCACGATTTTTCCGGATTTCCCACACTCAAAACTCATATTTTGTATGCTTTTTTCCTGAAAACTCTGAAATCTTCAGGGTATTGCACGAAACACAGCGCACATCAAAAAATAATCAGTACTTCTCCCATTGACTTATATGCAACCTCGAAGGGTCTGAGATGCCGGATCTTCTGATCCTGATTTTTTCATCCTCGGGGTATAGTAAATTAAAAAAAAATTTTGATTTTTTTTTTCAAATTTAATACTAAAAAAAATCACAATTTTTTCAGACTTTTTGCATTCGGAGTTTACTAAATTACCCCCTAAGTGTTTGAATAAAAATTTTCAAAAGAGTTAAAAAAAATCTGTAACATTCTGACTCTTTTGGACATTTGTTTCTGAGAGCAACCTGGATTTTTCCAGTAACAGAAGAAATAATTTTTGTTACCAACATATCCAAGCAAGAACTGTTTTTATATTTCATTACAATGTATTTTGAAATCCAGCTTTTCACATAAATTCAATAGTTTGTGATGTATTTTGCATAATCTTCAAAAATGTGTTCAATTCAAGGAGTTCTTTCAGAATCTTAAAGTGAAAATGATTCTGACTGTTGAACCTTATATCCAAGGAATTTTTCAGGATGTCAATGGTTCCTTTTGTTTCATAAACATAAATGCAACATTACAAAAGAAAAAATCCTTAAACTCAACAACAGTTTTATGCCATTCATGTATATGTGTGACATTTAATAGATGGTGGGCTTTATTTTATGTTGTAAATGTTTTCTAAGCTGCTGAGAGCTTGCCTTTGAGTTATCCTCAGCCATTTCTCTGGGATTTCTGCAGGAACTCTTTTGAAAAGTTTTGCAAAATCATAATTAAACCGTGCAAGAACAAATTTCCAGTGAAGTGAAGATGTAGAGTTTATCTCTGGTTGTATGATCCATTGGGGATAGACAGATCTATAATCTTGATATGGATGCCATCTTCCTTCTGTGTCTGGATTTCTAAATGAGTCATTAGAAATAATAGCAGTGGAACATGTTTTTGTACAAAGACTATTGTCTTCTGAAAATCTGTAATTGGTTAAACTCGTGGGCCGATGAGCAGATACAAAGTGTTCTCGATGGTCATCTCCTCTGGCTTCACAAGGAGCATTACAAAATGGGCACTTCTTCCCACATCCCAATACCTTTATGAGCAACTCATCTTGGGGTTTTATCAACAGACAGGCAAGTAGAGATTCAATGCCTAAATGTTTCATTTCCGATCTGATTTCTTCCTGACATTTCCCAATATAAAAAATAATGTCATTTGAAAGCTGGTGGATATTTGCTGTGTTTTGGAAAATTATTACTTTCATTGAATTGTTTGAAATCACCAAATGTTTGAATAACATTTTTCGAAAGAGTTCAAAAAATTCGGTGACATTCTGACTCTTTTGAACATTTGTGTCCGTGAGAGCAGACTGGATTTTTTTAGTAACAGAAGAAATAATTTTTGTTACCAACATGTCCAAGCAAGAACTGTTTTTATATTTCATTACAATGTATTTTGAAATCCATCTTTTCACATAAATTCCATAGTTTGTGATGTATTCTGCATAATCTTCAAATTTGTTCCTCTCAAGGAGTTCTTTCAGAATCTGAAACTGAAATTGATTCTGACTGTTGAACTTTATGTTCAAGGAATCTTTCAGGATGTCACTGATTATTTCTTTGCCAAGATTCTTGTAAATGTGGTCAGTTATTGCCGGCTTTAGACACTGATCACAGAAATCTTTAGCTCGAGTAATGGATTCATCTTTCTCGTGTAGTTTGTTTTTAAATGTATCAAAATAATGTGGTTTTAATCTTTGTAAGAAGTCTGGGATCATTTTTGGAGCCAAAGTCATCGTGCATCTTCTGAAACTGAGGAGCCGCAGCTCCTAAAATGTGTAACTTTAGATCAAGGCCAAACTCGGAGGTGGGGTTAAGTTTTCGCACTTCTTCTTGGTTCAGTTTTTCATTGATTATGTTCAGTAGATCCTGACAGTATAACTCATTGTAATCTTCTCCTGTCTTAATTCTGTCTGTTACATCGTTCTGGCACCTATGTTGTAAGGTTTTTGCAACATTAGCTAGCTTTTTATAGCAGTCATTAGTAAAAAATTCTTTAACATTTTTTTTTGACCAGAAAGGAATGTTGATATAGCCTTTTTTCATCGTAAAAGGATCCTGTCCATAATGTTTTAGAGATGTTATAGAATTCAGTATTTCAATGACAAGTGCTCCTTTGTTTATCATTTCTCTTTTAAATTGATTCAACATTTCACTGTCGATATTGTGTTTTCTTAACCGACCCACCTGCAGCTCTTGCAAAACTTTATCCCACATTAAGTCAAATTCTTTTCTCAATTCTATGTTACTCATTTCACTTGATTTTACATTTTTCAAATGTGCATTCACTTTCTCTTCAATTGACTTAAGGCAACTCTCTTGCATGTTCTGTATTTCATGTTTTCCACTTTGGATTTTCAATGCTTCCCAGCATTTACTTGAAATAATTACTTCCATGTTACGGCGCAAACATTTGACATAGCTCATGAAATCAGCTCGGTATCTCTCTGCAACATATATTTTGCTAATGCTTTGGTCAAAAAATAATTTTAACTGCTCTGTCATGTAGGCCTCTTCTCTGTCCAATAGTTTAGTTGTTCCATTCTGTAGTAATTCCATTGTTACACATTTTAGTTTATTTTGAGGTTGATTTTTGATAATATTTTCTTGTTTTGTTAGCCATGTATAAACCTGACTGCGGAAATTCCATTCCAATTCTGAGTATTTAGCAGACAATTGATCATAAGCCTCGGCAACAAGGCTGTTTCTAAAACTGAATATAAAGGTCTCATATTTTACAGCTTTCCACAAACTGTTCATCCATTCTGTGAAAGAATCAGTGTTTTGAGGACCAGAGTTCTGGCTTGTTTTCATGAATTCAAACAAATGCCTTTTCAGTTTGGAAATGTTTTCACTATAGCCAGAGTTTATTGGGGCCATTGGAGGAACACCATGCCATAGGCTAGGGATGTACCAGCTGTGCTTATCAGGATGATAGTTCATAATGTCAGAAAAGTCCACAGGGACTTCAATTTTTTCCATTTTTGCTGCAATGCATGTCATGTCATTTAGTTCATTCAAAAGTTTGTTCCTATTTATTCTGTTATTCAGATAAGCGGACACGTCATTCACATTCTGATGTACAAGGAAGCAGTTGCGTTTCCTTCCAACTTCTTTCATTCTAAGAAATGCATGGACTACTATCTGCAAAATGTCTTTCATTTCTGTGGTGTTTTCCATGGCCATGTTGACTATGGTGATATCACTCAACCCAACTACTAGAGTTGCCAGCTCATTGTCATGTTCGTAACTGCCCTCCAGGGAAGCCAGTTCTGGAGCCTTCAAACCCTCAGTGTCAATTACCAGAATAAAGTCATAACCCAGCTCCTTCTTGAAGTTTTCTTTTACTTTAATCAGTGTCATAAATGCCCCTCGTGTGCAACGCCCACTGGCCACAGGGAACTGCAAGCCAAACATGGTGTTCAGAAGAGTGGATTTCCCTGTGCTCTGTACTCCCAGTACAGTGATAACTCTCATTCTGCATCTTCCCTCTATCTTCTTATTTAGCTCTTTTAGAACATCTGTTATCCATTTTAGAGGAATGTTGGAGACTTCTCCATCTATCAGTTCTAATGGGAATCCATCCAGCAGGAGATCAGCTGCTACTGCTGGGAGTTTAGTGAACTGCTTCTGATTTGATTGTATTTGATTTGCATCAACCATGCAAGATTCTGCTTCATAAAACTGACCCAGTTCACGCAAGAAGTGATCAACCCCTAAAGAGCTATCAGACATTTTATGGTATAATTGATTCAATTCATGTGGATTTTTTGACAGTTCACTGTATTTCTCTTTGTATTCTGCCTGTAAGCATAACAGACTTTTTCTTGTTATTTCCTCCAAATAAAACTTCATCCATCTGATGAAATAACCCCTTTCGACTGTGGACAACATCATCAAACTATTCATGTAGTTTCTTATGCTCCCAGGTAATCCACTCTGGTATTGTGCCCTGTGTAGATCAAAACATTTTTTTGACAGTTTTCTTTTATAAATACCAATATTAATGTCTCCTTGGTATTTCATTCTACACAACTCTTTTTCTGTTTGGGACAATTCTTTCAATAGATCTCCCTGAAGTGGCATTGTTGTTTTCTTAAACTCTGACACATTTTTTATCTCACTTGTGATTGAAATTGCTTGTCTTCTGGCTTTCTGACATTCCAGAGAATTCTCATCTACTTGGATGTTGTATTTAGGTGCAATAGCAGCCAGATCTTGGAGAGATACTTGGGTCTCAAAAGGTTGAATGGTTATTTGGCGTATATGCCTAACTAGCTCTTTGGCATTTCTTATATTGGTCTTCAAAAAATGAACTTTAGGTATCTCAGACATCTTCTTCACTATTTCTGTTGTTTTTTTATTTGTCTGTTTGTCACTGCTTGTGTCAATAATAAAATAGTAGTGTGTTTTGGCATCTCTGCATGACAAAAGTAATTCATATTCCTTCTCAGACACATATTCTGCGAATATAAAAACGACTGATGAAACATTTGTTAAAAATGCAAATTGTCTCCAGTTATTCTTCAAGTCTCCTCGCAAACTGGTGACTGCCACGGGTTCTTGGAATATTTCAGATTTGTTTGCACTTCCAGGAAAGAACCAAGAAATTTCCACTAATCCATTGGAAATTCTTTTTTCTCCATTTCCACAGTCCATATCACGATTCACAAATATGTCATAATACGTCTGAGATTGACAAAGCAGTTGATTAATGATTTTGGACTTTGATAAGCTGCACTCCCCTAGCCTTACAAAAGAAAATGTTGGCATACGTACATTTACTAAATTGTCTTCAATAAAGCCCCTTGTTTCAGCTAACGAGTGAGGTCTCCACCTCTTTACAATGCCTCTCATTGCCCACATCAAGAAGGTATATTCGGTACCATCACCAGGTGGTAGAATCAGAGGAACAGCAAATTGGCATAAAGACATTTTAGATATGAGTTCCTGTTGCAAAAAATGATCTGAACAATGAAAAACAGCACAAAGAACATCAAGTGGATGAATGGAATTTTCTAAATTAAAATCCATGCTACCAGAATTATGGAACTTTAGATTCCATTCATTTCCCTTGCCAGATGGCTGGTTTAATGTTGTGTTTCTTGCTCCATCATCAAGAGCCATAACTTTCTGTAAGAAATACTGGTGGATGTCTTCAACAGTCCTGAGCTCAATATTCTTCACAGATTCATCCCCAATGCTAAGCACATCTTTAAGCGACAGTTTGGACTTCTTGCACTGCTGCATCTTCAGTTGTGATAATATGTCTGCAAATGCTTCTCTTCCACCTGCTGAGAACAATATATAGGTATATAGCAATATATTACACACTTCAACAATCAATAACATGAAATCAGTAGTTATTTTACTTGGAATTTACTAGATATTGCTTACGGTGTAGATTCTGTAAAGAACCTGTTCTGACATTAAAGTCAATTTAAAAAAATCTCCCTAGAACTCTATATAGCAATGTTATGGACCCTCCACTTCAAACATTACAAACAGATGCTCAGTAATCATCTGCCTGTTGATGGGGGTTCAACTATATCATTGTTAAAAATGCTTATGTTTCTATTTTAGAAGGTTTGCATTGTGACAAAGAGATAGGTAATGACCTCTATTAACTGCCAACAATAGGCCAGATTCAACTCTCAACAGGTTTATCACATGAAGTCATAGATGTGATTCAGTTGATTCAGAAAAAACTGATCTAACTGTTTATCAATTGAAAATTCTATTGAAGTCTATAGGAAACCCCCGTGACTGAATTTGGGGAAAATATTTTTCCTCTTCAAATTGAATCTCACTCATGAGTTTTCTTGTGATAACTTTTTCTCACTGAATTGAATCTGGTCCAATTTGTGGTAAGTGGCTGCTCTGTATTCTTCCATTTCCCACCACCCACCAAAAAAAATCTCTATTCGATTCTATTGATTCCCACCTTTCACAGATCTTCACGTCCTATGTTTTAAGGGTTTTTTTCTGCAAAGGAATCAGTTGAGTAAGGGTGTCCTTCCATGTATGACGGGACAGTTTCACATTCAGTCATACCATTAAAGGGCCAATTTGTCTATACAGAGAGATAACTTTTTAAGATCTCAGTTGATGGAGTAAATCCCATCTAGCATAAAACCCAAAATTATGGCATGGAATGCTCCTGGAGCTTATTTTGGTTTTGTATAACACAACCAGAAGGCTAAGGGATTGGACGATTGTGGCCAGTCAATGGCAGCTTCATCACAGTCATTGAATGTAAATGTACCTTCAGGTTTAAATTCAGGGAAATAGTACATTAAAGGACATGTAAACCCTCCCAACAAAAAATTAATCAGTGAACAACCTCTTTGAAATCTTTAGATCACTGCCACTCTGGTTGTTCAAAGGTTAACAGTAAGGCTACAACATCCCCTTAATTACTTAGAAATCGTTCTCCTCCTCTAACCCACTTGGCCCCCTCCCTCCCTCAGGAATTTGCTTTGGCTGCAGACTTATGAGCATGCTCAGTTCTTCTCAGCTAAGCTTACTAAACACACCCTCCAGTCTAACAGCCAATGAAGAGATAGCATTCCTGGTTCCCATAGAATCTCTGCTCTAGCTGACTGATCCTATTTTTTATCTCCTAACCACCTATCCTGAACTCAGCTTAACCATTACACTGCTCAACCCCAGCAGAACCTTTTATCAAATTATGTTGTGCCTGTGTAACCTGCATTGCATGAACTTTACAGCATACGTGTCTCAGTGTTTCTGATGATGTGTCAGAGGGAAAATGGCTACTGGGTGAAAGCTGCTATTAGTTTTAGAAAAATGTGATTTCACTGGCAAATGGAGGGGGTATATGTAGCACAAATGGAGGGGGTATATGTAGCACAAATGGAGGGGGTATATGAAATACAAATGATGTGGCGTGGGTGCGGAAAATATGCCCAACTTATATACATGGCAGGAGAATGTAGGCTTTACATGTCCTTATGATACAGTGCACATTAATAGCAACATATATTTTATAGGAACCAGTAAACATGTCTTTTCATCTTACTTCTTTCTTGCTTTTCCTTCTTTTTAAGTCACTACCGAGCAGAGTGTATAGAAACAATGTTTGCAATTTCTTTTAATGATAGACAGTGTATATCTTATTCAAGTAAATGCTAAGCAGTTACTGCAGTGGAGTATTTATACTTCCAAGTTTCTGCTGGGCTGATGGTGATAAAAATGGTAATCACTTACTTGTTTTAGCATTGGAGGCGTCCGCCTTATACATTGATGGTGGTTCCTGTATCAAAAATAAATGTTCAGGTAAACTGAGGGTGAGGGTTTATCACACGCAGTTTCAATTTCAAAAGGATGTATAACCTGTATAACACACATGTATTTAATCTACTTGGTATATTGAGCATTGAGATACTTTAAATGTCTTTAAAGGGGAAGTAAAGTCTAAAATAGAATAAAGCTCGGAATGCTATATTTTGTATAATAAACATAAACATGAACTTACTGCATCAGAAGCCCAATAAAACAAATGATTTATGCTTTCAAAGTTGGCCACAGGGGGTCACCATCTTGTAACTTTGTTATACATCTTTGCAAGACCAAGACTGTGCACATGCTCAGTGTGGTCTGGGCTGCTTAGGGATCATCATAAATTATCAAAACATCACAAGTCAAACAATATCTGCCAGGAGCCGATACAGAATATATCAGAATATACAGACTGCACTGGGTCCTGTTACATAGTTACATAGTTACATAGTTAAATTGGGTTGAAAAAAGACAAAGTCCATCAAGTTCAACCCCTCCAAATGAAAACCCAGCATCCATACACACACCCCTCCCTACTTTTAATTAAAATTCTATATACCCATACCTATATTAACTATAGAGTTTAGTATCACAATAGCCTTTAATATTATGTCTGTCCAAAAAATCATCCAAGCCATTCTTAAAGGCATTAACTGAATCAGCCATCACAACATCACCCGGCAGTGCATTCCACAACCTCACTGTCCTGACTGTGAAGAACCCTCTACGTTGCTTCAAATGAAAGTTCTTTTCTTCTAGTCTAAAGGGGTGGCCTCTGGTACGGTGATCCACTTTATGGGTAAAAAGGTCCCCTGCCATTTGTCTATAATGTCCTCTAATGTACTTGTAAAGTGTAATCATGTCCCCTCGCAAGCGCCTTTTTTCCAGAGAAAACAACCCCAACCTTGACAGTTTACCCTCATAATTTAAGTCTTCCGTCCCTCTAACCAATTTAGTTGCACGTCTCTGCACTCTCTCCAGCTCATTTATATCCCTCTTAAGGACTGGAGTCCAAAACTGAACTGCATACTCCAGATGAGGCCTTACCAGGGACCTATAAAGAGGCATAATTATGTTTTCATCCCTTGAGTTAATGCCCTTTTTTATGCAAGACAGAACTTTATTTGCTTTAGTAGCCACAGAATGACACTGCCCAGAATTAGACAACGTGTTATCTACAAAGACCCCTAGATCCTTTTCATTTAAGGAAACTCCCAACACATTGCCATTTAGTGTATAACTTGCATTTATATTATTTTTGCCAAAGTGCATAACCTTGCATTTATCAACATTGAACCTCATTTTCCAGTTTGCTGCCCAGTTTTCCAGTTTAGACAGATCACTTTGCAAAGTGGCAGCATCCTGCATGGAACCTATAGTTCTGCACAATTTAGTATCATCTGCAAAAATAGAAACAGTACTTTCAATGCCCACCTCCAGGTCATTAATAAACAAGTTGAAAAGCAAGGGACCTAGTACAGAGCCCTGCGGTACTCCACTAACAACACTGGTCCAATTAGAAAATGTTCCATTTACCACCACTCTTTGTAGTCTATCTTTTAGCCAGTTCGCTATCCAGGTACAAATACTATGTTCCAGGCCAACATTCCTTAATTTAACCAGTAACCTTTTGTGTGGCACTGTATCAAATGCTTTAGCAAAGTCTAAGTAAATCACATCCACTGCCATCCCAGAATCGAGGTCTCTACTTACATTCTCGTAAAAAGAAATTAAGTTAGTCTGGCAAGATCTATTACGCATAAAACCATGCTGGCACAAACTCATAGTATTATGATTTGCTATGAAGTCCAGTATCTTATCCTTTATTAACCCTTCGAAAAGCTTTCCTAATACTGACGTCAGACTAACTGGCCTATAGTTTTGAGGCTGAGAACGGGATCCTTTTTTGAATAGAGGCACCACATTAGCAATTCGCCAGTCTCTTGGCACAATACCAGATCTCAATGAATCCTGAAAAATTAAGTAAAGAGGTTTGGCAATCACAGAGCTAAGCTCGCTAATTACCCTGGGATGAATACCATCTGGCCCTGGACCTTTGTTAATCTTAACCTGTTCAAGTCTCTTTTGAATTTCTTCTTGTGTGAACCATGCATCATTAGTTGTATTACTAGAATTGGGAGTGTTAAGAAGGAAACCTTCACTTACTGGTTCTTCATTTGTGTAAACAGATGAAAAATACGAGTTCAGAATCTGCGCTTTTATTTTGTTTTCATCAACCAGCTGATCCCCCTCTGATAGTAAGGGTCCCACCCCTTCCTGCTTCATTTTTTTACTATTGACATATTTAAAAAATAATTTGGGATTTTTTTTACTGCTTGCTGCAATATCCTTTTCTATAGCAATTTTAGCTTGCCTTATAGCTTCTTTGCATGATTTATTGGCCTCCTTGTACCTTATAAATGTTTCGGCTGTACCAGCTAACTTGAAAGCCTTAAAAGCACGTCTTTTCTTACCCACCTCAACACCAACGCTTCTATTGAACCAAAAAGGTTTTGCTTTGCAACGACGTTCCTTGCTTACAAGTGGAATATACTGACAAGTATATTTATTAAGCAGCATTTTAAAGACTTCCCATTTTTGTTCTGTGTTTAACCCTGTGAAAAGCATTTCCCACTTAATATGTTGCAGAGATGCCCTTATACTGTCAAAGTTTGCACGTCTGAAATTTAGTGTTTTAGTTACTCCCTTATAGAATTGCTTCTGCAACAGAATCTCAAAGGAGACCATGTTATGATCACTATTCCCTAAATGCTCACCCACACAAATGTTAGAGATGAGTTCAGTATTGTTAGTTATTACAAGGTCCAAAAGAGAGTTATTCCTAGTAGGTTCTTGAACGAGCTGGAATAAAAAGTTGTCATTCAGCATATTTACAAACCTACTAGCTTTTTCTGTCTTAGCAACCCCATTACCCCAGTCAATGTCTGGATAATTGAAGTCACCCATAGCAACAACTTGACCCAGCTGTGAAGCCGCTTGTATCTGCAAGAGTAGCTGGGCTTCATACTCGACACTTATACGAGGTGGTTTATAGCATACACCAATGATAATTCTTTTTGATACCTTTTGCCCAGTCGAAATCTCTACCCAGAGTGATTCTACACCCTCACCAGTGCCAGCTATTTTTATTTCTTTAGCGCATGGCTTTAATTCAGGCTTTACATACAAACACACTCCTCCACCCTTTTTAATCCCTCTGTCCCTCCTAAAAAGGGTGTAACCATTTAAATTCACAATCCAGTCACATGTTTCATCCCACCAGGTCTCAGTGATACCAATTATATCATAATTTTTAGAGCATGCAATTAATTCTAGGTCTCCCATTTTACCTGACAAACTCCGTGCATTTGCCAGCATACAGCGGAGGTTACTACTTTTACTTTTGAAATGTGCATTACTTAGTGAAGAATTATACGTTAAGTTAGTATTATTCTGTTTTCCTTGTAACAGAGGGAACTCCTTAGCTGGTAAACTGTATGCCCCCCTCACTCCTCCCCCATGACCCCTTACTAACCCCACTACCCCGTCTACACTAGCTTCCCCATAATCCTTTATCTCACCCACCCCCCTCTTGCCTAGTTTAAACACTCCTCCAACCTCTTAGCCATTCTTTCCCCTAGCACCGCGGACCCCCTTCCATTGAGGTGCAAACCGTCACGGCTGTATAGGTTGTACCCCAACGAAAAGTCAGCCCAGTGCTCTAGGAACCCAAACCCTTCCTTCCTGCACCAAGACTTGAGCCACGCATTAAGCTCCCTAATCTCCCGCTGTTTTCCTAAACTTGCACGTGGCACAGGCAAAATTTCAGAAAAGATGACATTGGAAGACCTTTCCTTGATCTTAGAGCCTAGATCCCTGAAATCATTCTTTAAGGTCTTCCATCTACCATTTATTTTGTCATTAGTACCGATATGCACTAAGACAGCAGGGTCGTGCCCAGCCCCACCCAATAATTTGTCTATCCGATCAACCACATGCCGAACCCTGGCACCAGGTAGACAGCAAACTGTTCGGTTGTAGCGATCCGGACGACAAATTACCCTATCCACTTTCCTAATAATTGAGTCCCCTACAACCACAATCTGCTTAGGCCTGACTCTACTCTCCCCCCCACCACTACTAGAGAAACTGGTCTCCCGGCTGTTAGAGAGATCAGCCCCATCTAGAATTGCCAATCCAGAGTTCATACTCCCATCATCTTCACACAATCTGGCAAATTTGTTGCGATGTATAATCTCCGGATCAGCCTCCATTTTCCTTTTGCCCACCTTAGATTTTCTAACTGTCACCCAGCTAGCTGCCTCAACATCCTGCTGCTGTGCTGTTCCCCCCAAACTATCTGACCCCGCTAGGTCCTGCTCAGTGAGCAAAAGACTCCTTTCAAGATTGTCAATCGACCGCAGTGTTGCAATTTGTTGCTCTAGTGCTCTAACTTGAGCCTCCAAAGTGGCAATTTGCTCACATCCACCACAGAGGTAAGCATTTTGGATCTCTTGTTCCAAATCTGCATACATATGACAGACTGTGAGTCAGACCTTCAATCTTGCTAGCACTCATTATCCCAGTTACAGATCAAAACAGGAAAAAATATAAATAAATATATAGAAAAAAAATGAGGGTTTAGAACAAACTTTTGACCTACAGTAGTTTGAACCTCCTTTAGTTTTCAACTCCGGTGTTTGTAACTCCACTTACAGATCCCCCACTTAACGAGCAAACACTTAAGAGAAGCTAACACTAGAGCAAGCTCCACTGGAGTCCCAGGGGTTCTGTGTTGTCATGTAATCTAATGCAGACTTTATAGTTTTTGTATTGTTTAATATAAACCTTCTCCACCTCTGCACAGTCAGTGGCTGCATAAAAATAATCCTCCAAATAGAATCCCAGTTTGATCTTTGTCCCTGCAGCTGGAGTTGGAAACGGTAAAGGGGATTTAAAGGCAAAAATAAAATCCAATACAAATCTCCACACAGTCGCCGACTGCTCTGCAGGGAAACAAACAAAGCTGCTTGAGTTCTGCATGGCTGGGAAGTAAGGTGGGGGCTCCCCCTGCTGCTCATAAGTATGATTGTTTCCCTGTAGAGCAGTTAGGGACCGTTTGACAATTCTTATCCACAGCAGTAAATGAAGGGAGAATTTCACTGTATACAGTCAGGTTTCTTATAAAAACTGTACACATTTATTAATTAAAGTATATTGGAGAAAGGTTTCTTTTTCATTAAAAAGTAAAAATGGGATTTTATTTTTGTTTGCTTTTACATTCCCTTTAAATACTGTACTCACACATGACTCTCCACTAACTGCAAGTTATTTCCTCAAGTCTTTCTCTTTGCCTGCTCCCTAAACTGTAAAGTAACTGTCTGATTTGGGGGGGGGGGATTTGTTAAAATTCTAATTCAAGTGCTGTTATTTGAGAATATTCAGTCAAAGCATTAAAGGAACAGTTCAGTGTAACAATTAAAACTGGATAAATAGGTTGTGCTAAATAAAAAATGTATCTAATATAATTAGTTATCCAAAAATGTAATGTATAAAGGCTGGAGTGACTGGATGTGTAACATAATAGCCAGAACACTACTTCCTGCTTTTCAGCTCTCTAACTCTGAGTTAGTCAGTGACTATAAGGGGGGCCACATGGGACATAACTGTTCAGTGAGTTTGTAATTGATCCTCAGCATTCAGCTCAGATTCAAAAGCAACAGTATGACCCACGTGCCCCCCCCTATGTGTATTTCAATAATTAAAGTACTTTCACATGTTCATATCACTCTACAAAATACATGATATCATATTGTAGCTCTGTAAACTTATTGAGAAAAGTAGGTGGACAATTCCAGACCTTGAATTTGGAGACCTGGCCTGGTTGTGTGGTCTTTGGAGGAAGATATCGAGTTCTCCCCACATTCTCATCAGACCTAAAGTCTTCTAAAAGAGAAAATGTAAATAATTAAGTTTAGAGATTATATGTATGTTAAATGATTATTTCAGAACATGTATTTCTTACTACCCTATTTCTAGTGAGAAAGCCCCAAATTCACCCTCAACATTAATGCTTAATTTGGATTTGTGTAACACAGCTGGAAGGCTAAGACATCAAAAGATTTTGGCCAGGTAGCCTATCAGACAATGAATTCAGGTGGTGCATGACCAACTTGGTGCATGAAGATTGGTGCACGAAGAAGCACATTAACAGCAATAATACTGTACTTGTACTTTAGGGCAGTGACATACTGTAAAGATGGTATATACAATAAGTCAGACACTTCTATAAGAGCTGTGTCTCTAATAGACAATGTATTATTCTATTCAAGTGAATGTTAAGCAGTTGCTGGCATGTGAGGGAATTTAGATGGAGTATTTACAATACCCTGTGTCTAGTGAGCCTTAGGGAAATGAAATTATACTGATGATAATCACTTACTTGTTATATCACTGGAAACTACCTCTTCATACATTGATGGTTCCTGTACCAAAAATAAATGTTCAGGTAAATGGAGAATGAGGGTTTTCCCACACACACAATAGTTTCAAATCTAAAAATATATATATGACCTGTATAAGACACATATATTGAATCTACTTGATATGTTGAGCCTACTATAAAAGCCTTTAAATGCTGTACTGAGCCTTGTCTCTCTCCAGAGTGCAAGCTCTTTCATTTAGTCTTTCTCTATGTCTGTCCCTTAAATTGTGAAGTATCTGCATGCTTTGTGCAGGGTCGGACTGGACACTGGAAAAAAACCTAGTGGGCCCTGGCCCTCATGGGCCCCCTCCTGCCCAGACCCCATCCCCTGATTTGCTGGGCCCCCCCAAAAATTCGCACATGCGCTGGGGGACAGAAGTTTGCGCATGCACCCGGTGGGCCCCCCAATGTCCAGTCCAACTCTGGCTTTGTGGCAAAAAGTTAAAATTTCTAGATTGTGCTGTGATTTGAGAAAATTGGGTCAGAATATACATACAATTGACTAAATCTCCATGTGTGGACTATAATGAAGGCAAAGCCAGGCTAAACCTTCTCAAACTAAAACTCAATATATGTAACTTATTTTATTGTTATTGGTTGCTAGAATTGGCTAAACAATGCCTATTATGTAATTAGAAGTAACTTTTATTATGATACAGAGAGAGAAAGACAGAGAGACAGAGATTCTAACACAATTTACAGTTGGTTATTATTGTTTTTATTGTGTTTATTATTTTTATTATTTTATTGTTTCTTTTTTTTGCCTTAAATTTCACTTGTGAAGCAATATATATATATATATATCTTGAATCAATGTTACACGCGTCTAAGTTCTCTCCATAATTCATATTATAACTCTGCAAACTTACTGGTGATGTCGGTGGACAATTCCAGATCTTGAATTTGGAGACCTGGGTTTGTAGTGGGGGCTTTGGAAGAAGACGCTGTTCAATAATTCTCCCAACAGTCTCATCAGGCCGAACGTCTTCTAAAAGAGAACATGTAAATAATTAAAATTAGAAAGAAATTAGTTTATTTCAGAAGTGGACATTTATTTCTTAATGCATAGTAAATGGGGTATTTTGATCAATATAATCCACTCTGAGAAAGCCCCAAGTTCCCCTCAACATCAATTCTTACAAATTTGATTTGAAACACTGACATTTCTTATGTTAAACAGGGCTAGAATGGTGCCATCCAATTCCACCTTAAAAGAGTCTGGCACACTGTTTGCAATAACTGGCTCGGTTACAGTTGCTACATCTTTGTATATTATGGCTCCCTTATATTGAGGCTGTGCCTTGTGGACCCCAGTGATGGATGTTTTTAAATTGAATGTAATCGGTAACAGTTTTAGGAGAAAATGATACTTTCTAAAATAAAATCGAACTAATCTAACTAATAATTTTTGCTTATTGTTATAGTATAAAGAAATAGAATCAAGTCAGTGGACAAAACTCCCTACATTCAAATTGATGGCAATTTCATTTACCCATATGGTGCACTTGGGGTTCAGGCGATTGTTGCTTGAGGGCAGGGCTCTAATATCAATTAGTGTGCATGAGCCAATATGTAGTTAATATCATAAAACAATACTCACTGGGAAAACTGTCAGGGACATCATTTTCTTTGTGATGTTTGATCATTAATGGATTTAAAGTCTTCTGTCAAAAAATTAGAATGCTGGATTATTTGCTTTTTAAATCATCGTGATTCCCACAGAAATAGAGTTGGTACCCAAAATAAAAGATAAGCCTCTCACTCCCCAGCATGTGAGCCTGTATTACCAATGTAGGGAAGATAAAAGCTAAGCTAAGCTTGCTGCTTACTGGCAACTTGTGGCTATACATAAATATATATCTCAAATGAAAGCACAATTATAAGGATTCAGCACTTGGCTGTGGTCGTTCTTGTATAAATTGAGATGTGACATAGTGTTAATAAAAGGCAAATCTAAGGGCAGGGAGAAATATGTAATTTAATGAAACCCTATGAAGAACTACCGCCAAATATGCATGCTACAACTCTTTTCTGTAGTTTTTAAGCTATTCCTTTTATAAAACCCATTTTGAGGTTCAAGCTATAGTTGAGCACATCACTAATGGGCATACAACAGATAAAATGGCTAAACAATTCTTATATTATTGTGTAACCCTATCTGGAAAGCCTATAATGTAATTCGAATGAACTTTTATTATGATACAGAGAGAGAAAGACAGAGAGACAGAGATTCTAACGCAATTTACAGTTGGTTATTATTGTTTTTATTGTGTTATTTTAATATTGTATTATTTTATTGTTACTTTTTTTGCCTTAAATTTCACTTGTGAAGCAATATATATATATATATCTTGAATCAATGTTACACACATCTAAGTTCTCTCCATAATTCATATTATAACTCTGCAAACTTACTGGTGATCTCGGTGGACAATTCCAGATCTTGAATTTGGAGACCTGGGTTTGTAGTGGGGGCTTTGGAAGAAGACGCTGTTCAATAATCCTCCCAACAGTCTCATCAGGCCGAACGTCTTCTAAAAGAGAACATGTAAATAATTAAAATTAGAAAGAAATTAGTTTATTTCAGAAGTGGACATTTATTTCTTAATGCATAGTAAAAGGGGTATTTTGATCAATATAATCCACTCTGAGAAAGCCCCAAGTTCCCCCTCAACATGAATTCTTACAAATTTGATTTGAAACACTGACATTTCTTATGTAAAACAGGGCTAGAATGGTGCCATCCAATTCCACCTTAAAAGAGTCTGGCACAATGTTTGCAATAACTGGCTCGGTTACAGTTGCTACATCTTTGTACTTCTTGGCTCCCTTATATTGAGGCTGTGCCTTGTGGACCCCAGTGATGGATGTTTTTAAATTGAATGTAATGGGTAACAGTTTTAGGAGAAAATGATTCTTTCTAAAATAAAATCGAACTAATCTAACTAATAATTTTTGCTTATTGTTATAGTATAAAGAAATAGAATCAAGTCAGTGGACAAAACTCCCTACATTCAAATTGATGGCAATTTCATTTACCCATATGGTGCCCTTGGGGTTCAGGCGATTGTTGCTTGAGGGCAGGGCTCTAATATCAATTAGTGTGCATGAGCCAATATCTAGTTAATATCATAAAACAATACTCACTGGGAAATCTGTCAGGGACATCATTTTCTTTGTGATGTTTAATCTTTAATGGCTTTAAAGTCTTCTGTCAAAAAATTAGAATGCTGGATTATTTGCTTTTTCCTATTATATGTTATATGGGTTTGTGATTCCCACAGAGATAGAGTTGGTACCCAAAATAAAAGATAAGCCTCTCACTCCCCAGCATGTGAGCCTGTATTACCAATGTAGGGAAGATAAAAGCTAAGCTAAGCTTGCTGCTTACTGGCAACTTGTGGCTATACATAAATATATATCTCAAATGAAAGCACAATTATAAGGATTCAGCACTTGGCTGTGGTCGTTCTTGTATAAATTGAGATGTGACATAGTGTTAATAAAAGGCAAATCTAAGGGCAGGGAGAAATATGTAATTTAATGAAACCCTATGAAGAACTACCGCCAAATATGCATTGTACAACTCTTTTCTGTAGTTTTTAAGCTATTCCTGTTATAAAACCCATTTTGAGGTTCAAGCTATAGTTGAGCACATCTCTAATGGGCATACAAGAGATATCTGAACATGTTTTGTGAGCCATATTGCCAATAGCATCTAAAACAGCAAATATTCATTCAAATGTTCAACCCAAATCGAATTAACTGGCCTTCACGTTGGTTTCCTTCTTCAGAAAGAAGGTCTATTTGTTATTCTATAAATCTAACAATGAAATAAACATGTCCCTTTAACCATAACTGCCCATTTAGGGCCACTAAGGGGCCATATAGCCATATTGCCAATAGCATCTAAAACATTCATTCAAGTGTTCAACCCAACTCTCGCTCTAACTAGGGATGTCGCGGACTGTTCGCCCAGGAACTAGTTCGCGCGAACATCGGGTGTTCGCGTCCGCCGAATGTTCGCGAAATTGGGTTCGCCATAGCTGGCGCTTATTTTTGCCCTCTCACCCCAGACCAGCAGATACATGGCAGCCAATCAGGAAGCTCTCCCTCCTGGACCACCCCCACACCCCTGGACCACTCCCCTTCCATACAGTATATAAACTGAAGCCCTGCAGCGTTTTTTCATTCTGCCTGTGTGTGCTTGGAAGAGCTAGTGTAGGGAGAGAGCTGTTAGTGATTTGAGGGACAGTTGATAGTAACTTTGCTGGCTAGTAATCTACTTGATACTGCTCTGTATTGTAGGGACAGAACTCTGCAGGGATTTGAGGGACATTTTAGGTTAGTTAGCTTTGCTGACTAGTAATCTACCTTCTACTGCAGTGCTCTGTATGTAGCTGCTGTGGGCACTGCTGCTGATCTCTCATCTGCTGACTGCTGCCTGTAACCCAATAGTCCTTGTAAGGACTGCTTTTATTTTCTTTTTTGTTTTTTTACTTTGCTAGTTGCTACTATAAGAGCCCAGTGCTATTAGTCTAGCTGTGTTGGGGTGGGGAGTGGGACTGGTGTGCGGCTCCTAGTAGTTCAGCACCAACCAGAGTAATTTTTTTTTTTTAATATATATATATTTTTTTATTTTACTTATCTCACTGTTCTTTAACGTGTCCAGTGCTGTTTGCTGTTCTTCATAGTAGTGCACCAATAGTAGTGCACTTGCAGGCATTATTTGCCCAGTGTGTTCTTCAAACAACTGCCACCTAGCTGTGTGAGCTTGTTCACATTCTGTCTAAATCACAATAATAATACCGTCTCCAGAAACACCACCTGAGTGACGTTTTTCAAGCAGCAATAATATATTCCGTATCCACTACTGTATACGTTGCCCTTGCAGGCATTGTTTGCCCAGTCTTTAACCAAGTGCCACCTAGCTGTGTGAGCTTTTTCACATTCCGTGTCCAGAAACATCACCTGAGTGACGTAGTGTGATTTCTGCCCTTTACAGCACAAAACGCAGCGCTGTGTCAACAATGTATTTTTCAGAAACATTTTTGCCCTTGATCCCCCTCTGGCATGCCACTGTCCACGTCGTTGCACCCTTTAAACAACTTTAAAATCATTTTTCTGGCCAGAAATGTCTTTTCTAGCTTTTAAAATTCGCCTTCCCATTGAAGTCTATGGGGTTCGCGACGTTTGCATTTTTGTCCGGAAGTTCGCGAACATTTTTTCCGACGTTCGCTACATCCCTAACTCTAACTGGCCTTCACGCTGGTTTCCTTCTTGCTCAAAAAGAATGTCTATTTCTTATTCTAGAAATCCAACAATGAAATAAACATGTACCTTTAACCATAACTGACCATTTAGGGACAATATGGGGCAATGATATGGTTTGGGAACAACAACAATGCTAGAAGAAGGAACTATTTGAGTGAAATCCTGAACATAATAAACATCTGCATATGTAGGCGAAGTAGTCCTCTTCCAAAGCCTTGTGCTATCAAAAGATGGAGCAGCAGTCCAGAGAAAAAGATGGAGGTCCCCATGTGTAACTGGCCAGTGAATCAAATACTGTGTTTTTTTAATTAATTGAATGTAATGCACTTCCCAAGTTGGGATTTACCTCAATAAATATATTTCATTTACTGGCCAAGTGTCATGGAGTGCTTCATTTATTAATTTGGATGACACGCACACACACATATATATATAAAATACAATAATGTGTGATATATCTGTTGAATAATTTTATTGGTAGGGCCGATTCACTAACTTCGAGTGAAGGATTCGAAGTAAAAAAACTTCGAATTTTGAAGTGTTTTTTGGGCTACTTCGACCATCGAATGGGCTACTTCGACCTTCGACTACGACTTCGAATCGAAGGATTCAAACTAAAAATCATTCGACTATTCGACCATTCGATAATCGAAGTACTGTCTCTTTAAAAAAACTTCGACCCCCTAGTTCGCCATCTAAAACCTACCGAACTCAATGTTAGCCTATGGGGAAGGCTAACTTTTTTTGATCGAAGGATATTCCTTCAATCGTTGGATTAAAATCCTTCGAATCGAGCGATTCGAAGGATTTAATCGTTCGATCGAAGGAATAATCCTTCGATCGTTCGATCGTACTATCTGCGTTAAATCCTTCGACTTCGATATTCAAAGTCGAAGGATTTTAATTCCCAGTCGAATATCGAGGGTTAATTAACCCTCGATATTCGACCCTTAGTGAATCGGCCTCTAAGAAGTTCAACTCTTCATTGCAGTTGATATATAGGTGCAGATTTATCAAAAGTCGAGGTGAATTTTCGAATGAATAAAATTAGAATTTCGAGCTATTTTTTGTGTACTTGACTAGGGAATAGTCCAAATTCGATTTGAATTTGAAAAAAAAATTGAAAATTCGAATATTTATCATCTACTGTCTCTTAAAATTCTGCCTCTTTAAAAATTTGCCTTCGACCATTCACCATCTAAAACCTGCCGAATTGCTGTTTTAGCCTATGGGGGACCTCCTAGAACCCATTTGGAGTCAATTGGTGAACTTCGAATCTCATCGAATGCGCTATTGATTGATTCGTACGATTCAAATTTGGCCGAATACGGACCTCTTCGACCAAAGAGGTCCGTATTCGGCCAAATTTCGAATTCGACTTAATTTCGGTTGGTCTTTTTGAATTCGAATTTCGAAGTTTTTTCAATTCGAAATTTGACCCTTGATAAATATGCTCCCTACTGTATAACATTTCATTGCTCATATATTGTGTTCATCGTCACATTATAATTCATTGTAGGCACTTGTAATTCTCTCAAAGAATGAGAAATGCCAAAAAAAATGTCGATTCACTATTTAGTGAAATAACTATAAGGGGGCATACCCTGTTCATTTGGGGACGTCCAGGGACAGTTTCCCCTCCTCATTAGGATGCATGAAATATAAATAAAACTTACATTGAGGTTTCTGTTTTCAGTCTTCAATTTCACGTGTTCATGGCTTTTTTTTTCTCTATTCTTTGGTGTGCTGATATTGTTGTGAGTGGCATCTGGTCCAACACACCTTTTATTTATTTTTTTGATCATGTCCCTGACATAGTTTTTGCTTCCTTCATAATCAGCACCTAAATTGGACCAAATTATACGACTTAGATTTTTATATCTAGAAACAGACATCTATTTTTTATCAGAAAATGATGATAAAATACATTTTCATCATTAATCATCCTAGAAGCAGTGTTGTATTACTTATGCTCTGAATGCTATTTAGCTGGGAAATGTAGTACAATTTGTGATAGATTTTGATTTATCTGATACAATAAGGATTAAGAGAGGAGAAAGGATCTGACATACACCCTCTCCGTGTGCATCAGTTACTGCTCAGGATATTATGGAGCACTTTAAAAGCAAAAGTGACACCATTAGAAATGACATTGCACAAAATAATCCTCCTGGCTGTTTACCTCTAACTCTCCACACTTCACAGTATTTTCTGTGCTCCTTCTCCCCAGATATTGATGAGGAAATCTCAAAATTTTGGCTTCTTTGATCCTTACTACCTGCCTGCAACATCCCATTCCTTCCAAATGTCTCAGCTATGCCAATCCCTGTCTAATAAAAGCCTTTAACCATTTATTTCACCTTTCCCTCTCAACTGGAATCATTCCCTTCAACTCAAACATGCACTTTTCAACCCTATTCGGAAAAAGCCCTCTCTTGATCCCTCTAGTTTTTGTAACTCTTCTCTTTCTGTTTCCCTTTATCTTTATTTAAGCTCTTAAACTGGCCATAGATGCAAAGATCCGATTGTTTGAGTCCTCGAACGATCGACCTTCCCCATCTCCCGACCTGCCACTAACCATTCAGATCAAATAAAGTAATAAAAGAACAGATGAGCCGATGTTCTGCCCCTGACAGCAATCGTACGAAATTTATGTCCGACAAAACTAGTGACAGTCTCCCACTGAAAACAGTCCAATCGGCAATACACGCAGAGATATTATCGGCAGCCGACAGAAATCTTTTAACCTGTCCTATCGGCCAAACAACCGATCTTCGCCGGATGAAAAATGTTGGGACTCTCCACAAAAAAAATCGTACAAATCCTCGATTCGTATGAACGGATCTTTGCGTCTATGGCCAGCTTAACTCTACAACTGACTAAGGCATTCCTCTCTGACAATAACCAGCTGAGCCCCAACAATCTGGTTTTTGGCAACTACACTTCACAGAAACTGTTCTAACCCAGTTGACTTGTTATCAGCTATAGCCAACAATACACTAGCCACTACTTCTATGTTTTTCTCCTAGCTCTCAAATTGTTCTTTCAGTATCTCCTACAATGGAGTATTATCTTTAGGGATGGGCACATTTTTTTGTTTTGGCACGGAAATGTCGCCCATAGACTTGAATGGCGCCGTGAGTCCAAAAAAAAATGATGAGTGTCAAAAAAAAATTAGCCGCGTGTCAAAAAACAATACTTGGAGCTATTGATCTCACACCAGAGCTCATAATTCAGGTCTCTTCCATCTCTCCAACTAGCTCTACTTGGATGTCCCAACAATTACTTAAATTAAACATCTCTAAGACAGGAATGTTTCTCTTTAACTCTTTTCCCCTTATGTTGAATATTCTCATGAATTAGGTCCTTGTGGGCCCTCTATTATGGGTCCCTTATACCTCCTGGGACCCCTGTAGCCTCAGGGTCTTCTTCCTCTACAGTTATGTCACTGAAGATAACCAAACAAAGACTTTATAATCACATGGGCCTGTATGGTGAGTACTATATTATAATTATAGGGTTTTTGTTTTTTAGAATTTCCACCTTTATTTGCTTTTTACAATGAGAATCTGAACATGCACTGCCTGAATAAAAAAGTTAAAGCTTATAATTATAGTTTACAACTGAAAAGACTGCATTAGAAATAATAACTTCACTGGAACATTTGCTAGAAAATGTTCATTTTCTTGAGAACTGAATCTGCAAAATAACTACTGATATATTTAATTAGCAAATAAAAAATATATTAACACCACATAAAAGAAACGTTTTAGAAGATACTGACTTTCATACATCAAAGGTTCAAGTTGGGCCGTCGTTTCTTCTGGAATATCATAGTGCTGGGATTATTTTACCGAGAAAATGAGACAAAAAGAAAGCAAAACAGTTTATTGAATGCCGCCCTTTAGTTTATTTTTGATTAGATTACATTTTATCTGCTATTTACTATAATAATACAAGAAAATTGCAACAAGATCTGTAGCCCTCAGCCCTAATTGCTTTAACTAATGTTATCAATGAATTAAACTAAATAAAGACTGGACAACAAATACTTATACTGGATGAGAGTAAATGGATGAAGAAATAATGTTTTGACAGTTAAGTAGTAAAATATACTTACACACATAATATCAATAAACATAATATAATATAGTCATCAGCAGTGGAAAGAGAACTTACATTTGATGGATTTTCACTTGGTATAGGATTAGACATTTCCTCTTCTGTTCATTTAGGTACCTAAACCAGTTTAAAACATAAAGGGGGTTATTTACTAAACTCACAATACAAAAATTACGAAAAATTTATGATTTTTTTTTTATAAATTCTGACTTTTAAAAAATCACTAATTTTTCGGGAATTTATTATACTCCGAGGATGGGAAAAGTACGAATGTGAAAA
Organism: Xenopus laevis; assembly: GCF_017654675.1. NCBI lineage: Eukaryota > Metazoa > Chordata > Amphibia > Anura > Pipidae > Xenopus > Xenopus laevis. The sequence goes on along the minus strand of NC_054387.1, from coordinate 131,905,468 downwards.
TCCGGCATCTCAGACCTGTCAAGGTTGCATGTAAGACAATGGGAGAAGTCCCAATGATTTTTTGATGTGCGCTGGAGTTTCTGGATGAAAATTAATAAAAAATTTAGAAAATGTGATTTTCTCCCACATATTTTTTATAGGAAAACGTAATAATAAATAAGCGTAAAAAACCCAAGCAGATTTGATCGGAGTTTGTAGCAGAAAATATTGACATAAATTCGGACTTTGATAAATAACCCCCAAAGTCTATGAAAACCTCTGAACCCAGCGCACAACAAAAAATCATTGGGACTTCTTGAAGATTTGATTTTGTTCAGTGCACCCTCAGCAGTTCTTTGTTTGCAGGACCTGTTCTAGCTTGTGTGTTGTTGGCATCGAGCAACACTTAGGGGCAGATTTACAAAATTCGAGTGAAGAATTCGAATGTAAAAAAATTCGATTTTCAAAGTATTTTTTGGGTACTTCGACCATCGAATTGGTTAAATTCGATCGAATTCGAACGATTCGAACGATTCGAAGTAAAAATCGTTCGACTATTTGACCATTCGATAATCGAAGTACTGTCTCTTTAAAAAATACTTCGACTAACTACTTCGGTAGATAAAACCTACCGAAGTCAATGTTAGCCTATGGGGAAGGTCCCCATAGGCTTGCCTGTGATTTTTTGATCGAAGGATTTTCCTTCGATCGATCGATCGCAGGATTTGCGCAAAATCGTTCGACTTCGATATTCAAAGTCGAATGATTTTAGTTCCCAGTCGAATATTGAGGGTTAATTAACCCTCGATATTCGACTCTTGATGAATCGGCCCCTTACAGTAGCAGCAGTGGATCTTATATAGAACACCTGTTCTTTAGCTCAGACATGATTCATCTTTCCCCCTAAATGTCTGAACACACAGTCCAAGATAACATTAAATCAGATGTGATGTTGTGTAGAATTGCTGCTAAATCTTTAATTGTGCTACCCTCTTCAAGGGAAACATACACCCTTCAGTATTTCTAAAAATAATCTGCCCTTTAAACACAACAAAGGAGTAGCTTATGGTGTCCTTCTTTTTTTTTTTGCTTTAATATTACCAGAAATGATTTATAATCCATGTGTAGTGATGGGCGCGAATTCCTGTGAAAATTCACAGGCGTCAATTTCCGATTTTGTCCGATTTTCACAATTTTTGCGTGAAATCCTTCAAATTTCAAGATTTTTGAGTGAAATCCTTCAAATTTCAAGATTTTTGAGTGAAATCCTTCAAATCTCACGATTTTTTAGTGAAAATCTTCGAATTTCACGATTTTTTAGTAAAACGTCCACATTTTAAGTTTTTTCGTGAAAACGTTAGAATTTCACGATTTTTTCAGGAACTTTCCTATTTCACATTTTTTCGTGAAATTTTCGCCGAAGTAAAATGGGGCAAATTCGCCCATCACTATCCATGTGGACATTCAGCATCAATAGATGGCTATGGATTTTTCAGGATCTTAAAATCTAATGCCTCCTTATTCACACACACAGAAACGGAACTAGAGGGGGCGGGCCCTGGAGCAGGACTCGCAGCCGGGCCCCCCGCCCCCTCCGTAAACCCGGAACTGGCCGGGATATGTGCGGCGCACGGACTGCCGGGGGGCCCTGAGGGGGTGCGGGCCCTGGTCCGCTCGCACCCCCTGCTCCCCCGGTAGTTCCGCCCCTGCACACACACACACAAACACCAGGCTCGCTCGGAAGTGTATGGACTTACCAGTATGTGTTGTGGATGGAAGGTCACCTAAATACAGGGAGAACATAGATGCTTTATGTTAGTTGTGAAATAAACCTACAATAGAAGCAAACAAAAAGGGAAATCTCATCACTTTCAGCTCATGGATAACTTTTGTGGATCAACCACTAGTTTAGCAGTTAAATAAACTGCCTTGTGACTTTGATCAGACCTTAATTGGATATTGGAATTACAAACACATCTCTAACTGATTAGTGCGAGGTTTCAATGCAGAGCTTGATCTTCCACCACATCCCACTTTCTAATACTTTCACCTCACATTATCTAGATAGAGTCATTGACCCAATCTCCAAAGGGTGGCTTCCATCCTCTGAACGTCTTTGGATATTCACATGCAGTTAATGATCAAAGGTCAATTCAACACCCCACCCAGATTGTATAAAGCCCATCTAACTGACTTAGGCACCAGGGCTTGTGTACAGTAGAAATGTCCTTCAATACATTGAGTTGTTTTTTAGTAATTTATTGCTATTAAATCATATGTAATACATTTATGTCCACCTTAAAATTGATTTGTATCCTGCCACAAAAGCAGGGACTTGGAAAAAGTAAAAATCTGGGGTGTTTAATGAGCCCCAGAGTGTGTTTTTCAGGATGAAGACTGAATTCCAACTTCAAGGAAAAGAGGAAGTGTTCAGAGGATGCTGGGAGTCAGCAAGGTGGGTGAACATGGCATTCTAGGTTAACTAGGAAGGTAAATAAGTTCTGGTTACTCTTTACAGATGCAGTGTACAAGACATGAAGAGCAGACAAAACAGCACTGGCAGTTGCAAACACTGACAACTCAGTGGGGCTCATTTATCAACACTGGGCAGATTTGCCCATGGGCTGTTACTTATAGCAACCAATCAGATTGCTGCATTCATTGTTCTTCTTGCAGCTGGCTTTAAAAAGATGATCACTGATTGGTTGCTATAGGTAACAGCCCATGGGCAAATTTGCCCAGTGTTGATAAATGAGCCCCACTGACAACTCACGTAGTCACCCAATTAACCAACCGGAGGGCAGTCCAGAAAGAATGGAATCATTTTTAAAATAAAGGTGGCCATACACGGGCCGATAAAAGCTGCCGACAGACCGTGTCGGCAGCTTATTGGCCCGTGTATGGGGCCCCCGACGGGCTTCACTGATTGAGATCTGGCCGAAAGTCAGCTAGATCTCAATCGGATGGGACGAAAAATCCCGCCGGATCGCGGCCGCATCTGTTCGTTGATGCAGTCCCGCGATCCGACCCCAGTTTCCCATGCGTTAGGATCCAATTGTTGGGCCCTAGGGCCCACGATCGGATCAGCCCGATATTGCCCACCTCAAGGTGGGCATATCAGGGAGAGATCCGGGAGGGAGCTATTCTAAGTACTTTTGTAATTTACGTTCATTATTTATTTTGTTTCTGTTCCCGAGTTATTAAAGGACAATTCCAGTTAGACGGCACTCACTGTTTCTGAGCACGTTTATAATTGGGTGCACGTCATGTAGCTTGTTCACAGGGACTGCATCAAGATACACAAATGCTCTTCCAATAGACAGCACTCCCGTTTCAGTAAAACCGTCTTTATTGTTTCTAGGACAGCAGCATGATGCAACGTTTCGAGCGGCACTCCACTCTTTGTCAAGCAAGATATTAAGGGATACATGTTTTGTTAATATGAATGAATTTTGCTACAACAGCGCCACCTGCTGGTCAGTTTCCCACCAGTCTGACCACCAAGTAGTCAAGGAAGTTGTCAGGAGAAAGAAAGAGGCTGATGTTCTTCTGCTTAGAAATAAAATTAGAAACCTTTCTCACATCTTTCCTAAGCAGAAGAACATCAGAGCAGCCTCTTTCTTTCTCCTGACAACTTCCTTGACTACTTGGTGGTCAGACTTGTGGGAAACTGACCAGCAGGTGGCGCTGTTGTAACAAAATTCATTCATATTAACAGTACATATATCCCTTAATATCCTGGAATAAAAACAAAATAAATAATGCATGTACATTGCAAAATTTCTTAGAATAGCACCATCATCAATTTTAAATTCACTTATTTTGAAGGTTTACTAATCTTTTAAACCATAATGAGACTAAACTAGACTTTACTCACATAAATGATCAGAATACACTGATTCAGTCCAAGCAACAGGCCAATCATTCTGGTGTCGGGTTTAATGGATTATGTGGAGAGCAGTTCAAAAGAGATGCCACTTTATATATTGCTTACCCAGTCCCCAGGGAATTTAAAGCTGTAGCAGGAGTGAAAGTGTTACCTCCCTCCTGGGCATTCTTTTCCAAGTTAATTGAGACCTTTTGATCCATCTTAGATTAATGTTTATAATTATTATGGGGAAAAGCTGTATTATGTGTAACAACATGGTAGTTTGTGTCTGAAATATAAAGTTTGCACAAACATTCATTTTTCTGTTATCATTAGTGATGGGGGAATTTATCTGCCAGGCGCGAATTCGAAAAAACGGACGCCGGCGTCAAAAACGGGCGCCGGTGTTGAAAAAACGGGCGCCGGCGCCAAAAATGAGACGCCGACGCAGGTTCGCAAATTTTTGCTGTTTCGCAAATTTCGCATGCAATTCGCAAATTTTTCGGCGAAACGGCGCAAATTCGCCCATCACTACTTATCATCCTAAGGGGCGTATTTAACAAATTATGATTTTTCTCCTCATCTAAATAATTTACCTCAAATTTGTCAAGTGTATTTTCACATCTCGTATTTACTGAAAATCACAATGGCAGTGCACCAGCCTCATCCTGGTGAAATTTCTCTTGGTGAATATTCATTTTTAATTAATTCTTTTGCTTTAGTAAACTGGAGAAATGTTACACGCAGAAAAGATGGGAATTTACAGCAATTTGAAGAGCATTTTCACCAATGCGTAGTTCTTTAGTCATAATTCATTATCTCATCTTAATATTTTAATCCTTTTTATATGATCATTGGACTGTATTATTATTATTATTATTATTCTAAAAATGATACACATATGTTATCACAGGTTATCATACAAATTCTGAACTTTTAATTTTTAACAGACTGCAAAGCTTTATGATTATGAATTTATTCTCCAAAATGCCTGGGACCTGGGGCTTTCCGGATAAGGGGGTCTTTCTTTTATTTGGATCACCATAACTTAAGTCTGCATTGTTGATTTTAGATAATGGATGGACACCAGATGATTTTTTGAGAGGATATACTCGCATTATAAACGGTGAGTTCTGATGTCATCAGTTATAAACGGTGAGTTCTGATGTCATTTCTGTCACATGACTCACTGGAACTTGTGTATTATAATAAATAAAGGATATATGAGGATATTAGAAGTTACCTCGGAGTTCCATGACCTGTATAAAAACACTCGGCCTTCGGCCTCGTACTTTTATATGGTCATGAAACTCCTCTGTAACTTGTAATATCCTTATAATTTACAAGAGGGGGTACTTTATTCACTATATATTCATGGTATCCCTTAATGAATATACAATTTATTTAGGATTACTGTATGAGTGCCCAGCAACAGGTATACAATTCTCCAGTACATAGAAATTAGTGATGTGCTGGCCGACCTGATACCCGCGGTCAGGGGCGGATAATAATGAAGGCTTGGGTTGGCTAAGCCTCCCCAAACCAACAGTGTCAAACTTCCAGAAGAGGTCGACACTGTAGCAAAACGTTTCCCTGGTTCACACTTCACACAGACTCACTGCGAATCTCCATAATGTAAAGCTGTCAGTGCAGCTGGAGAGACTGCATTTGCGAAGACTAAACCTCCTTCTACCGTCCGATTGGATAGTAAGCAGATAGAAGGCTGAGCATCCTCCTACTTTATGATTGGTTAGGTAACATCATGAACAGCCTTGTTACTGTTGCCTGTCCAATCAGAATGGAGTAGGAGGGGTCAAGTTGCTTCCTGCTTCCAAATAGAAAATTGCTTTGCTTCATTACTAAGGTAAGCCAGCTACCACTTGTAAAAGGCAAATGACACTCTCCAAATGATCTTGCTCTAGAACTCCCACCTGTGGCTAAAAGGCTGCAGCATTTTGAGAGTTATAGTCAGCGTCGATTCTGGGGCTGCTGCCGCCTGAGGCAGCAGCCCAGATTCCGCCCCCCTCCTCTCCCGATCCGCGCTTAAAAATTAGCGTCGGAGCGGGTTTCAGGGGGCAGTATCACTAGTGCAGAGCGTTCTTTGCACTAGCGGAGCCGAATTTCCAGGTTAAAACCCGGAAGTTCGGCTCTTAAAGTTACAAGAGGCGGCTTTTTGCCGCCCCTTGTAACTGGTCGCTCGCTGCCGCCTGAGGCAAGGGCTTCATCTTGCCTCATGGCAGAAGCGGCCCTGGTTATAGTTCAACAATACTTGGAAAGCTTTACCCAATTGCTGTGATAAGACCATGTAAAGTGAACAAAAACAAAGTGAAAGGCAGATCAGAGAGAGGAGAGAGAATAACTGGAAAAGCAGCATTTTGATGTATGTATTTTATTGTTGTTAAAGGTGTATTATATGTAGGATTCACAGTATTTTCTTCAGTGTGTGCTCCAAGCGGCACTATACCTATAACTGGCTCTGTATTTATTTGGACATATTCTGGGGTATGCCACATTGAATTCACACTTTATTTCTCATATGTTTTATTGCCATTATGCATGGAATTGGTACTATCATTTTCTGCTATGTGACCTGGGTATAATTTTCAGTATATGGTTATGTTGGTCATATTCCCAAAGTTCAAGGGGCTTTGATATGATTTAGCTTTGAGGCCCAGTATCTTCTAGCTATGCCACTGGTTATTATACAAGGATATAACACTGTATTCTGCCAGATGTTCTCAGGGCATTATCCATTAATATGGCAATTTATTTATCCTGCAGTGTGTTCAGGTGGCATTATACATGGCATTGGCATTGCATATATTCTGCCACATAATTAAGGGGTAATACACAGGATATGGGCACTGCATTTATGAAGTATTCTGGGTAGTGATTTGACCCATTTCGTCAAAAATTCACAGAACGGCTGAAATTCGCCGAAATATATAGAAGTAAATGGGCGACAAATTTTTTTTTGATACACAATAATTTTCTCCACCCATTGGAGTCTATGGACATAATTTTTACAGTGAAACTTGGCAAAACATTTCACTCAACGCTAATTCTGGGGTACCATGCATCTGAAGAACAATGTTTTTTTTTTTTTTGCTTGGGTGAATTTGCATGCAGTTTGACTATAAAACCAATAGTAGAGGACATGCCTTTAATTAGCCTCCCCAAACAAAAAAATTACCCTCCGCCTATGCCCGCGGTACCCGTTGCATGCTTCGTCACGGGGGACAGGTGGTGCGCGTTGGGCTCTTCTCCTGCTCTCCCTGCCCCGCCCGCCACAGTCAAATGCCGGCTTCCAACTTCCGGGTTTGTGTTTTATAAACACTGCGCCTGCTCGCCCCGCCCCTTTTGTGATGTCATCGCCAGGACGGGTCATTGCGGGTCTATAAAAGGAAACCGGAAGTGCGGGCTTGGGCGGGTGCGGGCCAAGGGAGGGTAGGGTTCGTGTCGGGATTTCCCCCGCACATCACTAATAGAAATATAACCTTTTAGTACAAAGAAGTAATCATAAGGAGAACATGTTAAATAAAAACCTACCAGCTCAACATACAGGGAAACCCAAAAGAACTATATTACAGGTCAGTTACTGTCACTTCAATAATCTTTCTGTAAGTAGGTCATTGATATAAATATGTTGCTAGACCTCTGGGCCATCTTCAGTACCCATCTATCAATACTTGTAGCTAATTGACAACAAGTTGAGCTCAGGCACTCTCCAGCCTCACAGTCCTATTGACAGGTGACCATGTCTATCTTCCTAATTATAGGAGCTCTTATCAGATGCTTTTTGGAAACTTTGCCGATTTATAAGAAGACAGTGGGAGCTTAGAGAACTAAATGTGTGGCTCAAGTGTTGCTGTAGGAAGGAAGGGTTTGGGTTCCTAGAACACTGGGCTGATTTTTCTTTGGGGTACAACCTATTTCATATCTTGACAGTTTGCACCTCAATGGAAGGGGGTCCGCTGTGCTAGGGGAAAGAATGGCTAATATGTTGGAGGAGTGTTTAAACTAGGCAAGGAGGGTGGTGGGCGAGCCAAAGAATTATGGGGAAATTAGGTTAGATGGGCCATTAGGATTAAAAAGGGGTCATGGGGTAGGAGTGAGGAGGGCATACATTTTACCAGCTAAGGAGGTCCCTCTGTTACAAGGAAAACAGACCAATAGTAACTTTAGATCTACAGTAACTCACCATTACATCATGTAAAAGTCAGTGGGAAAAGTAGGAACCTCCACTGTATGATGTGAATGAACAGTTTGTCAGGAAAATTGGGAGAACTGGAATTTATTGCAAATACTTAAAATTATGATATAATTGGTACTACTGAGACCTGGTGGGATGAAACATGTGACTGGATTGTGAATTTAAATGGTTACACCTTTTTTAGGAGGGACAGAGGGATTAAAAATGGTGGAGGAGTTTGTCTTTATGTAAAGCCTGAATTAAAGCCATGCGCTAAAGAAAGTACCAATGATGGCGCTGGTGAGGCGCGGAATCCCTTTGAGTAATGATTTCCAATGGTCCAAAGGATAAAAATGTGTCATTGGTGTGTGCGACAAACCTCCCAGTATAAGTGACGAGAATGAAGCCCAGCTGCTATTACAAAAAGAGTGAATTATGGCAGTGGAATTAGTGCAGTGGAATTGGCGCAGTGGAATTAGAGCACTGGAATTAGCGAAGTGGAATTAGCGCAGTGGAATAAGCGCAGTGGAATTAGCGCAGTGGAATGAGCGCAGTGGAATTAGGGCAGTGGAATTAGCGCAGTGGAATTAGCGCAGTGGAATTAGCGCGGTGGTAAGGAATTTGCAGCTGGCGAAGTGGTTGCGAAGTGACAATTAGCCCTTTAGTGAATCTGCCCCAGGGTCTTGCAGAAACAACAGCAATTTTTCTTCAAGGATTCGCACACACTCTATTATTCTGCCTTTGGAGAAGAACTTTATAAGGGAGTAACTAAAACTCAAACTTTGACAGTATAAGGGCATCTCTGCAACATATTAACTGGGAAAGGCTTTAAAATGCTGCTTAATAAATTTACTGTATGTCAGTATATTCCCCTTGTAAACCAGGTAATAAAAGTGTTGGTGTCAAGGTTGCTAATAAAAGACGTGCTTTAAAGGCATTCAAGTTAGTTGGGACAGTGCAGTGAGGTGTAAAATTAATCCAAAATTATTTTTCAAATATGCAAATAGCAAAAAAAATTAGCCAGAAGGGGGGAGACCCTTATTATCAGAGGGGGTCAGTTGATCAATGAGAGCAGGGTAAAAGCAAACATTCTGAACAGTAATTTTTCATCTGTCTACACAACTGAAGGACCAGCTAACATGTAAAGATCCTGGACCAGATGGTATTCATCCCAGGGAATTAGCGATCTTAGCTCTGTGATTGTCAAACCTACTTATTTAACTTTTCAGGATTGATTGAGGTCTGGCGCAGTGCCGAGAGACTGGCAAAATGTGGTGCAGCTTTTCAAAAAGGGATCCCGTTCTCAGCCTCAAAACTATAGGCCAGTTAGTCTGACGTCAGTGGTAGGAAAGCTTTTCGAAGGGTTAATAAAGGATAAGATACTGGACTTCATAGCAAATCATTATACTATGAGTTTGTGCCAGCATGGTTTTATGTGTAATAGATCTTGTCAGATCTTATCAGGTGATTTAGGGACTTTGATTCTGAGATGGCAGTGGATGTGATTTACTTAGACTTTGCTAAAGCATTTGATACAGTGCCACACAAAAGGTTACTGATTAAATTAAGGAATGTTGGCCTGGAACATAGTATTTGTACCTGGATAGAGAACTGGCTAAAAGATAGACTACAAAGAGTGGTGGTAAATGGAACATTTTCTAATTGGACCAGTGTTGTTAGTGGAGTACCGCAGGGCTCTGTACTAGGTCCCTTGCTTTTCAACTTGTTTATTAATGACCTGGAGGTGGCCATTGAAAGTACTGTTTCTATTTTTGCAGATGATACTAAATTGTGCAGAACTATAGGTTCCATGCAGGATGCTGCCACTTTGCAGAGTGATTTGTCTAAACTGGAAAACTGGGCAGCAAACTGGAAAATGAGGTTCAATGTTGATAAATGCAGGTTATGCACTTTGGCAAAAATAATATAAATGCAAGTTATACACTAAATGGCAGTGTGTTGGGAGTTTCCTTAAATGAGAAGGATCTTGGGGATTTTGTAGATAACACGTTGTCTAATTCTAGGCAGTGTCATTCTGTGGCCCCTCATTTGAAAGCTGGAAAGAGGTGATAGAAGAAGGTTGCAAATAATTCAAAAACTATACAAAACAAATAATGAAGACCAAGCGCAAAGTTGCTAGTAATAGGGCATTTTATACCATACAGGAAACTAAAAGGTGAACCACCCTTTAAGGGATACTAACTGAATGCCTAAATTTAATGGGTTGACTTTATTATGCTTTTAAATTGATGTAAACAGAAAAATAAATAAAACTTAAAAATAAAAAATACACAATTCATAAAATGAAGCAAAAGTAGAATTGTGCTATAAAAATAAAACAAGTGCAGGAACGGAATCTATTATCCAGAAACCCATTATCTTGAAAGCTCCAAAACACAGAAGCCTGTTTATTAAAGGTTGAGTTTTAGTGTTTTTAGAGGTTTTTAAAGCCACAACTAAACTCACTTTCCCTAAAACTACGAATGACATGACATTTATTAAAAGATTTGAATAAAAAAAGGAATAGAAAATAATGCTGAACAACCTGAAAAAAATAAGTTTGATCAAAAACAGTTGAATACATTCAGCACAGCTTTTTTACCTTGTAAAGTTTTGTATTAGAGGTTTTCATGGTTTTTACACTTGGGGGCAGATTTATCAAAGGTCGAAGTGAATTTTCGAATTAAAAAACGTTGAATTTCAAAGTGATTTTGGGGTACTTTGACCATGGAATAGGCCAAATTCAACTTCAATTTGATTTGAAAAACCTTTGAAAATTTGACCACTTGAAAATCAAAGTACTGTCTCTTTAAAAAATGTCAACTTCGACACTTCGCCACCGTAACCTTCCGAATTGCTGTTTAGCCTATGGGGAACCTCCTAGAACCTATCTCAGGCTTTTGGGCAAGTTTTGAGAAATCAAAGGTTTTTATTTAAAAAATCCTTCGAATCATTCAATTCGAAGGGTTCAATCGTTCGATCGTACAATTTTACTTCGATCGTACTTCGTTCGAATATGGCCATTTATGCTGGAAAAAATACTTAGACTATCGATGTACTCAAATTCGATAGTCGAATTTCGAAGTTTTTTTACTTCGAAATTCGATCCTTGATAAATATGCCCCTTGGAGGCAGATTTATTAAGGGTCATATTGAAAATTCTAATTAATTTTTTTTTTATGGTTAAAACTCTCAAATTCAAATTGTGAATTATTTGAGACTTAATTCAAACTCGAATTTCGAGATTTATTATAGTCTGGCCCTTTAAGAACTCAAATTTGACTATTCACCACCTAAATCCTGCCTAGTTCATGTATAAGTCAATGGGAGAATTCCAGGCATCAATTTGGACATGTTATTAACCTTCCTGATATTTGATGTTTTTTTTCAGAGAAAAAACTCGAATTGAGTATAGTCAAATTCCATTTGAGTTTTTGAGTTAGTAGAAATTGTGCGAGTTTTCGATATTCAATTTTTTTATTGAATATCCTCCCAGTCAAATTTCGAAGTATATTCAAATTTAATAGAGTCTTTAAAAAAACTCACATGTATTCGAAATTCGAGCTTTAATAAATGTGCCTCTTAATAAAACTTGAATTTTCAGAGCTTTTAAAAAAAATTGGAAAATCATGAATTTTTTGAGATTTTTGGGAAAAAAAATCTAAATTCCATTGTTAGTAAATCGGCCCCACAGAATTACCATTTCCCATAGAGGTCTGCCTCAGACAAAATTCTTATTAATTAACTGGTATCTTTTTTTTCTGTGCATGTAATGGTACCTTGTGCTTGATGGTAACTAATCCATGTTGGTGGCAAATCCTTAAGGAATGGTGCTTCAAATAATGGACAGACCCCTTATCTGGAAAAGCTCAGGTCACAAGTAGTGATGGGCGTGAATTTGCAGTGAATGTGCCCGTTTCGCCGGCGGTGAATAAATTTGCGAATTTGCATGACCAATTCTGATGCTGGACGAACATTGACCATTGACTTTAATGGGCGACAGCATCACCGAATTGTCGCCGGTGTCAAATCGACGTTTTGCAAATTTTTCGCCAGTTCGTAGGAAATTCGCGATATTCCTGGCGTATCGAAACGGGACAAATTTGCCCATCACTAGTCACAAGCATTCCAAATATTAGATCCCATAAACATATATACATTTCCAAAATATTTGACCTACCTCTCATACAGACAGAATCAGTCCATTATTCCCTCTTGCAGGTATGAGGATCTGGCAGACACTTATGATACATTTATTGACAGTTGAAGCAGGAAATCAGATAATAATAAATAGTTGGATTCCACCCTCCATTTATTGCACTGCATTAAACAAGACACATCTGTCTCAAAACATCTCAACACACCCAACATGAAATTCAATGTCCTCATTTGCAGCCTCTTCTTACGTGAGGATTTTCTTACTGGGTATATAGGTTTTTTTGCGAGTGAGGGTCTAGCAAAGCAATGCAGTTGACTCCACCACAATGGACAAAGGGAGATACGTCCTTCTCTTGGGCTGTCCATGTTGTGACTGTCTGGATCAGTGTCTCCCAAATTGTGGACTCATTTTCCTAAAGGGACTCAATATAGTGTAATGGGAAGCCCACTAAAAGGACATTGACGTTGAAGTTACATATTACAATATTTTCATATCTCTATATATATATATATATGTATCATTTTGGTATGAACTAAGGAGGGCCTTACCAAATGTTGACTGCAAGGCAGGGGGAAGAACCAAAAAAGTCTAAAAACCTCTGATCTCGAGTTGGGAAACAAGAATTAAGCTTTAAAAACTTTAATCATTGAAATTTGCACGTAAATGATAAAATCTAGGTATTTCATTTTTTATGGTTTTCTTCCTATGATTTTTTGAAAATAAAGAAGGTATGCGATCGCATTTCAAAAATTTCAGGGTTTTCGAAATAGGAAAAAAATATGAAAATTGCACAAGCACAAATTTTGATAAATAGGCCTCCAAGACTCTCATCGTTTCAACCAATCAACTTCCATGATGTGTGAAGTAATGGTTTCTGGTGACAATAATTGTAGCACTCAATATGGAACAGCACTTCTAAATACTGTATCCTGAAGTTAAAAGTGCCTTTATTGCATAATTTTCCAGGCATTATATCTATATATGTTTTGGGTGTTTCCTTGGCCCATTAATAAGCCAAGTTGTACCATGAAAACGTGTCCCATAGGCTCCAATGGGTGAAAAAAAGTGTCACCCATCCAAAAAAAATTATTGCACGTCAAAACAAAAATTGTTGCTCATCAAAAAAAAATTGCAGCCCATTGACCAGCAAGTTTTCAGCAAAGCAAAATGGGTCAGAGTTACTATCACTACAAACACACAAATATTGAAGCCAGTTAACACAATAAATTATTTTGCGCACAAATACAAAATATTGTATTTATTCTGACTTGAACACTTAAAAATGACTTAAAAATGCACACACAAGTTTAAAGTGGACCTGTCACCCTGTCAAAAAGATATATAATAAAAGTCCTTTGTCAAATTACACTTAAAGTCCAATTTCTACTTTTTATTAAAGCGTTCATAGCTGTTGTAAGCTCATTGAAACATCTCAGCTGTCAATCAAATATTGTCTGCCCCTCCTCTATACCTTAGGCATAGAGACGGGGCAGACAATTACTTTCACTTTCCATTCAGCACTTCCTACATGTCACTGCTCTCCCCACATTCCCCCCAGTTCTCTTCTCCTTTTAATTGTGTAGCCAGGACATGGGGATGGACATCAGGTCCCCCATTCTGGTGCACAAACAAGATTCTGAGATGATACAAGACTTGTCTTAATAACAGTGTCATCAAAATGGCTACTGCCTGCTTGTTATAATTATGAATTCCCAGACTGAAGGAAACAAGATTCAAATAAGTTATATTGTGTAATTAAAGTTCATTTTGTTTGACTAATGTGATAAAATAGGATTTTGAATCTTTTTTTGGGTGCCAAGTCCCCTTTATATTGTGTGCACAAAAAAATGGAATTAGAGGGATCACTGACCATAGAAGTCTTCAGATTATTATTATGAATATACATTCTATAAGAGCATTAGTACTCTTACATTTCTGAACCATTTAATAGGTCATTTATTTTAAACACCAAACCTACAAAAACATTAACTGGGAACATAAGATTCCTTGTAACATAGTAACATAGTAACATAGTAAGATAGTAAGTAAGGTTGAAAAAAGACACATGTCCATCAAGTTCAACCTTTTTTTTTCTTTTTATTAACTACCTATCTGCCAGTTGATCCAGAGGAAGGCATAAAACCCATCTGAAGTCTCTCCAATTTGCCTCAGAGGGGGAAAAATTCCTTCCTGACTCCAAAATGGCAATCGGACTAGTCCCTGGATCAACTTGTACTATGAGCTATCTCCCAAATCCCTGTATTCCCTCACTTGCTAAACACCATCCAACCCCTTCTTATACCTATCTAATGTATCAGCCTGTACCACTGATTCAGGGAGACAATTCCACATCTTCACAGCTCTCACTGTAACAAACCCCTTCCGAATATTTAGGCGGAACCTCTTTTCTTCTAATCGGAATGGGTGACCTGGTGTCTGCTGGAAAGACCTACTGGTAAATAAATCATTAGAGAGATTATTATATGATCACCTTATATATTTATACATAGTTATCATATCACCCCTTAAGCGCCTCTTCTCCAGCGTGAACATCCCCAATTTGGCCAGTCTTTCCTCATAGCTAAGATTTTCCCTTTACCAGCTTAGTTGCCCTTCTCTGTACCCTCTCTAATACAATAATGTCCTGTTTGAGTGATGGAGACCAAAACTGTAAGGCATATTCTAGATGGGGCCTTACCAGTGCTCTATACAGTGGGACCCCCTCCTCCCGTGACTCTCTGCCCCATTTAATACAACTCAAGATCTTATTTGCCCTTGATGCTGCTGACTGACATTGCTTGCTACAGACAAGTTTATTATCTACAAGGACTCCAAGGTCCTTTTCCATTATGGATTTGCCTAGTGCAGTCCCATTAAGGGTATAAGTGGATATTGTTACATCCCAGGTGCAGGACTTTACATTTATCAACATTGAATCTCATTTGCCACTTAGCTGCCCAGATTGCCAGTTTGTCAAGATCCTGTTGCAAGTGCCACATTCTGGATGGAATTAATTGGGCTGGATAATTTTGTTTCATCTGCAAACACTGATACATTACTTACAACACCCTCCCCTAAGTCATTAATGAACAAGTTAAATAAAAGTGGACCCAATACTGAGCCCTGGGGGACCCCACTAAGAACCTTACTCCAAGTAGAGAATGTCCCATTAACAACCACCCTCTGTACCCGATCCTGTAGCCAGTTTCCTATCCATGTGCAAACGACTTCATTAAGCCCAACAGACCTTAGTTTAGAAAGCAGTCGTTTGTGGGGCACAGTATCAAACGCTTTGGCAAAATCCAAATAGATCTCATCTACTGCCCCCCCCAATGTCCAGAATCTTACTTACCTCATCATAAAATGCAATCAAATTCGTCTGACATGACCTATCCTTCATAAAGCCATGCTGATTGTTGCTCATAATGCCATTCATTAGGACAAAATTTTGAATGTGATCCCTTAACAAGCCTTCAAATAATTTGCCCACCACAGATGTCAAGCTTACTGGCCTATAATTGCCAGGCTGAGATCGTAACGCCTTTTTAAATATTGGAATAACATCAGCTTTTCTCCAATCCATAGGCACCATACCAGATGACAGTGAATCTGAGAAAATCAGAAAAAGGGGCTGGTCTAAAACTGAACTAAGCTCTCTTAGAACCCGGGGGTGTATGCCATCAGGCCCTGGAGCCTTGTTTACATTAATTTGTATTAAAGCTTTTTGAATCATATCCTGAGTCAGCCACTGACTAGATTGAGCTGAGCCATTAGTGCAGCTATAAAGTGAGCCTGTGAACCCAGACTCCTCTATTGTATACACTGAAGAAAATAACTGATTTAACACATTTGCCTTATCTGTATCTGTTACAACCATACTGGTACCATTATTTAATGGAGCAAAACTCTCAACCTGCATCTTTTTACTATTAATATATTTAAAAAACTTTAGGGTTATTTTTCACCTCCACCACAATTAACTCTTCATTTCTTTTCTTAGCCTTGCGGATTGCTGATTTACAACATTTATTACAGTGTTTATATTCATTAAATGCAGCTTCTGTCCCTACAGATTTGTAGTTTTTAAATGCCTTTCTCTTCTTTCCTATTAACTTCTTACCTTCTGTATTAAGCCACACAGGATGATTCTTAGAGCTTCTACGTTTAGTCTTTAAGGGAATAAATTGGGAACAGTAATGATTTAATATAATTTTAAAGGACAACCATTTCTGTTCTGTGTTTTTGTCTGAAAACTTATTACTCCAATCAATACTCTGTAGTTGATAAGACATAAACTTTGCACATTTCCTTATTTCACCTCCCTAAATACACCAGAGTCCTTAACTCATTCAACAGCTAAAGAAAAGGAAAGAATAATTTTATACCAGTCTGAATAGTATATGCTGGACATATGTAATCACATGAATTCTAAGATCTACGGGCAGGTATCTCCTTCCTCTTGTCCCTTTAACACTTAGGGGGTGATTTATCAAGGTTTGAATTAGAATTTTTGCCATGATTCACATTTTCTTAGACAAAAACGTACAAATATGAATATTATTTTCAAAAACTCGAATGTCTGGTATTTATTAACCAAAAAACTTTCAAAAAATTCAAATGTGAAAAATTGTCATCTAAAAGCTTGCGAGGTCATGAAGAAGTCAATGTGAATGTTG
Organism: Xenopus laevis; assembly: GCF_017654675.1. Taxonomy (NCBI): domain Eukaryota; kingdom Metazoa; phylum Chordata; class Amphibia; order Anura; family Pipidae; genus Xenopus; species Xenopus laevis. The sequence continues at coordinate 131,888,594 of NC_054387.1, read as the reverse complement.
TCCTAGGCAAAATTCAAGCTATTTTTTTATTTCAAGATTTTCCAATTTGTAGACTTATAAATTTGAGTTTTCAAAGCCTAAAATTTTAGGTATTCAAGTTTTTTAAGCCTGAAAACTCAAAATACAATGTATTCCAGTTCTTTTACAAAAACCTTACAAATTAGATTTTTGATAAATAAGACCATTAGAGACCATTTTACAAATGATTGTATTTTTTATGTTTCCCGAAATCATGGTGTTTAGCACTAAAAATCATGTATTATAATGATTACTCAAAAACAAAAACTGTAATACAAAACTTCACCATCAAATTTAAAATCTTTCTTTCTTGGTGGTATTAAAGGTTGTCAGATGTCCCCCATGATTTTATTCATGAGGAAATTTTGCGCAAATGAGGATTTAGAGGTTTTCATATAAAATTCTAATTCGTTGTGTGGAATTTTTAATTTGTGCTTTTTATAAAAGGCTGTTGTAATAAATGACTTGGTGGTTTATAAAACCTCTAAAACCACCTAAATGTGAAATTAGAGGCCCATTTATCAAAGGTTGAATTTTAGTGGTATCTCTAAAACCATGAATGCCATGTAGGTTATTAAAAGATCCAAATATAAGAAGCTGATAATATGAAAACCTCTAAACTTTTGAGTATTTCGGAAAATTACTAGTGAAAAGAAATCTGAAAAACTTTAAGGGGCAGATTTATCAAGGGACAAATTGAAAATTTGAATTGGAAATTTGAATTCTCAAGTTTTTTATGGTCAAAATTGTCAAATACGACTGTTATTCAAATTTGATTCACGTTTTTATAAAACAAATTCAAATTTTCAAGATTTATCATACTCTGGCCCTTTAAGAACTCATATTTGACTATTTGGCACCTTAAACCTGCCGAATTACTGTTTAAGTCAATGGGGGAGGTCCAGGGATTGATTTTGAGTTGTATGCAGCCTTTCTGACAAAAAAAGACCTGAATCAAGTTTTTGTTTAATTAGAATTGAATTCCGTTCGAGTTTTTGGGTCGATTCTATTCATCTGAGTTTTAAATATTTTGATTTCAAGTTTATGGGAGTTTTAAAAAAAATCGAAATTCGACCCTTGATAAATGTGCCTCTAAAAGTCTGAATGGATAAAAAAAAGGTCCAGTAGGATCATTGCAGCTCCCATTGGCTTCTATAGGACCTTGACTGCTTTTACTTTTTTAGAGTTTTATATAAATAAAAAAACAAATCTTTAGAGAAAAAAAATGTGATTTGTGAAAGAAATAGAAATCTAAATGTTAATAAATTGGCCCCTTAAATTTTATCACAGAAAAATTCACGTTCTAACTCACATTTTGATTAATCTGCCCCTTAATGTCAACTCACTTATGTCTGCTGTTTGGCAGAGGGGGATTTTGACATGATAAAGCTTGATCTTTGAATTGTGAATGGATTCATGTGGTTGCCACAATGAGACTTCAATTGTCTCTTTCACAAACCTGTCCCATCCAGTCTGTTCCTGTTCCACTCCTTCCCTCTCCAGTTTGTTCCTGTTCTGAGTCGTCGCCCTCTTCTTCCTGCCTAGTCCAGTCCAGTCCTGATCTTTACCCTCTCCGTCCTGTTCTGCTCTGCACCTGATCCAGACTGACTCTTCGCCCTCATCAACCTGTTCCTGCATTCCCTTCAAATGTTCCCTAGGCACATACAGCTCCTGCCTCAAGGACTCGCCCTTTCCCTATCATTCTTCACAGCGTCCCCTACCTAATCCCTGACACTTGTACAATAAAATTAAAATTCAGAAGTCAGCAAAATAAAGTACATAGCCAAAGTGCTTAATTTCTTGTTTATCTATTCAGATGACCTCATTGTCCCCTACAATAGAAATAGTCTCAACCCTGAGCAAGATATCCCTATCACTGCAAAGTTCATGAAGTAAAGGGGGAATTAAATAATCCCTTTTCTATAAACTATATATTTACTGCACAAACCTGACTTATAGATTCATTTTCATCACAACAAATTTGGTACAGCCAAAGAAACTGACTTCAGGTATCCATTAATAACATAAGAAGGATTCCAGGAATCCACTTGAAACAATGAGTTGCCGGCAAATTCTTCATTGTGCGAAGGGCTCATCACTTGACCTCCTTGTAGAATTGAAGCATTGCTAAAGTCACTTTCCATGCATCTTTTACAATGTGAAACATTATTTGCTGGTATTTCTATGCCACTGCTGAGAAATGACTGAAAGTGATTGAATAAATTACAATAGTTTAGAGTGTTGGTAACCAGGCTTTCTGAGCTGCGAAACATGAAAAGTAAGAAAAAGAAATAAGCAAAGAATTGATAAAGGGACCTGAAATTTAGCACCCATAGCCTTCCAACACCTTTGAAGGTTAAAGAGATGTGCCATACAAAAATAAAGTTTATAGGCCTTATCTATAATATAGAAAATACTTATAAAATCTCGCCATGGCCCCTATTATCTTAACTATGTCATGGACAACTTGACAACTTATTGTACACTGTATGAAGGAATATCGTAAACCAATGTCTGTAACCTTGTTATGAGTTAAGGGGGCCCAGCCTGAGGGTCAGTTAGGGGGAGATTTGGGGTGAGTGTTTATTTGTACCCTGGGTACCCCTGGAACCATAGCAGGGTGACTGTTACCCCAATGTTTCTATATATCTGTAACCTTGTTATGAGCTAAGGGGGCCCAGCCTGAAGGTCAGTTAGGGGGAGATTTGGGGTGAGTGCTTATTTGTACCCTGGGTACCCCTAGAACTATAGCAGGGTGACTGTTACTCTAATGTTTCTATACATCTGTAACCTTGTTATGAGCTAAGGGGGCCCAGTCTGAAGGTCAGTTAGGAGGAGATTTGGGGTGAGTGCTTATTTGTACCCTGGGTACCCCTGGAACTATAGCAGGGTGACTGTTACCCCAATGTTTCTATATCTGAGATGTGGGGTGTATAACCTTCTGTACCCAGTGCAGATGTGTTACTAGAAATAACATTGCAGCCTCCAACCCCAAATCTTGGGGAATGTTTTTGCTTGCAAATTGAGTTGAATCTTGTGCCAGAAGAAAATGCCTCCAAAACTAAAAATGATATTAGGTTAATGTCCTAGAACAGTGCTGTCCAACTTCTGTGCCACCGAGGGCCAGGTTTTTTCTGGTCTACATGGTGGAGGGCCGATAATGGAAGCCAGTGTTAGCCACTTCCTGTTTTAGACCACACCCACGTTAAACCACACCCATTTTACCAAAAGACCACATCCACATCAGTAGCACACCAAAAAACCAAATGGTTGGTGCTTACTGCAGGGATATCACTAAAACTCATACAGGAAAAAAGTTAAGTCATTTTAAGACATACCCTTAAATCCATATACCTCCTTTTAACACAGCAGGCTCTGCTGCCTGTAGTGAAGGGACCAAAATATTGACAAGGAAATCAGGTTATTGATTTATCCCTGTTCCACGTCTATTATAGGAATCTGAGCCACATGAGATACTGACAACATGGAAGATGTATACTTCAACTCCCCCTGCTATTCCTTCAGTGGTGTCATTTATACTGTGCCTGCTACACATGTGACTGTACCTGGTATTTATTGATCTACCTCATGTGCTGTGAGTATTCTTAACCCTGTGGCTCTTTATATTGAATAAAGTGTGTTTTATTATTGTTTTGCAAAGAACCCATGGCATCTATTTTCCTTTATTTTCCATCTTTGCCAGTAGCAACACCCTCACGTGCTCCTTCCACCTAGTGAAGGTCCATCCTGCTGAAAAAGGGTTCAGTGTAGCCAATACTCTACTCAACTAGTTGGTGATTGACTTTTTAAGCCAAAATAGGGTTACAATACCAAGGATGTCAGGAATCTACTTGAAATAATGAGTTGCTTGTAAATTCTTTCCTATGCATGGGGACATTTAGTTGACCTCCTTGAACCATTACTAAAGTCACTTTCTGAGCCTTCACTTGAAAAAGGGCCCTTTATGCCCGAAACATGTTGTGTGGACGCACAATTAAAGTCTAAACAGCAGTTATTGTGCTTCTCTGTGTGATTTCCAACCTTCATAACTTGTAAAGATATCTGCTGTTGGCTATCAGAGACAGAGCATCCAGAGAACCACAACACTTATACTCTTTATATCTAACAGTAGCTATTATGTGCAACCTCATCTTTTTTCCCAGGTCCAGTAACCCATAGCAACCAATCAGATGCTTGTTTTCAAACAGGTTAAAAGTAAATAACACCTAATGGGGCTAAGACTATATATAAGTGGGTCATGGGTGCCTATCAGAGTTTATTTATTTATTTTAGATATGACTGGGGTAGACATGATTGCTGTGTGATGACCAGGTGAGATGTAGGTCAAGCTTAGGAAAGATGTTAGACGGTTTCTAAGCAGAAGAACATCAGAGCATCCTCTTTCTTTCTCCTGACAACTTCCTTGACTACTTGGTGGTCAGACTGGTGGGAAACTGACTGGAGTTGAACCAGTGACCTGGTGTTTTCTTGCTGTCTGCATTACCTCTACTCTATATGAGCAGACAGCTAAGGCCCTAGTTCACTGTTAAAGGTATCCTTGTATTCCCTGGTAGGCATGGTGAGCTCAGCTGTTTCTAATCTTGCTCAGTATTAGCCATTCATCTGGTTCCCTGTGTGACATCCTGGTTCTGACCCCGGCCTGTTCCTAACCTTGAGTTTGCCTCAGGATTCTGCTCCTGTTATCTGGTTCTGACCTCGCCTGTTTGACTATGTCCAGCTCCTTCGTTACCGGTTCTTCTGTTATTATATGTTTGGAGCCCTTGCCTGGCACCTGTGGGAGTTGCTGGACTCCTGGCGGTACCCAAGTAGCTGAGGACCAGGCCCAAAGCTAAAGGTGAATGTTATAGTCAGAAGAGCATGCCTAGACAGGAATGCAGTCACTTTCCTGGGTTTTGGGTAGCCATACATGACACCTGCCTTTGCATCCCTTAATGCTGTTATCCTTGTGCTTAGGACAATAGTAAATTATCTTTGATGAAGTATATGCCTAAAAGCTACTTTTTAGCTGGGAAACATGACTACTTTATGTATTTGAACGTTGACTTGGGAAGCTGTAATTTTTAACATTGATTTCCTTGGCCAGACAGGACAACTACATATAAATGAACAAACAAAACGAATTTAATTATTTCATTAAAAATATGTTCTCCATTTGGTGTATTTTTGTATATATGGTATCTTGTTTATTACATATGGCTACCTTCATAACAACTATGGACATCTGAATAGTTTCACTTTAGACAGCTCATAAAAACCACTATGTGATTTGCTTTCATTTACTAACATGCAGACGACAAAGCTAATGACTTATTTGTTGCTGTAAATTATTCCACTGGTACTACACTGGCCACTAGCTATAACTGGTGAAGGAAGGTTTACTTCTTTCCATCTGGAGGCCTTTACAATGAAAATTGTTGCCCAATACATGGAAAGAGGCAGAGCTCTAACATTTTACTGGAGATATGTGGCCCACTGCTCACAAATAAGAAGATATTATTTAAATGTGAATTCATTTGGTATTTGTTATTAATTCTCTTAAATCCAGCTCCCCCCCAGTGTCGATTCACTTAGGCAATTCATTCTCAGAGAGCACTGAAATCCAATGTTTGGATTAAGGTTAGACATGGCCCAGAAGTTATCAACAATATAACAGATTCTCTGTCAGTTTTCAACCTTCCGGCATTGGAGAAAGAAGCATAAAATACTTGTATAAGGTTGACCTTGTCTAAATTACAGTATCCTGAGTGGTTAGGATCGAAAATATTACATAATTAATAGGCGGCTAAATGTGTGGGTACTTGTCAGCATGGAAGGAATTAATTGGATTCAAAGCTAATTCATGTTTTAAAGACACAAAGAAAGGAGTTATTTTTTTATTCCACTGGAAACAAGGATTCGGTAGCATCTTTTGTTTAAAAAAGAAGTGACATTACAGAACATTACAAAACTGTGAACTGGTAGCTTACTTTCTTTGGCAGTACACCAAAACTTGCCTCCAAGCCTTGAATTAAAAAAATAAGCACCTGCTTTGAGGCCACTGGGAACAACATGCAAGGAGTTGGTGAGCAACATGTTTCTCATGAGCCACTAGTTGGGGATCACTGATCTAAGGGTTTTGATATTTCCTTGTCATTGATGGTCCAATTTAAGGTCTCTTAAAGTTTATCTTCTGGCATTTTACTTCATAACATATCTGAAATAGCTCCCAATTCCTGGCTTTGTAAATCACATGAATGACAATATTAAAACTTCAGTTGGCACAGACAAAAAAAATGTTTCTCACCATCTATATGAGGAGTGGTGTGCTTTTACCCTTAAAGGAGAAGGAAAGGTTAAAACTAAGTAAGCCTTATCAGAAAGGTCCATCTAAATATACCAGTAAACCCCCAAAGTAATGCTGCTCTGAGTCCTCTGTCAAAAGAAACACCACATTTCTTTCCTCCTATTGTGTACTCATGGGCTTCTGTATCAGACTTCCTGCCTTCAGCTTAAACCTCATTGCCCTGGGCAAGAGCATGCTCAGTTTGCTCCTCTCCCCCCCCCCCTCCCTTATCTACTGTAATCTGAGCCAAGAGCAGGGAGAGACTCAGGCAGGAAGTGATGTCACACCACATTAATACTGCAGCTCCTATTCTAAACAAACAGAGGGTTTCTAGAGCTTTTTACTCAGGTAAGGTAAAACATTCTACAGAATAAATATAGCATTCTAGCTTGCACTATTGCAGCTAATCTATTGGCAATAAAATGCCTCCGTAGCTTTCCTTCTCCTTTAAATACTAACATGTATAAGTTCCCACTGCACGAAGGGGGACTTGCTCTCAAATTGTAAAAATGCTATGATAACTTTTATTTGTACTCATTGATTTCTATGTTAGATATATCCACCTTATTTAATACACACAATTCAAATTTAAATACTATCATGGAGACTTACTACTTCAATACAACAGCCTATTCAGATTGGTCTCATGGAGCTCCATGAAATGCATCACCACTGGACTGGACTGGTCCTTTTTAATGATTATCCTTCTGTGTTCTGACAGCCACATGCATAGCTGACTAATCTATCTCAAATGTCCTTCAACTGTTTTTATTGTCAATGACAAAATGCAAATGCATTATAGGATTACATCCAGGGCCAGAACTAGGAGTAGGCAGAAGAGGCACAAAGGGAAAGGGGCACCAAGCACGTCCTTCTTCTAATGCCTTCTCCTAGTTCAGACCGCTTTGTCCAGAAGATGTGGCAGCAGTTCCTTCTGAATGTGAGTGTGCGCTCTTCTACGCATGTGAGAACAGTAAAGGGTGACGTAGTTGGCCGGGTTGCCTAGGGTGCCCGGTCAAGTTGCCCTTGATAAATCTGCCCCTTAATCTTTAAAGACATATATTTAGATCTTGTTCGTTGACAAACAAAACAATCAAAGCACATCAGAAGCCTCATTTATAGGCAGGGCAAGAAAGTAAGAAAACATTTCACTCCATTGAGTAGTGTGGAGTTAGACAACCCCACCTTGCGACGGCCTGGAGTTTCAAAATAAAAATGTTCTGCGGTCAGCAACTGTGGTTTTTGTTAATTAAGAAATTCCCAACCAAATTTACTCTGACCAATGTTGAGACTGAGATGGCTCAATTGCTACATTTAAGGTCTGAGGGAGAAGTGGAAGAGAGAGATTTCCCTGGGCAAGGCACCAGAGGGGTTGGGACAAGATGTGGAAACCTAACTAACCCAAATGACTGTTCCTAAGATTCATCCTGAATTTTCGGTGATTCCAAGAAAGTGTGCTTAATGTGCTATGGAATGATTGTAGAACATTGTATGCAGGTTCTCCCAAAAGAATTTATTATTATTCCAGATACCTTTGCTGATATTTTTGAGATACAGGACAAGGTATTGTTGGAGGGATACTGTATATTGTATGCTTACCAGTGACTGCATAGTGCATCTTATAACATTTCTATCATTCTAATTTTAGAAAGAGTCAGATTCTGATGGCAGAATTGTCATTACACAACACTTCAAACGCATACAGTAAGTTTTAGAGGTGGTATTAACAAAAGGCAAGACTATTAAAAACAGTGGTTTTACTTGGCTATTTTTAGACAGCAACTTTATGTCCAGCAAAATAAAGAAGAATAGATTTAACAGGGGTTAAAACAAGTAATACATTCCCATCTATATGTAGGAGAACACTGAAGCACCTAATATTAGACTGCTAGATGTACTGTATATTACGTGCATATAACAAATTAACTTTTTCTTTTAGGTCATTGAATACGCTTCTTCTAGGCTTCTCAGAGCTTCTTCTGCAGTTGTATCTTTCCAGTCTTCTGCTAGTTTAGCTGTTTCTGCCACATAAGCAGCTGCAAACTGCCGGTTGAACTCTTTAAAGATGTATTTCCAATATTCAGATGATTCCCGGATATCTGTTGGCTGAATGATCCAGTCTTGGTAGATTGTTTGATATTCTTTGTAGGGATGAGGTTCCCAGTTTGTTTCTGGGCTTACAAAAAGGAGATCAGTATCAACAGCAGTAGAACATATTGATGTAGTAAGGGAGGCATTTGTCTGCCAGGTGCCCTTTGCCAAACCTTTTGGTCTATGAATAGATGCAAAGTGCTTTTCATGGTCTCTACCTGAGGCCTCACAGGGAACTTTACAGAATGGGCAGAATTTTAAACAGCCACAGACGGACTTGAACACTTCATTCATGGGATTAAGTGTTGCCCTGGAAAGCACTGATTCATTACTGGAAGATTTTATTTCTGATGATATTTGTTTTTCTGTCTCAGTGACATAAAGCTCAATTCCATCTGAAAACATCTGAACATCATCTTTGATTTGAAATATAGTCACAAGAATATTACTCTGTGAAATGACCAGATCGTGTCTAAGCTTATTGCAAAATGCCTGTAAAAAGTCAGAAGCAGTGAGAAATCCTACAGAACTAAGTTCAATGAGAACCTCTTTGATTTTCTTGCAAATACGAGAGAGAATCTTTATTTGTAAAGTATCAAGTTCTTTGGACTTTTCATATTTTTCCTGTATTTTTTTTGTTATCCATGATTTCACAAACTTCTCATACCTGTTAATATAGTGTAGATATTGGTGAAAGTCTTCATTTTCCAGAAGATTCTTGAGCACAGCAAACTGGAAATGGCGACTACTAGAAAACTCTTTGAATTTTCCACTGTAATAAATATCATCAATGATTGCTTTCCCGATGTGTTTGTCGATGTGCTCCATCAAAGCTGGCTTCAGACACAGCTCGCAGAACTGTTTAGCTTTACCTTGAGTTTCATCTTTTTCTTGGCAGAAAATATTTTTAAGGCTTGTCAAGTAGTAGGGTTTCAGTTTTTCAAGACACCGTTTTGGATCATTTTCCTGTACAAACTTGTCATGCATTTCTTGAAATCTGAGGGCTGCACTTCCCAAAATATGAAGTTTTAATTCCATATCAAACAAATGTGTTGTGGGCAGTTTCATAACATCTTTCTCCCTGAGTTTTTTATTGATTATATTAAGCAATTCATGGCTATACATGTTGTCATAGCCAGTGTTCTTGCTAATTTGTTCTGTGACATATTCATTACATGTTCTTACTAGAAATCTAGCCAGCTCATATATTTTGTTATGGGAATTATTGGTCCAATATTCTCGAAACGTAACCAGTGGATTCCGGTTGAAAGCGATGTAATTCTTGTCCATCTGGAACGTTTGTTTTCCATACTCAGTTAAATTTTTTATATTAAGTAACTTCTCATTTATAACAGCTCCTTTATTCTCCATGTCCTTAGTAAGATGTCCTAGCATCTCTTGACTGATGTTGAGTTTGTCAATGTGACACTTTGGCAATTCTGAGATTGCTTTTGACCACAGAGTCTCAAACATTTTTTCATTTGCTTCCCTGTTGACAATATTTTTGTTCTGTCTGCACTTTTCTACAAGGTTGCTCACTTTATCTTCAATAACCTTTTGGTATTTACTCTGGACAGCTTGGAACTGATCATTTGAATTTTTCCTGCGAATAATCTCTTCGATTTTATTTGATGCTGAATCGCTAAGCTCCTGTCTGAGACATTTCACACATACTAAAAATTCTTCTCTGTAACGTTCAATCAGATAGACATTCTCAGTCGCACTTTTATAATAATCTTCGATTAATTTCAGCATTTTTAATTCTTCTTTCTGGAAAATGTCAAGTACTTCATTCTTTAATGTCACATCAATGTCTGGATGTATTTCATCAGCTGCCTCATTCTTGATTTTCATTTCCACATTCGTGATCCAGGTATGAATCTTCTTGCGGAAGTTCCATTCCCACTCTGAGTATTTTACAGCAAGCTTATCATATGCTTCTGCCACTAGACTATTCTTGAAGGCAAAGATGAATTTTTCATGTTTCACTGCATTCCACAAGCTTTTTATCCATATTATAAGTTCATTGATACTTTGAGAGTTCTGAATATCTTTATGTTGTGCCATCAGGTTAAACAAATGTTTTTTTAATGAATAAACATTTTCGCTGTATCCTGTGTTTACAGAAGCCATGGGTGGGACACCATACCAGAGCCCAGGAATGTACCAATTGTCTTTCTCATGATTATAGGTCATTATATCACTAAAGGCAGTGATACCACTCTTTTTTTCCATCTTTGCTGCCACTTTAGTCATTTCATTCAGCTGCTCCACCATTTTCACTCTATCTCTTATGGTCATCTCATGAGCGGATACCTCACTGCAGTTGTGATGAACAAACTGACAGATCGGCTTTTTCCCAATTTCATTCATTCTAAGGAAGGCATGAGCGACAATTTGCAAAGTATCACTCATTTCGACTATATTCTCCATGGCCATATTGATTATTGTGATATCACTTAGCCCAACCACTACAGTTGCCAGCTCATTGTCATGTTCATAGCTGTTATCCAGAGATCCCCTTTCTGGAGCCTTCAGACCTTCAGTGTCAATTACTAAAATAAAGTCACAGCCCAATTCCTCTCTGAAGTCTTGTTTCACTTTAATCAGTGTCATGAAGGCTCCTCGTGTGCAGCGTCCACTGGCCACAGGGAACTGCAAGCCAAACATGGTGTTCAGGAGGGTGGACTTCCCTGTGCTCTGTACTCCCAGTACAGAGATTACTCTCAATTTGCATCCCTTTCCTGTCATGGTGTCCAGTTCAGTCAAAATGTCAGTTATCCACTGTATGGGGATGTTGGAGGCATCTCCATCTATCAGCTCTAATGGGAACCCATCCAGCAGAAGCTTAGCAGCTATTTCAGGGAGTCTGCTAAACTTCCTCTGGTTTACATTAATAAGCTTATCTCTGATGAGTGAACATTCTGATTCATAAAACTGTCCCAGCTCACGTAGGAAGTGTTCAAGCCCCAAAGAACTGTTACACATCAAAGTGTCTATCTTTTTCAGCCCTGTGAGGTTGCTTTTTCCTTCACTATAAATCTGACTGTATTTTGAATGCAAGGTTGACAAAACATCTCTAGATATGGAATCAAGGGTAAATTTCATCCATTTTAAAAAATATACCCTGTCAGTGTGAGTTAATTGAGTCATTGCAGATATAAACTTATTCATACCATCAGGAAGGTCATGTTTGTGCTGTTCCTGATGTAGCTCTGACCGCCTTTGTTTCAGCTGGCACCTATAGTCTTCAGCATTCTGATGCCCTAGTTTTTTCATTCTACAAAATTCCTTCTCTAACTGGGATAGTTCTTTCCAGAGCTGTCCTTGTAGCTTCATGTTCTCTCTCTTATACTCAACCACATCACCAATCTCTTTTGTGATCTCCACGGCCATTTCTTTTGATATTTGAAATTCTTTAGAACCCTCATCTACATGGATTCCAAGCTTTTTAGCTTCATCCGAAATGTCGTTGAGTTTAACTCTCTTACAAGAATTTTTTATAAGATGACTCATGGTTTTTTGCAATCTTTTGACAACTTGTGTCTCATTGATCCTTTCCTTGCTTATTATATGTGTTGGATTAATATTAAGCTCATGAGCCAGACGTTTGAGAAAACCCAAGGACTCCTTATTTAGACTTTTATCAGCACTTGGATTAATAATGAAACAAACAGTAGTCTCAAAATGTTTGCAACTGGACAATAATCTATAATCATTTTCAGACATATTCTCGGCAAATATAAACACTGCAGATGAGACTTGCATTTGGAACTGAAACTGGACCCAATTAGACTCTAAGTTACCACGAAGATTTGTAACCCCAGTGGGTTCAGGGAAAATGTCATAGGTTTCTTTTCCTATAGGGAAATACCATGATATTTCCACTAACCCATTGGAAACCATCTTTTTAATGTTTCCACGCTCCATATTATCATGTATGAAGAAGCTGTGACCTTGCTGAGGTGGGCTAAGCACTTGATTGAGGATTTTAGATTTGGACATTTTGTTTTGACCCAGTCTCACAAAGGAAAATATAGGCATGGATATGTTCACCACACTGTCCTCTTTAAACCCTTTGCTCTCTGCTAATGAATGAGGTCTCCATCTCTTTACAATATCTCTCAATGCCCAGAGCATGAAGGTGCAGCCTGGACCATCACCAGCAGGGAGCAATAGTGGGATGGCAAACTGACACATGGACATTTTTGATGTAATCTCCTGCTGTAAAACTGGATTAGATTTGTGTAGGACAGCACATAAGACATCAAGTGGATGCATAGACTCGGTAGGATTAAAAGCCTTCTCATCATCATTATAAAAATCAAACTCTTCAAAGGTATCCTGATTTGGAATATTTTCACTGCTCCCCGTATACTGAGTATTCCTTGCTTCTTTGTTTAGGGCCATAAGTCTCCTCAGGAAGACCCATACAAGATCTTCCACAGTCACAGGATCAGCCTCATTGATACTCTGGTGCCCAATTTCCAAGATATTGTTAAGGCTGAGCTTTGATGCACTGGAACCATTTATAATAAGATGCGTCATCGTTTCACTCCAAGAACTTCTGCTTTCTGGGGAAACATGTGGAAATTAAATTGTAATAAATTGTAATAATTGCAAACTCTAATAATATTACATGCCAACATGATATATATGATCATACATAAAGAACAGTAAAGAAATTAGCTAATGTCGTCATCAAGAAATATGGCAGCTATCGAGGAAGTGTTCCGTCTATTTCATCTACCATTCAATGAATAAGATTTATTAAAGGGATACTGTCATGGGAAAACCGCATCAGTTAATAGTGCTGCTCCAGCCGAATCCTGCACAAAAGAGCAAAACAGGCAAAACTGCCTATGTTGCCCCCAATAATTTAGGGTGGTTTCGGGCATTTATCTGCCAACTAAAAAACACTGTGGAAAAACTGCCCCACGTGCCATTAAACTCAATTAGCTTGTACAGTAAAGGATACATATATATATATATATATATAGTCACATCTCACAAACTGCACTCCAAGGACTTAGGTGAAAAAACTAAAAGAAATTTTACTTCAATGTTTCGGCTCTAACACTCGAGCCGTCTTCAGGAAGAAGTCCTTGGAGTGCGGTTTGTGAGATGTGACTATAGTTATAATTTTACCGGCACCCAGGCGGATGACTTCTGGCATAGAGTGCACCAAACAGGACTGCTATATATATATATACACTTGTTAAAAACCAGCATGCCTCAACCTTCATTATCTGTTACATTATTCTAGGATTTGTAGTCCAGCAACAACTGAGTAAAATTTGGTTTACCACCTCTTTATGGAATGGTGCTCCACATTATATGAAGTCTCTGTATCTGGAAATTGCCAGGTAAGTTTCCGTAAATACACTGTACACATAGATCCCATCCCTGTATGTAATGTTCAGAAATAATTTACCTACCTTGCATATAAAAATATTTTTTTTGCAGCTCAGTCAGCTGTTACCTCTTCAAGCTTCAGGTTGATCAGGCAATGTGCGTCACTAGCAGCCAGTCATACACTATACTTCAATAACTGAAGCAGGGAATCACATAAGTATGGGTGGATTCCACTCTCCATAAATGTATTGCCCTGTACAAAACAAAACAGCTCTGGCTTAAAGGCGACCCGTCACCCAAAAAAAAATATTCCAAATCCTATTTAATAATGATAGTCAAGCAAAATAAACTTTAATTACACTGTAAAATAATATTCGAATCTTGTTTCTATCAGTCTGGGAATTCATAATTATAACAAGCAGGCAGGAGCCATTTTGTGGACACTGTTATTAAGACAAGTCTTGTATCATCTCAGAATCTTGTTTGTGCACCAGAATGGGGGACCTGATGTCCATCCCCATGTCCTGGATACACAATTAAAGGTGAAGAGAACTGGGGGGAATGTAGGGAGAGCAGTGACATGTAGGAAGTGCTGAATGGAAAGTGAAAGTAATTGCCTAAGACATAGGGGAGGGGAAAGCAGTGTTTGATTGACAGCTGAGATTTTTAAATGAGCTTACAACAGCTATGATTGCATTAATAAAAAAAAGAATTTGAATTTCATGTTTAATTTGAAAAGGACTTTTATTATACAGCTTTTTATGTCTGGATGACAGGTCCACTTTAAGACATTCCTTTAAAGAGACAAATGTGCATGAAAAAAAGTAAAAAAATGAAAGGGTTTTCTACCCAACAATGTTAGTCACAACCTGTCAACAAATTACAATACATATTGAAATGTCAATTAAAGCATGATACTCATGAGGCAAAAAAGTATACAGGGGCAGTAAATTCACTTCATTCATTTATTTTAGGTGAGGAGGAATGTATTTTCTTCTTCCTGTGCAGATAGATCTATTGTGAGTGAGGGTCTAGCAATGAACTGCAGTACCAGTTGACCCCACCACCACTATATTTGAGTAAAGGGGAAATGTCTTTCTCTTGGCCTGTCCATATTTAGTGTGATGAGACTGTCTGTCTAGAGCAGAATTCCTAGGAGGATCTACGCTAGTACAAGGGGAAGCCCAGCATGAGGCCACTTACTGGAACTATAAAATAGTAACTATTATTGCAATGTTTTACTAAATTAGTCATCTAGTTATGAAAAGAAAAGAAAGTTTTGCATTGGTCAAAATGTTTTTTAAATAATGCTATTTCTTTCCAAGTTGGTGCTCCTTTTGGGAAAAAAAATGTGACTGGGAAAAAACAAGTGCAGGACCATATCACCATTTTACTTTCATTTGCAGGAGTCCCTGGCACAGAGATGTGTATAAATCAGAATCTTTTACACTACTCTGCATTTGTCAATCTGAAGCCTTGGAAAGGTAAGTACAATGGTATAGTGGCACTCCATTCGTTTTTTGGCATAAAACCAGGGAAAATAACAACTGTATTCACTGGATTTACCTACCATATTGGCAACTCACGTGAAGCTGAATTGCCTTGACTTTAATCAATACATACAGATGTTGATCCAAATCAGATCATACAAATCCACAATCCCATCAGACATACCGTGATCACCTTCCTGTTCTCCTTTCCGTATCAGCTCTTCCTATAAATCTCTGCTAGAAATAGAGCATGGAGTGGAGAAATGACTGATATTCCTACTCTTTCTTTGCTTTTTGCTTTGCTGACAAAGCTCTCTTTCACTTTTTCTTGTAATTTTCCATGCTCCACCCCAACCCCCCCCCCCCCACACACACACACACATATATATATACACACACACACACATATACACACACACACACATATATATACACACACACATATACACACACACACATATACACACACACCCATATACACACACACACACACATATACACACACACATATACACACATATAAAGCCATGCTATAAACACAAATTAAATTAACATAAACACTCTAGGAAATAACCACAGTAATGCCACAATACTACTCTTCTCACCCATTTTGATTTCCCCTTACAATCGTTCTCTCCTGTTTTTTTTGTATCCCTCTAAACAAAATAGTGCCCCCAGTAGGCAGTGGACAATCTGGAGTTTTCCCCAGTAGGATCCTCATGCCACTTGCTGACAAACAAAATAGAGGTGGATTGGAAATACCACTGCTGCCTTTTTGGACTAGAGCTAAGAAGCAAAGGCAAGTTACAGACCATGGAAACGGCATTGCACATGCTCAACATAACTCCAGAAGCCAAAGTGTGTCATATCCCGTAATGGGTAAAACTTACCTTTTAATTATGAAATTATCCTTAATCACCCAACTATATTCTGCTGTTCTATGGATTAGCCAAGTTCATGTTGCTGCTGCTCTGGATGTCCGTCCTTCTGACTTAAAAAGTCTAAGGGGTTTTCACCTTCAGCTTCCTTATACCTGAGAGACCAACCCATTCTGTAAATTCTCTTATGATCATCAGATCACTAAAAAATTTGACTTTCATCTAAACTCAGCCATTTACTGTAACAGGTTCCTGAATAACCTGAAGGGAAAGTAAAACTTGTATTTTTGCATTCAAGTAAAAAACTGTGATACCTGTAATGACTTACTATATAAGTTCCTTCTTCAGGAGGATACTGTCTTGGAAGGTCAACAACAAAAGGTCCTCTGCACTCAACCCATTATCAATATATTTAAGACAGAGACATTTTGTGCATACTGCTACTGAAAAATGCCTTACCCTTTAAACAACAC
Organism: Xenopus laevis; assembly: GCF_017654675.1. Taxonomy (NCBI): domain Eukaryota; kingdom Metazoa; phylum Chordata; class Amphibia; order Anura; family Pipidae; genus Xenopus; species Xenopus laevis. The sequence goes on along the minus strand of NC_054387.1, from coordinate 131,871,946 downwards.
AGGGATCGTTTGGGAGTTTTACTTTGAAAGCAGCAAGTAAGTTACAGGTAAAACTTAGTCCCTGTGTAAAATGTATAATGAAGCAATAGAATTCTTAATGAATCAGATGAAAATTGAGCGTAGGACTGGCCAGATATGGGATGACTGTGACGTAGTTGTTCAGCTTAAATATATTGCAATATATGGACAAACAATCCCTGTGTTGTTTAAAGGGTAAGGCATTTTTCAGTAGCAGTAGCACAAAATGTCTCTGTCTTACATATATTGATAATGGGTTGAGTGCAGAGGAATCTTGTATTTGTCTATATGTATTTTGTGGTCACAACTTTCCCTTGTTTGTTATACTGTCTTGGAAGGTGTTACGGAGAGGCATAAGTACATTATCAGGCAAAGTGTACAGTACAACAAACTGTTGTCCCCGAGGACTCCATATTACCTTTATAGTGGAGGTAGGGAATCCGCGCTCTGCCAATTAGCACCTGATGGATGAATGCATCAATCCTCCCGAGCAGATGTACCGAACATCCCAAACCATTGAACTTTCAGTAGGAGAGCACTCTAACGCAGATTAACTGCTTGTGATTAATATTTATTTAAGCTGCTATACACAACATGTTTCGGGCTGTAATTGCCCTTTCTCAAGTGTAACAAACACAGAATCACAGTGAACATTTAAAACACACCCATTAACCCCTTCATTCCCATCATCCAATCAGGAGTGATAAAAATGTTCAATTTTGTGTCCACAGGTGATTGAAGTAAAAACGAAATTATCTCCAAAGTGCTTGAATATTTTGCGCAGGAAATGTCCAATCAATTAAATACATTGTATACAATGTTAAAAATCTCCATAAAAATACATAGTATCAATTGTGCAAATCTTCACCAACCTGTTAAAAACAAATTTCATAAAAGGATCACAAAAAGGGCACTATTTTTTAAAAATATATACCCTAACTCAATCAGTTTAAAAATAAGACAATCACAGTGCTTGAGGCTAGTAAATTTAAACTATAATCTATCCATATTACCTTTGTGTTCCCTGTTCCATTGGACAAGCACAGACCCCTGAGTGTATCTATTATACTGCCTGGGAGAGGCAGCAACTGGGCCAACATGTAATATAAGTCACATGCATTAGAGCAGGCCCCTTTAGAAACAGTCTAACTCTCACTGTATCAGCATATACTGTACCCTTTACTGGGTTGATATTTGGTGGTCACCAGTGTCCAGATTCCAAGCTTCTGCCCTATTTAATAGCATTTGTTGTAGTTCCACAAGAGCCTGGTCGATCAAGAGCCAATGAGAGCCATTTTGCCCAAAGAGAGCTGTTTTGCAGCAGAGCCTCAAAGTTTGTGTAGGTCATTTATTCCCATTGGGTCTTCATATACTGTTGTGACACCATCTGTGTCCATACTCACTTGGTTCCCAGTCATATTAATATGCCCTATCTCAAAGGGTCAACGTATGCTAGGCCAGTGTCCAGGTTAGAGAAGAGGTTCATAATGGGGATTATACACTCTATTCACCCAAAGGTTATGCCAAGTGCCTAGAGAGAGAGGAATTAAGAGGCAGTACAAGTGCAAACAATCAGCAATAACTCAAAAGGTCCAAATGGCACAGTGCTTAGTTGGATGGAGTGAGGCCACCATAGGCACTAAAGAAAAGGGGGAAAAAAAAAGATTAAAAGAAAAGTATTGTCAGACTTACCGAACCGGGAACCACGGATGTTGAGGAAGACAACCCCTACAGCTCCCCCACCAGTGCACCCTCGACTGGATACAAGGGAAACTAGTGAAGGCGTAATATGGGAGCCTGTGATTACTAGCAGGATGCGCCGGCCTGTGGTGGAGCGGGTCTTGTGGCTGTAAATACAAGAAGATGTGGCGTTAGCTGTGGAAGTAGTTGAGGGCAATAGGGCGTCTCGGGATACTAGCGCAACAGTCACCTTAGCGTCAGCTGCAGGAAGATGTTGACGAATAATTAGCAGATATGACGGTTAGTGCAGGTAATGAAATTAGCCGCTTCGCTCCGTAACACTGGCGGGTCAGGTGGCGTCTAGTAGTTGTTCACAAGATGCAGGTTTCCAAAAAAGTAGTAGCTGAGGCGTAGCCAGGAAAGGCAAAACTGGTCGGCAGCGGTAATCAGAAGTTCAACCAAGTAACAGTGGTCAAGGCAGGAAAGCGTAAACCAATAGCAAGCAGGGTTCGGCAACAGGTAGTCAAATATCAAGCGGAGTTCCAAAGGGTTAAACACAGAAGCGTAGACAGGCAAGCAGAGTTTTGGCAACAGGAGTTCAATACCAAGCAGAGTTCCAAAGGGTTAAATACAGTAGCGTGATCAGACGGGCAACAGGTAGTCAATATCAATCAAAGTACCAAAAGGGTTAAGCAGGATCATAGTCAAATAATCAATAGCAGGGTCAACCAAAGTTCAGATTAAGTAAAGAGTCACTTACTCAGTGTAGCTAGGAGAAAATGATGTCCGAGCACTGGAATCATCAGTGTGCTGAGAGAAATAGGGATGCCTGCGTCCATACGCTGCGCCCAGCGAATCCCCTGCGTCGGCGTCACGACGTGTGCGCCGTGACGTCACTAGAACGCATCGCGCCAAACATAGGATCGGTGAGTACCTGACAAGTATCTACTTCAGTGGTGGATAATCATGTCAGTATTGGCCATCTTTTGAGTTGAAAAAGACAGTTCAAAGTGAAAGTAGCACAATGAGTCATAATAATTACAAAAGCACTTAGAGGTGAAAATACTAACATACAGGCAGATGAAAACAAATACACATCCTGGTTTATTCTGAATAACAAGTATCAATAGATCAAAAATAGATCGGCAATCCTCTCCTGCATACAGTTTATTATATTCCCCCTTATAAATTTTTATACAGTACAAAGATCATATCTCCCTTAAAGGAAAACTATACCCCCGAACAATGTAGGTCTCTATAAAAAGCGATTGCATAAAACAGCTCATATGTAAAACCCTGCTTTGTGTAAATAAACCATTTTCATACCAATATACATTTTTATTATTATCTGCCATTGGGCAATCATAAATAGAAAATTGCCATTTTAAAAAATAAGGGCCGCCCCCTGGGATCGTACCATTCATGTTGCACACAAACATACCAAACAAACTATACATGTTAGGTCAGAAAAAAGTTCTGTCTTTTGCTTCAACACTTCTTCCTGTTACAGCTAGAGCTGCAGTATTTCTGGTCAGGTGATCTCTTCCTGTTAGGGCTAGTCCACACGGGGAGATAGCGACGCGTTTGCGGTCGCGGCGACAAAGCGCCGCGACAGTCGCCGCGACCGGCGCAGGCGACAGTTTTGTATGGGCGCCTATGTAAAAACGCCTGTGCTAACCACACGAGGCGATGCGCTTTTCAACAGTCGCCTGAAAAAGCCTGGCGAGGCATTTTCAGGCGACTGTTGAAAAGCGCATCGCCTCGTGTGGTTAGCACAGGCGTTTTTACATAGGCGCCCATACAAAACTGTCGCCTGCGCCGGTCGCGGCGACTGTCGCGGCGCTTTGTCGCCGCGACCGCAAACGCGTCGCTATCTCCCCGTGTGGAATAGCCCTTATAGTTAGAGTTGCAGTATTTCTGGTCAGGTGATCTCTTCCTGTTATAGTTAGAGTTGCAGTATTTCTGGTCAGGTGATCTCTTCCTGTTACAGTTAGAGCTGCAGTATTTCTGGTCAGGTGATCTCTTCCTGTTATAGTTAGAGTTGCAGTATTTCTGGTCAGGTGATCTCTTCCTGTTATAGTTAGAGTTGCAGTATTTCTGGTCAGGTGATCTCTTCCTGTTACAGTTAGAGCTGCAGTATTTCTGGTCAGGTGATCTCTTCCTGTTACAGTTAGAGCTGCAGTATTTCTGGTCAGGTGATCTCTTCCTGTTACAGTTAGAGCAGCAGTATTTCTGGTCAGGTGATCTCTTCTTGTTACAGTTAGAGCTGCAGTATTTTTGGTCAGGTGATCTCTTCCTGTTACAGTTAGAGTTGCAGTATTTCTGGTCAGGTGATCTCTTCCTGTTACAGTTAGAGCTGCAGTATTTCTGGTCAGGTGATCTCTTCCTGTTACAGTTAGAGCTGCAGTATTTCTGGTCAGGTGATCTCTTCCTGTTACAGTTAGAGCAACAGTATTTCTGGTCAGGTGATCTCTTCTTGTTACAGTTAGAGCTGCAGTATTTTTGGTCAGGTGATCTCTTCCTGTTACAGTTAGAGTTGCAGTATTTCTGGTCAGGTGATCTCTTCCTGTTACAGTTAGAGCTGCAGTATTTCTGGTCAGGTGATCTCTTCCTGTTACAGTTAGAGCTGCAGTATTTCTCGCCAGGTGATCTCTTCCTGTTACAGTTAGAGCTGCAGTATTTCTGGTCAGGTGATCTCTTCCTGTTACAGTTAGAGCTGCAGTATTTCTGGTCAGGTGATCTCTTCTTGTTACAGTTAGAGCTGCAGTATTTTTGGTCAGGTGATCTCTTCCTGTTACAGTTAGAGCTGCAGTATTTCTGGCCAGGTGATCTCTTCCTGTTACAGTTAGAGTTGTGGTATTTCTGATCAGGTGGTCAGGTGAGGCAGCACACAGACCATCATGAAATGGTGATTCAAGGCAAGAGATGTAAAAGGGCAATATTTACAGAAATATATACCAGCTTGGTTAAATTATTTGCCACTTAACTTGATGTAAACTATCTGTTGCTTAAGTATTAATTTTAGGGGTATAGTTTTCCTTTAATGGCTACTTCTCCAGTGTAGCCAGTCCCACCATTGCCAGCCTAAACCCATAATTGAGCTCTTACATTCCCTTTATCAGCCTTGTCATTTTTCTCTGTATTTACTATATTTCTGTAGCAGTCCATACAGGGCCGGATTTATATAGTGGGCGCCCCTAGGCCCACTACCGTTCGTCGCCCTGTCTACTCCAGGGGGACAGGAGCAATGTGGATTGGCACACAAGAAATTTAAAAAATTATTGTATCTCCAGCATATCCCCAGTGTTTTTGAACCAATGTGGGTGTGGTTGACCAGCATGCCGCCCCCCTTAAATCCTGCCACCCTAGGCCCGGGCCTAGGTGGCCTTTCCACAAATCCGGGCCTGAGTCCATAAGGTTAACATCCCCAATGTCTGAAAATCCCCTACTGGTTATTTATTTCCTGGTTTGGACAGCTAAGAGTTGGGCCTAATTTAGAGATGGGAGAGTTTCCCTTTCCAGGTTAAGGCACCCCCTGGCGGTTCCAGATTTATAAGTCTTCTAAAGACTTACATTTTTATAAATGAGATGCACCACATGGTCTTTCTCTTTTGTTGCTACATGCCAAGGAAGATGGATGTCTGCTGGAGAGCCTGGGCCCAGTACAGGAAGGCCCCGAGGGAGGTGAACCTCCAAATTATATGAAGTCACTGTATCTGGAAATCGCCAGGTAACAAGTTTCCAGAAATACACTGTACACATAGATCCCATCCCTGTATGTAATGTTCAGAAATAATTTACCTACCTTGCATAAAAAAATATTTTTTTTGCAGCTCAGTCAGTTGTTACCTCTTCAAGCTTCAGGTTGATCAGGCAATGTGCGTCACTAGCAGCCAGTCATACACTATACTTCAATAACTGAAGCAGGAAATCACATAAGTATGGGTGGATTCCACTCTCCATAAATGTATTGCCCTGTACAAAACAAAACAGCTCTGGCTTAAAGGACAAGGAAAGGCAAAACAATAAAATCCCATTTTTACATTCTTTAATGAAAAATAAACCTTTCTCCAATATACTTTAATTAAAAAATGTGTACTGTTTTTGTAAGAAACCTGACTGTATGCAGTGAAATTCTCCCTTCATTTACTGCTGTGGATAGGAATTGTCAGACAGTCCCTAACTGCTCTGCAGGGAAACAATCATACTTATGAACAGCAGGGGGAGCCCCCGCCTTACTTACCAGCCATGCAGAATTCAAGCAGCTTTGTTTATGACGATCCCTAAGCAGCCCAGACCACACTGAGCATGTGCAGGGTCAGGGTCAGGCCAAGATGTTTAACAAAGTTACAAGATGACAGCCCCCAGTGGCCAACTTTGAAAGCATAAATCATTTGTTTGATTAGGCTTTGTGGTGCAGTAAGTTCATGTTTATATTTAGTATACAAATACAGCATTTCTAGCCTCATTCTATTTTAGACTTTCCTTGTCCTTTAAAGGCGAACCGTCACCCAAAAAAAATATTCCAAATCCTATTTTATAATGATAGTCAAGCAAAATAAACTTTAATTACACTGTAAAATAATATTCGAATCTTGTTTCTATCAGTCTGTGAACTCATAATTATAACAAGCAGGCAGCAGCCATTTTGTAGACACTGTTATTAAGACAAGTCTGGTATCATCTCAGAATCTTGTTTGCGCACCAGAATGGGGGACCTGATGTCCATCCCCATGCACTGGATACAGAATTAAATGAGAACGGGGGAATGTGGGGAGAAGAATGGAAAGTGAAAGTAATTGCCTAAGACATAGGGGAGGGGCAAGCAGTATTTGATTGACAGCTGAGTTGTTTAAATGAGCTTACAATAGTTATGAACGCTTTAATAAAAAAAAATTTGAATTTCATTTTTAATTAGAAAAGGACTTTTACTATACAGCTTTTTATGTCTGGATGACAGGTCCACTTTAAGACATTCCTTTAAAGAGACAAATGTGCATGAAAAAAGAATAAAAAAAGAAAGGGTTTTCTACCCAACAATGTTGGTCACAATCTGTCAACAAATTACAATACATATTGAAATGTCAATTAAAGCAGGATACTCATGAGGCAAAAAAGTATACAGGGGCGGTAAATTTACTTCATTCATTTATTTTAGGTGAGGAGGAATGTATTTTCTTCTTCCTGTGCAGATAGATCTATTGTGAGTGAGGGTCTAGCAATGAACTGCAGTACCAGTTGACCCCACCACCACTATATTTGAGTAAAGGGGAAATGTCTTTCTCTTGGCCTGTCCGTATTTAGTGTGATGAGACTGTCTGTCTTGAACATAATTCCTAGGAGGATCTACGCTAGCCCAGCATGAGGCCACTTACTGAACTATAAAATAGTAACTATTATTGCAATGTTTTACTAAATTAGTCATCTAGTTATGAGCTTAGAGGATCAAGCAGATGTGTTTCTTCAAAGGAGGGACAGAACCAACAAACCTTCAGCTCGGGAGCTTGGGGCAGGAAGGTTTGTGAGGGGCATTGGTACAATTCAAACCCACAGAAAATATTGCATTGGTCAAAATGTTTTTTAAATAATGCTATTTCTTTCCAAGTTGGTGCTCCTTTTGGGAAAAAAATGGGACTACCCTGGGAAAAAAAACAAATGCAGGACCATATCACCATTTTAGTTTCATTTGCAGGAGTCCCTGGCACAGAGATGTGTATAAATCAGAATCTTTTACACTACTCTGCATTTGTCAATCTGAAGCCTTGGAAAGGTAAGTACAATGGTATAGTGGCACTCCATTCGTTTTTTGGCATAAAACCAAAAACTGTATTCACTGGACTTACCTACCATATTGGCAACTCATGTGAAGCTGAATTGCCTTGACTTTAATCAATACTTACAGATGTTGATCCAAATCAGATCCACAATCCCATCAGACATACCGTGATCACCTTCCTGTTCTCCTTTCCGTATCAGCTCTTCCTATAAATCTCTGCTAGAAATGGAGCATGGAGTGGAGTGGAGAAATGACTGATATGAAAAGTGGAAAGCAGAATTGTGGAGCAGGTCCCTGATGGGATTGTTAAGTAAGTGCAGAATAAGAAGAGGGAGCAAAAAGTGCTAAGACTTTACTTCAGTATACTGCTACTGGAGTGCCCTGTGATTGAAAGGGTATTTATAAGATTGATTAGGAAATGGTGAATAATTGCTGCCTAAGGGTGGCCATACACTATAAGATCTGCCTGTTTGGCGAGGTCAAAGCAGATTTTTCCTCCGATATGCCCACCAAAAGGTGGTCGATATTGGGCTAATCCGATCATTCAGCCCTATAGCCAACCAATCAAAATACAATAATAAGCATACCAGCTGACGGGAAGAGGGCCGAATGAACTAGCAGGTATGGTCCTTGATGAAGATAACAGATAAGTTCTACTATACTTTATAAAAACAAACTACAGTGTAGACATGGGGGCAGCCATTCAAGCACAGGATACACAGTAGATAACAGATAAGTACTACTATAGTTTATATATACAAGCTGCTGTGTAGCCATGGGGGCAGCCATTTAAGCACAGGATACACAGTAGATAACAGATAAGTACTACTATAGTTTATAAAAACAAACTGCAGTGTAGCCATGGGGGCAGCCATTCAAGCACAGGATACACAGTAGATAACAGATAAGTACTACTATAGTTTATATAAACAAGCTGCTGTGTAGCCATTGGGGCAGCCATTCAAGCACAGGATACACAGTAGATATCAGATAAAGTACTACTATAGTTTATATAACAAGCTGCTGTGTAGCCATGCTGCTGTGTAGCCATGGGGGCAGCCATTCAGGCACAGGATACACAGTAGATAAGAGATAAGTACTACTATAGTTTATATAAACAAGCTGCTGTGTAGCGATGGGGGAAGCCATTCAAGCACAGGATACACAGTAGATAACAGATAAGTACTACTATAGTTTATATAAACAAGCTGCTGTGTAGCCATGGGGGCAGCCATTCAAGCACAGGATACACAGTAGATAACAGATAAGTACTACTATAGTTTATATAAACAAGCTGCTGTGTAGCGATGGGGGAAGCCATTCAAGCACAGGATACACAGTAGATAACAGATAAGTACAACTATAGTTTTTGATAAACAAGCTGCTGTATATATATATATATATATATATGTCAAATGCAGATATCCCCATCCCAATTTGAAGATATCATGACTTGCACTGGGTAATGGCTGATAATCCAAAACATTTGTGTTTTTTGTGTAAAAAAACGTAGTTATTCAGGAAAAAAAACCAAGGTTTCTATATATTTATATCCTTGTTTTGACCTACGGGGGGGGGGGCAGATTAAAAACCATATAGGATGTAATTTTTTTTTGGCAAAAAAAAACATTTGAAATCTCTCCAATTTGTCTCAGAGGGGGAAGATTCCTTCCTGACTCCAAAATGGACTAGTGCCTGGACTGAGAGTGATAACTCATTTTTTAGAGAAGGATGATACAACACCTTTATTGCAAAAATAATTTGTTTCAAAATCCATCTTGTTTATTTTGAAACATGTGGGACCGCCATGGGAACAATATTCATGCCCAGTTGTGCTAATTTGTTTATGGGACACTGGTAAGAACTTTGCATTGCCCCAAGACTGGGTGTGAGTTTTGTTCTCAGCTGTTGATACATTACTGATATCATTTCATATAGCATGGCCTGCAGGAAGAATTGATTACATTTGTAGAAGATTTGAACAACAATGATCTGAACCTAAAGTTTACTTTGAATTATAGTAGAAGTTTAGTTAGTTATCCTGATATAGAGGTATATATATAAAGCAGTGGTCCCCAACCAGTGGCTCATGAGTAACATGTTGCTCTCCAACCCCTTGAATGTTGTGCCCAGTGGCCTCAAAGCAGATGCTTATTTTTAAATTCAAGGTTTGTAGCCAAGTTTTTGTTGCATAAAAAACTAATTCATGGCCAAACAGAGCCTCTTGTAGGCTGCCAGTCCACATAGGGCTACTAAACAGCCAATTGTATCCTTTATTTGGAACCCACAGGGATTTTATCATGCTTGTGTTGCTCCTCAACTCTTTTTACATTTGAATGTGGCTCATGGGTAAAAAAGGTTGGGTATCCCTGATATAAAGAATGAAAGGATTGACTTTAGAACTTTTTTAAAAAAGTTCATGTGTTTAATTACCCCTAGCATCAAACAACCACCACTCTGCATGGATTGAGAATATCCCCTATGGACAATTCTACAGAGTGAAGAAAAATTGCTCTGAACCTGAAGAATATCTTGAATAGGCTCCATTCCTATCAAAAAGATTTAAAGAATAGGGAGGTAAAAACAAAGCTGCATAGGAAAATCTATGAAGAGAGATCTAGACAAATAAGAAATACAGGTTATAAGATAAAACAATGAACCTTTTTAAACCCTATGCACCTGGTGTTCATGAAATTAAAATAATTATTAGTAAACACAGGGACATTCTAGAGGTAATTAGTTCACAGGTTTTTTTCCTTGTGCATAGTAGTTAATAAATATATATTATTATTTTTTTTTTTCTGTGCAAGTAAAAGTTGTATATATACCATTGGGGTGCCATGGAAACACTCATAAAAGTTTGGATCTCAAGGAAGTTTTAAGTAAAGTGGTAAGGATTGTCAAGGAAGTGATGCACATGGTTAGGATTTAAGGGAAGAGAATAACAACTAATGGATCCACCTCTGTAGAAGCCTCACTGGAGAAATTCATCAGGCATGACAGTACATGCGGGCGACCACACATGCAGCAAATCTTGGAATGCAGGATGGAAATTCAAACTCCGGTAACTCCATTCACAGTTAGCCACAATTGGCAGCACAAAGAGTTGCACTGGGTGCAAAAAATGCAGTGTCAAAGTGATTTGCGTTTCCATGTTTACACCTCTTGCTCTCTTCCTTATCTGAGATATAGGGACAGTGTCGGACTGGCCCACCGGGATACCAGGAAAACTCCCGGTGGGCCCAGGTGTCAGTGGCCTCTTGCTTCTAAACATTTGGCCTATTTCATGGTCATTCCCTATTTCTTTATGGGAAAAAAATCCATAATAATGGAAGAATATAGTTAGTAGATTTAAAAGACTAGGAGAATAAAGAGGTTGAATGAGAAAAGGAGGAATAATAGTTTGGAAAGTGGGCCCATGGTCTAAGGTTTTCTGGTGCACCCCTGGCATCCCAGTCCGATGCTGTATAGGGAACATAGAACCAAGGGAACCACAAGTATCACTTTAATTATAAAATAATTCGACTATTCGACCATTCGATAATCGAAGTACTGTCTCTTTAAAAAATACTTCGACCACCTACTTCGGTAGATAAAACCTACCGAAGTCAATGTTAGCCTATGGGGAAGGTCCCCATAGGCTTGCCTGTGATTTTTTGATCGAAGGATTTTCCTTCGATCGTTGGATTTAAATCCTTCGAATCGTTCGATTCGAAGGATTTAATCGTTCGATCGAACGAAAAATCCTTCGATCGATCTATCGCAGGATTTGCGCAAAATCGTTCGACTTCGATATTCGAAGTCGAACGATTTTAGTTCCCAGTCGAATATCGAGGGTTAATTAACCCTCGATATTCGACTCTTGATGAATCGGCCCCTAAGTGTTAGGGTAGTGTTTAATTGAAGAAGGTATTTAAAGGGGAGACACACCCAAAGGTTTGTTCACATGCATTTGGATTTAGATAGAGAGAGGGCACAAGTGTGAAATACTAGGTATTTCAGATAGTCAAGACTATGTAGCATGGGTAGTTAAGACCCCAACGAGGAGGTAGTGACATATGTGCCAAGGCTAAGCCAGTGAGGGTGCAAGTGGAAGTTATAGGAAAAAGGACATCCTGAAGGAGGGGGAAAAGAAAAGTCCTATTCGGAGTAGGCCAGAGGGGCATAGGTCGTATGCCGGACTGGTAGGACCGGAAGGTGTCACAAGGAAATTCCTACCCTGAAAGGTCAGTGGTGCACTGGCGTGGTGTCAGCCCGGCTGAAGCAGGGAGGTGGTGAGTAACCCTGGAAAGGGATGTCCTTCGGAAGGTTTCGGGGAAAAACCTTTGTGTGTTTGGAGTGTCGGCTTAGCCAGAAAAGGAGAAGTGTATCGTTGCCGTGGATTGTATATCTGTATGCCCTGATGTGTGGAAGAGTCATCTGATGAAAGAAAGTGTGTCCAAATAAACAGTTCAAGTTTGTTTTATCATCAAGAGTGTGGACTTTAATCTTTGGATCAAGTTGGGTTTCCATGGTGACAGTGTTAACCCCTTCCTACCCTTTCATAATTCGGTGTTAACCCTTAACTCCCCTTACAAACTTGTCATAGCCAGAGGTGCAATATATTGTAAGATATATGCAGAAGGAGGATCAGCACACTCTGTAGGTAGTGAAAATATGTGTCCTTTTATTTCACATAATTCAGCATTCTATCCAACAAAAAGATCCCCATGTGGGACCGAAATGTTGGATAGAATGCCGTATTATATGAAATAAAAGGACACGTATTTTCACTACCTACAGAGTGTGGTAGGGGAGGGGGTGAGTGCTGGAGGGGAGAGGAGTGAGAGAGGGGACAGAGGGAAGAAAGGGGAGTAAGACTGAGGGGTGTGGAAAATGACTAGCGGTAGGCAGAAGACAATTTTAGAGGTAGATGCCCAGCGCCCCCTATCATTCCACCCTAGGCCTCTTCTGCCTACCTCTAGTTCTAGCCCTACATAATTATTGTGTTAATTATTGTGCTATAGCCTTATATATATAGGGAAGCTTTGTGTACTTCCTCTGTGTTGTTCTGTGGAGAAGCCCCACCCCTTTCAGCTGACAGGAAGAAGGAAGTGCTGCACAGAAAGTGCTGCTGGGAGAAAAAGAAGCAGCAGAGTGAAAGCAAGGTGCTGCTAGTTCCCAGTATTACTGTGTGTGTATAGTTAGTAGGGAACTTCAGTGGCAGAAAAGTATGCTCTATTTTGGGTGCGGAAGGAAAGGGGGTCCTTGTTAGGGCTCTGAACTTTAAAATGTGCTCTTCTCAGGGCACAGAAAGCCAAAGAGAGTCCTTCTTGGAAGAAACCACCTTTAAACAGTAAAGATTTAAAGGAATTTTTCAGTGTAAAAATAAAAACTGGGTAAATAGATAGCTTGTGCAAAATAAATAATGTTTCTAATATAGTTAGTTAGCCAAAAATGTAATTTTTAGGGTATCCTGCTTCCCCCCTAGATTTGATAACATATGGCACCTAAACTATATTGTGGGCACATGTGTAGGGCATTAGAAGAAATTTATTAAGGTTCCCTGGCCTTGTGTTGTGTAATGTGTTTTCTGCTGCATATACAGCCAGTGTCATTTCCGATCACTAGTGTAACTTCGAACCGCTGATCATAACATCACTAGCGCAACTTCGCAAACGATCGGTAACTTGTGCGCAACTTCGGATCTTCGTGAATTTGTGCAGCCCTGGCGAATCTACGCCTGGCGAAGTGCGGCAAAGCCAATGCTGGCGCAACCTTGAAGGTGAGTTAATTTGCCCCCTTAAGTCCTCTACATAAAAAATTATACGTTTAAGAAAAAAATGTCAGTAGTTTGCAAAAGTCTTTTTATATACCTATTTTTTAAAATGTTAAAGTGATTGGGTTATTTTGTGGGGGTTTTTTTACACCATTGTTTGTAGCAATACAGATGCTAACCTTAGTTACTATTGGTATTATATAATGTGGGAGTCCATGGACTCTTCTCAGTTTATGGACAAAATAAAATATGTTTTTTTTAAAGGGGACCCGTCACCCAAAAAAAAAAATTCCAAATCCTATTTTATCACATTAGTCAAGCAAAATGAACTTCAATTACACTATATAAATTATTTAAATCTTGTTTCCTTTAGTCTGGGGATTCATAATTATAACAAGCAGGAAGCAGCCATTTTGTGGACAGTGTTATTAAGACAAGCCTTGTATCATCTCAGAATCTTGTTTGTTCACCAGAATGGGGGACCTGATGCCCATTCCCATGCCCTGACTACACAATTAAACGGTAAAGAGAACGGGGGAATGTGTGGAGAGCAGTGACATGAAGGAAGTGCTGAATGGAAAGTGAAAGTAATTGTCTGCCCCGCCTCTATGCCACTGGCATAGAGGAGGGGCAGACAATATTTGATTGACAGCTGAGATTTTTAAATGAGCTTACAACAGCTATGAATGCTTTAATAAAAAATAGAAATTGGATTTCATGTTTAATTTGAAAAGGACTTTTATTATACAGATTTTTGTGTCTGGATGACATGTCCACTTTAAGATGAAAAGAAAAGTTAGACAATAGATTCAATATCAGTTCTATTTATTTTGCTTATTTTAAAAAAAGCTGTATATAGGAGTTAATTTCCCCTTAAAGATTGCATCACACATCAAATTCCATAATGCTTCTCTGAGAAACATCTAGGGCAAGAAATATACAGACTACTACTTCTTACAGGTTATTATTATCGATCATGTGAATATAAGAGCTGCTTCTAAAATGGAGATAATGGAAAGCAGTCTTTGGACATTTCTTAACACGCTAGAACTTTAGGTACTCTTCCAGCTTCTCCATAGTGCTAAATGCCATGATTTTTTATTTTGCAGCAAAAATCTTGAATTTGAGTTTCCAAAACTCAAATTTTCAAGCTATATTAAGCAAAAAACTTGAAAACCTAAATTTAATGTTTTAATGTTTTAAATACAGCCCCCTTGGACTTCTGCAAGGAACTCACCAGCAACATTTTTTATTCAGGTTTTTTTAGTATTTTGCATTTAATATATCATAAAAATATGAGTTTTGCAACTTGGGTGTTGAACACTTGGGTGTTGATTAATCTACCCCCTTAGTCATAAGATTTATTAATTTGTGGTCTTGGCAAAATGACTATATAGTTCATGAATGATACTCAAAATCATTATATACTCACAAAATGTCATTAGATTAGATTTCATCAGTGGCTAAATGTGTCTATAAAATATTCATATAGGGGAAGATTTATCAAGGGTCGAATTTCGAAGAGGAAAAAACGTATTCGACCATCGAATTGGATTTCTTCAACTTCGAATGTCGAAGTTGGAAGATTTTTAATCGAATTTGGCCGTTTTCGGTCGAACGAAAATCGTTCAACCAGCGATGAAATCCTTTGAATCGAACTATTCGAACGATTTCATCGATCGAACAAACGATTTTCCTTCAACTTCTAAAGACTTAGCCAAATGTTGGCTATGGGTTCTAGGAGGTCCTCATAGACTAACATAGCAATTCGGCAGGTTTAAGATGGCGAAGTGTCAAAGTCTAACTTTTTTAAAGAGACTGTACTTTGATTTTTGAAGTCTAACTTTTTTACTTTGAATCGAAGTCGAAGACTAATTTAGGCCTATTCGATGGTCGAAGTACCCAAAAAATAGTTGGAAATTCGAAGTTTTTAAGTTCGAAAATTCAATTTGACCCTTAGTAAATCTGCCCCATAAAGTACACAAGTTGTCTCAGCGGTATCACATTTCTGATTTTAGAGCTGAAATTATTTTACTTGTTTATTAAACAGTCTTTTCTTGATGAAGCTGGATTGTAACAACTGTTTTAAAGCTTCAAGGAAGAAAACTATCTCCAAAGCATCACATTTTATATAGTATTCTTGAGTAGAAATGTAATTTTGCTTGAATTACTTTTGAAATACTTTTGCCATTTCTGAAAGACAGAGACTTCCTATTAAGGGCAAATACAGCATTGTTTTCTTCTTTCATGGTTATCTGTGATTTTTTTTTTGGATAGCCTTTAATAGATGGTAGGTTTTATTTTATGTTATACATGTCTTTTAAACTCTGAAGAGCTTGTCCTCGAGTTATTTTTAGCCATTCCTCTGGGATTTCTGCTGGATTTGCCTGGAAAAGGTTTGCAAACTCATTATTGAACCGGCCAAAAACAAATTTCCAGTAAAATGAAGAGTGTATCTCTGGTTGTATGATCCATTGGGGATAGATAGATCTATAATTTCTATATGGATGCTGCTTTCCTTCCGTGTCTGGATTTCTAAACATGCCATTAGAAATGATATCAGTGGAACATGTTGTTGTACAAAGACTATTATCTTCTGCAAAAGTGTATTGGGCTAAACCCTTGGGCCGATGAGCAGATGTAAAGTGTTCCTGATGGTCATCTCCTCTGGCTTCACAAGGAGCATTACAAAATGGGCACGTTTTCCCACATCCCAACACCATTTTGAGCAACTCATCTTGAGGTTTTAGCAACAGAAAGGCAAGTATAGATTCAATGCCCAAATCTTTCATTTCTGATCTGATTTGTTCCTGACATTGCTCAAGATAAAATGTGATATTGCTTGAAAATTTGTGGGTATCTTCTGTGTTTTGGAAAATTATTACTTTCATTGCAGTGTTGGAAATCACCAAATGTTTCATCAAATTAGTTTGAAAGAATTTCAAAAATTCGGAAACATCCCGACTCTTTTGCACATGTTTGTCAGTAAGGGCAGATTGAATTTGTTTAGAAATAGAAGAAATAATTTTGGTTACCAACACATCCAAGTCAGAACTGTTTTTATATTTCATTACAATGTATTTTGAAATCCATCTTTTCACATAAATCTCATAGTTTGTGATATAGTCTGCATAATTTTCAAAATTGTTAATTTCAAGCAATTCTTTGAGAATCCCAAAGTGAAAAGTATTGTAACTGTTGAATCTGATATTTAAAGAATCCTTCAGAATGTCATCAATCATTTCTTTCCCGAGATTCTTGTAAATGTGGTCAGTTATTGCCGGCTTCAGACACTGATCACAGAAATCTTTAGCTCGAGCATTGGATTCATCTTTCTGCTGCAGTTTGTTTTTAAATATATCAAAATATTGTGGTTTCAATTTATTTATGAGAAGTCTGGGATCATTTTTCAAGATAAAGTCATCGTGCATCTTCTGAAACTGAAGAGCTGCAGCGCCTAAAATGTGTAATTTTAGATAAATCTCAAACTTGCCATCGGGGTGAAACTTTCTCACTTCTTCTTGGTTCAATTTTTTATTGATTATGTTCAGAAGCTCCTGACAGTACATCTCATTGTAATCTTCTCCTGTGTTAATTCGGTCTGTCACATAGTTCTGGCAGATATGTTCTAATAACCCTGCAACATTAGCTAATTTTTTATAGCAGCTATTTGTAAATAATTCTTTAACTTTTACTTTCCAGTCATCAATGTTGATATAGCTTTTATCCATCTGAAATGGAATCTGCCCATAGTATTTTAAAGATGGTACATTATGGAGTATTTCCATGACCTTACCATTTCTGTTTGCCATTTCTCTTTTCAATTGCTCCAGCATTTTTTTGTCAATTCTGTGTTTTTTTAACCTACCCACCTCCAGCTCTTGCAAAATTTGATCCCACATTAAGTCAAATTCTTCTTTCACTTCAGTGTTACTCATATCACATGTATTCAATGTATGAGTTTTCAAATGTGTCTCCACTTTTTCTTCGATTAATTTAAGGCAACCCTCTTGCATGTCCCGTACTTGTTGTTTTCCTTTCTGGATTTTCACTGCTTCCAAACATTTACTGGAAATGATGACTTCCATCTTCAGCCGCACACATTTAACATAGTTCATAAATTCAACTCGGTATCTCTCAGCAACATACGTTTTGTTAATGCTACTTTCAAAAAACAATTTTAACTGTTCCGTCATATAGGCCTCTTCTTGGTCCAATAATTGAGTCATTTTATTTCCTAGTATTTCTGTTGTTACAAATGTTATTTTACTTTGAGGCTGGTTTTTGATCATATTTTCTTGCTCTGATAGCCATGTATAAACTTGATGGCGGAAATTCCATTCTAACGCTGAGTACTTAGCAGACAATTGCTCATAAGCCTCAGCAACAAGGCTGTTTCTAAAACTGAAAATAAAAGTCTCATATTTTACAGCTTTCCACAAATTGTTCATCCATTCTGTAAAAGAACTGGTATCATGAGAAAGAGAGTTCTGGCTTTCTTTCATAAGTTCAAACAAATGTTTTCTCAGTTTGAAAATGTTTTCACTATAGCCCAAATTTATGGGAGCCATTGGTGGGACACCATGCCAAAGCGCAGGGATGTACCAGCTATGTTTGTCAGGATCATAGGTCATAATATCAGAAAAGGTAACAGGAGCATTTATAAATTCCATTTTTGCTGCAACTTTTGTCATTTCATTTAGTTCATTCAGAACTTTGTTCCTATTTATTCTGTTATTCAGATAAGCAGACACATCATTTACATTTTGATGTACAAACAAGCAGTAGCTTTTTCCCCCAACTTGTTTCATTCGTAAAAATGCATGTACTACTATCTGCAAAGTATCTTTCATTTCTGTGGTGTTTTCCATGGCTACGTTCACTATGGTGATATCACTCAACCCAACTGCTAGTGTTGCCAGTTCATTGTCATGTTCATAGCTGCCCTCTAGACAAGCCAGTTCTGGAGCATTCAGACCTTCCGTGTCGATCACCAGAACAAAGTCACAGCCAAGCTCTTTTTGGAAGTTTTCTTTCACTCTAATCAGAGTCATGAAGGCTCCTCGTGTGCAACGTCCACTAGCCACTGGGAACTGCAACCCAAACATGGTGTTCAGGAGGGTGGACTTCCCAGTGCTCTGCACTCCCAGCACAGAGATTACTCTCAGTCTGCATCTTCCCTTTGTCTTCTTGCTTAGTTCTGTTAGAACATCAGTTATCCACTGTAAAGGGATACCAGAGGCATCTCCATCTATCAGCTCTAATGGAAACCCATCTAGAAGAAGATCAGCAGCTATTCCTGGGAGACTACTAAATTTCTTTTCATTTGGTTTTATGTGATTTCCCTTGATCATGGCACATTCTGCCTCATAGAATTGCCCAAGCTCACGCAAAAAATGATCAACTCCCAAAGAACTATCAGAAATTTTCTCACAAAGTTTGTTTATTTCACTCGCATTTGTGGTCAACTTGCAACATTTCTCTTTGTACTCAGCTTGCAAGACTAACAGATTGTTTCTTGTTATTGAATCCAGGTAGAACTTCATCCATCCAATAAAATAAGCTTTCCCTACTGTGGACAATGTCATTAAACTATTCATATAGTTTCTTATGCCACGAGGTAGCTCACACTGGTATTGTGTCCGGTGTAGCTCAGAGCATTTCCTTTCCAGTTCCCTTTTATAAATATTGATTTCAGTATCTCCTTGGTGTTTCATTCTACACAGCTCTTTTTCTATCCAGGATAATTCTTTCCACAGCTCCCCCTGAAGAGGCATTGTTTTTTTCTTATACCCCAACACATTGTTAATCTCTTCTGTAATTGAAACTGCATGTGTTTTAGCCTTTTCACATTCTGTTGAGTTCTCATCTACCTGGATGCCATGTTTAGTGGCCACATCTGCCAGATCCTGGAGGCTTAAATGGGTCCCAACTCCTGATATATATTTAGCAACATTATATTGAAGTGTCCTGACAATATGATTGTTGTTGAGTACATGGACTTTTAGTACTTTAGACAACTCTTCCAGAGTGCAAATTATTGTATTTAATTTTCTTTTGTCTTTTTTTAAACTTGAATCAAGGACAAAATAGAAGTCTGTATTGATATTTTTACAATTTAAAAATAATTCATATTCCTTCTCAGAAAAATGATTTGTAAATATGAACACAGCTGATGAAACGTGTGTCAGAAAGGTGAACTGTTTCCAGTAGGACATCAAGTCTCCTCTCAAATTAATAATGGCAGCTGGCTCTGGAAAGAGTTCAGATTTAGTAACACTTCCAGGAAAGAACCAAGAAATTTCCACTAACCCATCAGCAATTTTTTTTTCTGCATATCCACAAACCATGTCCTGATTCACAAAAATGTCATAGTAAGACTGAGTTTGGCAAAGCAGTTGATTAAGAATTCTGGATTTAGATATGTTGCATTCCCCAAGTCTTACAAAGGAAAATGTTGGCATTTTTATATTTACTAAATTGTCTTCAATAAATCCTTTGCTTTCTGCCAATGACTGAGGTCTCCATCGTTTCACAATACCTCTTAAGGCCCACAACAGGAAAGTACATTCTTGATCATGGCTGGGTGGTAGCATCAAAGGTAAAGCAAACTGACACATAGACATTTTAGATATAATCTCCTGCTGCAAAAAGTTATCTGAACAATGCAGAACAGCACACACAACATCTAGAGGATGGATGGAATGCTCACTGGTTGGCTCCAAGTTTTGAAATGTATTCTCACACCAGCTGTTCCTTGCAGTGCTATCAACAGCCATTATCTTTTGTAAAAAATACCAGAGAATGTCTTCAGAAGTCTTAAGCTCAATGTTCTTCACTGATTCCTTCCCAATGCTAAAAATATCCTTAAGTGATAATTTTGACTTTGTGTAAGGTTCCATTTTTAGCTGGGTAACAATGTCAGTAAATGCTTCTCTTACACCTAGTGAGAAATGATAAAGCAACATATTACTGATATTGCTTTAATGTATCCATTAGTCATTGATTTAAGAATTTCCATGTTGGTTTCAAAAGTATTACTAGTTTTTATTTACTTTCCAAGGGTGCAATGAATAGTGATGCAGTGAAAGCCTTCTTAAATCAAAATGTATTCACATACATACATGCTAAAGACATATGGAGATCTAAAATGGTGGGACTGACCTATGTAGAGGGCACTGAGTTTTGGAGAAACCAGTTAGGGTGGGATCTGGGCAGAATGCCTACGTTCTATTGTAGATACTCTATTGTATATACTCTTGGAACACAAATTCAGTTAGAGAGATTTAGAGTAAACATGTATTTGTAGAGTCTTGGAGAACATTTTGACTCTTACATAAAGGATAAGTAAACCTTTAAATGAAGTGAATGCAAAATTTATGAGGGAGCTATTCTAAGACATTTTCCAATGTACATTCATTATTTATTTTGTTTTTATTCCAAGATATTAAAGGATACATGTACTGTTAATATGAATTCATTTTGTTACAACAGCACCACCTGCTGGTCAGTTTCCCACCAGTCTGACCAGCAAGTAGTCAAGGAAGTTGTCAGGAGAAAGAAAGAGGCTGCTCTGATGTACTTATGTTTATAAAAGATGTTAGAAAGGTTTCTAATTTTTTTTTATCAGAGCAGCCTCTTTCTTTCTCCTGACAACTTCCTTCACTAACTGGTGGTCAGACTGATTGGAAATTGACCAGCAGGTGGTGCTGTTGTAACAAAACGCATTCATATAAACAGTAAAAGTATTCTTTAATATCTTGAAATAAAAACAAAATAAATAATGAATGTAAATGACTAAAGTGCTTAGAATAGCTCCTTCATCAATTCTAGATTAACTTATTTTAAAGGTTTATGTACAGAGAGACATGTAAATTATTATTTTATGGCCCTTCTGTTTGCTGCCAACTATAGCTTTTTTAAAGGAGAAGGGAAGGTTAAAACTAAGTAAGCCTTATCAGAAAGGTCCGCTAAATATACCAGTAAACCCTCAAGGTAATGCTGCTCAAAAGAAACACCGCATTTCTTTCCTTCTATTGTGTACTCATGGGCTTCGGTATCAGACTTCCTGTTTTCAGCTTAAACCTTCAGGGCTAGGGCTTGAGCATGCTCAGTTTGCTCCTCTCTGCTTCTCCTTCTTCCCCCCTTGCTGTAATCTGAGCCAAGAGCTATGAGACTCAGGCAAGAAGTGATGTCACATCAAGCTAATACAGCAGCTGCTTTCCTAAACAAACAGAGAGAGCTCTAGAGATTTTTACTCAGGTATGGTAAAACATTCTACAGAATAAATATAGTATTCTAGCTTGCACCATTGCAGCTAATCTATTGGCAATAAACTGCCTCTGTAGCTTTCCTTCTCCTTTAATACCCAAATACAGGGCATCAATTACCATTAACTGTGGCATGTGCACTTAGGGAGCAAACATGATACCCTTTAGGGTCCATCAACAAAGCACTTACACCTAGGGCAATGCTGTATACAGTATGTGGTGTACTTACCTACCTACCTGGCAATAAACCCAAGTCTCCCTAAAACCTTGGGCCTAGAGGCCCTCTTTAGCTTGCACATCTATGTGACTCTCAAACTAGGGTGAGATCAAAGGAGCACCTTTGTGCCTTACACATACAGTTTAGGCTGCTGAAGCCAGGCATTGCTGGACTGAAAGTGGGGCACACCTTACTTCATTGTAGAAGTGCATAAGCTACTCACTACATTACCTGTGCAAAGGTGGAAAGTGCAAAAAACGAGACAGGTAGGCAGTAGTGATGAGTGAAATTTTCACCAAGTTTTACCTCGAAAACAAACTTGTGGTGAACTGGGTGAAAAAAATTGTTGCGCGTCAAAAAATGTTGTCGTCCATACACATCATCAATGCATTTTGGCAAATTTTCTCATTTTAGCAAATTTTCAGAGATTCAGATTCACCCATCACTAGTAGGCAGACCAGAGCTGAGTCAGCGGTCTGAACTGACACACAAGCCATGGGGATTGGGTGGATTGAAGATAGCGTTTTGGTATATCTAGAGATTAAATGGGTCATGGGTTTAGATTACTTTAGCATTTACATTTAGGTGTAGGTGAGACAATGTGGCCTTTATTTGTTTTTATTATTTTCATTGTTTATTATTTCTATTAATTACATTTCTACATGATTTTTTAAAAATCCAAACCTATTATTTTTGTCTTTATAGAGACACAATAATTAAAATAGTAATACTCACGGGGTGAACATGTTGCTGTCCTTTCCTTCTCATGGTCTGTAACAGTTGGCTGTTTTAAAAGGAATATCAATCGGTTTCATTGTGTTTGGTATCTAAATTAATATAGGTATAGCTGATATAAGCTATCAGCTCAAGTTCTTAATCATATGGACTATGATTAGAAAAATTAGAGTAGATATGATAAACTACTTCCAATGTCCTGTATAAAGCAGAGAATGGTGCACTTTATGAACTCATTTGTGATATTTATATTTAAAAAATGATATGTTAGCACATTAATTACCTAAAATATCCCTGGGAATAAATTACCATATTCAGACTTTCATATATGGAGAAATAATTTCCTATCTGCAAACTTACTGATGAGCCAGGTGTATGAGTTGCACTCTTTGTCCTTCTGATCTGTGTGGGTGGGGGCATGGGAGCAGGGGACCTCTCATCACTTTTTGATGTCTGATATGATTGAGGAGCTGGCAAGACAAAATAAAGTAAAATCATTACTTGTGTACTTTAATACAGCAGATTTAGGACAATATAGGGGAATACATCACTGGTGTATCTACAGTTGCATAAAAAAAACACTATGTACAGAAAGGGATGCCTCCAAACATTTGAAAAACAGAGAGGCCATGCCGTACATACCTCAATTTACACACCCAAGTCATGCCAGTATAATTTACTATATAAAATGAATAACAAGTAAATTAACCCAAGATTTGCTAGTATAATCACTAAATACAATGGATAAAGTTGCATATTAAATCAAGACATGCCAGTATACTCACTAAATGGATAACAGTGATATTAAACTCAGAGGTGCCAATATAATTTCTACAGAAAATAGATAACAAGCATATAAATCCAAGAGATGCCAATAAAATAAAAAATTAAATGAATGAAGTGCATATTAACCCCAGATGTGCCAATAAAATAACAAAATGAAAGTGCATATTAACCCCAGCATACAATTATAATTACTTAATAAAATGGATAATAGGCATACTAAAACCAGACATGCCAATACAATTACTACAGAATAGGGATAATCCTCTTATTAATGCCAGACATGTCAGTAAGACTATTGTAGAAATGGCCGATGAACACTCTATTAGCCCCTGCAAAGCCAGAAAGATCACTGTAAAAATGGCCAGTGAGTACTCCATGAACCCCAGACAAGCCAGTAAGATCACTTAAAGGGATCCTGTCATCGGAAAACATGTTTTTTTTCAAAACACATCAGTTATTAGTGCTATTCCAGCAGAATTCTGCACTGAAATCCATTTCTCAAAAGAGCAAACAGATTTTTTTATATTTAATTTTGAAATCTGACATGGGGCTAGACATTTTGTCAATTTCCCAGCTGCCCCTGGTCATGTGACTTGTGCCTGCACTTTAGGAGAGAAATGCTTTCTGGCAGGCTGCTGTTTTTCCTTCTCAATGTAACTGAATGTGTCTCAGTGAGACATGGGTTTTTACTATTGAGTGTTGTTCTTGGATCTACCAGGCAGCTGTTATCTTGTGTTAGGGAGCTGTTATCTGGTTACCTTCCCATTGTTCTTTTGTTTGCACAAGTCACATGACTTGGGGCAGCTGGGAAATTGACAATATGTCTAGCCCCATGTCAGATTTCAAAATTGAATATAAAAACATCTGTTTGATCTTTTGAGAAATGGATTTCAGTGTAGAATTCTGCTGGAGCAGCACTATTAACTGATTCATTTTGAAATGTTTTTTTTTCCCATGACAGTTTCCCTTTAAGAAATGGCCAATAAATGCCCTTTAGCTCCAGACATGCCAGTAAAATCACTGCAAAAATCAATAGCTTTCAAGTATCACCTTAACTACCAGCATCGGACTGGGATGCCAGGGGTGCACCAGAAAACCTTAGACCATGGGCCCACTTTCCAAACTATTATTCCTCCTTTTCTCATTCAACCTCTTTATTCTCCTAGTCTTTTCTATCTACTAACTATATTCTTCCATTATTATGGATTTTGTCCCATAAAGAAATAGGGAATGACCATGAAATAGGCCAAATGTTTAGAAGCAAGAGGCCACTGACACCTGGGCCCACCAGGAGTTTTCCTGGTATCCCGGTGGGCCAGTCCGACACTGTTAACTACACTTGCACAAGCAGAATATTAACACCAATGTTCTTCTTTCCTAATGCTCCCACATCGCTTGGCTCTCACTCTCTCCCTCTGCCGGTCTTAAATGCTTGTAGTTCCATAGTGGAACACACAACCATCTTGGATATTTTCCTCAAGATGGAAGGAAACAGCAGTCCTGAAAGAACTTAAGAGGAGCCAGGAAACTCAGTAAATTTAAATTACAACCCAAGAAAGTGTGCTCTGCATTGAAAATCAGGACTGTCCCATGAAAAGCAGGACAGTTGAGAGGTATGCCACTGCCCTAAGACTTAAATGAGTGACTGGTGTTGAATAATATCCCCATGCTGACATAGTTTTATGGCATATCTCTCTGCAGGCTATAAATAAAATTAGTAGGTGTTCCTACAAATTTTTGTTTGGTTATGCCCCTAGTTACATGGCACAATGCCCCCTGGACATCTATGATACTGTAGATATGTTTTCGTCCAGTAAAAAATGAAAAAAAAATGAGATTTTGGAGGGGAGTAGCAAAAAGGGAATTCAAAAAAACATTCAGCATTTAACCTTTGTAGTCAAATCCAAACTGAAAATTCAAAAGGAAGGTATAGCGGGGAAATTTCAGGAAATACTCACGGGGATGCATTCTCTGCTTCAGCTCCTCTGCTTTCTGGTTTGAGCCACTCAAATATATAGATAACTTAAAGAATAAACAGATTTTATTTTGTAGATTTGTAATACCAACAATATAGAAACAATAACCAAAGTATTACGTTACTAAAAAATAAAAAATAAAATCAGATTTTTTTTTTGAGTGTTTTCTAGGCATTCAGACACAGTATGATGGAATGCAATAAAATATCTCTGGGACCATACTGTCATATATGAGGTTGTCGCAAGCACTTTTGACATAAAAAACATTGGGTCATTGTGTGTAATGACAGCATAGCTTGCCCCCCCCCCCCATCTTTAGTTTACATATTTGTTTTGGACATGGAATGCAACAAAACATGTTTAAGCATCTGAGAAAAAGTCAGCAACTGCTTTTTGTTCATAAAACATCTGTTTCCCCCAACCCTCAATGGCTCGCCGTTTTATCTGACCAGATTGGACCAGATTGTCTTCAGAGGTGATAAACTTCAGTCTGACAAATGTTTATCCCAAAATCACATTTCAACGGGAACAAGAATACGGCACTCACAGGATTTTCAAAAAATTAAAATCTGCATTGTTATTTGATCGCAAATGTTTTGAAATGCCACAGGGACCTTTGTTTGTAATAAGTGCCTCCTGACAAATACTCTTTGGGGGCCTGAAATGTTTTTATTCATTTGTGCTTTTTATATGCAGATCTTGTAATAAATAAGTATACATTCATGCTTTTTAAATATGTGAGTTTAATCGAGATTGAAAAGACCTCTAAGACTACACAAATTTGAATTTTGATAAAAACAAGTCATAATCTTTGTTCACTCCTGCTGAATGGAATGATTTAAACTTGTTAATCTTGTTAAAACATCTCTCCTTTTGAGTATAATTCTGTGTCACCTCCCCTTTTTAATTGAAGCTTAGGGATGCTTATATTGATATATTAATTCGCCCATCACTACTGGAACATAGTATTTGTACCTGGATAGAGAACTGGCTAAAAGATAGACTACAAAGAGTGGTGGTAAATGGAACATTTTCTAATTGGACCAGTGTTGTTAGTGGAGTACCGCAGGGCTCTGTACTAGGTCCCTTGCTTTTCAACTTGTTTATTAATGACCTGGAGGTGGCCATTGAAAGTACTGTTTCTATTTTTGCAGATGATACTAAATTGTGCAGAACTATAGGTTCCATGCAGGATGATGCACCTTTGCAGAATGATTTGTCTAAGTTGGGAAACTGAGCAGCAAACTGGAAAATGAGGTTCAATGTTGATAAATGCAGGTTATGCACTTTGGCAAAAATAATATAAATGAAAGTTATACACTAAATGGCAATGTGTTGGGAGTTTCCTTAAATGAGAAGGATCTAGGGGTCTTTGTAGATAACAAGTTGTCTAATTCTGGGCAGTGTCATTCTGTGGCTACTAAAGCAAATAAAGTTCTGTCTTGTATAAAAAAGGGCATTAACTCAAGGGATGAAACATAATTGTGTCTCTTTATAGGTCCCTGGTGAGGCCTCATCTGGAGTATGGGGGCAGTTTTGGACTCCAGTCCTTAAGAGGGATATAAATGAGCTGGAGAGAGTGCAGAGACTAAGTGCAACTAAATTGGTTGGACTGTCAAGGTTTGCGAGGGGACATGATTAGACTTTACAAGTACATTAGAGGACATTATAGACAAATAGCAGGGGACCTTTTTACCCATAAAGAGAATCACGTACCAGAGGCCTCCCCTTCAGACTAGAGGAAAAGAAGTTTCATTTAAAGGAACAGAGTAGGGGGTTCATCACAGTCAGGACAGTGAGGTTGGGGAATGCACTGCCGGGTGATGATTCAGTTAATGACTATAAGAGGGACTTGGATGATTTCTTGGATTTACATAATATCAAAGGCTATTGTGATACTAAAGTCTACAATTAGTATAGATATGGGTATATATCCTTTATGAGAGCGTATGAAGGGGTCAGTGTGAATGTATGTATGGACAGTGGATTTTGGTCTTTTTTCAAGCCAACTTAACTATGTAACTATGTAAGCACGAACATCTACTTATTTATTAAAAGATCCGAATTATAAAAAGCAGAAATGAAAAAAAAGGAACAAATCCAAATGAGAATTTAAAAACATTAAAGTCCTCATTTTCATAAAAATGTTTGTGCGCTTACAGACAAAAAAGAAAACTCTGAAAACGTATAAAAACTCAATGCAAGGAAAGATTGATAAATAAAAAAAAAATTGTGGTTTAAAGTAACTAGTTAAATACACAATTTTTAGTGCTAAAAAGTTTGATTAAGGGAATCCCTAGGGTTATACAGTCACTGTTAAAGTTTAAAAAAAAAAAAACAACTCACATGTGATGTCTTTTTGGGTAAGTCCCTGATGTCTCTGTTGGTATTCTGATCTTCATGAGCAATAGTACAATGTGATACCTTCTCTGCATCCCTACTGTCCCACTCAGGGTCTTGATCAACTGTGTTAGATAATGAATATATACTCATTCCCATTATGTATTATGTAATATTGAATTTAAAGCAAGAGCTAACAAAGAAGCCCAAAGAAGCCTATGACTTATTTAGGCTATAACTGAAGTAATATTCCAAAGATGCTACAAGCTTAAAGGTTCTGTTCACTAACAAGAAAGTTCCAAAAATAAATATGAAATGATTCTATTCATTATTTATCTGTATTATAATAAATACAATGCATATCGTAAAAATAAAAAAAAAACCCTCTTAGATAATGAATAAAAAGCCGCAAATCTGAAAAAGAAGGCCAGACCACAGTATTGGTACAGAGTGAGAAAGATACGTTGTAAGTGACTGGAGATTGATAGAGGGAGTTTGGGAGCAGCAGGTGGAACAAGACCAGGGTGTGGGAAGGACAGAGGGAGAGTGATCAGAAGAGGGAGAGAGACAGAGGAGTGAGACCGGAGATGAAGTGGGGGGAACAGAAGAGGCAGAGAGATGCAGAGCTAGCACAACTGAGATGGAGGGGGAGCGGAATTGGGAGAGAGACGCAGAGGGACAATGGCAGAGGGAAGGAAAAATAGCAAGAGTGAAGAAGGAGGAGTGACTGTGTGCACCGTTCAAGTAAAAAAGCGGGGAAGTCAGATGCGAGGTGGACAGGATGGAAGAGAAGATTCAGGGACAATGTGACAGTAACAGCTGCTGTCTCTTTAAGAAATAAATGGCGCATTCTCACGTAGAAATGCAACGTTTATAAAGATCTAAATTACAGTGTGTCCCATAGGGAATTTGCTGATCTGATTATATAGTGAATAAAGTACCCCCTATTGTTTGTGGGCGGTTCTTGCTGAATTGTGCTTAGTACAGGGGAATACCTATGCTGCCATAGTTTTATGGGATCTCTCTGTACAGACTATGAGCAAACTTAGGGGCTGTTCCTGCTGAATTGTGCTTAGTACAGGGAATACCTATGCTGCCATAGTTTTATGGGATCTCTCTGTACAGACTATGAGCAAACTTAGGGACTGTTCCTGCTGAATTGTGCTTAGTACAGAGAAATACCTATGCTGCCATAGTTTTATGGGATCTCTCTGTACAGACTATGAGCAAACTTAGGGGCTGTTCCTGCTGAATTGTGCTTAGTACAGGGAATACCTATGCTGCCATAGTTTTATGGGATCTCTCTGTACAGACTATGAGCAAACTTGTATGAATTGAGTTTTTCTCCAGAAAAAAACCTTGAATGTCAGGAAGGCTATTAACATCTCCAAATGGCTCAACAGACCTCTGCCATTGACTTGTACATGAACTCGGCAACGTTGGCAGGTTTTAGGTGGTGAATATTTGAATTAGGACTGTTTCCATGGTCGAGGTGTAAAAAATCTCACATTCAAATTACATTCAAATAGGGGAATTAAAATTTTAATGCGTGAATTTTGAAACTTGAAAATTCTAATTGAATATTTGACCTTTGATAAATCTGCTGCTTAATGTTCATATATAAATCCATCAAAAGTTTTATTACAAACTCAGTCCTGCAAAATCATCAGTCTTCCCCAAATGCCATCTGTCATTCCACATTCACACAGTGTTATATTTAAACCTTAAAGGGATACTGTCATGGGAAAGAAAGAAAAAAAAATCAAAACACATCAGTTTGTCTTGATGTACTGAAATCCATTTCTCAAAAGAGCAAACAGATTTTTTTATATTCATTTTGAAATCTGACATGGAGCTATACATAATGTCAGTTTCCCAGGTGCCCCCAGTCATGTGACTTGTGCTCTGATAAACTTCAGTCACTCTTTTCTGCTGTACTGCAAGTTGGAGTGATGTCATCCCCTCCCCCCAGCAGCCTAACAACAGAACAATGGGAAGGTAACCAGATAGCAGCTCCCTAACACAAGATAACTGCCTGGTAGATCAAAGAGCAGCACTCAATAGTAAAATCCAGGTCCCACTGAGACACATTCAGTTACATTGAGTAGGAGAAACAACAGCCTGCCAGAAAGCATTTCTCTTCTAAAGTGCAGGCTCTTTCTGAATGTACATGACCAGGCAAATGACCTGAGATGCACCTACACACCAATATTACAACAAAAAAATATACTTGCTGGTTCAGGAATGGAATTTTATATTGTAGAGTGAATTATTTGCAGTGTAAACAGTGTCATTTAGAAAACTACACCATAAAAATCATGACATAATCACTTTAACCTTGCTGTTAGTAGCTAGAGGTTAATCACGCTGATAAAAAGTTAAATATCGCTATATGATTTCCAACAGCCATCCATTCCAGGAGGGAGTGGATGCAGCTGGAGCACAGAAAAGCCCGAAAGGTGGTGAGGCCCTTGGTGGTTTTGGGGATACCAGAATACAAGGAATTATGTGGAGCTCAATTTGGAGGAGATGATCTGGAGCTCGAGGCAGAGGAGGAAAGTAAAGGTTCTGCCTGTTGATGGATTCCATTGAAAGGGGCTTTGGTGTGCTCGCACTTCAGGGAAGTGTTGAGAGCTCAACCTGAAGATTGAAGATTTTTGTGGAGACACTGTGGATGTCTTATCCAGCATGTGGTCCCCTGCAACAGGACAGGTATTGATTGTGTGCCTGCCATGTAGGAGCTACTGTCTAAGTCCAAATGGAGAGGTGTTTTGGGCAGGTAACGTTACCTGGGGTAATAAAAAGAGCTCCAATGTATTACACAGCACTGCTACATATGAATCTTGAATAAAAATCCTTTATTGGAACATATGGCTTCTGATCTGGAACATACAACGTTTCTGGCCTAATCTTGCCCCTTTATCAAGCTTGATAAAGGGCCGAGATTAGACCAGAAACGTTGTATGTTCCGATCAGAAGTCATATGTTCCAATAAAGGCTTTTCATTCAAAATTCCTATGTAGCAGTGCTGTGTAATACATTGGATCATTATAATTGAAGTGGAAAGCGGACCACGAGACAGTTACCGAAATCATACGTTGGTGAGTGCTGACTGAACTATAACATAATAAAAAAAGCTCTCAGGGAAGGAACTGTACTGTCTTTGTCCACCTGGAGTCAAATAGGGACAGTGTTCTGGTAACGATTGTGCCAGGGTTGGACTTCCAGAGCAGAGGTTAACTTTTGTAATTGCATTTTGCCTTTCTTTATTTCCATATAAAGTTCTATTTGTTTGCTGCACTTGTGTGGTTTATTTGTCCTTGTGGAATTTCTCAGTGCCCACTAGGTGGATGCACTGCATTAAAAATCCCCAGTATCTTTCACATAGCAAAAAGGATTCAGGCCCTGTATTGATAAAATAGATTATTTTTATTAAGAGGGTACATCCTATACTACACGAGTTGCCACGATAGGGTTACAGACTGAAAATGTCCTAACTTAGACTGTAAACTCTTCAAAAACATTTTCTCAATTAAAAAAAACAGTATAAAGTTGAAAGGTACTCACAGTGATAAGCATGCTGGTGGTGTTTATCCATCGGTCTTTCATCTTCATTGTACTCATCTTTCGGGTGTTTTTGCTTTTTAAGAATAAAAAAATCACTATACCAATAATAGTCATACATTTTTGTATATTGGACAACAGCCATGTTTCACCATCAAACAAAACCCCTGATATGAATCATTAAGGTGGCATTTTAATTCATAGAAAGACATATAAATATATGTAAGGAGTCAGAGGATTATTCCTCCCATTCCCTGCCTTATTTTCCTCTGTCTGTCCCATCACAGGTAGGAGTGATCCATTGGGGTAGGGGGGTGGAATGCATCTATGGGAAGTCTTTTACCACACAAACCAGAGGAATGGCCACCAGAGGCTATAACATATTCCCTGCTGCCACTCCCAGAGAGATAGACTGCCAAAGAAAGCAGCAATGGTGTTGGCCCTCCTGAGCTCAGCCAGAAAGTGAGACCTAGAGCTCCAACATCTCTGCGAAAGGCCCTCCAGCTACCTGCCCCACTTTTAAGGATGTGACCATTGCCACAGTGGAAAGTTTTTGTGCTGTAGAGCTGCCTATAATCCTCAGTGTGCCTGCCTCTGAGAGCCCTGGTGAGTGACCACCAAAGGGAGAAAACTGGTAAGGTTACATGGGTGTGGTCCCTGTGGGGGTACCTTCTATGTGGGAGCAAATGCCTTCCCCAAGAAGATATACTTAAAGGAGAACCAAATCCATTATATTTAAATCCCATACCCTAAATAGACCCCCCCTCCAGGTTCGGACTGAGAATTAAAATAGGCCCTGGCATTTCAGATACACAGAGGCCCAATCAACCCACATAGAGGCCCAAACAGCTCCCACCAGCCCACTAAATACTGACTTTCTATTGGACCTTATAGCAGCCCCTCTGGCATTTGCCAGAACCCACAGATTGCCAGTCCGGGCCTGCCCCCCTCCCTGCTCCCATAGCACATGGGCTTCTGTATCAGACTGTTTATATCTTAAACCTCCAGGGCTGGGGCTTGAGCATGCTCAGTTTACTCCTCTCTCCCTCCCTGCTGTAATTTGATCACAAAGCTATAAGTTAGCAGAGAGACTCAGGCAGGAAGTGGTCACACCAAGCTAATATGGCAGCTGTTATCATAAACAAAGAGATAGAACTTCTAGAGCTGTTTACTCAGGTATGGTAGAGCATTCTGCAGAATAAATATAGTGTTATAGCTTGCACTTTTGTGGCTAATCTATTGGCAATAAACTGCTCCGGTAGCTTTCCTTCTCCTTTAAGGTACAAAATGTCTCAATTTCCTAAATATATTCATAATGTGTAGAGTGCAGAGGACTCTTGTATTTATCTGTATGAATGTTGTGGTCACAGCCTCATTAAGTGGTGTCAACACAACTTTCCCTGTTTTGCTATAAAATGGCAGAGGGGAACTATGCAGAATCTGCCCCCCGTTCATCCACAACTTGGTTAGACCTGGGTTAGTCAGGCTCCTAACACAGACTCCTGATATAGATTTAAGAACCAGATTTGCTTATATGGTTTTTTTTTACATTATTAACACCATTATTATGAATCCTGCATTATAGAAATATTTAAAAGAGATGAATATATTGGATCATCACTTGGAAAAGAAACTTACAGATGATGCTATCGGCTGCCTGCTGATATTCTTTGGCGTTGAAGGGTGCATACCACTAGGGCTGTAGGGGCTGTCAGGGTGACATGTATTTTCTAATTCCGTGCAGTCTGGAGCTGCTGGATTAGAGTTTAAACAAATGTATTATACACGCACACACATCCCATGAAAAATGTTGTCTCTTTCATTTTACAGCATTTGCTGTTATCTTAAAGGGAAAGTAAACCCTGCTGCACTGCACTGATCAACTAAACGTTACTCAGTTGTTGCTGGACTACAAATCCCAGAATAATGTAACATATAATAAAGGTTGAGGCATGCTGGGAGCTGTAGTACAGTGACATCAGGGTTGTATTCTTACAATTGCACAATAAACCTTTTTTAAACTATTGAATACAAATAAGGCACAGTTTGTGGGGTACTCTCTCCACACTGGCAATATATACATTTTGGAATTAGAGTTCTTTAGTTTGAGCAATGATGGCTTTAACTCACCAGAAGAGCTTTGGGCTTTTGAAATATGACTTCTCCTCATGCTTGAAAATGTATCTCTGCCAGCACATTGTTTCTCTTTTGGCATCCAGGGCCTGAAAATACAGTTAGAATACATTATTATAATTAAAGGATAATTAAAACTTTAAAATAAGTAAATGTAAAATTGATGAGGGCATAAAAGCAGTTTTGTCATTTACATTATTTATTTTGTTTTTATTCCAAGATATTAAGGGATACATGTACTGTTAATATAAATGAATTGTGTTACAACAGCGCCACCTGCTGGTCATTTTCCCACCAGTCTGACCAGCAAGTAGTCAAGGAAGTTGTCAGGAGAAAGAAAGAGGCTGCTCTGATGTTCTTCTGCTTAGGAAAAAAAATTATAAACCTTTCTCACATCATTCCTAAGCAGAAGAACATCAGAGCAGCCTCTTTCTTTCTCCTGACAACTTTAATATTTTGGAATAAAAACAAAAAAAAATGAATGTACATTGCAAAATTTCTTAGAATAGCCCCCTCATCAATTTTACTTTACTATAATATTTATACAGCAGAGAGTACAATTAATATACAGCAGTGCTACATAAAGAGTAAGGTGCAATTGGTTGTGCTCCATTCTAGAATCAAACATGGTTCTTTATGCCTTTTTTCCAACTTAGAACCTTGCCCACGCTTTACAGGGGCAATAAACATTGCTGCCCATTACTGCTCAATCTCACTCTTTGCCCTACTAATCCAAAAATACCATAACATATTATATACGATGAGGCATGCTGGGAGCTGTAGTCCAGCAATATCATTGTTTTATTCTAAAAGCAATAGTGCACAATAAAACATTTCCCCAGGGCCACTGTTAAATTAATATGCTAAATAATCCTCCAGTGAGAATCCCATCTGATCTGTATCAATGTGGCTCCATGTTCTTTGTTCCTGCAACTGGAGTTGGAAGCTTTAAGCCCAGTTTCCCAGCACTGAACAAGGCTGTCCTTTATCCCCATGTCTGATTCCACTGTCATATAATGAAGAATAAAATGACATAATTATCTCTATATGTAACATAACAGCAAGATGCCTGATATAGTGCTGGGCATCAGCATTCTCATTGGTCACTTCTTTTGCATCTATAATTATGTTTTTCGGCAAAGGATTGGTTAGAAAGGCTGTTTACAAATACAAAGGGAATGTAGAATGTAAAGGCCAACAGCATTATAATCAGAGATAAATTGAGGAGAAGGAGGACACAGTAATTCCTTTTGACCTTGGCAGTCTGAAGATAATTTGCAACTCTACAAAAAGCTGTCTCAGTGGAGTGTCCAGTTAAAAACTCAGACTACATAGGGACCAACAGATTATATATAGTGAATAAAGTACCCCCTCCTGTAAAATATAAGGATATTATAAGTTACCGAGGAGTTTCATGATCATATAAAAACACGAGGCAGAAGGCCGAGTGTTTTTATACAGGTCATGGAACTCCGATGTAATTTCTAATATCCTCATATTTTGCAACTGGGGGTACTTTATTTATTATAATACACAAATTTCAATGAGTCATGTGACTGAAATGACATCAGAACTCACCGTTTATAACAGATGACATCAGATCTCACTGTTTATAAGGATATAATTTACAGGATATTCATGGCTTTTGTGTATTATAAGTGTATATTCTTTTGGCTAAGTAGAATTGATTTTATGTATTTCAGGCTTACCTGGGAGCTGCAAAATTCCGGTTCATTGGATTTACAATTATTCATTGAGTTGCCTCAATGAAATGTATCCTGTAAAATGGAAGCAGGAAATGATGGTTAAGGGCCACTAAAGCCCATAATTTAAAAGGTTTCCTTTATTCCAATTAAAATAACGTGTTGCATATGTTCAGCTTGATGCAGGCTTCATTCTATGGGGCAAATTTACTTACCTTCAAAGTTGCGCCAGCATTGGCTTCACCGCACTTCACCAGGCGAAGTTTCGCCAGGGCGCCGCTAATTCACAAAAATCTGAAGTTGCGCTCTGGAAGGCGAAAGGTAGAGAAGTTGCGCTAGCGTTAATTTGTCAAGCAAAGCAATGCCTACGGTAGCGATGCCTAATTTGCATACTGCACCAAGTTAAAGTACAATGGACGTATATGTAGCAGCAAATACATTACACTACACAAGCCTGGGAAAGCTTCATAAAATAAAATAGAGTTGTTATTTTACCCTATACATGTGCCCACTGTATAGTTTAGGTGCCATATGTTAGGAAATGTAGGGGGGAAGGAGGGTACCCCCCAAAAAATTTATGGTCTTCTTCAGCCTATCACCCTTAAAAAAAGTAAAAGACGCCAGCGTTTTTTGGGACTTAGAAAAAATTTCAACTTTTTTTGAAGCAAGTCCTATGTACTCTATTGCACGTCCCCTGGTCTGAGGTGGCGAAGGCAAGTCTGGCGCAAGAGGTAACGTTCAGTAAAATCCACATATTAGTGAATTAGCGTAGTTAAGTCCATTCGCCAGAGCGCAAATACGCCTGGCGTAAGGGTGCGAAGTAGCGCTAAAGTAGGTCCACTTCGCTAGCAAATTTATGCCAGCACCATTAGTAAATCTGCAAAGTAACGAAATGACGTCACACTGGCGAATTTTCACTAGCGTTAGCCACTTCGCCCTTTAGTAAATTTGCCCCTATCTGTCCAAATGCTCTGCCCTTCAGTCATATTTTTTTATATTTTTTCTTCATTAGTAGCAATTTTGGGATATATGTGTAAACCAAGAAAAAAGAACCAAAGGGACTTATCCCCACACTACATGGGCCTGAAAGAATATGTTGTTGAAAACAAAATAATAATAATAAGTAACAAAATAAAATAAAAGGCAATTTTTATTCACCACCATGCCATATTGAAACCAGTGAAATTAAAAACATTTAAAATGATGAGCAGCGCTGCATGTGGAAATGAAGGGATCCCTTCTAAGAGGACAAACCCAAAAGCTGGTTATGTTAACCAACAAAGGGAAAATTAGCATGTGAAAAGTTTCGGAACAAAATTGTACATGTATGTTTTAAAGTGCAGTAATTCAATAGGATTCAGTTGAATAAGTCCATCTTGATCCTAAAAGGAAAATTTCCAAAGTTCTG
The DNA here is from genome assembly GCF_017654675.1 of Xenopus laevis. Classification (NCBI taxonomy): domain Eukaryota; kingdom Metazoa; phylum Chordata; class Amphibia; order Anura; family Pipidae; genus Xenopus; species Xenopus laevis. Next base: position 131,835,582 of record NC_054387.1, on the reverse strand, counting down.
AGGTGGACAGCATGTCAATATTCCCCTATTTCGTTCTTTTTTCTTGGTTTACACATTGTCAATTTAGTGGACACCCCAACACCTGAGGTCTGTTATTATCTTATTAAGCCTCATCTGAGTCTCTCTTTTTTTGTATAATTTTGGGATATAATTTTTCATTACGTAAAATATTGGAACTAGAAACTGGTTAGAATGAGTTGGATTTGTAGAAGATTCTTCTGCACACTTCGTAACTGCAGTTGTATCTCTCAGTTTATTCAGTAAACTCCCTCATCTCACTCATCATTACAATGTGTGAACTTAGGTTCAAGGAATAAAAACTAGGAGGCCTATAAAACTTTAAAAAATTATAAAAAAAATTGAATATTGTTATCATCTGTCTACTTATATTCTGTCGGTCTGACTCTTGAACCAATAGGATTCAGGAGTGCAGAGAATGTAATCAGCAAGACTAAGGCTACTCCAACAGCAATTACATTTACACAAACCTTTAAAACCATTGGAATTAATGTAAATTGGGAAGTTGCATTTTCTTTCATTGAGCAAAAAATTCTTGGGTGGTGTTTCCCATTAGAATACATCAAATGCTAAATTGTTCCTAAATGTAAAAAAAATACAAATAAATATTGCTTTACAATTCATCCACTGACTTTGTCCATTCCTCTGTATCAGTGTCACCTACACTAATAGGCAAGGTGCTTACCTGCTGAAGTTTTCACAAGAGTATAACAGATTTCAGTGAGATGTTCTCTCATCGAAGCTATCCCTTATACTGACTGTTGTGCCTAATGCAGCTATTTAAATATACCATTTATCTCATAATGTTTTTATACCAGTAGCTCTACCCATAAATACTTTCGATTACTGCAACTCCCCCCTCGTAATGCGTTGTAAAGTATATATGAAATATTTTATTAGCATCTAGGATTCCTTGGTGGATTAGTAAAATATAAAGTATCTGAAAGTAAATGTCCTGATGGGATTACCTTTGTAGCCCCACTTCAAGCCCCCCCCCCTGACTCCAGAATGGTCATTAATCTTGAATCTTTCAACAACAGTCTTAGATATATGTATAATGGGGCCAAATGCATATGGGTGCTATAGTACTAAACAGTTAAAGAGAATGCCCACATATATTCCTATACATGCAGATCAGGTATTGACACAAGGCTACTACGAACCTGTATCCTTATTACGGTTTGTTTGCCCTTAGACCTACGTGTTTTATTGTTCTACATTGGTAGCATTTGCACTTTATAGCTTTGTATGGGTTATTACGTTCGGCGCCAAAATTTGCACATATGTTTTTTATTGGAACTATACATTTTGATATATGGGTTCTGTATTACACCTGTGCCCCTGCACTTATTGTAGTAAATTCTTTTCTCGCCTGAAACTAGAAGATCTAATTACATGGCCATGAAATACACCACTTTAGCGCTTATGTGTTTGGTTGTCTTGTTTTTATAAACACGATTCAATAAAACATTCAACTTAAAGGGGTTGTTAACCTTTGAGTCAAATGTTAGTATGAAATAGAGAGTGATTGTTATGATTGGTATCCCAAACCCAGAACAATCCCCAAGGTCCCGGTCGCGGCTCAGTCTTCCGCCTATAACAGACACCTTTTGCTTCAGAATGAGCCCTTCCCTACTTGGATGCCACCAGGTCTTAGTGTGAGTGGACCAGGAAGAGAGTTCTGGGCAGGCAAAGGAACCACTCATGGTACAGGAACGGAGAACAGGAAGTCAGAACAGGCCGGGGTCAGAACCAAACAGGAGAGGCAGCACCGAATCAGTAGGCAAGAGAATAGTCGCGGTCACAGGCTGGGTCAAAAACACAACAATATAGTAGTACAAGGCAGGAATCCAAGTGAGTAGTCAGAGTGGCAATGGTCATGACAGACAGCAGACAGGACAAAACCAGGGACAGGCAGGGTCAACAACAACTAGATTCACAATAAGAAAGCACCCAGGAACTTAATAATAAGACCTTTACGTTGGACAATGAATTATCATGTGAAAGCCCATTAATTATTTGAATTTCATGCCAGTGCACAATGACGTCGCACGCAGTGCCACCTCAAACCAAGAAGCAGCGGCTGCGCCTGCTCCATACTTACACAGCGTGCAAAAAATATGGGCGCGGTGGGCGTCCCTGCCATTGGTTCGATGAGTGAACCTGTTGCATTCCCACTAGATCACCAGGGTGAGTCCTCACAGTGATATTCAGCAGATCTCCAATTTGCAGTTTCAGCAATCTGGTTGCTTGGGTCCAGTAACCATGCATTGATTTGAATAAGAGACTAGAATATGAATAGGAGAGGCCTGAATAGAAAGAGGAGTAATAAAAAGTAGCAATAACAATACATTTGTAGCCTTACAGAGCATTTGTTTTTTTAGATGGGGTCAGTGACCCCCATTGAAAGCTGGAAAGAGTCAGAAGAAGAAAAAGGCAAATAATTAAATCCTATACAAAAATAAGTAATGAAAACCAATCGAAAAGTTGCTTAGAATTAGCGGTTCTATCACATACGAAAAGTATACTTGAAGGTGAACCACCCCTTTAACATGGTAACAAAGGAAACTTTCCTATTCCAAATAGCTTGTTGTACTGGAGGATCATCTTTGAGTAGTGTTACTCCCCTAAGCAGTATATCCTTACCACAGTGAAGAGAAACAGTGAAAAACGTGGGTAGGATGTGCAAAATACACTCTCAGCAAAGAGTTGCTTGCCTTTTCCTTCCAACACAAAGTGCTCTATAAAAATTGAATAGACTGCCTATTGAAGTAAAATGGAGATTTAATTTGTTATAAATCCCTGAAACCGTGACCTTTTTTAAAAAAAATCTAATTTAATAAAGTGATTATAAAAGCAAATTTGAGAGGGAAAACACTATCATTACACCCAAAGATTTTGCTATTATTCTTACCAACCTAAAAAAGTTAAATGGGGGCAATGTTTATTCCCTCTGAGGTCCCACACCTAGAGTTTTAATATTTTATTAAACCTCTACAACACCTTTATGGTGTTGGGTGTATATAAGGTTTGATAACATTCACCACAGAAAAAAAATATTTAGGAATCTTTGCAAGATGATGGAATTTGTTGTCACCAAAGCAGTGCAGTCAACAACAGTCATATAGGGCTACAAACTAATTCATTATAAAAGACCCACCTCCGAGGGGATTCCCTCTATTAGCCAACTAACTGGGCACATAGGAGATTGGCCATGCCAGCTAATAGACTGCCCCCCTCTGCAAAAAAAATCCTTTCACTTACATGGCCATGCAAGTGATCCTCCCCAGCCATGGTCCATACCAAAATTCAGCCATTCAACCGATTTGACATGTGCAGGCAGGGTAGAGTTTATGGGTGCAGACTTTGGTAGTTTCAGCTCACAGAAGTGGTTGATGTTTTTTCTGATGTAGTTGAGGATATTACCTTGTTTTATGCAGATACTGATAATGCTATGGATATGTGTCCGCAACTGGAGAAATATATGATCGAAGAAATGAGGCTATGGTGGTATATCTCAACTTTGGAGAACTATTTAAAGACGGGTCGTATTCCGAGGGGCCTGTGTATATGTAAATTTCCTGCCTTCTCAGATGTTTCTAAAGATTTTGTTGAAGCATGGAATGACATACTTTCATCCTGATCATCCAAACTAATGCCATAATGTGATACAATCAGATATTCAATAATCAGAGTTTGTTAAAACGAAGCAAATGTGGATTTTGCTGAGTGGTTGTATGATATAAAATATCAAGTAAATAAAATGGAAATGGATGTGAAGTGTGTTAAAAGGGAGAAGTTCCTTAGGGACAAGAAAGATTATGAACTTAACCGTGTATATTATTGGAGTGTCAGAACCAACTTTCCTGCTGATCGGTCAAAACATGTGATTAAGAGTCAATCTAAAAGCAATAGGATACCCTACAAGAAGGTTTGTTTTAAAGACTGAGATAGCTATATGTCAGATGGTTCGTTCTCTTACTCCTCTTTTTTACACACAGAGGGGGATGTCTGTTTGAGTGAGACATAGGAACATGTTGGAAGGCGAGATCGCGGAGGAGTCCCCCAATGCATGGAAAGGGTAAAAACAAAGAGTCAGCCGGGTGCGGTGGATTCAGGGGGGTCTAGAGTGGACCCAGAGGAGGAGCAACAGGCATTATTAATCCATAGTAGTGATGGAAGACTCCCTAATGAAGTCCACAATGTTATCAATTTATCCAAACATATATTGACTAAAAATGAATTTCATGTTTAGGAATTTTGTTACTCATAAGAACATGCAGGTTTTTTATACTATTTTGGAAATTAACAACTTTGTCCGTAAACTCACTTTGATAAGACACTTTAACGAAGATTTGTGTAGGTTACAGGGGGAGACGTGGTTGTACCAGTAGAAATCTCAACAAATAAGAACTTAGAGCTAAAGTATTACTGATTTGGCATCCAATAAAGCCATTGTAATTAAGAAAGCAGACAAAGGGGGTTCTGTTTTTGTATTGGATGCGGACTTCTATATAAAGGAAGCCCTGAGGCAGTTATCCTGACTGAAAAGGAATATATTTATATTAGTGGCACTTATCCACATATACCTATTTTTCGTTGGCTACCCAAAGTCCACAAAAGCATTATTAATGTACAAGGTAGACCCATAGTTTCAGGTATAGGGTCCCTTAATTAACACTTGTCAGAATATGTGAACTGTCTTTGCTAGACCCATAGTTTCAGGTATAGGGTCCCTTAATTAACACTTGTCAGAGTATGTGAACTGTCTTCTACTGAAGTGTTGAAGTTACCGAGTTATCTTAGGGACAGTATAGACTGTATTGATAAAATGCAGTCAGTTACTAGGGATGTAGCGAACTGTTCGCCGGCGAACTAGTTCGCGCGAACTTCGACTGTTCGCGTCCGCCGCAAGTTCGCGAACGTCGCGCGACGTTCGCCAATAGGCGTTCGCGTCAAAATCGGTCGCCCATTCGACCATTCGATCGCTAAAATCGAACGATTTTCGTTCGATTCGAACGAAAATCGTTCGATCGAACGATTAAAATCCTTCGATCGTTCGAATCGAACGATTTTCGGATGATCGAAGTTCGCGAACAGTTCGCGAACAGTTCGCAAATTATGCCGGTGTTCGCGAACGGCGTTCGCGAACACATCGGCGGCGGTTCGCTACATCCCTATCAGTTACATGGAAATCTTCTTACCTGTGGGTGACTCTAGATGTAGCCTCCTTATATTCCTCCACTGATCATGCTCATGGGGATATCCGCTATTCAGTTTTGGCTAGAATATACAGTACTCCAGTGATCCCTAACCAGTAGCTCATGTTGCTTTCGATGTTGCTCTCCAACCCCTTGAATGTTGCTCTCAGGGTCCTTAATGTACAGTAGGTGCTTATTTTTGAATTCCAAGCTTGAAAGCAAGTTTTAATTGCATAAAAACTAAGTATAGTGCCAAGTAGAGCCTCTTGTAGGCTGCCAGTCCACATATAAACCACCTTAAGGGAATTTATCATGCTTGTGTTGCTCCCCAACTCTTACATTTGAATGTGGCTCACAGGTAAAAAAGGATGGGGTCCCCTGCTTTACTCAGATGTTCAAAATTAATTTTAATACAATCACTTGTTAAATACAAATTATTTAATGTTTAACGGTTCCTTTTACATTTAGAGGAGCGGTACGGTGATGGGGGCATGGTTTGTGCCCTCTTATGCGAACCTCTTCATAGGTTTGTGGCATACATTTATTTATGGTAAAAACAATCCATTTCATTCCCATATAGTGAGTTACTTTCGGTATATTGCCAATCCGATACTGATCTGGGAGGATAATGAAATCCGCGTGAAGCAACTTTGGAAAGCCAAAGTGATTTGTATGTATTCCCACCAGTGATTTACATTATTTCCAGTGGGAAAGCATTTTTGGGAGATTTGTCACCTGCAGTGCCATTGCCCTAAAAGGCCACCCTTCTCCTTCTGCCATATTACTATTTTTATATACTGTAAACTCAAGTAAATTGAGGGAACTCTTTGTCCGTATGGATTAAGGTTCAGTGCAGTTTTCCAACTTTAATTCTTTCATTTCTATGATAACAGACCTTTCTAGAAAGGATAAATCAATTTCCCTCTGCTTTGTATTGGTAGAAACAAGATTTTGATTTCAGCCTCCCCAGTTCACTTTTCTCTCTTCACATATTACATATTTGTGGATTTGCTTTCATAGAGCAACAGTTGTGAGAGAGAGTTGTGACCTTATGAAATAATTCAAATTAATAGCCTCAAATAGATGTTCCTCAAAGAGGAATAGGACAACCCTCTACTATGCAAAGTTGATGTTTAGACTTAAGGCCATATCAGCCATTGAGGGTAGGATTAGGTATAATTTGATTCTGGCAAATATGAGTCTATTAGATCACATTTTCTAGCATTGAAACAGCTATGATTGAGTTTGGAAAAAGTGTATTGGTTTTGTAAGTGTATTACTTTGTAATCTCTGCAGTTGTTGACAGCCTTTTGTCTTGAATTGCTCATTATGGTTTATATTATTGTCTTTTTTTGGCTTTATTGACTATTTGTGTTTTATTTGGAAAGGTACAGAGTTAAATATTTACTTTACATCCACCTTTATAAGACAGTTTATTACATTTTTGTTTTGTTATGTGATTGACAACTATGGAAAGCCAAGCTGTGAACTCAAGTAAATTGTCGCAAGGAGGTTCTGAATATGCTTTTCATATTTTAAAAAATATTGAGAGGGTTGCATAAGATTTGTAGTGTTGGATAAAACTCTGTCCAGTACTGTGGTATTTTTTTTTTCAATTGTTTACATGAACAGTCAACTGGAGTGAGCCTTACTCCTGCCTTAGATGCCTAAAACCACATCTACGGAGACAATCTGGATTAAGGCAAATGAAAATCTTATGTGCAGAGCGAATGTACCCATGGGTTTCATTTTTTTTTTAAATCAATACATAAACTAATGTAAATCTGGTGGAACCACGGAACTCAAACGTAATGCTCCTCAGCTGGTGAAAACTGCAAGTTTCCTGTTGTGTACCAATAGAGGGAGCTGCTTATCTAAATATTGTTGTTTTTTTATATGTGTTCTCCCTGTTCGTGGATATACTGTTCTAGCTTCATTTCTGTTTTGCTCTCTATAGTTAGATATACTTCCTTCTTGAAATGCATGTACATAGTTAGCCATATTGGAGCTGAAATAAACCAGTTGTTTAAGCATAATCAGTGAGTTCTGCATAACTTCCGCTGTGAACACAAAACTTTTTGTGGACATGAGGATCACAGTTGTGTGGATAGTGCAGCAGAATAGGAAAAGTGCAGAAAAGGAACCTCTCACAGGAGAAACTTCAGATCCACTACTGCAGAAATGGCTGCCATGGGACACATGGAGGACTCATATCCAGAAAGACTTTCCTACTTTCTAGAAGGGGCTTGTATGTAGAGCAAGGTAAATTATCTACATATCCCCGCAGGTTAGCATAACATATAAGACTGCAAAACTGCAACAAATTAGATTGAAATGTGCTAAGATCACCATTCCATCTATAATATAGCAAGCCAATTAGTTCAGGAAATTGTTGTCTAAATGTATCTAAAACGTAACTTTTAATGTAAGTGCCAGTAAAAACTAGCTAGCGCAGCCATACACACACTCACAGCATATTACTCTCATAGCTGTGCAGGACCGTGTCCTTAAAATAACACACAGTTAAAACTGAAGAATAGAGTGGCTAGGTGGTGGATAGAGACATTCAGGGGCAGATGTATTAGGGGTCGAATATCGAGGGTTAATTAACCCTCGATATTCGACTGGGGAATTAAAATCCTTCGACTTCGAATATAGGATTTTGCGCAAATAGTTCGATCGAACGATCAAAGGAATAATCGTTCAATCGAACGATTAAATCCTTTCGAATCGAACGATTCGAAGGATTTTAATCCAACGATCGAAGGATTATCCTTCGACCAAAAAAAGATAGCCAAGCCTATGGGGACCTTCCCTATAGGCTAACATTGACTTCGGTAGCTTTTAGGTGGCGAACTAGGGGGTCGAAGTTTTTTCTTAAAGAGACAGTACTTCGACTATCGAATGGTCGAAAAGTCGAACGATTTTTAGTTTGAATCCTTCGATTCAAAGTCAAAGTCGTAGTCGATGGTCGAAGTAGCCAAAAAAACACTTCGAAATTCGAAGTATTTTTTCTTCTATTCCTTCACTCGAATTTAATGAATGGGCCCCTAATTGTATAATCTCCAAACTTCAATGATTCGTATTAGCAACAATAGAATTAGGGTTTAATTTAGCGATCATGTTGCCACCAGTAACCTCCCTTCCCTCTGTGCCAATTCTAACTATCTACGTAGGGAAGAGTAGGAGCTATCCCCACCACCTACACCGCCCAACATGTATCTCTGTGAAACACGTTGGGCGGTGTAAGGTGGTGGGCAAGAGCTTTGAGAAAGCCTATACAGGTGAAACGTACGTCAGGCGTTTGCTCTATCGAGCGTTCTACGGGTAGGGAGGAGGCACTCTGGAGGGAGGGCTGAATGGTGGCAGCAGTTTCCTTATAATAACGAAGGTAACGTTGGACAGACCGGTGATGTTGTTACCAGCACTCGCACAGACTTCATTTTGGGCTTTGCCCGTTTCCAATTTTTGGTGTTGCATTTGCACTAGTGATAGGGAATAGGCCACACTTACTTAGGTGCCTCTGAGAGGACTAAGCGCCAGTTACTCTATGCACACCATATTGGAAACATATATGTCTGTATAATACTGCAAGGTACAGTACACTGGCTCTGTCCTCCGTTTGTATGCGTTACCTTTGATTATTTAACCTATTGTGTTCATGTCCAAACTTTTGGTGTTGCTTTAACACAAGACATAGTGAATAGGCCATACCTACTTAGGTGCCTCTGAGAGGACAAAGTGTCAGTTTACTCTCCTTGCACACCATTTTGTAATTAACACTTGTGTGATACGTCAAGGTCCAGCATACAAGGTGTTGGTGTGTCTGTTGTTTTTCCCACAATGGGAGCCACCTAATTTCTTTTACTATAGACACCCTCCTGCTCCCCACCCCAACTCATAATACTATCCGCGGGCATTTAGGCTGATGTAATGATCTAGGTGGGACCAGTATTTTCATTACTCAGATATACTGCAATCCTTACAACTGTGAAACCAGATCGGGATCCATCATAATTGTAAGTGTTTTTATCTTTCATTAATTCCCTCTTTTAATTTTAAATGAACTATTAAATGTTATGTTTTATTGAGTGATTCCTTCTTCTACAGACTAGTGGAATGCGAACTGTTGCTTGCGTAATTAGCACCCCTTAATTAGCAACTGGCAGGGAGTTTCAATGGAACTGAAAGCCGAGCTGAGGACCGGAATGCTGACAAAGGACCTGAATGCTGCTGAATGGAGCTGAAGAAGAGGAGAATGAAGAGGACCTTTAAAGGTAAGTTCCACTGAATATCATTTTTTTAAACCCCTGACCACCAATGTTTTTTATAAACCTTTTAAAGTTGGACCTTTGCCACCAATTTTTTAAAAACTTTTAGGGGGGCCTGGCCACCAATTTATTTTTTTTACCTATAGGAAGACCCTGACCACCAATGTCTTTTTACAACTTGTGGGGGGGGGGGCTGGCCAGCAATGTTTTTTTTTACCTATAGGAAGACCCTGACCACCAATGTCTTTTTACAACTTGTGGGGGGGGGGGCTGGCCAGCAATGTTTTTTTTTACCTGGGGGGGGCCTGGCCAGCAATGTTTTTTTTTCTTTACCTATGGGGGGCCTGGTCACCAATATATGTTTTTTTACTTATAGGGGGGGCTAGCCACTAATTTATTTCTTTTTTACCTATAGGGGGGCCCTGGCCACCAATGGCTTTTTATAACTTGTGGGGGGGGGGGGCTGGCCAGCAATGTTCTTTTTTTTACCTATGGGGGGGGCCTGGCCACCAATTTTTGTTTTTTAATCTATAGGGGGGCCCTGGCCACCAATGTATTTTTATAGTTTGTGGGGGGGCCTGCCCAGCAATGTTTTTTTTCTTTACCTATGGGGGGCCTGGTCACCAATATATGTGTTTTTACTTATAGGGGGGACTAGCCACTAATTTATTTCTTTTTTACCTATAGGGGGGCCCTGGCCACCAATGGCTTTTTATAACTTGGGGTTAGTGCTTTAGTTCTGCTTAATGTGTGGCCTTTTTACTGTGGGGTTGGTTGGATCTGGGGCGGGGCTTTGGGCGGGCTGGGGACCAGGGGGCCCAGAAAATGTTGTAATACGAGGCCCCATGATTTCTGATGGCAGCCCTGCTCCTAGTTCTCTAATGAAGTTGAAGATAAACTTAATTTTAGATGCAAGAAAATAAACTAATAAGAATGCTGATTAGATTTCACAGCACTATGTCAGGCATTTTGCTATTATCTTTTATAGATATAATGAAGTTAGTTTTGGGGTCATTATATGACACTGGAATCAGACATAGGGATAAAGGACAGACTTGTTCAGTGCTGGGAAACTGGGCTTAAAGCTTCCAACTCCAGTTGCAGGAACAAAGAATGTGAAGCCAGACTTATACAGATCAGCTGGGATTCACATTGGATGATACTTTTTGGATAGTACCATTGCTGTTGGCTCTGGAGAGTTGGGAAAGAATTTTATTAAATAATCAAAAAAAACTATAAAATATTACATGGCAACACAGAAACCAGAGCATTCTGATTCTGATTATTAATGAGTCTTGCTGAATCAGCTTCTATGGCAGATATTACCTGACTTGTGCTGCTTTGATAATTTATGACGATCCCTAAGCTTAACCTCCCAACAGCAGCCCAGAGCATATTGAGCATGAGCATGACAGCTGATCACTCAAAAGATGGCTGAACAAAGTCATAAGATGGTGGCCCCTGTGGACAACTTTGACAATATAAATCATGCATTCAGTTATACTTAGTTCTCAACCTCTGGGCTGGTGCAGTAACTCAGAATGTTAATGTTTATGTTCAGTACACAAAAAACAGCATTTTTAGATATAGTCTATTTTAGACTTTAGTTCCCCTTTAAGAGACATTTGCTGTCCTGACATTTACACTGTGAGAAGCTTCCATATGATCTCAGGAATGTTGCTGCAGTGTGTTTTTAATTTTGATATTCCTAGTTATAAGCAAGTAAGTTTTAAAGGAATTCTTCAGTATAAAAATAAAAACTGGGTAAATAGATATGCTGTGCAAAATAAAAATGTTTCTAATATAGTTAGTTAGGCAAAAATGTAATGTATAAAGACTGGAGTGACTGGATGTGTAACATAATAGCCAGAACACTACTTCCTGCTTTTCAGCTCCACTGACTAGTTGCCCTGGCTACCAGGCAGTAACCAATCAGAGACTTGAGGGGAGGCCACATGGGTCATAACTGTTGCTTTTGAATCTGAGCTGAATGCTGAGGATCAATTACAAACTCATTGAACAGTTATGTCCCATGTGGCCCCCCTTATAGTCACTGACTAACTCAGAGTTAGAGAGCTGAAAAGCAGGAAGTAGTGTTCTGGCTATTATGTTACACTTCCAGTCACTCCAGCCTTTATACATTACATTTTTGCTTAACTAATTATATTAGAAACTTTATTAATTTTTCACAGCCTATTTATTTATCCAGTTTTTATTTTTACCCTGAACTGTTCCTTTAAAAGACGTAATCAATCCTAAAATCATCCGAATAAAACAATTAAGTTCAAGCTGTCCTGGGATTTGATAAGGTGTTGGAATTAATATGTATGAGATATGTTACTGACACTGGTATGGAGAAAGTCTACTTTATACACTCTTGTGTAGTGATGAGTGAATTTATTTGCCAGGCATGGATTCATGGCAAGCTTCCATACTTCACCACCTGTGAATTTTTTTGCGAAACGGTGGCAAAAATTCTCAATGGAAAAACTTGCCACGACAAAAAGTCTGCTTCTAAAAATTGACGCTCATAAACATTTTTTTTGATGCCCATTCACTTTAATGCATTTCACAAATTTTTCGATGTTTCACTCGTCACTACTCTTGTGGTACATAATCTGGCAATTGAATTAAGATTTGTATGTGCATGTGTAACCCGCAGACTAGCAATTGATCTGAGCATGCAGGGGAGCATCAATATACCCAAAAGAGTCTTAAGTAGTGATGGGCGAATTTATTTGCCAGGCGCGAATTCGCGGCATAAAAAAAAAATTTCACCGGCGTCGAAAAAAAAACGGACGCCGGCGTCAAAAACGGGCGCCGGCGTCAAAAAACGGGCGCCGGCGTCAAAAACAGGTGCGGTTTCGATAATTTTTCGCCGTTTTGCGAATTTCGCGAGAATTTCGAGAATTTTTTGGCGAAGCGAAACGGCGCAAATTCGCCCATCACTAGTCTTAAGTGCTGTGTATATGTGGTAAAAAGTATATAAACAATAAACTGGTTTATTGTTTTATGTAGAAATGCAACTTCATCATCACCCATCCCAGCCTGGCTCCATTTCTTGACTTCTGCCCTGCACATGTTTGCTTTTGGGGGTGTGGCCTCATGACATGACATGACAAATCAGCTTTCACTCTGCTCTGTCACTCAAACTTTTCTCAGTCACTGTCACCAACCAGAGAGCTTGAGATTCTGAAGGGTGCAGGATGGGAGGCTGCATCAATAATTAGCCATAGCTTTGTAATTAGTGATGGGCGAATTTGTCCCATTTCGCTTCGCAGAAAAATTAGCGAATTTCCTGTGAAATTACGAAACGGCGAAATATTAATGAAAGGTGGGTTTTGGACGCCGGTGTCCATTTTTTTCGGATACTGGCAAATTTTTGCAGCACTTTCGCAGCACCAGCGGCGAAACGCAGGAATTCACCTGCACCTGCCAAATAAATTCGCCCATCACTATTTGTAACGATACAAAATTTTTAAAAGCTAGAAAATGTCAAAATCTTTCTCTAGACCATATATTATTAATATTATAAAAAAACTTTTTTCATGATGTTTCCCCTTTAGGATTTTAGTCTTAATTAAGAATAACATCTATGTTTCCAGTTTCCTTATGAGACAGTAAGTCAGGTCACCAGTGTAACGATAAACTCCCTGCATAAAGGAGCTTTTCATTTCTGTAAACTCAAATAAAGGGAGAATAGGAGGCGGTAGTTTATTCAGAACTAACTTAGCTGGTTACAGAGATATAGTAAGTGTAACAACAAAACATTGATCCATTAAAGCTTTATTAATAATAAAGAGAATCATCATAGAGAATGTTTTTTTTTATGAAAGGAATATGTAATATATTGTTAATAAGTCCTTAATGAGCATAAGTTCTATTAATTCTTATATTGAAAAAAGCTGTATAAAGGAGTTCATTGATCACAATCTCCAAAAAGCATTGACCCATCAGAAATTAAAATTCTTCTCTGAGGAACTTCTCCTTGTGTATTAGGCAAGAAAGACATCACACAAAATCTACTTGGTACAGGTCATAACCAGTCACCTGAGTATAAAAGTTGCATCTCTTAATGGCAACTAGTAGTGGTGGGCAAATTTGTCCAGTTTCGCTGAAAGATGAGCGAATTTCCCGCGAAATTCGCAAAACAGCGTCGAAATTGTTGCCGGCATGAAAAAAACATTGATGCCATTGAATTTTCTCGGCAATTTCGCGAAGAAAATCGCAGCGAATTTGCGCCTGGCGAATAAATTCGCCCATCACTAGCAACAAGTACAATGTTTAATGATAAACATGCCTTGTAATATTGATATGTTTAACAGTACAGTTTACCACCCCATCCCAAAAAAAAGTGTGGAATGTTACATTTTTGAATTACTTCCTTTTTTTTTTCTCTTTAATAATAAAATAATACCTTGTATATGATCCAAACTAATATAATTAATCCTTATTAGAAGCTAATCCACCCTATCCAGTTATTTTGTTTACATGATTTTCTAGTAGACTAAAGGTATGAAGATCCAAATTATGGAAAGATCCGTTATCCGAAAAGCCCCAGGTCCTGAGCATTCTGGAGAACAGGTCCCATCCAAAAGTACAAAATTGTATCTGGGACAAGATTTGTCTCTGTTAATACATGTGCAGTGTCTCAACTGTAGCATAGTACTGATGTCTCAAAACATTGTCATAACTTTACTTGTTTATAAAACAAGTCTTTTTGTTTTAATGTCTCATCTGAGAAAACGGTCACCAAAGCTCTACATGTTTTGAGTAGTAAGCTAGGGTAGAAATGTTATTTTGCTTTCATTTTAGGGCTGGACACTGGTCAGAATTGTGATTTCCATATATCAAAATGGTAATGGCATTGTCACTTACAAAATGGTCTTTGTAGAGCTGTTTAAAGGAGAAGGAAAGGTTAAAACTAAGTAAGCCTTATCAAAAAGGTCCATCTAAATATACCAGTAAACCCCCAAAGTAGTGCTGCTCTGAGTCCCCTGTCAAAAGAAACACTGCATTTCTTTCCTTCTATTGTGTACTCATGGGCTTCTGTATCAGACTTCCTGTTTTCAGCTTAAACCTCCAGGGCTTGGGCTTGAGCATGCTCAGTTTGCTCCTCTTCCCCTCCCCCTCCCTTCTCTACTGTAATCTGAGTCCAGAGCAGGGATAGACTCAGGCAGGAAGTGATGTCACACCACATTAATACTGCAGCTCCTATCCTAAACAAACAGAGAGTTTCTTGAGCTTTTTACTCCGTTATGGTAAAATATTCTACAGAATAAATATAGTGTTATATCTTGCACTATTGCAGCTAATCTATTGGCAATAAACTGCCTCTGTAGCTTTCCTTCTCCTTTAAAGATGTTCAACAACAATTCATTTTTTTCCCTTTAAAAGATGTCTGTTTTTCCTGCATAAAATTGAATAGATGGTGGGCATTATTTTATGTTATACATGTCTTCTAAACTGCAAAGAGCTTGTTTTTCAGTTATTTTTAGCCATTCTGCTGGGATTTCGGCTGGGTTTGCTTGGAAAAGTTTGGCAAAATCATAATTGAACCGCGCAAGGACAAACTTCCAGTAAAGTGAAGCTGTTGGGTTTCTCTCTGGATGTATGATCCACTGGGGATAAACAGATCGATAATCTCTATATGGATGTTTTTTTCCTCCTGTGTCTGGATTTCTAAATGTGCCATTAGAAATAATAGCAGTGGAACATGTCAATGTACAAAGACTGTTGTCATCTGAAAATCTGTATTGGGCTAAACCCTTGGGCCGATGAGCAGATACAAAGTGTTCCTGATGGTCATCTCCTCTGGCTTCACAAGAAGCATTACAAAATGGACACTTTTTCCCACATCCCAAAATCTTTTTGAGCAACTCATCTTGAGGTTTTAGAGACAGACAGGCAAGTAGAGATTCAATGTCTAAATGTTTCATTCCTGATCTGATTTCTTCCTGACATTTTTCAAGATGAAATTTAATATTATTTGCAAGTTGGTGGATGTTCACTGTGTTTTGAAAAATTATGATTCTCATTGCATTATTGGAAATCACCAAATGTTTCCTCAAATTCATGCAAAAGGATTCCAATAATTCGGAAACAGTCTGACTGTTTTGTATATTTTTGTCAGAGAGAGTAGATTGGATTTTTTCAGTAACGGAAGAAATTATTTTTACTATCAACACATCCAAGCCAGAACAATTTGTATATTTCATTACAATGTATTTCGAAATCCATCTTTTTAAATAAATCTCATAGTTTGTAATGTATTCTGCATAATGTTCATATTTATTAAATTTGAGCAGCTCTTTCAGAATCCTAAAGTGAAAATGGTTCTGACTGTTGAACCTGAAATCAAAATGATCTTTTAGCAGGTCATTGATTATTTCTTTGCCAAGGTTCTTGTAAATGTGGTCAGTTATTGCCGGCTTCAGGCACTGATCACAGAAATCTTTAGCTCGAGCATTGGATTCATCTTTCTGCTGCAGTTTGTTTTTAAATATATCAAAATACTGCGGTTTTGATCTATTTATGAGAAGTCTGGGATCATTTTTCAAGCCAAAGTCATCGTGCATCTTCTGAAACTGAGGTGCTGCAGCTCCTAAAATGTGTAACTTTAGATTGACCTCAAACTCGTTAGTGGCTTCAAGTTTTCTCACTTCTTCATGTTTCAGTTTTTGATTAATTATGTTCAGCAGCTCCTGACAGTATAACTCATTGTAATCTTCTCCTGTCTTAATTTTGTCTGTTACATAGTTCTGGCACCTATATTGTAAGGTTTTTGCAACATTAGCTAGCTTTTTATAGCAGTCGTTCGTAAAAAATTCTTTAACTTTTTTTGTTGTCCACAAAGGAATGTTGATATAACTTTTATCCATCTTAAAGTCATTCTGTCCATAGAATTTTAAAGATAATACATTATGCAGTATTTCCATGACATAACCTCCCCTGGTTCTCATTTCTTTTTTAAATTGCTCCAGCATTTCATTATCAATTCTGCGTTTTCTTAAACGAACCACTTGTTGCTCTTGCAACATTTTATCCCACATTAAGTCAAATTCTTTTCTCAGTTCTGTGTCACTCAAATAACACGCATTTGTAGTATTCAAAAATATGTTCACTTTTTCTTCGATGAATTTAAGACAACTTTCTTGAATGTTCCGTATTTCTTGTTTCCCTCTCTGGATTTGCATGGTTTCCAAATATTTACTTGAAATAATGACTTCCATGTTAAGGCGCAAGCATTTGACATAGCTCATGAAATCAGCTCGGTATCTCTCTGCAACATACATTTTGCTAATGCTTTGGTCAAAAAATAATTTTAACTGCTCTGTCATGTAGGCCTCTTCTCTGTCCAATAATTCTGTCATTTTCTTTTCTAGAATATCTGTTGTTCCAACTGTCATTTTACTTTGAGGCTGGTTTCTGATAATATTTTCCTGCTCTGATAGCCATGTATAAACCTGACTTCGGAAATTCCATTGCAACTTTGAGTATTTAGCAGACAATTGCTCATAAGCCTCGGCAACAAGGCTGTTTCTAAAACTGAATATAAAGGTCTCATATTTTACAGCTTTCCACAAACTGTTCATCCATTCTGTGAAAGATTCAATGTTTTGAGGACCAGAGTTGTGGCTTTCTTTCATGAATTTAATCAAATGTTTTTTCAGTTTGAAAATGTTTTCGCTGTACCCAAAGTTTATGGGAGCCATTGGTGGGACACCATGCCAAAGCCCAGGAATGTACCAGCTGTGTTTGTCAGGATCATAGGTCATAATATCAGAAAAGTCCATAGGTGCATCTATTTTTTCCATTTTTGCTGCAACTTTTGTCATGTCATTTAGTTCATTCAAAAGTTTGTTCCTATTTATTCTGTTATTCAGATAAGCGGACACGTCATTCACATTCTGATGTACAAGGAAGCAGTTGCGTTTCCGTCCAACTTTCTTCATTCTGAGAAATGCATGGACTACTATCTGCAAGATGTCTTTCATTTCTGTGGCATTTTCCATGGCTATATTTACTATGGTGATATCACTCAACCCAACCACTAGAGTTGCCAGCTCATTGTCATGTTCATAGCTGCCCTCCAGGGAAGCCAGATCTGGAGCCTTCAGACCCTCAGTGTCAATCACCAGAATAAAGTCACAACCCAGCTCTTTCTGTAAGTTTTTCTTTATTTTAATCAACGTCATAAAGGCTCCTCTTGTGCATCTTCCACTGGCAACAGGAAACTGCAACCCAAACATGGTGTTCAAGAGAGTGGATTTCCCTGTGCTCTGTACTCCCAGTACAGAGATTACTCTCATTCTGCATCCAGCAATATTTTTGTTTAGCTCTGCTAGAACATCTGTAATCCACTGTAAAGGGATATTGGAGGCATCTCCATCTATCAGCTCTAATGGGAATCCATTCAGCAGGAGATCAGTGGCTAATCCTGGGAGCTTACAAAATTTATTTTTGTTTGGTTGTATGTGTTTTTCTTTGAGCATGGCACATTCTGCCTCATAGAATTGCCCAAGCTCTCGCAGAAAATGATCAACTCCCAAGGAACTGTCAGAAATTTTTTCACACAACGTGTTTATTTCACTTGAGTTTGTGGGTAACTTACTACATTTTTCTTTGTACTCAGCCTGTAAGCCTAACAGATTGTTTCTTGTTATTGCATCCAGATAGAACTTCATCCAATTAATAAAGTAACCCTTTTCCACTTTGGATAACGTCATTAAACTATTCATATAGTCCCTTATGCCACGAGGAAGCTCACACTGGTATTGTGTCCTGTGTAGCTCAGAGCATTTCCTTTCCAGTTCCCTTTTATAAATATTAATATTGGTGTTTCCTTGGTGCTTCATTCTACACAGCTCTTTTTCTATCTTGGATAATTCTTTCCACGGAACCCCCTGGAGAGGCATTGTTTTTTTCTTATAATCCAACACATTTTTAATCTCATTTGTAATTGAAACTGCATGTGCTTTAGCCTTTTGACATTCTGTAGAATTCTCATCTACATGAAGGCCAAGTTTAGTGGCCACATCTGCCAGATCCTGAAGACTTACTCGGACTTCTTCTTTTGACATGTATTTAGCAACATAATGTTGTATTGTCACAATTAGTTCTTTAATATTTCTATGATTGCTTCTGAGTATATTGACTTTTAGTACTTTAGACAACTCTTTCAGAATGCCAATTATTTTTTGTGTCTCTATGATGTCACTAGAGTCAATAACAAAATAGTAGTCTGTGTTGCTATTTTTGCAATTTAAAAATAATTGATATTCCTTCTCAGAAAAATACTTTGTAAATATGAACACAGCTGACGAAACATGAGTCAGAAAGGTGAACTGTTTCCAGTAGGACAACAAATCTCCACGTAAATTAATAATGGCAGCTGGTTCCGGAAAGAGTTCAGATTTAGTAACACTTCCAGGAAAGAACCAAGAAATTTCCACTAAACCATCAGCAATTGTTTTTTCTGTGTTTCCACAAACCATGTCCTGATTCACAAAAATGTCATAGTAAGACTGAGTTTGGCAAAGTAGTTGATTAAGAATTCTGGATTTAGATATGTTGCATTCACCAAGTCTCACAAAGGAAAATGTTGGCATTTTTATATTTACTAAATTGTCTTCAATAAAGCCTTTGCTTTCTGCCAATGACTGAGGTCTCCACCGTTTCACGATACCTCTTAAGGCCCACAACAGGAAAGTACATTCTTGGTCATGACTGGGCGGTAGTATCAAGGGGACAGCAAACTGACACATAGACATTTTGGATATTATTTCTTGCTGCAAAAAGTTATCCGAACAATGAAGAACAGCGCACACAACATCTAGAGGATGGATGGAAAGCTGAGTGGTTGGTTTCAGATTTGGAAATGGATGTTCATACCAGTTGGCACCTTCTCCCTCACTAAACAAAGGTTGGTTTATAGTTGTGTTCCTTGCAGTGCTATCAACAGCCATTACTTTGTTTAAAAAACACCAGGGCATGTCTTCCAAAGTCGTGTTCTTCTCGGATTCCTTCCCTATGCTCAAAATATCCGTAAGTGTTAATTTTGATATTTTATAAGGTTCCATTTTAAGCTGGGATACTATATGATTGAATTCTTTTCTTATGCCTAGTAGAAAAACAATAAAGATACACTTTACTAAGTTTAATGTATGAATAACATTTTCATGTTAGCATCAAAAGAGTCACTATATTTTGTTTTCTTTACACGAGTTTATATATAGGAATTCAGTGAAGGCCATACTAAATCAAAAGATAGTCACATGCCTCAGTCTATGTACAGTGGATTGTCTTGTAACAGTGGCTCCAACAATGTAGGACTGGGGTGGACACAGTTGTTGATGCCAAAGAAGCCCTGTTCTTATCTGCAGCCAGATAATGACTTCCAAGATCCTTGTACCAGCTGGAACAACCTATCTTAGCACCTGCCTGGTGGTAGATGCAGAGTTTCCCAGAACCTTTCATCCACTGACACTCCATAGATTACATAAATGCAATGGCTCACTGCCTATTCTACATGTGCACACAGGACTTGCGACATTGAGAATACTATTGTAGGATCGCAAAAAGTTGCTTCTCATGACAACTTCTGTGGCAAGGTGCAAAGAATCTGCACCATATTTGTTTTATTTTCCTTGTTTATTGTTTTATTAATTAAATTTTATTTTATTATTCATTTATTATTAATTATTATTTAATAAAATATTTTAAGACATTTCAGGTATTTATAAAAATGGATCACATAAAACTGCGTGTACAACATTGTTTCATAAAAAAACTTATATAAAACTGTTCATGAAAAATATTCTGATCAAATTGAATGGGCCATTGGATAATACCATGCTAGGTTATATTAGCCAATGAGTGGACATAGCTTTGTCTTTTACTCCTGCACTTCCTGTTTCAGTTAGAACCTCCGTTACTTCCTGTCAGGTGATCATCACAAAAGATATAAAAGGAGATATTTACTGATATTTTTATGCCAATTTGATAAAAAAAGATTTAATAGGTAACTTATTATGATATGGATTAATTAATGAATGAATTAATTAATTAATTAAAGGGGTTGTACACCTTTAATTTAACTTTTAGTGTGACGCAGAAAGTGATATTGCAATTGGTTTTCATTTTTTATTTGTGTTTTTTTAGGTATTTATGTACTGTAGCAGCTCTCCAGTTGGGTGCTAGGGTCCAAATTCCCCTAGCAACCATGCACTGATTTGAAAAAGAGACTGGAATATAAATAGGAGAGGCCTGAATAGAAAGAGGAGTAATAAAAAGTAACAGTAACAATACATTTGTAGCCTTACAGAGCGTTTGTTTTTAGATGCCCACCATTTGAAAGCTGAAACGAGTCATAAGAAGAAGGCAAATAGTTCAAAAACTATTAAAAAAAAGAAAAAATGAAGACCAGTTGAAATGTTGCTTAGAATTAGCGATTCTATAACATACTAAAAGTCAACTTAACTTATCCAAACGATCCGTATTTTTAAAAATTATTTCCTTTTTCTCTGTAATTAAGATAGAATTAATCCTTATTGGAAGCAAAACCAGCCTATTTGGGTTTATTTAATGTGTATATGATTTTCTAGTAGACTTAAGGTATGAAGATCCAAATTACAGAAAAATAAGTTATCCGGAAAACCTCAGGCCCTGAGCATTCTAGATAAAAGGTCCCGTACCTGTATTTTTTTTTTCTTTGTATGATTGTTGGTCATTATTTGTTGACCTCAACAAAAATGCACTTTCATTTGTCTCAGGAACACCCAGGGGCACATTTACTAAGGGTCGAATATCGAGGGTCAATTAACCCTCGATATTCGACCATCTAAGTAAAATCCTTCGACTTCGAATATCGAAGTCGAAGGATTTACTGCAAATACTTTGATCGAAGGAAAATGTGCTTCGAAGGATTTTAATCCATTGATCGAACGATTTTCCTTCGATCAGAAATTGCTAGGAAAGCTTATGGGGAAGGTCCCCATAGGGGAAGGTCCCCATAGGCTAACATTGGTGCTTGGTAGGTTTTAGGTGGCAAAGAAGGTACTCAAAGTTTTTTTTAAAGAGACAGTACTTCGACTATCGAATGGTGGAATAGTGGAACGATTTTTAGTTCAAATCATTCGATTCGAAGTCATAGTCGAACGGTCGAGGTAGCCAATTCGATGGTTGAAGTAGCCAAAAAAAAACTTTGAAATTCTAAGTATTTTTTATTCTAATCCTTCACTCGAGCTAAGTAAATGTTACTGCTGATGCTAGCTGGTTAATGTCCAGCGACCGTACTTTCCTGTACATGTGTTGAAAAATAAAAATTTTAAAGAAAGAAAAAATAGCAATACTCACGGTGAGAATCAGCTGCTGCCTTTTCCTCCCCGTGGTTTGGAACAATCATCTGTTTTGAAGTAAATAACAAATACCAACTGAGTTCAATGTGCTTGGTATCTAATGTTGATTCATATATAGCACAGCTGATATATGTTATCAAGATAGATCACATGCAATAACTAGAGAAACTACTGTCAATGTAGTGTATATAATAAATGTTGCACTTATAATTTATAAAATTGAACTAAACTGCTTTATTAATTATCTCCTGGAATGAATCTACCATATTCACTTTCCCATATAGAGAAACAACATTTTTTTCAATGTGTCTGTTTTGATGACAAAACCCCAAAAAAAGTTGCGGTAAAAAAAGACGCCATGTTTTCATGATTTATTATGCCCCAAACCTGTTCCAAACCTGAATCTGAAAATACTTCATCTAATACCTGCCAAATTTTTAAATAAAAAATTAGAAAAATTCGGATTTTGATAAATAACCCCCAACGTGTCTGCAGACTTACGGATGAACTGAATGTATACGTTGTACTCTTAATGCCTCTCATCTGTGGAGGTGGAGGCCTAGGAGGAGGGGGCCTCTTATTGTCTTGTTTTGCTGTCTGATCAGGTTGAGGAACTGGTAAGACAAAAACATGAAATGATAAATACCAGAGGTACTCAACCCATTATCAATATATTTAAGACAGAGACATTTTGAACATACTGCTTCTGAAAAATGCCTTACCCTTTAAACAACACAGGGATTGTTTGTCCATATATTGCAATATATTTAAAGGAGAAGGAAAGGTTAAAAGTAAGTAAGCTTTATCAGAAAGGTCTATATAAATATACCAGTAAACCATCAGTAATGTTTACTGAAGTAATGCTGCTCTGAGTTCTCTGTCAAAAGAAACACTGCATTTCTTTCATTCTATTTTGTATACATGGGCTTCTGTATCAGACTTCCTGTTTCCAGCTTAAACCTCCAGGGCTAGGGCTTGAGCATGCTCAGTTTGCTCCTCTCCCCCTCCCTCCTCCCTTCACTGCTGTAATCTGAGCCCAGAGCTATGCGTGTGCAGGGATAGACTCAGGCAGGAAGTGATGTCACACCAAGCCAATATGGCAGCTACTATCCTAAACAAACATTGACAATGTCTAGAGCTGTTTATTCAGATACAGTAAAGAATTCTCCAGAATAAATATAGTTATAGCTTGCACTATTGTGGCAAATCTATTGGCAATAAACTGCATTTGTAGCTTTCCTTCTCCTTTAAGCTGAACAAATACGTCAAAGTCATCCCATATCTGGCCAGTCCTACGCTCTATTTTATCTGATTCATTAAGAATCAGGGACTAAGTTTTACCTGCAACTTATTTGCTGCTTTCAAAGTAAAACTCCCAAACTTGGCTGCCCTTTTATTAGACACCAGTGGGATCACCTGACTATAGCTGGGAAGGGTTGGAGCTACAACATGGAGCTGGTCACTGCTCCTGTATAACTATAACAAACAAGGGAAAGTTGTGCTCACCACTAATTCTTAAAACCATTAGGTGGGGGTGCAATGAGGCTGTGACCACAAAATACCCCACCCTTCCCAGCTATAGTCAGGTGATCCCACTGGTGGCTAATAAAAAGTCACTGTATGGAAAACGCCTATTGACTTTAATGCATTTGGACAAATACCGTATATACTCGTGTATAAGCCGACCCGTGTATAAGCCGAGGTACCTTATTTTACCTACAAAAACTGGGAAAACTTATTGACTCGCGTATAAGCCTAGACACAACTAAGACCCTTTATGCTACAATCACTACAGCGCAAACTAAATCACTGAAAACTCGGCTTATACACGAGTATATACGGTAGTCGCCAAGACAAAAAAGTCACTGAGACAAAAGTCAATGCATGAAAAAACGCCTATTGACTTTAATGCATTTGGAGGGAGAAAAAAATTGCATACATAAAAAAAAATTGCTGCACATCAAAAAAATGCGTTTTGCGCATTTTTCTCCATTTTGCAAATTTTTCGGTGAAACGGGACAGATTCACTCATTAGTAGTAATTTATATTTCTATTAAATAAATGTAAAAGGAAAATAAAAAAATAAAGAATTAACAGGTGAGTTAGAGGGAAATGACAGGAAATACTCACAGTGATTTAGCTTCTCTGCTTCATTGTATGAGACGTTCCCAAACACCGATGACTAAATGAACAGATGTACATTGAGTTTAGTCGAGATCTAATACTAACAATGTAAAGGGAAGTACTGAAGTATTACATCTTATTAAACGGAGAATATTTTGTTGTGTGATTATTGG
This sequence comes from Xenopus laevis, assembly GCF_017654675.1. Taxonomy (NCBI): domain Eukaryota; kingdom Metazoa; phylum Chordata; class Amphibia; order Anura; family Pipidae; genus Xenopus; species Xenopus laevis. The sequence continues at coordinate 131,811,436 of NC_054387.1, read as the reverse complement.
TGTAGTTGCACTTTATGCATTCAGGCACCGAATACAACAAAAGAGACCATTTTCTTAAAAACAAGAGCATGGAATGTCTGGGTACATATATCACAACTTTTTTTCTGGAAGAAGGTTAACAATTAGGGGCAGATTTATCAAGGGTGGAATTTCGAAGTACAAAAAAACTTCGAAATTCGACCATCGAATTAAAAAACTTTGAATTTGAATATCGAATTCGAAGTTTTTTCAACAAATTTGGCAATCCTGTGGTCGAATAAAAATCGTTCGATTGAACGATTTTAGCGTACGATCGAGCGATTTTTATTGGATATATAAAGACTTAGAAAAGTGTTGTAGAAGGTCCCCATAGGCTAACATAGCACTTTGGCAGGTTTAATTTGGCGAAGTATTGAAGTCGAAGTTTTTTTAAAGAGACAGTACTTTGATTATTGAATGGTCGAATATTCTAACGATTTTTACTTCCAATCGAAGTCAAAGTAAATTCAAAGTCATAGCATCCTATTTGATGGTTGAAGTATCCAAAAAATTTCTTTGAATTTTGAATTCTTTTACTTCGAAAATTCCCTCAAATTCACTTCGACCCTTAGTAAATCTGCCCCTTAATTTTTGTTTTAAAACATCAGTCGAGTCAACCCCAAAACATAATGGGCCACCATATTATCTTACAAATAATATTTCAGCTTTACAGAGGGTAAGAAAAAATTCAGCAAATCATGTAACTAAGGTGCTGCACTTCAAAGGAGAACAATCCCCAAAATGAATTCTAATATAAACTTTTTCTCGTACAATTCAAATTTTTGCCCTATTTTTCGTGCTTGTCCCCGATCCGATAAAATCAGGATTTTTTAATAATAAATAAGGTCCAATCGTGGATTCTAGTTTGATCGGACTTTTTTCATTAAAATAATCAGATAAATTCGGACTTTGATAAATAAGGCCCCCCATGTTTATATGATTTTCTAGTAGACTTAAAGGGGCAGATTTATCAAAGGTCGAGTTGTTTTTTTCCCAGAAGAATTCAACTTTTTGGGGGTATTTTTCAGTAAAAACTCATATTTGTAGCCTTCATGATGTCCGAGTTTTTTTTGGTGGGTTTCGCTTGAAAACTCATTACATTCAAGCAATTCCAGCTTTTTCCCGCTGAGAACTTGATCAGTTCGAGCATTCGAGTTTTCAAGTTTTTCGTCCCAACAACACTGATTCCAGTTTTTACATTTGAGTTTTTTCTTAAAAAGGAACCATTTGAGTTGTGAGTTCATTTGAGTTGATTCAAGGTCTAAAAAGTTCCCAAACCTCTAAAATCTGACCTTTGATAAATAACCCCTTAAACCTTTGAATATCCAAATTATGGAAAGATCTTTTATCCGTAAAACCCCAATTCCCAAGCATTCTAGATTACAGGCTCCAATTTAGAAAGTGCCATATTTCCGTATGATAAAGTTTATATTACATTTTCATTTTGGCCATAGTTCCCCTTTTTATGTGCCACCCAAAAATCACATGCCTGCACATATGATCAATCAGATTCAATATTTATCTTGGAACTACTCTGTAGCACATTGAGGCAAGAGGAAAACATGTACCTAGGGGTTTTCAAAGGTCTCCATCTCTATATACCAAAATCACACTTCTGCCCATCAAATCAATGAAACTTCATCATTCCATGGTAGCCAAGAACTACCAAGCAGTCCATTGTTGCAAAGGAGAAAACATATATGTAGGAGTGATCAATGGGCTGAGCTTGGTCATGCCACCTATTTGCTGATTGGTTTATATCCAATGCTAGGTACAGACCTGTCAGTCTATCTGGCCCATGATGTTGCAGTATTCCACAGTGTTGGAGTAAACACTGAAAACTGAAAACATGAAAAAGTGGCCCACGTTGGCTAGGCAGTAAAACTGAACTCAGTCAAACTGCTCGTGCATGGTCACAGAAGAAGGAAAGACTAAAACTAAGTAAGCTTTATCAGAAATACACCAGTAAACCCTCAAAGTAATGCTGTTCTCTGTCAAAAGAAACACCACATTTCTTTCCTTCTACTGTGTACTCATGGGCTTCTGTATCAGACTTCCTGTTTTCCGCTTAAACCTCCAGGGCTAGGGCTTGAGCATGCTCAGTTTATTACTCTCTTTCTCTGACTCTCCCTTTCAGTTTTCCCCCTCCCTCCTCTCCTCCCTGCTGTAATCTGAGCCCAGAGCTATGAGTGAGCAGGGAGAGACTCAGGCAGGAAGTGATGTCACACCAAGCTAATATGGCAGCTGCTATCCTAAACAAACAGAGAGAGCTTCCAGAGCTGTTTACTCAGGTATGGTAAAGCATTCTGCAGAATAAATATAGTGTTATAGCTTGCACTATTGTGGCTAATCTATTGGCAATAAACTGCTTCAGTAGCTTTCCTTCTCCTTTAAGAAATCTGGTATTTTTCAACCAGTATGTATTAAGAATAAAGGTACATTTCTGAACACTGTTTTTTTACCTGCCATATTAATGGCTGAAATTCAATATATATATATATATATATATATATATATATATATATATATATATATATATATATATATATTTACACTATACCATATAATATGAAACAGCATAAAACATAGAACTTCAGGACATAGAATAACATTTTACAATACTGCTGTAAAGTTCTGGAACATGTATCAAGTTACCATAGCACGATTAAAGATGAAATTAAAACCATGGAACACTTTATCTGGAGTAAATGAATTAATTACTTCTTAAATACTTCTTATTAAACTGTAACGTAAAGATATGAAAACCAAGAGCCAATGAAAGTTTGAGAATACACGTACAGGTATGGGATTTGTTATCCGGAAACCCGTTATCCAGAAAGCTCCAAATTATGGAAAGGCCATCTTCCATAGACTCCATTATAATACAAATAATCCAAATTTTTAAAAATGATTTCCTTTTTCTCTGTAATAATAAAACAGTATCTTGTACTTGATCCCAACTAAGATATAATTGATCCTTATTGGAAGCAAAACCAGCCTATTGGGTTTATTTAATGTTAAAACATTTTTTCGTCAATTTAAAGTATGAAGATCCAAATTAAGGAAAGATCCGAAAAACCCTAGGTCCCAAGCATTCTGGATACCAGGTCCTGTATAGGATCAATTATCCAAAATGCTTGGGACCAGGGGTTTCCCGATAAGGGATTTTTCTTTAATTATCATGCCTTAAGGCTGGTAAATATAATTTGAATATAAAATAAACCCAATAGGATTGTTTTGCCACCAATATGGATTCATGCAGCTTAGTTATACCATCAAGTACAAGGTGCTGTTTTATTATTATAGAGAAAAAGGAAATCATTATTACAAATAGAGTTATTGTCATAAAATGGACTTTATGGATGATGGCCATTATTTAAAAATGTCTAGAAACACCAGATATATAAGAAATAACCAAAAAAAGAAACACAAATAAAATTGCAACCTCATAAATAATGAACGTTGCATTTTTTTTATCCAAGAGGAGAAAGAATTTGTAAAAATAGAATCAATCAAAACAAAAGAACTGCTCTTGGAAACACATGGAAACATGCAGGAACTAGAACATTTCCATCGTGGTAAAAGTTCTCAAGATGACAACAAATTGAAGAAAATTTACAATTATCACCAATACTGCATATGAATTTTTGTGAGCTACTACAAGTATGGAACCTGTTATCCAGAATGCAGGGGAACTGGGGTTTTCTGGACATTGGATTGTCCCGTTATTTGGATCTCCAAAGATAATGTAAACATTAAAGGACATGTAAAGCCTACATTTTCCTACCACGTATATGATTTGGGCACATCTCCCCCACCCAAATGGCATTATTTGTACAGGTATGGGATCCGTTATCCAGAAAGTTCCGAATTACGGAAAGACCGTCTCCCATAGACTCCATTATAATCAATTAATCCAAATTTTTAAAAATGATTTCCTTTTTCTCTGTTATAATAAAACAGTACATTATACTTGATCCAAACTAAGATATAATTAATCCTTATTGGAAGCAGAACCAGCCTATTGTTTTTTTTTAATGTTTACATGATTTTCTAGTAGTCTTGAAGTGTGAAGATCCAAATTACAGAAAGACCCATTATCCAGAAAGCCCCAGGTCCCGAGCATTCTGGATAATAGGTCCCATACCTGTACTGCTTATACCCCCTCCGTTTGTCAGCGTCATTACATTTCCCTAAAAAAAATAGCAGCTTTTACGCGGGAGCCATTTTCCCTCTGACACATCATCAGTGCATTTATATCTGCAAACAGCACATATGTGATGGAAAGTTCATGCAATTGAAGAATATAGGCGAACACAGGCAGACTTTACTATGATGACAAGTCCTGCTTGGATTGAGCACTGTAATGGTTACTCTGAGCTCAGGAGAGGGGTTAGGATTTAAAAATAGGAGCAGACAGCTAGAGCAGAGTTTCTATGGGAACCAGCAATGCCATCTCTTCATTGGCTGCTAGACTGGAGGGTGTGTTTATTTATCTGAGTTGAGAAGAACTGAGCATGCTCATGAGCCAACAGCCAAAGCCAATTTCTGAGGGAGGGGGCAGAGTGGGTTACAGGAGGAGAAGGAATCCTAAGGGATTAAGCGAATGCTGCAGCCTTACTGTTAACCTTTTTTAACAACCAGAGTGGCAGTTATTTAGAGATTTCAAAGAGGCTGTTCACTGATTAAATTTTTGCGTGGGGGGTTTACATGTCCTTTAAATAAACCCAATAGGCTGGTTTTGCTTCCAATATGTCAGGGGGCCTAGCGGCTCCCAGCGGGAGTAGTCCAGACCAAGGAGGAAGCTTAGGGGTTAAGTCCAAGTTCGCAGTACAAATAGGGATCAGGCACAATCACAGTAAAAGTTCAGGCAAGAGTTCCAAAAGGCAGGCAGAAAACGATCAAAGTCAGGATCAAAGCAGTAATCAAAGTCCAGGAATCAGTCAATATAATAATAAAGCACCCAGGTGCTCACAGGAATTAAGACCTATAATCGGGCGTTGAACCGGTGTCCTGGGCATCCTTTTATTTTGAATTTGGCGCCGACTTGCGTGACGTCATTGTGCCGGCGTCCTGACATTACAGTGCCACTGCTACCAACGTGGTAGCTATGGGCGCCGCCATCTTGTTTTTGATGTCAATGGGAGAAGACACATCGGGCACCACTCGTGACAGTACCCCCTCCCCCACAGGGGGGCCTCTGGACCACCAAGCCTTAGCTTCTGGGGAAATTGATTGTAGAACTCCCTAACCAATTGAGGGGCATGCTCCCAAGAGCATTCTTCATGGCCAAAGCCCCTCCATTTAATAAGGAACTGGAGAGAACCCCTGGAGAGTCTGGAATCCAAGATCTTTTCCACCTCGTACTCCTGTTGACCATCCACAGATATGGATGAAGACTGATCTGAAGCGAAGCGATTGGAAACTGCTGGTTTTACCAGGGAGACATGAAAAACGTTTGGAATTCACATTGCCACATGATTAATTATCTCTGAGCTGGAGAAGGACCATCAGATCTTGGGCCCATCTTGGGAGAAGGAACCTTTAGATGAATGTTCCTAGACAAACACACCTTGTCTCCGACTTTGAATGGAGGAGGAGGGCTCTGTCTGCGATCAGCAAAAGTCTCATGCACCAGAGCACTCTTCTCCAAATTAGCTTTGGTCGCGGCCCAAATAACAGACATATGGGCTGCGTGATCATCTGCGGCAGGGACATCTGACAAAACAAAGTCTTGTGGGAAGGCTTGAACAAACGCCATCCCAATAGGTGTATCAGCAGGAGCCGAACACTGACCAGACAGGATTTGCTCGGCAAATTGAAAGAGAAGCAATAATTCTGGCAGGGGAATAATAGGATCTTGCCTTTCAGGGAGACGATCCACCAGAGTGAAACTTCTGGATAATGCATCTGCTTTATGATTCTTGGAGCCAGGGCGATAGGTTAAGACAAAGTTGAAGCAGGAAAAGAAGAGAGCCCACCTTGCTTGCTGGGGATTCAGTTTCTTGAGGGTTTTTATGGTCAGTGTAGATATTGACTCTTCGAGAGTGAGTTTTACTGCCAGAAGTTCACAGTTCCCCACATCATAGTTCTGCTCCGCAGCAGAGAATTTCTTGGAAAAATATGCACATGGGTGTAATTTCCCATCAGTAAAGTGTCTTTGGGAAATTATAGCTCCTGTTTCAACCTCAGAAGCATCGACTTCAAGGTACCCCTGGAACTATAGCAGAGTGACCCCAATGTTTCTATATATCTGTAACCTTGTTATGAGCTAAGAGGGTTCAACCTGCATTATATACATATAAAAATTATGAACAGAACTTACTGTCAGTTGACTTTCGTTGTTCTTGGCCATTGGAGGGATGATGCTAGGGCCATAGGAGCTGGGAGTGTGAGAGGTACTTTCTGAATCCCTGCAGTCTGAAGCATCTGAATTAGAGTTTGAACATGTCCATTATATACACACACATGACATATTTAAAAGATAAGTTGTAATGAATAATTTTTGACACTTATTTTTGGACAGACTGAAGACAAACATATAATTTATATAGGGTCTGTCAGGTAGCATGTTAATTACATTCTATCCATCACAGAATGCATAAAATATTACAGATTGCAAAGACTATAACTGAAACACTTGGCAATGTTAAGCCCAGACTAATACTTTCCTAAAAGATTTTTTAATCCAGTACTGAACAAGTCTGTCCTTTATCCCCATGTCGGAGTCAAACAGGCAGAGGTCAAAGCTGGGAGATCAATCAAGAATGGTCGGATTACAGTGTGTAGATTAGTCAGTTACCAGGCAGGGGTTAGGAACACAGAAGTCAGAGTAGTCACAACAGGCAGGGGTCAAAACAGGAGTCAGATATCAGCAATAACAAGAATAGCACCCAGGAACTCTCAAAGATGAACCTAACAACAGGCAATGATTACAGGACCAAAGTCCTTTTAAATACTATTCAAATTTCGCGCCATTGCACGCTGACATAAACACGCCAGCATCAATGCGCACATAAATCCGGAACTTCCCACACCAGTCAGTTGTACTGAAGAAGCTGCTCGGATGAGTAGTGAAACGTTTTCATTAAAATTACTCAGCAAGTCCAGTTGTTTTTTGAATTACTTATATTAGATATTCTCATTGGGGAATTCTCTTGTATTTGTAATTAAGGTTATGGTCAGTAGAATTCAAAACTTTGCTATGAAAAACTAGGGGGGTAGTGGGATAAACCCTGGGAGAAAAGTGAAATTTTGCTTCAAGTTTTTACAGTTCCATGGAATTCCCATAATGTCATCCATTGGCTTTGGATCACAGCTGGGGGAGGTGCTGATCAGATTCCATCTACAGATCAGTTCAGTCTACACTTCACCAGTGTAGAGCAGGACTGGAACTAGGGGTAAGCAGAAGAGGTACCTGCCTAGGGTGCAACAAAGGGTGGGCGCTGGGCAGGTACCTGTTAAAGGGTCTTCTGCTCAACCCTCTGTCCCCTCCCTCCCCTGTCCTCACCTCTGCCGCGCTCCACTCCATTACAATGCATGCACAAGTAAACACATGGGGGGGAGTGGGTGGCCAAATGAGTTGCCTAGGGTGCCTGGGCAGCTTGGCCCAGCCCTGGTGTAGAGATTCTCATCGATATATGCAAAACTTGGATGTAGTTTTATTTTTAAAAAAAGAATGCGTCTGATATGGGCAGTATAAAAAAAAAAAATGTTAGGCAAGCCAGTAGGAATTCTGAGAAAAAAGAAAATATGGCATTTCCCCCAGAATTCCTACTTTTACATAACAATGCAGTGCCGTGTTTATTCTTTCCTCTCTACAAATGTATACATTTTTGTTGTTAGAGAATCTAGGGACCCGTAGGGTTAATTCCCCTATGGTCTGAAACCACATGTGGAAATCCCCTACTTCTCCAGCTACAGGGTCTACCTAGAGTCTTGGGAGTCACTTTCACTGAGAGAGGGTGGACAGAAACTGCTGCAAAAATATAGGAGCTAAAAAGAGTTTGATAACCCTGCGGTATCCCAGAGCCAGGTAAGCTCAACCATGCGGGTTTAGAGCTTGGATGGACTTTTGTGTGCTCGCACTATTGAGAGTGCTGGGAGCTGTAGTTCAGCAGAGGAGGACTTTGTGTGCTCACAATGGAGAATGCTGGGAGCTGTGCTGTAAGGAATAAAGGGGGTTTGTCGTGCTCACGATGTTGATAGTGTTGGGAGCAATACCCTAAAGATTTAAAGCAAGCTGCTTGTGCTTCACTGGATGGATTTCATTGCTGTGGATGCCTGTTTCGTTTGAGAAGTATATTTACCAGCAGAGCTTTGGGTTTGAGCAGCATAGCTTCCCCTCTTGTATGAAAATGAAACTCTCTGAAAATTTCGTTGTTCTTGCGAAACCCAGGGTCTGAAAAAATACAATTGCTAGTTAAATATTTATACAGAATATACAACAAAATCAAAGCATAAAGCACAACGGGACTCAAAGTTGGACCCCTTATGGCCTTGCCATGAAGCACCTGTTGAGTTTACGATATAAACTGTACTCGCCACCTTCTGCCAGAATTATAATTCAATGCAAAGTGCAGAGCCTTTGACTTAATGTCTGTTTAAAGCAGGTGGTAACTAATAGAAACACTGTTCTGCCTACTTATCTGAATAACACCCAAGCAAGGGAATGTCTACATTCTTCTCATTTTCCACCTCCTATGCATGACGGCCATGCAACATACAGAGCGAGGGGCAATTCTGTATGCATTCAAGTTTGCATTGGAACACAAAGACTGATAGTATCACAAGCAGAGGATAAATCCAGGAGGATGACAATAGGCAAGTTTCAGTTGGCTTTGAATCTGGAGATCATATGAAACTCAACATACAGCTGTCTTAGATGAGAATGAAGGTCAAAAACCAGATTGCATTTGGTCTATCAGATTATTGGTGCATATTCTTTAGACTTTAAAGTTAATTTTTAAATGCTCTCATTTATCCTTACCTGGCAGATATAATATTAGGGTTCATGGTGACATTTAGGACTCCTCGGTAAGCTGCCTAAAGCAATTCTTTGGCCTATAAAAAAAAGATGAAATGAGACATTAAAGGACCACTAAAGCTCAGATATTAAAATGTTTACTGCATTTTACTTAGAAAAGAATGAGGTTTGTGGAAAATATGATAAGTAAATTATTAAATGACTGCATTGATAAACTGGTTGGAATCAGTTGGATTTGTAGTAAATTCTTCTGCCCGTTGCCCCATAACTGCAATCAGCACCTTCCTGCATTAGGATGGTTATTTATCAAAAGTCGAGTGTCAGAGTTTTTTTTTTACCACGAATGAACTCGAAACTCAAATGGTATTTTATTTAAAAAAATACTTGAATGGGAAAAAACTGATTCTGCGTGTTCGAGTCCCGAAACCGTAAATGAATTGAGTTTTCGCCGAAAAAAAAAAAACTCGAATCATTTGAGTTTTCAAGGCAAAATCCTCCTAAAAACCTTGAACACCATACAGGCTATTAAAGGACCAGTAACATCAAAAATTTTTATCTAAAAAATACATTCTATATGATAAAAATAATGGACATGCCCTAATAATGCCCTATAAAATACCTAGCGTTTTTTTTAAAAAAAATTCAAAATACTATTTCTCCATTACCTTGGAAACCGGCGATACGGCGATCAGTTCGCCCCTGCGTGCACGTTCCCGACACTGTTCCTCCACACAGCACCGGAAGTCAGGAACAGGACGTCGCACACAGAGCAGAGAGGCACAACTTCTGACAAGGCAGCGTGAGCTGTGGAGAGAGAGGCTGCACGGAAAGAGAGAGTAACGCTGGGGGGGAGGGCTTCAAAAAAGCTGGCACAGAAAGCTGCTGGAACAGAAAGGGTGCCAATAAAGACAGCCTGCGGGGGGGGGCAGAAATAAATTCTGTAACGGAGAAAGAAAGGCTTGTCAAGAAACTCTGGGGGAGTGACGAAAGGAGAAGGCTGCGCGACTGAACGGCAGTGAGAAGAATACAGAGGAGGGGGAGGAAAGTTTAAGGCTGGGTGAGGGAACTGCAGTGAGACGCACACGGAGTCAATGGCTGTGTGACAGGAACATGCTGAGGGAACAGCAGTGAGAGAGGAAGTGACGTCACGAAGAACCGGAAGAGGCCCACAGCTGCGCGCACGTAGGGAAGGAGAAAGAAGATGAAGCCAGAAAATGGTGGAGACCCTTTGGACGCCGTGGGACAGAGCCGATTTGAGTTTTTTCGGGCGTCTTGCCGAAACTGCAGGAAAGGGCAGCATATTGGGGGTAAGTAATGTACATTAATTATTTTTTATTGTGAAAAAAAAATGATGTTACTGGTCCTTTAACATCTTCAAATGGTTCATGGGACCTCTGTCATTGACTCCTACATGACCTCGACAGGTTTTAGATGATATTTTTTCTAAATCAAGCTATTTCAACGGTTGGGTATAATAAATCTCGAAAAAATTGAATTTTTTAAAAAAAATTAAAGATATGGGGTTTTTTTACCCAAAAATGTGAGTTTTGACCGAAAAATACAACTTTAAAACTCCAATTTTCATGGAAAACATAACTCAAAGCTTAAATATTACCCAGTCGTATTTTCTTCATACTTACAGGGGGACATTTATCAACACTGTGCAAAATTGATTGTGGGCAGTAACCCATGGCAACCAATCAAATTGGTGCATTCATGGTTCTATCTGCAGCTGCCTGAATAAAGCCAGTGACTGATTGGTTGCTAATGGGGCTACTGGGCAAATTTGCCCAGTGTTGATACATGAATGCCAGTGTCTCAAGTGAAGCAGTAGTTTCTGGTGGCCCAGTAATGAAGAAGGTGAAATGCTTAACTTTGACACCCAAATCCGTTGGCTCAGATGTGGGAAATTCCTTTTTTAATCATTAATGTTCTCAGGTATGAAGTTATGGCCTTGATCATTACTTCAGCGCTCTGGGTTTTATCCAACGTTTAAGAGAAATGGGTTTAAAGCCATTTATTCATTCTTTGGTGATATAGGCTTGCCTAGAAAGTACTGGCCAAGGAGGCCTTTACAATCCTAACTCATACAAGAAAGTGAGTTCAATATTGTAACTATACAGATGACAAACAGTGTCAGACTGGGATGCCAGGGGCCCACCAGAAAACCTTAGACCATGGACCCACTTTACAAACTATATTCCTGCTTTCTTCACTCAACCTACTTATTGTCCTAGTCTTTTATCTCTATAATACTATACTCTATTCTTTCATTACTAAGCCCTATAAAGAAATAGGGGAATGACCATGAAATAGGCTATATGGCAAGAGCAAAAGGTCCCACTAACACCTGGGCCCACCGGGAGTTTTCCTGGTATCTCAGTGGGCCAGTCTGACACTGATGACAAGTCTCAGTGCATCAGACTAATGAAAATCCTAGCACTGAAAAGCGCATCATGATGCGTAGAGACGATGTGACAATTGTCTATGACTATGACACAAAACGTGAAAGGCTGCCTCTGTTTGTTGGTACAGGTATGGGATCCGTTATCCGGAAGCCCGTTATCCAGTATACTCCGAATTACAGAAATTCTCCCATAGACTCCATTTTAATCCTTTTTTTTTTTTAATTATTTCCTTTTTCTGTGTAATAATAAAACAGTAGCTTGTACTTGATCCCAACTAAGATATAATTAATCTTTATTGGAAGCAAAACCAGCCTATTGGGTTTATTTAATGTTTATATGATTTTCTAGTAGACGTATGAAGATTCAAATTATGGAAAGATCAGTTATCTGGAAAACCCCAGGCCCCGAGCTTTTTGAATAACAGGTCCAATGCCTGTACTAAATAAACCCACAATTATTTTACTTCTCTGCCTGTGATAGACTGCTAATTGAGTGTCTGCTCCGACATATACAGCTGATTCCTCTCCCCTAGCTGAAGGCTCAGGGCAGAGCACTTGGGCCTTTTTATGACACTTGATGAGTTGTGGATGCAACTTTTATAGACAATGTGGTTCGCCAAATGCCAGTAGTGGTTCTGGGGCTGTTTTCTCTAAGCCAATTGCAGGGAGAAGGTATTTATCAATACAGCAGAGTAAGGCGTGTTCCTTAAAATCACATTATCAGACACAATTAAACCTGACGGATTCTCTTTTGTGCTAAAGAAAAAGTAATTGTAGGAGTTTTAAAGGATAAATAAACCTTTAACATAAGCGCATGTAAAATTGATGAGGGGCTATTCTAAGCACTTTTGTTATTTACATTCATTATTTATTTTGTTTTCATTCCAAGATATTAAAGAATACATGTACTGTTAATATGAATGAATCTTGTTACAACAGCGCCAACTATTGGTCAGTTTCTCACCAGTCTGACCACCAAGTACCATTTAAATCAAATTGGAAGTAGAGGCCAGTGAATATTTGTATTAAGCATGCCAGAGTCCTCTAGTGACCAAACAGAGGTACAACAATATACTTAAATAATTCTCCAAGGCATGCTATTAAGTTAAAAAATATAGTTTATTACTAGGGATGTAGCGAACGGCGGAAAAAATGTTCGCGAACTTGCGTCAAAAATGCGAACGGTTCGCGAACGTCGCGAACCCCATAGACTTCAATGGGAAGGCGAATTTTAAAAGCTAAAAAAGACATTTCTGGCCAGAAAAATGATTTTAAAGTTGTTTAAAGGGTGCAACGACCTGGACAGTGGCATGCCAGAGGGGGATCAAGGGCAAAAATGTATCTGAAAAATACATTGTTGACACAGCGCTGCGTTTTGTGCTGTAAAGGGCAGAAATCACACTACGTCACTCAGGTGATGTTTCTGGACACGGAATGTGAAAAAGCTCACACAGCTAGGTGGCACTTGGTTAAAGACTGGGCAAACAATGCCTGCAAGGGCAACGTATACAGTAGTGGATACGGAATATATTATTGCTGCTGTAAAAACATCACTCAGGTGATGTTTACGGACACGGAATTATTATTGTTATTTAGACAGAATGTGAAAAAGCTCACACAGCTAGGTGGCACTTGCATACCTCCCAACTGTCCCTCTTTTGACCACTCAACCCCCTGTCCCTCTTTTGTACTGGAAAGTCCCTCTTTTCTCTGCACTGAACTTAATTAGCTTTTGGCAGAGAGCTCAGAACAGCTAACAGGTGCAAATAAGATACTTTGTAACAATTTTGAATCTGGTTGGTGCTGGTAGTGGTGAACTACTAGGAGGAGCAGCACACCAGTCCCTCTTTTCTCTGAACAGCCAGAAAAAAAACAGTTTCTAACTTAATTAGCTTTTGGCAGAGAGCTCAGAACAGCTAACAGGTGCAAATAAGATACTTTGTAACAATTTTGACTCTGGTTGGTGCTGGTAGTGGTGAACTACTAGGAGGAGCAGCACACCAGTCCCTCTTTTCTCTGCACTGAACAGCCAGAAAAAAAACAGTTTCTAACTTAATTAGCTTTTGGCAGAGAGCTCAGAACAGCTAACAGGTGCAAATAAGATACTTTGTAACAATTTTGACTCTGGTTGGTGCTGGTAGTGGTGAACTACTAGGAGGAGCAGCACACCAGTCCCTCTTTTCTCTGAACTGAACAGCCAGAAAAAAAAACAGTTTCTAACTTAATTAGCTTTTGGCAGAGAGCTCAGAACAGCTAACAGGTGCAAATAAGATACTTTGTAACAATTTTGACTCTGGTTGGTGCTGGTAGTGGTGAACTACTAGGAGGAGCAGCACACCAGTCCCACTCCCCAACACAGCTAGACTAATAGCACTGGGCTCTTATAGTAGCAAAGTAAAAAAACAAAAAAAAAATAAAAGCAGTCCTTACAAGGACTATTGGGTTATTACAGCAGTCAGCAGATGAGATCAGAAGCAGTGCCCACAGCAGCTACATACAGAGCACTGCAGTAGAAGGTAGATTACTAGCCAGCAAAGCTACCTAACCTAAAATGTCCCTCAAATCCCTGCAGAGTTCTGTCCCTCCAATACAGAGCAGTATCAAGTAGATTACTAGCCAGCAAACTTACTATCAACTGTCCCTCAAATCACTAACAGCTCTCTCCCTACACTAGCTCTTCCAAGCACACACAGGCAGAATGAAAAAACGCTGCAGGGCTTCAGTTTATATATGGAAGGGGAGTGGTCCAGGGGGTGTGGGGGTGGTCCAGGAGGGAGAGCTTCCTGAGTGGCTGCCATGTATCTGTTGATCTGGGGTGGGAGGTCAAAAATAAGCGCCAGCTAAGGCGAACCCAAATTGGCGAACGTCGCGCGACGTTCGCGAACATTCGGCGGACGCGAACAGTCGATGTTCGCGCGAATTAGTTCGCGGGCGAACAGTCCGCGACATCCCTATTTATTACATCAAAGTATTAAAACACATTAGAAAAATAACCCCTTAAAGTGCCTAATGCGTTTCATGCTTACCTAGCACTTAGTCATAGGCAATGACGTGCCTATGACCACCAAGTAGTCAAGGAAGTTGTCAGAAGAAAGAAAGAGACTGCTCTGATGTTCTTCTACTTAGGAATACAATTAGAAACCTTCCTCTCCTTTTCCTAAGCAGAAGAACATCAGAGCAGCCTCTTTCTTTCTCCTGACAACTTCCTTGACTACTTGGTGGTCAGACTGGTGGGAAAATGACCAGCAGGTGGCGCTGTTGGAACAAAATTCATTCATATAAACAATACGGGGCAAATTCACTAAGATTCGTAGTTGCGCCAGGCGTAACTTAGCCACACTTCGCCGCACTTCGTAGTTGCGCCAGGCGTAACTTCGCCACACTTCGCCAGGCGTAGTTTCGCCAGCGCTCCGCAAATTCACTAAAATCCAAAGTTGCGCTCAGGGGTAGCGTAAGGTTGTGAAGTTGCGCTAGCGTTGATTCGCTAAGCGAAGCGAAGTTACGCTAGCGATGGTTAATTTGCATACGTCGCCAAATTCAAATTTCAATGGAGGAATACGTACAATCACTACAAATGCCTGGGAAACCTTCAAAACATCAAATAAAAATTTTTTTTTGCCCTACACATGTGCCCACTGTATAGTTAAGTTGCCATGAGTTAGAAAATGTAGGGGGGAAGGAGGGGAGCCCCAAAAAAATTTTCGATCTTTTTCAGCCTATCACCCATGATATAGAAAAAACGCCAGCGTTTTTTGGGACTTAGAAAAAATTTGAACTTTTTTGGAAGCAATCCCTATCTACTCTATTGTGCTTCGCCAGGTCTGAGGTGGCGAAGGAAGTCTAGCGTAAAAGGTAGCGTTCAGTACACTACGCGCATTCGTGAATTTGCGTCGTTAAATCCGTACCGAAAATTCACCAGGCGTAAGGGTGCGAAGTAACACTAGAGAATTTACGCCAGCGTTCGTTAGCGAATTTGTGAAGTAACGAAAATGCCCAACGCTAGCGAATTGACGCTAGCGTTCGGCGCTTCGGCACTTAGTGAATTTGCCCCTACATGTTACATAGTTACATAGTTAAATTGGGTTGAAAAAAGACAAAGTCCATCAAGTCCAACCCCTCCAAATGAAAACCCAGCCCCATACACACACCCCTCCCTACTGTCACATAAATTCTATATACCCATATCTATACTAACTATAGAGTTTAGTATCACAATAGCCTTTGTATTATGTCTGTCCAAGAAATCATCCAAGTCCCTCTTATAGTCATTAACTGAATCAGCATCACAACATCACCCGGCAGTGCATTCCCCAACCTCACTGTCCTCACTGTGAAGAACCCCCTACTCTGTTCCTTTAAATGAAATTTCTTTTCTTCTAGTCTAAAGGGGAGGCCTCTGGTATGTGATTCTCTTTATGGGTAAAAAGGTCCCCTGCTATTTGTCTATAATGTCCTCTAATGTACTTGTAAAGTCTAATCATGTCCCCTCACAAGCGCCTTTTTTCCAGAGAAAACAACCCCAACCTTGACAGTCTACCCTCATAATTTAACTCTTCCCTCCCTCTAACCAGTTTAGTTGCACTTAGTCTCTGCACTCTCTCCAGCTCATTTATATCCCTCTTAAGGACTGGAGTCCAAAACTGCCCCCATACTCCAGATGAGGCCTCACCAGGGACCTATAAAGAGACATAATTATGTTTTCATCCCTTGAGTTAATTCCCTTTTTTATACAAGAACTTTATTTGCTTTAGTAGCCACAGAATGACACTGCCCAGAATTAGACAAAAAACCCCAAGATCCTTCTCATTTAAGGAAACTCCCAACACACTGCCATTTAGTGTATAACTTGCATTTATATTATTTTTGCCAAAGTGCATAACCTGCATTTATCAACATTGAACCTCATTTTCCAGTTTGCTGCCCAGTTTTCCAGTTTAGACAAATCACTGTGCAAAGTAGCAGCATCCTGCATGGAACCTATAGTTCTGCACAATTTAGTATCATCTGCAAAAATAGAAACAGTACTTTCAATGCCCACCTCCAGGTCATTAATAAACAAGTTGAAAAGCAAGGGACCTAGTACAGAGCCCTGCGGTACTACACTAACAACACTGGTCCAATTAGAAAATGTTCCATTTACCACCACTCTTTGTAGTCTATCTTTTAGCCAGTTCTCTATCCAGGTACAAATACTATGTTCCAGGCCAACATTCCTTAATTGAACCAGTGACCTTCTGTGTGGCACTGTATCAAATGCTTTAGAAAAGTCTAAGTAAATCACATCCACTGCCATCCCAGAATCGAGGTCCCTGCTCACCTTCTCATAAAAAGAAATTAAGTTAGTCTGGCAAGACCTATTACGCATAAAACCATGCTGGCACACACTCATAGTATTATGATTTGCTATGAAGTCCAGTATCTTATCCTTTATTAACCCTTCGAAAAGCTTTCCTACCACTGACGTCAGACTAACTGGCCTATAGTTTTGAGGCTGAGAACGGGATCCTTTTTCGAATAGAGGCACCACATTAGCAATTCACCAGTCTCTCGACACTATGCCAGATCTTAATGAATCCCGAAAAATTAAGTAAAGAGGTTTGGCAATCACAGAGCTAAGCCGCTAAGTACACTGGGATGAATACCATCTGCCCCTGGACCTTTGTTAATCTTAACATGTTCTAGTCTCTTTTGAATTTCCTCATGCATCATTAGTTGTATTACTAGAATTGGGACTATTAAGAAGGAAACCTTCACTTACAGGTTCCTCATTTGTGTAGACAGATGAAAAATATGAGTTCAGAATCTGCGCTTTTATTTTGTTTTCATCAACCAGCTGACCCCCCTCTGATAGTAAGGGTCCCACCCCTTCCTGCTTCATTTTTTTACTATTAACATATTTAAAAAATAAATTTGGATTTTTTTATTGCTTGCTGCAATATCCTTTTCTATATCAATTTTAGCTTGCCTTATAGCTTCTTTGCATGATTTATTGGCCTTGTACCTTATAAATGTTTCGGCTGTACCAGCTAACTTGAAAGCCTTAAAAGCACGTCTTTTCTTACCCACCTCAACACCAACGCTTCTATTGAACCAAAAAGGTTTTGCTTTGCAAGGACGTTCCTTGCTTACAAGTTGAATATACTTTTATATCTTGGAATAAAAACAAAATAAATAATGCATGTAAATGACAAAAGTGCTTGGAATACCACCCTCATCAATTTTACATTCACTTATTTTAAAGGTTTACTTATCCTTTAAACATTTTGACAGAAATCCCATAATAATAACCATTGTTTGCAAAATGAAACAACACATTACAAATTATTTCAATTTGATATACACTCATCACACATTTCCAATGGTTTTATAGCTATGTGGACCTGCAAATGCTTTTGACAGCAGTGTAGCAGAAGTCTCCTCCAGGACTGTTAGTC
This sequence comes from Xenopus laevis, assembly GCF_017654675.1. Classification (NCBI taxonomy): domain Eukaryota; kingdom Metazoa; phylum Chordata; class Amphibia; order Anura; family Pipidae; genus Xenopus; species Xenopus laevis. The sequence continues at coordinate 131,793,591 of NC_054387.1, read as the reverse complement.
GGTTAGATGTACAGCTACGCAGTTTTGGGAGGCTGAACCAACGGTGAAGAGAACAGCCAGAAAGATGCATCCAAGAAATCTGCATTATAAGCAATATTGTTTAGTAATACCTCTGTCTACTATCTCAATTCCTTGGAGCATTACAAGAGGTACGTTGCTTACCTGCAGGAGTTTTCGCATGAGTATTACAGAATTCAGCAAGATTCTCTCCCATCCTAAACATTCTTCATAATTACCCTTGCACTTACTGCATCTATTTAAATATAGGACACATCTCATAAAATTGTTTTACCAGTAGGTCTTCCCATAAATACTTTAGATTGCTGCAACATCTCTCTCGTAAAGCATCATAAAGCATCACATATAAAACGTTTTACTGGCAGCCAGAATTCCATTGGTGGGTTGAGAAGATATAAACAGGGTGAAAGTTATTTCTCTGAAATGATCACTTTGTAGCACATCAAACACCCAATTCCAGGAAGGGTGTTAATCTATTGACAACACCACTAGTCTTAAATATACATAAAAGGGACAACAATATTCTGAAAAATATGAGTACAACTGGTACTAAAGCTCCTAAACAAAAATTTATGGAAACGTCCACATATGTGCCAATCAGATATTGAAGATAGAAATCCATGTTGCCACAAGACCATGTCCAAATTAATGGTGGTAACAAACCAAAAAACCAAATGGTTGGTGCTCACTGCAGAGATATCACTTATTATATAGTATAGGGCAGACAGAGTATGACACACACAGGGAGCATAGGGAAAGCCGAGTATGGCACACACAGGGAGCATAGGGCAGACAGAGTATGGCACAAGGAGCATAGGTCAGGCAGAGTATGACACACACAGGGAGCATAGGGCAGACAGAGTATGGCACACACAGGGAGCATAGGGCAGGCAAAGTATGACACACACAGGGAGCATAGGGCAGACAGAGTATGGCACACACAGGGAGCATAGGGCAGGCAAAGTATGACACACACAGGGAGCATAGGGCAGGCAGAGTATGGCACACACACACGAAGCATAGGGCAGGCAGCATAGGGCAGGTAAAGTATGACACACACAGGGAACATAAGGCAGGCAGAACAGAGCAGGAGACAGGGAAACCTGTCAGTGACACAGTGCTGGTGCCCCTTCAGCAGTTTCTATTAGTCGAAACAGGTGAACAATGTGGGCAGTTTTAGTCTGGGTCTCAGGTGTGAAAAGTACAGGGATTTAGGGGTGTGAACAATAGAGGTGTTACATATGTGAACAATACAGGGGATTAAAGTCTGAGGTATAAACAATACAGGAGTCAGTTAATCTCAGTAGTGATACCTTTTAAATCTTACACATGGTAAGCAGTCACAGCAGGTAGACTTTCATGTGGGGGGTCACACAGGGGGGGTCGCAGGCTGCCAGTTGGACAGTTCTTCCCTAAGCAATGATTACTGGTGGCCCTGTCTGCCTTTGTTTGCTGGCACAGTATACTGTTACTGAATGGAACATTAACATTGTAATAATATTAATATCCATGTATCTTTGCTTAAGCAATACTCATAATAAAGATGAAAGGCTATAGAATAATTACTTCAATAAATGAACCCCTCCTCTGGAACTCTCTCCCACGGTCTGTCCGACTTTCTCCCAACCTTTCTGCTTTCAAGAAATCTCTTAAAACGCACTTCTTTAGAGAAGCCTCCCCTCACTCTGCTTAACTACCAAACGCAACACCACATTCAATACCACATTTCTCACCCGCTTAATTCGATCTTGCCCACTCCCACACCTGTAAGTGTAAGCTCTTTCTGCACAGGGCCTTCCTCAACTTTTGTACCGGTATTGATTGTGATGTATGTAACTCCATATGTTCTATGTATGTAATTCATGTGATTCAGTTGTGTAATCACATTTACTTTACAGTGCTACGCAATATGTTGGCGCTATATAAATACATGTTAATAATAATAATAAAAAGTTCTCTGCTGTAGCCACTATACAGCAATAGGTTGTCTAGCAGTTGATTAAATACATAAAGGTGTTATACATAAGACATATGACCTGTGAGAAATGATTCAAATAGAAGAGTTATTAATATATTAATAATGACAGCTACATTTAAGGTAAACAAAAATGAGGCCTGTTTTATTCACAGTAGAGTTTTTTAATTTTGCAGAAATTTACCAATAAATTTAGTTTATTCCTATTTAATCAGAACTCACCCAGAATAGGGCTTCAGCCCAGCGCCGATTCTGGGGCTGCTGCCGCCTGAGGCAGCAGCCCAGATGCCGCCCCCTCCTCTCCCGCTCCGCGCTTAAAAATTAGCGTCGGAGCGGGTTTCAGGGGGCAGTATCGCTATTGCATTGAGCGCAGTAGCAAAGTAGTAAAGCTGTTCTGTCCTTGAGGGACCAGTACCTCTAGTGATAAGTCAGGGAGCAGGGACCCTGTGAATGAGGCCAGCCAGTGACAGGTCAGATCATTTTATAGTATTCTCAAGGGGAGTAAGATAGTGAGGATAACTAGAAAGAGCAATCTGTACTCCAACAAGGACGTGTAGTAGGATGCTCTCTAGTAGCTCTAGTAGCTCTCCCCTAGGCTCTGAGTTTGCCTAAACTGAAGGGACCACAGTTGAAGAGGGATTCAGGCATAGTCTTTTCCCTGATTCATTTCACTCTATGGGATCAGGACTATGACAGGTATTTTGTCCTAGAAGTGTATCTTAAGCTACCCTAACTGCTTCCACATGGTGTCACATTGTACTGTCTTTACTTCAGCTGTCCTGGCATTTTAACATCTCATCTGCAATTGCCTCTGTAGATTGTGAGTATTAACCCTGTGGATTATTTGTCTTGAACAGATAAACTGTTTCATACTGCAAGAACCTCCTTGCGTCATTTTTACTTTGATGCCTATGTAAGTTGTAGTTTATCTGCACCTCTCCTTCATAACTTGCACTTAGTAAAGGTCCTGCCTAAAGTGTTAGAGTCAAATGTAACCCATGCTCTACTATATAGCTGGACATTAATCTTTGTGGTCTAATATCACCCAAAATAGCATTACAAATAATAGAAGTTAAACTCGCATTCTGTTTTCCTCAACTCTTCCTACTCTTCTTCCCCCATGTTGTAACTCATTAATACTGGGACTTGCACTTGATCCCCAAGCCCAAATGGACACTGGATATGTTATTCTCTTCATCTGCTGTCTCTGTAGAGCATTTGGGGGGGATTTCACAGTCTTTCCAGTCATATATATAATTCTTATTATAATTCTCATCAGTTAATGTGTAGTCAGCCAAATAGTTATGCCAATGATTATGGGTGTCCACACCACAGGAGATGATGACATTTTGTGGCCAATAGAGTTAACAGTAGTAGATAGTTTTATGCATTATTCTCAAAACCCCTATCTGTGAATCTCTTGTTTACCTCAAATTTAATTAATTAGTTCTCCATATTCTAGTTGTAGTTGAGTTCAGCTTTTCAGAGGTCTGTAGATCAAACAATTGTTATGACAACACAATCACTAACATGCAAGAGTTATTTTCAGCCTTTATCCTTGATTTGACATTATGATCTATTTTACCAACTTTATTGAATACAAAATTTGACGTTTCTTCCACCTTTAAAAGGCAGTCTAATATATTTTTTTCAGTATGTGACTGACCACAGTGGAAAGCCAAGCATAGAGAAGAGTGTGCAAGCAACTCAGATTCTGGATGCCATTTACGTGTTTTAATTCATGTTTATAATAATTATATGAGTTATCGTCTTACATAACATAGTAACATAGTAAGTTAGGTTAAAAAAGATCAAATTCAAATGGACTAGGAGCTTGTTTATTACTTTATATATGAATATTGTCACAAAGAAGACTTTGATTTATTATCATGAATGTTTATGGTCATAGGTTATATTGAGCAGGGAACAACTGGGCAGTTTCTCTTTCTCTTTCTTCTTTTCTTTTACCTTTCTTTTCTTTTTTCCTCTATGTTTATTGAATAAACTTGTTATTTACCCTTTATTAAAAACCCAAAAAGTCAAGGCATTGATGAAATATACCTATTCTCATAATGTGTATATGGCCTAGAGGTGAAAGAATTGTATACATGTTCACATACTTGTAAGACAATCAAAGTGTGATGGTATATTTTTGTACAATTGTACGAGATAGATCTCAGGAATGTACTTGCTGGTATCATGTCTTCTAAATGTAATAGCAATATGTTTGGACAACAATAACTCGCCAATTGCATTTTGAATGGTATCCCCTCTCATCATGTCCATTATTTATATATGACAATGCCTTTGTTTTTGGAAAACAAAGAATATACAAAAAAAGGTCAAATTCAATATTTTAACTCTATTTTAACTTGCCTTACTGCCAGTTGATCCAGAGGAAGGCAAAAAAAACAAAAAAAAAACACTTCTGAATCCACTCCAATATGCCTCAGAGTGGGAAAATTCCTTCCTGACTCCAAAATGGCAATGGGACCAGTCCCTGGATCAACTTGTACTATGAGCTGTCTCCCATATCCCTGTATTCCCTCACTTGCTAAACACCATCCAACCCCTTCTTATACCTATCTAATGTATCAGCCTGTACCACTGATTCACTTCCCAGCTCTCCCTGTAACACCCCTTTCCCTCCTCTAATCTAATTGGCTCCCTCCTGTCTGCTGGGAGGAGCTACTGGTGAATAAAGCATCCGACCCTTCCTTGTACCTATCTAATGTATCAGCCTGTACCACTGATTCAGGGAGACAATTCCACATCTTCACAGCTCTCACTGTAACAAACCCCTTCCCAATATTTAGCTGGAACCTCTTTTCTTCTAATCGGAATGGGTGACCTTGTGTCAGCTGGAAAGACCTACTGGTAAATAAATCATTAGAGAGATTATTATATGATCCCCTTATATATTTACACATAGTTATCATATCACCCCTTTTTTGACATTATTTCATTCTCAAAAGTATATTGACAGAGGCATCATCGGGACTGATAAAGGGAGGTTGTATCCCCCGAAATGTTGATATTGGTGGTGTAAACAAATAAACAGAAGGGGCACTTTCCCCACCGCAGAAATGTATGTCTGTGCGGATCCGTGAATAAAAAGTTGCTGTTGCTGTGGGACTGTGCCGGTTTAATGGAGAACCAGCACCACTGTAACGGTTGGCACCCTAAAGTCAGAATAGATGCTAAGCACCCTGGTCTTGGCTTGTGCTTCCGCCTGTAGCAGCCGCCTTTGTGCTCGGGAGGAGCCCTCAGCTACTCAGATGCCACCAGGTCTTATAACAAGAGGTGCAAGGTGAAAGGTTCTGACCAGGCAAAAGGGGCCAGAAGGTTTTTGGGCAGAAGGTTGTAGTACAAGGCATTAGGCAATAGAGTAGTCAGATCAGGCTGGGTCAGGGCAGGCAGAGAATAAACATAGTCAGGCAGGCAAGGGTCAAACCGGAAGTCAATCAGACGGGTTAAGCAGGAATCAAAGTCAGTAATCAGGCAAGGGTCAGGATTCAGAAGTCAGGATTGTCAAACAGCCAGGCAGGGGTCACAACAGGGATGTAACAGGTTCAAACAGAATAGCACAAAGCTCAAATAGCACCAGGAACAAACTCCTATAACGGGCAGTGTGTAAAAAGAAAAAGTACCTTTAAGTACTTTTAAATTTAGCGCCATTGCGTGCTGACATCATATGTCAGCGCACCTGCGCCTTTAAAACACAAGGAGGCGCGCCAGGGTAAGACTTTATTACAACCACTGCTGCAGAGTGAGTAAATTCCGGGGGTGTGGTGTATCTATTAAATATCATCGGGACTTGACCAGCCCTCGTCAACCACCTTCACCAAACCCCAATAACGCATCAGACACCAACTGGTGGTATGAAAAGGCCACAGAACATTTTATTATAGAAGTAAAGTTTTGTTGTAAAACATCATAGCAATGTCATATCATAAACATACACAACATAACATGACTGTATAACAAACCATTAACTTTTGAACTTTTCGTCCCATAACAACCATAAAACTGCACGACTCAACTAACCTACCCAATGATCCTCCTGGACTCAACCAACCTGCCCCAACCACAAGGACAACTGAACAGCTGTTGGGTTGCTGCTGGTCATCGGGGCTATTGGACCACTGAGAATGGAATAATTGCTACAAATGATTTATGGTAATAATAAAAAATCTATTTAACAAAAAGAAACTCAAGGAATGTTCTTTCTTTGAAGAACTGTGGCTTTGTAATCATCAGATTGCGGGAAAGCCCTGATGTTTTCTAAATGTAAATCTGAGAATAATTAAAGTTTCATCATCATAAAAACTAAACTCGACTTCAAATATCAAAGAAGTTGTCAGTGGGATGAAATCGTTTTCTTGTAATCAGTATTAAAGTGTATTGAAGTGAAGGAAACATTTTTCAAAATATCAGTTGCCTATTTAAAGGATAAGTAAACCTTTAAAATAAGTTAATGTAAAAGTGATGGGGGGGCTATTCTAAACACTTTTGTCATTTACATTCATTATTTATTTTGTTTGTATTCCAAGATATTAAGGGATACATGTGCTGTTAATATGAATGAATTTAGTTACAACAGCACCACCTGCTGGTCATTTTCCCACCAGTCTGACCACCAAGTAGTCAAGGAAGTTGTCAGGAGAAAGAGGCTGCTCTGATGTTCTTCTGCTTAGGAATAAAATTAGAAACCTTTCTCAATTTTTCAGGTAGCTGCCATAGGACAGCTGGTAAGTAAAGGGTAAGTGCACACCACAGGAACATGATATTGGACAGGAGGGGGGACATCTACTTGCATCTTCTTCCCACCAGTGTCAGACTGGGATGCCAGGGGCCCACCAGAAAACCTTAGGCTGAGGGCCCACTTTCCAAACTTCCTCCTCTCCTCACTCAACCTCTTTATTCTCCTAGTGTCTTTTCTCTACATACTATAATCTATTATTCCTTTATTAAGCCTCTTTGTTCCCATAAAGAAATATGGAATGACCATGAAATTGGCCAAATGTTTAGAAGCAAGAGGCCCACTGACACCTGGGCCCACCGGGAGATTTCCTGGTATCCCGGTGGGCCAGTCCGACACTGCTTCCCATTCACTGCTTCTTTATTTGTCTGTAGACATTCACTGAAATCTATTGGCATAGGTTATTCTATAGAGGGAGCATTTCTGCGTATAGAGTTGCCACCTGGCCAGTATTTTCCCATAAAACATTTCCAAAAAGGCATCCAGTGTTGGTTGTAGTAGATAACAAGGTTAACTTACCAATAATGATGGGGGAGGGGTCCAGGTGCTTAAGCCCCAGACTTTCAGGTTGGGGAGGCAATAGGAACACTTATATTCAGTAGTAGGCCGACACTATACTTGATGTAGTTAAAAGGTATTTTATTTAACAAGAAAACATCTAAAAAATGTAGCCTTACTCGTTTCGTGCCTTGTGGGCACTAGGTATTTTCTCAGCCTCAGCCTAGCCAGTGAAAAACCAGTAGTGAAGGGCCATTATTACACATTTACTGGTAATGTACTTGTTTCTGTTCATAATGAGACCCACGTTACACCCCTTTATGTAATGGACACACCCTTTCACATCCCGACCCCTATGTTATTGGCTGAACCCCAATGTCACTGACCTGCCCACTCGGCCTACACTGGCTGCTAAATTTATTTGTAAAAAGTAGCAAATTATTCCTCATATCTGACATTATTAATAGTGGGGGGAGCCATGACTGCTCTGACTTGAACTAATACCCAGACTCTAATGTAACACTGCTCTTTAGTGGAAATATCATCATGAAAGTCATTGAGCGTTTACTAAGATTTGCAAAATAATTACTTTCTTTCAAATCAGGTCTCAGATATGATAATCCATAATAGATCCATAGAAAATCGATTTAAACATACAGTATCTTTATTTACTGGGAACTGGGATTACTAAAAGAATCAATTCCTAGGCCTAAACAAGGCAAGTTTGCCAATGTACAGAATCTTGGATTCATTTGGCCACTCAGAGTTTATACAGAGTCACAGGCCCAATATGGAGGGGCACAGTCAGTAGTTTATACATACCTCCCAACATTTTGGAAGTAAAAAGAGGGACCAAAATTTTTTTCGCACGTAGTGCAGCGATTTTTTTTGACCACTCCCTTTCTCTGGCCACACCCCGTAATTACCATGTTAATTTTACAAAATTTGGCAGGTTATGAAAGTTTGAAAATATTTCTCCTTATCTAAACTGTGTTTTTGTGTCTGAAATTGTTACAAAGTAACTTATTTGCACCTGTTAGCTGTTCTGGGCTCTCTCCTAAAAGCCAATTAAGTTAGAAACTTTGTTTCTTTTTCTGGCTGTTCATTTCAGAGAAAAGAGGAACTTTCCAGTACAAATGAGGGACTGCGGGTTGAGCTGTCAAAAGAGGGACTGTCCCTCCGAAAAAGGGACAGTTGGGAGGTATGGTTTATATGGCCAGTTAATAAACATTCTGTAATCGGAGTCTTTCATGTTAATTGTACCAGTTTCAGTGAGTCACGCAGCAGAAATGAAAGTGAAAGCTGAATGTGACTCCCAGGAGACATAAGTATAACAATGACTGCAGTATACACAGTGCTGGCCTGTTACTGAATAGGAACTAATAGCTGAGAAACAGAGAGACCGATATGAACACCCAGGCCCCAGGTACGTCTGTGCTTAGTACTAATCTATTGTGCAGCCAGTCCTGAGCAGTGACCGATAAACTGTTACTGTAATCTACTCCTTGTACTCCTACTATTGTCTGTCTCTTGCACTGCAGTCTGCACTCCTTCTGCCGTCTGTCTCTTGTACTGCACTCCTGTCTGTCTCTTGTGCTGCACTCCTTCTGCCGTCTGTCTCTTGTACTGCACTCCTGTCTGTCTCTTGTACTGCACTCCTTCTTCCGTCTGTCTCTTGTACTGCACTCCTTCTTCTGTCTGTCTCTTGTACTGCACTCCTGTCTGTCTCTTGTGCTGCACTCCTTCTGCCGTCTGTCTCTTGTACTGCACTCCTGTCTGTCTCTTGTACTGCACTCCTTCTTCCGTCTGTCTCTTGTACTGCACTCCTTCTTCCGTCTGTCTCTTGTACTGCACTCCTGTCTGTCTCTTGTGCTGCACTCCTGTCTGTCTCTTGTGCTGCACTCCTTCTGCCGTCTGTCTCTTATACTGCACTCCTGTCTGTCTCTTGTACTGCACTCCTTCTGCCGTCTGTCTCTTGTACTGCACTCCTTCTGTCTGTTTCTTGTACTACACTCCTTCTTCTGTCTGTCTCTTGTACTGCACTGCTCCTCTTGCCTGAATGTATAGGGATTTGAAATTCACAGAAACAGGAAAGGCCACAGGATGCGCAGCACTGATATTAATGTTGCTATGATATATAAATAATATGAATATGCTTCAATGAATGTTAACCAATCTACTTCTATTATTTATTCTATCCCACAGTCACACTCCCTTCCCAGAGACTATTATCCCACTGTTACTATAGACACCATCTCTCCCTACTATACCTGCTATCCCACAGTCACACTCACTTCCCAGAGACTATTATCCACTGTTACTATAGGCACCATCTCTCCCTACTATACCTGTTATCCCACAGTCACACTTCCTTCCCAGAGACTATTATCCCACTGTTACTATAGGCACCATCTCTCCCTACTATACCTGCTATCCCACAGTCACACTCCCTTCCCAGAGACTATTATCCACTGTTACTATAGGCACCATCTCTCCCTACTATACCTGCTATCCCACAGTCACACTCCCTTCCCAGAGACTATTATCCACTGTTACTATAGGCACCATCTCTCCATACTATACCTGCTATCCCACAGTCACACTCCCTTCCCAGAGACTATTATCCACTGTTACTATAGACACCATCTCTCCCTACTATACCTTCTATCCCACAGTCACACTCCCTTCCCAGAGACTATTATCCACTGTTACTATAGGCACCATCTCTCCCTACTATACCTGCTATCCCACAGTCACACTCCCTTCCCAGAGACTATTATCCACTGTTACTATAGACACCATCTCTCCCTACTATACCTGCTATCCCACAGTCACACTCCCTTCCCAGAGACTATTATCCACTGTTACTATAGACACCATCTCTCCCTACTATACCTGCTATCCCACAGTCACACTCCCTTCCCAGAGACTATTATCCACTGTTACTATAGGCACCATCTCTCCCTACTATACCTGCTATCCACAGTCACACTCCCTTCCCAGAGACTATTATCCACTGTTACTATAGGCACCATCTCTCCCTACTATACCTGCTATCCCACAGTCACACTCCCTTCCCAGAGACTATTATCCACTGTTACTATAGACACCATCTCTCCCTACTATACCTGCTATCCCACAGTCACACTCCCTTCCCAGAGACTATTATCCACTGTTACTATAGGCACCATCTCTCCCTACTATAACCTGCTATCCCACAGTCACACTCCCTTCCCAGAGACTATTATCCACTGTTACTATAGGCACCATCTCTCCCTACTATACCTGCTATCCCACAGTCACACTCCCTTCCCAGAGACTATTATCCACTGTTACTATAGGCCACCATCTCTCCCTACTATACCTGCTATCCCACAGTCACACTCCCTTCCCAGAGACTATTATCCACTGTTACTATAGGCCACCATCTCTCCCTACTATACCTGCTATCCCACAGTCACACTCCCTTCCCAGAGACTATTATCACTGTTACTATAGGCACCATCTCTCCCTACTATACCTGCTATCCCACAGTCACACTCCCTTCCCAGAGACTATTATCCACTGTTACTATAGGCACCATCTCTCCCTACTATACCTGCTATCCCACAGTCACACTCCCTTCCCAGAGACTATTATCCACTGTTACTATAGGCACCATCTCTCCCTACTATACCTGCTATCCCACAGTCACACTCCCTTCCAGAGACTATTATCCACTGTTACTATAGGCACCATCTCTCCCTACTATACCTGCTATCCCACAGTCACACTCCCTTCCCAGAGACTATTATCCACTGTTACTATAGGCACCATCTCTCCCTACTATACCTGCTATCCCACAGTCACACTCCCTTCCCAGAGACTATTATCCACTGTTACTATAGGCACCATCTCTCCCTACTATACCTGCTATCCCACAGTCACACTCCCTTCCCAGAGACTATTATCCACTGTTACTATAGGCACCATCTCTCCCTACTATACCTGCTATCCCACAGTCACACTCCCTTCCCAGAGACTATTATCCACTGTTACTATAGGCACCATCTCTCCCTACTATACCTGCTATCCCACAGTCACACTCCCTTCCCAGAGACTATTATCCACTGTTACTATAGGCACCATCTCTCCCTACTATACCTGCTATCCCACAGTCCACACTCCCTTCCCAGAGACTATTATCCACTGTTACTATAGACACCATCTCTCCCTACTATACCTGCTATCCCACAGTCACACTCCCTTCCCAGAGACTATTATCCACTGTTACTATAGGCACCATCTCTCCCTACTATACCTGCTATCCCACAGTCACACTCCCTTCCCAGAGACTATTATCCACTGTTACTATAGGCACCATCTCTCCCTACTATACCTGCTATCCCACAGTCACACTCCCTTCCCAGAGACTATTATCCACTGTTACTATAGGCACCATCTCTCCCTACTATACCTGCTATCCCACAGTCACACTCCCTTCCCAGAGACTATTATCCACTGTTACTATAGACACCATCTCTCCCTACTATTACATGCTATCCACAGTCACACTCCCTTCCCAGAGACTATTATCCACTGTTACTATAGACACATCTCTCCCTACTATACCTGCTATCCCACAGTCACACTCCCTTCCCAGAGACTTTATCCACTGTTACTATAGGCACATCTCTCCCTACTATACCTGCTATCCCACAGTCACACTCCCTTCCCCAGAGACTATTACCACTGGTTACTATAGACACCATCTCTCCCTACTATACCTGCTATCCACAGTCACACTCCCTTCCCAGAGACTATTATCCACTGTTACTATAGACACCATCTCTCCCTACTATACCTGCTATCCCACAGTCACACTCCCTTCCCAGAGACTATTATCCCACTGTTACTATAGACACCATCTCTCCCTACTATACCTGCTATCCCACAGTCACACTCCCTTCCCAGAGACTGTTATGCCACTGTTACTATAGGCACCATCTCTCCCTACTATACCTGCTATCCCACAGTCACACTCCCTTCCCAGAGACTATTATCCACTGTTACTATAGGCACCATCTCTCCCTACTATACCTGCTATCCCACAGTCACACTCCCTTCCCAGAGACTATTATCCACTGTTACTATAGACACCATCTCTCCTACTATACCTGCTATCCCACAGTCACACTCCCTTCCCAGAGACTATTATCCACTGTTACTATAGACACATCTCTCCCTACTATACCTGCTATCCCACAGTCACACTCCCTTCCCAGAGACTATTATCCACTGTTACTATAGGCACCATCTCTCCCTACTATACCTGCTATCCCACAGTCACACTCCCTTCCCAGAGACTATTATCCACTGTTACTATAGGCACCATCTCTCCCTACTATACCTGCTATCCCACAGTCACACTCCCTTCCCAGAGACTATTATCCCACTGTTACTATAGACACCATCTCTCCCTACTATACCTGCTATCCCCACCCCTCCTTCCGATGCTATTATCCACTACTAAGCACCATCTCTCCCTACTATACCCTATCCCAAGTCACACTCCCTTCCAGAGACTATTATCCACTGTTACTATAGACACCATCTCTCCCTACTATACCTGCTATCCCACAGTCACACTCCTTTCCCAGAGACATATTATCCTACTGTTACTATGAGACACCATCGTCTTCCCTACTATACCTGCTATCCCACAGTCACACTCCCTTCCCAGAGACTATTATCCCACTGTTTACTATAGGCACCATCTCTCCCTACTATACCTGTCTATTCCCACAGTCACCACTCCCTTTCCACAGAGACTATTATCCCCACTGTTACTTATAGACACCATCTCTCTCTTACTATATCCTGCTATCCCACAGTCACCACTCCCTTCCCGAAGACTATTATCCCTACTGTTACTATAGGCACCATCTCTCCCTACTTATACCTTGCTATCCACAGTCCACTCCCTTTCCCAGAGACTATTTATCCACTTGTTACTATTATGACACGCATCTCTCCCTACTATAACCTGCTCATCCCACAGTCACACTCCCTTCCCAGAGACTATTGATCCCAGGTTACTATAGGCACCATCTCTCCGCTACTATACCTGCGATCCACAGTCACCACTCCCCTTCCCCAGTAGACTATTATACCCACTGTTACTATACCTGCCATCCCACACGTCACACTCCCTTCCCCAGAGACTATTATCCCACTGTTACTATAGACACCATCTCTCCTACTATACCTGCTATCCCACAGTCACACTCCCTTCCCAGAGACCTATTATCCACTGTTACTATAGGCACCATCTCTCCCTACTATACCTGCTATCCCACAGTCACACTCCCTTCCAGAGACTATTATCCCACTGTTACTATAGGCACCATCTCTCCCTACTATACCTGCTATCCCACAGTCACACTCCCTTCCCAGAGACTATTATCCACTGTTACTATAGGACACCATCTCTCCCTACTATACCTGCTATCCCACAGTCACACTCCCTTCCCAGAGACTATTATCCCAACTGTTACTATAGGCAACCATCTCTCCCCTACTATACCTGCTATCCCACAGTCACACTCCCTTCCCAGAGACTATTATCCACTGTTACTATAGACACCATCTCTCCCTACTATACCTGCTATCCCACAGTCACACTCCCTTCCCAGAGACTATTATCCCACTGTTACTATAGACACCATCTCTTCCTACTATACCTGCTATCCCACAGTCACACTCGCTTCCCAGAGACTATTATCCACTGTTACTATAGACACAATCTCTCCCTACTATACCTGCTATCCCACAGTCACACTCCCTTCCCAGAGACTATTATCCACTGTTACTATAGGTACCATCTCTCCTACTATACCTGTTATCCCACAGTCACACTTCCCTTCCCAGAGACTATTATCCACTGTTACTATAGACACCAATCTCTCCCTACTATACCTTGCTATCCACAGTCACACTCCCTTCCCAGAGACTATTATCCACTGTTACTATAGACACCATCTCTCCCTACTATACCTGCTATCCCACAGTCACACTCCCTTCCCAGAGACTAGTTATCCCACTGTTACTATAGGCACCATCTCTCCCTACTATACCTGCTATCCCACAGTCACACTCCCTTCCCAGAGACTATTATCCACTGTTTACTATAGACACCATCTCTCCCTACTATTACCTGCTATCCCACAGTCCACACTCCCTTCCCAGAGACTATTATCCCACTGTTTACTATAGGCACCATCTCTCCCTACTATACCTGCTATCCCACAGTCACACTCCCTTCCCAGAGACTATTATCCCACTGTTACTATAGGCACCATCTCTCCCTACTATACCTGCTATCCCACAGTCACACTCCCTTCCCAGAGACTATTATCCACTGTTACTATAGACACCATCTCTCCCTACTATACCTGCTATCCCACAGTCACACTCCCTTCCAGAGACTATTATCCACTGTTACTATAGGCACCATCTCTCCCTACTATACCTGCTATCCCACAGTCACACTCCCTTCCCAGAGACTATTATCCACTGTTACTATAGACACCATCTCTCCCTACTATACCTGCTATCCCACAGTCACACTCCCTTCCCAGAGACTATTATCCACTGTTTCTATAGTGTGTGTAATTGCAGGACACTGTATTTAAATTAGCTTAAAGTGACTATACCTGGTTAGTCCATTGTTGATCAGTGGGCCTGGAGCTTATGAAAATGGATGATGAATTTTCTTTATGTATTTAATTTGAAACAATAAATTGTTTTTATAGATGATGGTGAAAATCCACATAAGAAAAATTCCATGGCCTCTAAAAAGTCAGCTGATCAAGATAGTGATTTTTCTATTGACGACCTTGTGGAGAGAATGAAAAGTATCTCCCTAGAGACTTCACCAGAAGAAGGTAACTGTGTTGATTTGCAGTCACTTGCTAATGTCTTAAAACGCATCAATAATCTGTATGTCAAGTTGGTTAGGATGTCTATGGCAAGCTAAAATTAAGCGTTGGAGGGATCAGTAGGGCAACCAAAGTGACTCCATTACTTTAAATACTACCTGAAATGCAATCTACATGGTTTGCTCTAGATGGAATAGACTTTTTAGTCACACAAGGGACGTGATTGACTGAAATTCTGTCTCAGCCCAATTTCACTTGGGATTTGTTTAATTTGATAGTCCCAGTGCAGTATCATCAGGACCAGAAGAGGGAACTAAGATACTACAGTTAGTCCCTTGGTGAGTATCTAGGTAAATCTAGAAATCTAGTTAAAGTTGCCTGGACCCTTACATAATGTAGATAACCAAGCATTATTGATGGGCAAATTTGTCCCGTTTCGCATTAACAAGAATTTTGCGAAATTCGGAAACTGCCGAAAAATTTGCTGCATCAAAATGGGCGCTGGCGTCAAAGTTAACGACGGCACCCGTTAAAGTCAATGGGCGTCCGTTAATGGTCTCCGGCATCAAAATTGGTGCTGGCATCGGAACCATCGGCGGTGTCAGAAAAACTTTTATGCAGGTATCCAAATCTTTTCGCCGCCGCAGAATTTTCATGTCAAATACGCAAATTTATATACAATTACGCGAAACACACAAATTTGTCCCGGATTCGTGCCTGGCGAATACATCGCCCATCACTACCAAGGATACTAGACCTTGTACTTAGATTGCAGGTGTTTCTTTATTGCTGAAGAACAGAAAAGCTTTCCATATCTCATCATAACTATAATAGGTGCCTAGTTACATCAGGTGCATGATGGAGTTGGCAAGGAGATCTCTTTGTAGTAGGGTCCCCTAATCATAAAGTAATGTAGTGTATACACATTGTATCAATACAAATGGGGACTCTCTGAAAGATTTAGTGTAGGCTAGACAAGACTATGCTGTGCATTCACAAATGCTGTGCATTTGAGTTGCTCAAAGAGATCTTCTCATACTGGAACATTTTCTTTTTGCAACAATATGTTGGAATTTTAAATTGGGAGCACAACCTGTTTAAACAAATTGCTTTACCTTCTGGTGGTGCGACTCCCTGGTGTATGGCCACATCAATCAATGTAGTTCATGTAAAAAAACACTCACCAAGATTAACTGCTATAATAGATTTATTGTGCAACGCCAAATGGAAACAACACGCAAGGTTATAAAAGTATCAAATCTTGACCCCCTCCTCTCTATGGGTTTATATTTATCAAATAGTGAAGTTAGAGATCACCACAGTCCACTTGAGTGTAATTCCGCCACTCTCCATTAATTTCTTTCACTTTTGCTTTTTGATACACTTTTAAAATTCCATTAGAAAAGAATGAAGAGTGGCGGAACTTCACTCCTGTGGACTGTGGTGATCTCTAACTTCACTCTATATTAAGGCTGGGTGTGTATCAGTGACATTTGTAAAAATAAATAAAAAAAACACTAAAAACAACATGGTAAAGAAAATTTGGTATAAAATGTTGGTGCAGTCCATATTATATCCATGCGTGAACACCATAGTCTCATCACAATAGTTGTATCCAATTTGCAGGTATATATCTGAAAACCCCTTATACAGAAAGCTCCAAATTACGGAAAAGTCATCTCCCATAGACTCCATTTTATACAAATAATCCGAATTGTTGAAAAATTATTTCCATTTTCTAAAGCAGTGCCTTGTACTTCATCCCAACTAAACTATAATCTATCTATATTGTGGGTTAAATAATCCTAATGGGTATAATTCATGTTTAAATCATATTTTAGTAGTTTTAAGGAATGAAGATCCAAATTACAAAAAGATCCATTATCCTGAAAACCCTGTGTGCCAAGCACTCTGGATAAAAGGTCCCATACCTGTATTGAGATTTAGAAAAATGAGACAAAGCAGCTACAAAATACTCACAAGGTGTCAGTAGCCTTGACCAGCTGGAGTATTTGATCAAATCTTATCCCAACTTCTCTATATTATTAAAAGAGAGTATCAGTTACATTAGCATATATACAGCAATTAATCCTGGTGAGTGCTGTACCTACTCCATCTACATCTACATGAACTACATTTTATTGTTGGCCAACAATATAGAAATATTTTAAGAGGTAATTATTTGAATAATTTTACAAATCTGTTTCTCATCAGCATCTGATTAGAAACCATTATCGTTTTGGATAAAATTCCATAAAACTTTTGTTTTTGATTATTTTATTATTATTTTTAAGAAGAATGTTTCCTTTGTTTATTTTTTTAAATAAATAAAGAAACAACTCTTGTTGTATAAGTTTTAAGCTGTGGTGTAAGAAGCAATCTGCATGAAACAAAAAGACAAGAATCTTCATGAAACGTTTAATTTGACATACACTTTTCTTGTTCTGTAGACAAAGGAACTTTGTTTCGAATACTGCTTGATGAATTAGGAATGAGCCATTATGAAAGTTCCAAGCTGACCCTGAAGAATGTTCTTGAAGTTGGACATGAAAATATACAAAGAATTGAGTGTCAGACAGTAAAAGATTTTCCTTGGTATTTTCTGTGGAAGTTGATGGCCCTTAGCCCTGCAGCGAGGTGTTTGCGTGTTCCATATGAAGGCATCAAGTCAGAGGAAAGGAATTTAGATGAAGATGTAGAAGCTTCAAACAATACACCTTACTCTGTCCATCCACTTGACGTTCTTTGTGTTCTACTGCATTGCTCAGACCCTTGTTTACAGCAAGAAATGTTATCAAAAATGTGTTTGTGTCAGTTTGCTGTCCCTCTACTGCTTCCTGCTGGTGATGGACCTGGTTGTACCTATATGTTGTGGGCGATGAGGGGTATTGTGAAAAGATGGAGACCCCAATCATCAAAGGACATGAAAGAATTTTGTGAAGATAACTTGGTGCACATAAAAATGCCAATGTTCTCTTTTACGAGGCTAGGAAAATGCAATTTATCAAAGTCACACATTCTCAATCAGCTTCTCAGCCTACCTCATCAGGTCCAAGAGTTTTTCCTGCACAGAGAAATGGAAAGTGGGTATACTTTACGGAAAATCTCAGATGGGTTAGTGGAAATTTCTTGGTATTTTCCAGGAAGCAGTGATAAAATGAACATTTTCAAAGAACCCATTGCTGTTGCTAATATGAGAGGGGACCTGCAGTCTGCGTTGGAGCAGTTTAAATTTTTAACCCGAGTATCTTCATCTGTGTTTATATTTACAGAGAGTATTAGCGAGAGAGAGTATGAATTCTTATCAAAGATTGAAGATAGGTATACAAGAATTATTATTATTGTACTTTCTTCTGAACCTGTAAGTAAGGAGACAGAAGAACACATCAAACTGTTACAGAACAAAAAGAGGATCAATATCTTCAAAAAGAAAAACTCAGTTACTGACAGAAAATTTGTAAAACTATTAATTCATGTAATAGAGCATCTTATGCAGAATGATTCAGATCTCATGAATTTAGAGGAAATGTCTAAGGAAGCCAAAGAATTTGGGATTAACGTAGATGAAGCATCTGAAGAGATTAAGGATGCTAAAGTTCTTGCCCAGGAGATCACGGGTAATATAAAAAGTGTTGCTCAATATAAGAAAAACACTATGAGACTTCATGGAAATTTATGGAAAAAAATATCCGGAATAGAAAAAGAAATGTGCAGGATGAGGAAACAGGGGAAGAAAAATGCAGAAACATACAGAGCCAAGCTTATGAAAACATATTCTGAACTGCGTGAGAAACAAAATGCACATGCATTTCCAGATGATATGCAGACATTTACAGATGGTATCACAAGACATAAACTTTTATTCCTAAAAACAATGATGTTTTATATTGACGCAATCACGAGAGACAATCTTCATTCTCTGCACAAAGAGTACAGAGAGAGTTTTTACCATTTCCCAGGAGATACAGACAGACTAAAGGAGATAGATCTGAGGATACGGAAAAGTTCTTTGGGAGCTGAACATTTTTTGCGTGAATTGGGACAGTTTTATGAGGCTAAATATTTAACAGCCAAAGATAGAAAAATAACAGGTAAATATACAAAATTTCCGGCAATAGTGGCTGAGCTCTTTCTGGATGGATTCCCTTTAGAGCTCATAGATGGAGATGTCTCCAACATACCCATACATTGGATAACTGATATCCTTTCAGAGTTGGACAGTAAGACAGGAGGAAGATGTAGATTGAGAGTAATCACTGTACTAGGAGTGCAGAGCACAGGGAAATCCACCCTTCTCAACACCATGTTTGGATTGCAATTACCTGTCAGTGGTGGACGGTGCACAAGAGGAGCTTTCATGACTCTGCTCCAAGTCAAAGATAAACTTCAGATTGAGCTGGGATGTGAGTTTATTCTAGTGGTTGATACTGAAGGACTGAGGTCTCCAGAGATGGCTTCTCTTGCGGGCAGCTATGAACATGACAATGAGTTGGCAACTCTTGTTGTTGGGTTAAGCGATATCACAATAATCAATATGGCCATGGAGAATACAACAGAAATGAAAGATATTTTGCAACTTGTGATCCATGCATTTGTTAGGATGAAACAAATAGGAAAGAAGCCAAACTGCCAGTTTGTCCACCAGAATGTGAGCGATGTGTCTGCTTATGAAAGGAATTTGAGAGACAGGCACAAGCTGCTACAGCACCTAAATGAAATGACACTAATTGCAGCAAGAATGGAAAAAAAGAGCCAAATAGCAATGTTCTCAGATGTTATAGATTATAACCTTGAAGAACATACTTGGTATATTCCAGGCATGTGGTACGGTGTCCCACCCATGGCTTCGGTTAACTCCGGATACAGTGATGGTGTGTATGACCTAAAGCTAAGTTTAATTTCCTATTTGCAATCAGCTAGCATAAAAGCTCAGACAATACCAGAATTTACTGAGTGGATTAAAAGCCTGTGGAATGCAGTGAAACATGAGAAATTTATATTTAGCTTAAGGAACAGCTTAGTTTCTGAAGCTTATAACCAGCTATGCATGCATTATACAGGCTGGGAATGGAACTTCCAGAAGTCAATGCATAGCTGGTTCAAAGAAATGACATTTTTTATAAAGAATCTACCAGCAGACAAGGTGAACAGAAAAACATGTAAAAAAATAAAAGAATGCCTGAATAGGAGATTAAGAGAAGAAGAGACAATCATGCTAGAATCACTCAAAGAATTTCTTCACAGTGGGTGTGACAATGTGCATCTTTTGGAACCATTTAAAACTGACTTCTCCAGGAGTGTGAAGTATCTCAGGAAGACACAAGAAATGTCTTTAGCTACAAAATTTGAGGAAGTATTTCACGAGCAGAAGGAGAAATTCAAATTCCAAAAAGTGTTGGATCATTTCAATCAGATAATGGCAGACAGAGTTACAACTATTATTGAGATCGGTAGAAATACCACATGTAAAACTGATGATCATCAACTAAAGAGGGAATTTGAAGAGATGTGGGAAAAAACACTAGAGGATGTGACCATGTCAAATTTTTTGGCACGTAACATAAACCAGGAAATCCTTCATCATATTAAGCTTTTGTATGGCTCATCAAATCCAGAATTGCTTACTCTGAATAGTTTAGAAGAATTTAGCAACAGTAAATTATATTCACAGAAATATTTTAGTCCAGAATATTTTTTCCCCAGTTGTATAATAAACAAATGCCGTGGGTACATTGCAGAAATTGTTAACACAAAAGAGTATTATGATGAAATTTATTCTCAGGAACTTCTCCAAATGATACGGGAAGGAATGAAGAAGAACCACACTGGTGTTCTTCAAGATGAGCCTTCACTGCAGTTGGACCTAGTGTTTTTTATCGTCAAGGAAGCAGCACTAGAATTCCAAAGGATGCACAATGAATTTCTTAAAAAGAACAATCCAGGTCCCAGTTTAAGAAATCTCAAGGACCATTATTATTACATATTTGAAAGTATTTATAGAGAAAAAGATGAGTGCCTGAAAAGGGCAAAATATTTCTGCAAGCTTTGCCTAGAGCCGGCGATCAGCCAACATATTTTTGAACATACTGGTGGCATGATAATGAGTGATATTTTGCATAGAAAAGATGCACTAGAATTCAAGAGTCGAACTGTATTTCAGTTTAAGGTCCTTCAAAATCTCTTAGAACATATGTCCTTCCAGTGGTATCTGAATTACCTTGATAACTATGAGAGCTTTGCTAAAACTTGGATAGTGATGTACATTAAGCATCAATACAAAGACATGAAATGCAGTCGAAACTTGCAGATTGAGATTCTTAAATCCATAATGAAGACAGTTAGATGGGCTCTTGAAACTGTGTCGAAAGAAGAGAAGGAAAATGTTCTAGATTTTGTAGACCATTTTTGCAGCCTGTTAAATAAGGACTTAGCAATTGAGAAAAAATATTTACAGCTGGTAATTTTTCAAAGCAAAGTAAACTCTTCCGAGTTTTCAGAGCACATTCAATTCTTTTTGAATGTTATGGAAGAGAAAATCAGTATGGAAATTCAAGAATTGGATATTGACACCATACTTTCTCAAATCACACTTAAGCCTCAAGATGAACTGCTTAAGAAAGTCATAGGGTGTGGAAAGCAATGCCCGTTCTGCAAAGTGCCTTGTGAGGCTGCAACTGCTGACCATAAGGAACACTTTGCTTCTCTTCACCGACCAAAGGGTCTAGCTAAATGCAATAGAATAAGTAACATAGAGGCCCTAGATTACTCAATCTGTTCTACTGATATCACCTCCAATGACAGTTTTATTTCAGAAGAGACAGACTTCAAGCCCCATCCTTACAAAGATTACCGTACATGTTACCCAGACTGGATTATATATCCTGAGATAAGTACTACCTGCACAGATTACTGGAAATTTGTTTTCAAGGAGTTTAATGAACAATTTGCAGATGCATATTGTACAAAACCAGCAGATATTCCAAAAGACTGGCAGAATATCACACAAGAGAAAGCTCTACACAGTCTAAAAGAGTCATTTAGAGTCAAAGAATGGTTAGAGTACTACTAATTCAATATAGAACAATAAAAGGTATGGGGCACTCTGGAACCCACATGCATATCTGGCCAACAATATTAGACAATGGTTTCAAGCTTACGTGTTTCGTATCCATGTGACACTTAGGGGCAGATTTATCAAGGGTCGAATAGTAAAATCATATTTTCAAGGGTCAAAATTCACACATTTGAATTTTAATCCCCTTATTCAAATGTAAATTTGAATGTGAGACTTATCACACCTTGACTATAGAAACAGTCCTAATTCAAATATTCGCCACCTAAAACCTGCAGAGTTCATGTACAAGTCAATGGCAGAGGTCCGTTGACCCATTTGGAGATGTTAATAGACTTCCTGACATTCAAGGGGAAAATAACTCAATTCGTACGAATTGCATACGATTCGAATTTTCAGGTCGGAACCATTCGATTGAATATTAGCCATCCAATTTTTTTCTTAAATAACCTCCCAGCCGAATTGTGAGTATAGTCAAATTTAAAAAAAAATAAATTTGACCTTTTATAAATGGGCTTCCCCATCATAAGCTTATGATATAAGCTTATGACAAGCTTATGATAAAGGGGTATGTTTATCAAGGGTCGAATTTAGAGTTTATGGGAGTTTATTTAAACTTCCATAAACTTAAAATTCGAAACAAAATGACCAATCGAAATGTATTAAAAAAACTACTCCATAGGCTAAAACACCAATATGGCAGGTTTTAGATGGTGAATAGTCAAATTCAAATTCTTAAAGGGACAGTACATGATAAATTTAAAAATTCGAATTTCTAAAAAATTTTTTTACCCAAATCGAATTTGGACTATTCCCTAATTGAATTACACTAAAATAAAATAAACTTGAAATTCAAATTTAAAAATTCAAATTTTCAATTCGGCCCCTGATAAATCTGCCTCTAGGTGTCAGATGGACACGAAACACGTTGTCAAAATAAAGATTTGTTTCTACTTTTTAACAAATATTTTAGGTTTGACCTGTATGTGGGTTCCAGAGTGCCCTATACCTTTTATTGTTCTATGTTTGACCACACCCCTGAGCTGAGGGCCTGGGGCAGGAGCACCTGGGCCACTGCTCAACTTTGATGAGCAATCTGGGAATATGAGCTCCAGGTGTGTTTTAGTATAATGACTTCTGTGGGTGCTAGAGGAGATGATTATCATTATACAGTGTTCCGGAGTGGATAACTGATTGTGGGTTGTGTAAGTATGCTGGTAAATAATATTGAAGGCGGATACTCAAATTTTTCCTAAATACTAACAGAAGTTTAGTAGGGCAAGTAGTGACAGAGTCACGCGGTTACAAAAAAATGACTGATCAAAACATAGAAACTATGCAGAAAAACTGCTTTATATAGCACATTGGATCGAATTCTTAATTTACAAATAAGTAATACCCAGTGATACATACGAAACAGTTATTGTGTTTTATTATTACCATTAATCTGTTTTTCTGGTTACCTAAGCATATTTTTGGGCCATAATCACACTGAAGTCTATAGAAAGAAAACAGCATTTATTATTTAAGGCTTTCTAAAAAAAATTCCTGTAATAACCTGCTCGGAGTTGAACCAAGGACCTGGTGTCCCTGTGTTGTCTACATTACCACTGCATTATGTGAACAGACAGCTAAGGCCATGGTTCCCTCCTATGGCTATGCTTTGTAAAGGATGGCTTGTTTCATCTGTTACCAATCTGGCCACAGGTGACCAGTGTAAGCCATTAGGCTGGCTATAAAACCCCCAACACTGAACTTACTCATTGCCCAGTATGGGTCTATGTTCCACAGTTCCTGGGTATGTTATCTTGTCTGTTAATTGACCACTGCCTGACCTTGACCCTTGCTGTTCTGCTGCCTGTATTGACCTCTGCCTGTTCTTCAACTATTCTATCGGATCTCATTACTGTGCCAAATATCTGGTTGGTTTGTCTCTGACCTGTGACCTTGACTATGCTTCTGCTTCCTGATTTGGTACTGAATTGTCTGTTTGGTTTTGTCCCCACCGGTCCCTTGACCACGTTCCTTGTTCCCCATCCTTTCTGAAAACGTTACAGTTCACTTGCCTGCCCACAGCTTCTCCCTTGGTCCTCTCACTTTAAGTCCTGGTGGCATCTGAGTAACGGAGGGCTCCTCACGAAGCCAAAGGCAACTGCTATAGAAGAGTGAGCCGAAACCAGGACCTTGGGATTGCTCTGGATTTTGGGATACCATACGTTACAATTCCATCTGCTACAAACCAAAAAGTTGAATGTACAACACAAATATAGCCACAAATATATTGTTGCAGTAATAGCCAAGCAAGTTAGACAACTTTTAGAGGCCCATTTGTCAAAATTCGTATTTGTGTGATTTTTTAAACCACAAAAAAAAAATCACTTTTTTAAAAACAACACACAACAAAAAAAACAACACAAAAAAAAAACACCAAATAGAATATGAAACCGAAAACTTTTTTTTAAAATGCATCAGTTAATACTTAATAGTGCTGTTCAAGCAGCATTTTGCTTCAATTTAAAAGAGCAAACAGATATTTTTATATTTAATTTTGAAATCTGACATGGGACTAAACGTGTTGTCAGTTTCCCTGTTGTCCTCAGTCATGTGACTTTTGCTCTGATGAAATCTTTACTGCTGTACTGCAAGTTGATGTGATGTCACCCCCTCCCTTTCCCCCCAGCAGCCAAACAAAAGAACAATGGGAAGGTAACCAGATAACAGCTCCCTAACACAAGATAACAGCTGCCTGGTAGATCTAAGAACAACACTCAATAGTAAAATCCCATGTCTCACTGAGACACATTCAGTTACATTGAGTAGGAGAAACAACAGCCTGCCAGAAAGCAGTTCCATCCTAAAGTGCTGGCTCCTTCTGCAATCACATGACCAGGCAAAATGACCTAAGATGCACCTACACACCAATATTTTTTGTATTTCTTCGTATAAGTGTTTTCTGTATAAAGGGACCTAAGTGCCACAGATCGTGTCATGCAGACATGTATCACTGACTTTTACAACATGTGATCGCCTCTCTTTTTCTCCCACCACTAAAAAATGAGAGGGAGGGATCAAATCACCTGGGACAACAGCAGACACGAAGACCTTGTTGACTGTTACCCTTTTCTCCTGGGTCACATGGCAGACTCCCCAGACAAACAAGGGAAAGTTGTAGTCACCACTATATTTTAAAATCATTAGGCGGGGGTGCAATGAGGGTGTGACCACAAAATACATATAGTCAACTACAAGAGTCCTCTGCACTCAACCCATTATCAATATATTTAAGACAGAGACATTTTGTGCTACTGCTACTGAAAAATGCCTTACCCTTTAAACAACACAGGGATTGTTTGTCCATATATTACAATATATTTAAGCTGAACAACTACATCACAGTCATCCCTTCCCAACTATAGTCAGGTGATCCCACTGGTGTCTAATAAAAGGGCAGCCAAGTATGGAGGTTTACTTTGAAAGCAGCAAGTAAGTTGCAGGTAAAACTTAGTCCCTTTGTAAAATGTATAATGAAGCAATTGAATTCTTAATGAATCAGATGAAAATTAAGGCCAGATATGGGATGACTTTGACGTGGTTGTTCAGCTTAAATATATTGCAATATATGGACAAACAATCCCTGTTTTGTTTAAAGGGTAAGGCATTTTTCAGTAGCAGTAGCACAAAATGTCTCTGTCTTAAATATATTGATAATGGGTTGAATGCAGAGGACTCTTGTATTAGACTCCCCAGACATTCAGTCTCCCCGCAAGCAGGTAAGGGGCACACAAACACTTTTCTTATGTAACATATTTACTTTATGGGGTACACAATGCACAATTTGCCACATATACGTTCTACATTCTGTATTGTTCTGTAAACCAATGCATGCTGGGTTTCTAATATAAACTTGGATATGTTTTGGCATTTATACACACAGGGGCACATTTACTTAGGGTCGAATATTGAGGGTTAATTAACCCTCGATATTCGACTGTCGAAGTTAAATCCTTCGACTTCGAATATGGAAGTCAAAGGATTTACCGCAATTCGTTCGATCGAACGATCGAAGGAAAAATAGTTTGATCGAACGATTAAATCCTTCGATCGAACGATTTTCCTTCCACCTTCCCCATAGGCTAACATTGCACCTCGGTAGGTTTTACTTGGCGAAGTAGGGGGTCGATGTTTTTTTTAAAGAGACAGTACTTCAACTATCGAATGGTCGAATAGTCAAACGATTTTTAGTTCAAATCATTCCATTCGAAGTCG
The DNA here is from genome assembly GCF_017654675.1 of Xenopus laevis. Lineage (NCBI taxonomy): Eukaryota > Metazoa > Chordata > Amphibia > Anura > Pipidae > Xenopus > Xenopus laevis. Next base: position 131,767,081 of record NC_054387.1, on the reverse strand, counting down.
TAGTCGAAGGTTGAAGTAGCCAATTCAATGGTCGAAGTAGCCCAAAATACGTTCGAAATGTTCTTCTATTCCTTCACTCGAGCTAAGTAAATGTCCCTCACAATGTTTTATCTTTAAACTCTAAAGACACATAGAAGATGAAATGCTGTATAAAAACAAGTTTTGAGGCAATTTTCAGACATTTCTTAGACATTGTTGTAAAGATTCACCATTTGGTAGTTTGGAGTTGAAAGGCAGAATTTATGTTTTGCAATTAGTTATGGGGTTAACTTAGTGGGTTTTATAACACACAAAAAGTAGGGTTTAACCATGAAAATTCCAATGGAATATTTTCATTCTGGGGTCTTTATATGACTCATACTTTAGTAATCCTATGCATATAGAGCATCTAACTGTTGTACACTGACATTCATATTTAGCATTATGTGTTGTACCTTAGATCATATGGCCACATTCATGGTGTATGCTGGGGACCAACTCCCTTTAAGAATTGCAATGCCTTCAGAATATGTCCCCATTTGCAGTGTACAGGCCAACAAGAGAGCCTCCCTGTAAATTCCCTGTGAATTGGGAAGCCCTAATGTTGCATCCACACATTGCCAGGATTTTGTTCCTGAAGTACAAGCCTCAAGTTGCAGCCAGTTTAAAACACTTTTGGGTATGTGAAAGCAAGGGCACGCATTGCGGAATTCTTCTGACCAATCCCTGTGTGATTGTCAGGACATGTGGGGATTTGATTTGAACCCTGGTTTGGTTTACATGTGCTTGTGTCTCCTCCTCCAATCTCTTTAACATCATGTGCCTGTAGTTATGGAATTAAGCCAGTCCCTTGCTCCCTCCTACTGTATAATCATTGAACTTAAATCTGTGATCTTGCCCCCTTGTTCCTGCTTCAGTGCTGTACCTGAGTTGCTGCCTCGCCTGTTTTCCTTGTTCTTATTGATTATTTCTTTTCCCTGTTTGACCTCGACCTGCTCCACATACATCTAGTGTACTGCCTGCCTTGAGACCCAAACCTTTTACACTGACATACTTGTTATCGATATTGCTAGTGACCTCCATATTAACTCCCTGACACCCTGTCACACCATTATTCCATTAAGTTCTCTCTACCACCCTCATTGCCTTCCATATCATGTGCTCAAACCCAAGCTGGCATTGTCCTGTCAACTTGATATTTACCATTTTTCCATTGTATTTCTATTTCTGCTAGAGGGGCCAGAAGGTATAGGGGTCCCATAGGGACATTAACAGATAAACAGTTTTATTTTTTTTAAATAATGTATTTCTAAAGTTTATAAGTGACCTAAAAGAACCTGGTTCTGAGGCCTAGTAACTTCTAATTATGCCTCTGTATTTAAAGGCTAGCCCAACCACAATCTTTTATAGTTTTGTTCCTATTGGCGGGCAGACAGTGACGTATGGACCAGACACTTAAAGGGATACTGTCACGGGAAAAAAAAAAATTCAAAATGAATCAGTTAATAGTGCTGCTCCAGCAGAATTCTGCACTGAAATCCATTTCTCAAAAGAGTAAACAGATTTTTTTATATTCAATTTTGAAATCTGACATGGGGCTAGACATATTGTCAATTTCCCAGCTGCCCCTGGTCATGTGACTTGTGCCTGCACTTTAGGAGAGAAATGCTTTCTGGCAGGCTGCTGTTTTTCCTTCTCAATGTAACTGAATGTGTCTCAGTGGGACCAGGGTTTTTACTATTGAGTGTTGTTCTTAGATCTACCAGGCAGCTGTTATCTTGTGTTAGGGAGCTGTTATCTGGTTACCTTCCCATTGTTCTTTTGTTTGGCTGCTGGGGGGGGGAAAGGGAGGGGGGTGATATCAGTCCAACTTGCAGTACAGCAGAAAAGAGTGACTGAAGTTTATCAGAGCACAAGTCACATGACTTGGGGCAGCTGGGAAATTGACAATATGTCTAGCCCCATGTCAGATTTCAAAATGTAATATAAAAAAAATCTGTTTGCCCTTTCGAGAAATGGATTTCAGTGCAGAATTCTGCTGGAGCAGCACTATTAACTGATTAATTTTGAAAAAAAAATTTTTTCCCATGACAGTATCCCTTTAAAGATGTAAGAGGTCATTTACACCTGCAAGTTTAGTGAATGAAGTGCAATCACCATGTTTTTCCCTTAATGAAGCATTTTTCCACTAAGCAAAGGGCATTGCATTGCGCCCAATGCATCATAATTAATTTCATTGCACTTACTTTTCAACATTAATTTCACCGAAAGTTTCTGAAGTCTGCCAGCCTGGTGCTCGACATGAGTGAAGTGTGCAACCAGTTCTTTGGATGTGGACCTTGGAGCTACTGCCTGGTCCACAGGTTCCTCCGTGCCAATAGTGATGGTCTTCTTTAGGGATGTAGCGAACTGCCGATTTGGTGTTCGCGAACGCCGTTCGCGAACACCGGCAAAAAATGCGAACGTTCGCGGACAGTTCGCGAACTTCGAACACCCGCTAAAATCGTTCGAATCGAACGATCGAAGGATTTTAATCGTTCGATCGAAGGATTTTCATTCGAATCGAACGATCGAAGCCATTAGATCGAATGCTTTTCATTCAATCGAATGCTTACAATCGTTCGAACGAATGGAAATCGTTCGATTTTTAGCGGTCGAAGGAATTCGAATGGTCGAATGGTCGAACGACTTGTATTCGAATCGAACGCGAACTCAAAATGCGAACGTTCCCAAACGTTCGCGAACATTCGGCGGACGCGAACGGTCGAAGTTCGCGCGAACTAGTTCGCGGGCGAACAGTTCGCTACATCCCTAGTCTTCTTCCAACATTAGAGTTTTATTATAAAATATATATATTTTTTGCACTAAATGTACCGTATATACTCGCGTATAAGCCGAGATTTTCAGCACCAAAATGTGCTTGAAAATCCTACCTCGGCTTATATGCGGGTCAGCTGCCTTACCGGTGAATTTGTAGGCCCGCAACCCATCCATGGGACCCCGATCCTAAGGAGCCAACAAGGAACATCCCCCTCCCAGCCAGAAACACGCCGCGAAGAAAAGCGCAACAGCGCAAGGAGTGTGTGTCACGCTGCTGGTGGTGCGCACGCTGACGTCATCAGCTCAGCGACAACTCCGGGCCGTAACAACTCCGGGCCGGCCCCCCGCAAAAAAACTTGGAGGGGCCCGGCGCCGGCTGCAGGAAGCAGTATCCCCGGCTCTCCCCTTCTGGCTGCCAGCATCTCCGGGCTGCCCCTACCACAGCGATAGATTAAACTTTGAAGGGGCCCAGCAGCAGAGAGCAGCTTCCCCTCCCACCCACTAACAACTCTTTGAAGGCGATCAGCGTCTACTACAGGGAGCAGCTTCCTGACTCTCCCCTCCCATTGGAGCAAATTTACTGGTAAGGCAGCTGTCTTCTTAATATATCTATTTCATCTACCAGAGGGTTTTTTTATCATTGTACTATGAATTAATGTTTTAAGCATCATGGCTTGATTTTTAACATTAAACCGACTGTTTGATATTTCTGAGACTTTTCTGAGTTGTGTCTAGGCTTATACTCGAGTCAATAAGTTTTTCTGGTTTTCATAGGTAAAATTAGGTACCTCGGCTTATACTCGGGTCGGCTTATACACGAGTATATACGGTATTATTATGTCTGGGACAAATACTGCTTTTTTTCTGATAATGGTGATTTTTTTATTTTATTTGAAAATACATTTTATTTTGTTATTAATTTTGTAGGGTTTTCTTGATTCATGTCATAAACATCTACAAATGCATTCAAGATTTTGTTCTATAAAATAAACATCATACGTAACAATTAACATTTTTTTATAACGATCAAACAAATGTACTTGCTTTTTATTATGTAGCAAACAGTAACGTGAACATTGGTTATGCCAAGACTTTGCTTACAATGCTTCATAAAAAAAGAGCATAACATCTTGAACACAAAAGATTTTCATAATATGTAGAAAAAAACCTACAGTGGTCCTTTTCCCATTACCTACTCAAGGTGACAGTAAGAGGAAGAACACAGCGAGGCTTGAAGGTGGAAAACCAGACCCTATAAATGTGAAATGGCAGAAAAGTCCTGTTCCTTGGGTGTTTATTAGGTGGAGTAGGGAGGAACAGGGAACGAAGGATGCCTTCAAGGCAGCTCTATCTACCAGGCAGATCACAACTCAGCCACACCCTCCTCCTAGGCTAAACACACCTCCCCCAGCTGATTGGTCAGTACACTCTAGCATTGCTTTCAATGAAGTTGTCAGATATGGAGTGTGTGATGTCATCTGCTCTTCCCTTTGATAATGTGCTGTGTGATGTCATCTGCTTATTAGGTGTCCTTGTAGGACCCAGCTTTGGTTTTGGGTTTGTCAATATACAACAAACAACATTCAGGTTTAGAGGAAAAGGAAATCCCTGGGACATGTTTTGAGGTCAGTAGCCCTGGCATATCTTTAATATTAAGCATGCTTCCATTATTTTTTTCTAACTTAACCATTTAATTCTTCAGGTAAGTGTTGTTGTTGTTAGACAGGGGTGGAATCATGATTTGGGTATCCATTAGTCTCTATTTCTTATTATGCATGTTACATATATCATTTTTAAATACCAATTAAGATTAGTCACCTGGGACCCATACGTCCCTTAAATTCCTGGCTAGGTCTTGCAAGAAACATTGCAGTCCCCGTTTTAGTAGGCGTCAAACATGTTTAGGGCTCTGCTTTAGCCAGTCCAGGAAGTAAACACAGAAAATCGGTGGCAGATTAAGGAATGAGAGTTGCAAAGTTTGCACTACATTTTGCAATTAGAATGTTGCATTTACTGGTCTAACGATTGAAATAAATAATCTGATTGGTTGCTATGGGTTACTAGACCTGGTGAAAACTTTCCATCTTTTATTATACTACTCCTCAAATGGACATAAGTGCAAAGCTATATGTAGAAGATACCAAAGTGAATTGCATAGGATTAGGGTGCTGGATGCGAAAAGAATGTTCTAGTTTTTACTGCATGAAAAATGCCTCCTCTAGGCTTCTCAGAGCATCTTCCTTAGTCACAAAATTCCAGTCGAATGGCAATAGAGCTAATTCTGCCAAATAAGCATCTGCAAATTTTCTGTTGAATTCTTTAAAGACGTATTTCCAGTAATCAGATGACTCCTCAATTTGTGTAGGCTTAATGTCCCACTCTGTATAGATTGTTTGATATTCTTTGTAGGGATGAGATTCCCCGTTTGTTTCTGGGCTTATAAAACAAAGTTTGGTATCAACGTCAGTAGAACATATGGATGTGGTTAAATTGCCACTTGTTTTCCAGGTGCACTGAGCCAAACCCTTGGGTCTATGAGTAGATGCAAAGTGTTTCTCGTGGTCAATACCTGAAGCCTCACAGGGAACTCTACAGAATGGGCAGAATTTTAAACAACCACAGACAGACTTGAACACCACGTCCACAGGATTAAGTGTTGCCCTGGAAAGAACCGATTCAGCACTGGAAGATTTTATTTCTGATGAAATTTGTTTTTCTGTCTCAGTGACATAAAGCTCAATTCCATCTGAAAACATCTGAATATCATCTTTGATTTGAAAAATGACGACAAGAATATTATTTTGTGAAATGACCAATTCATTTCTAAGCCTCTTGCAAAATTCCTGTAAAAAGTCAGATGTGGCGAGAAGTCCTACTGATCTGAGTTCTTGGAGAACCTCTCTGACTTTCTTACAGATATCGGAAAGAATGTGTATTTGTAAAGTTTCGAGTTCTTTGGACTTTTCATACTTTTCCAGTATTTCTTTTGTTATCCATGATTTCACAAACGTCTCATACTTGTTAATATATTTTAGATACTGGTGAAAGTCTCTCTCTTCGAGCAGTTTCTTGAGCACAGCAAACTGGAAATGGCGACTACTAGAAAACTCTTTGAAATTCCCACTCAGCATCATATTGTCCCTGATTGCTTTCCCAAGGTGTCTGTTAATGTGCTCCATTAAAGCTGGCCTTAGACACAGCTCACAGAAACGTTTAGCTCTACTTTGCAGATCCTCCTTATCTTGGTGGATAAGAGTTTTAAAGCTTGTCAAATAGTAGGGTTTCAATTTTTCAAGACACAATATTGGATCGTTTTCTTGTACAAATTTGTCATGCATCACTTGAAATCTCAGGGCTGCACTTCCCAAAATAGAAAGTTTTATGTCCAACTCAAACAAATGTGTTGTGGGTAGTTTCAGAACATCTTTCTCCCTGAGTGTCTTATTGACCATGTTAAGCAATTCATGGCAATATATGCTGTCATAGCCATTTTTTTTGTTAATTTGTTCGGTAACATAATCATTACAGCTCTTGACAAGAGATTTAGCAAGCTCATCGATTTTTTTTGTAAACGTACTGGTCAAATATTTTTTTATGAAGACCAGAGGATTCTTTTTTCCAGCTATGTATTTCTTATCCATCTGGAAAGTTTGTTTTCCATAGTCAGACAAATGATTTACTTTAAGTAACTTCTCGTTTATGACAGCTGCCTTATTAACCATGTCTTTCATAAGATGTCCTAGCATCTCTTGACTGGTGTTGATTTTCTCTATTTGACACTTTGGCAATCCCGATATTGTTTCCAACCACATGGTTTCAAACATTTCATTTGCTTCTTCTTCTCCATTATTTTTGTTCTGTCTTTTGCACTTTTCCACAAGACGGCTGACTTTATCTTCGAGCAATTTTTGGTATTTGCTCTGAATCCCTTGAAACTTATCATTAAATGTTTTCCGACGAATAGTCTCTTCTAATTTATTCGATGCTGAATTCTCAAGCTCCTGCCTGAGACATTTTGTGCTTGCTAAAAACTCTTCTCGATGACGTTCAATCAAGTGGACATTTTCAGTTGGGCTCTTATAATAATCTTCTATTAATGTTAGCATATTTAATTCACCGCTCTGTATTATCTCAGATAGTTCAGTTTTTAGTCTCACATACGTTTCTGGTTGCAGTTCATCACCTGCTTGATTCTTAATTCTTGTCTCTGCCTTCATGATCCAGGTATGAATCTTCTTGCGGAAGTTCCATTCCCACTCTGAGTATTTTACAGCAAGCTTATCATATGCTTCTGCCACTAGGCTATTCTTGAAGGCAAAGATGAATTTTTCATGTTTCACTGCATTCCACAAGCTTTTTATCCATATTGTAAGTTCATTAATACTTTGAGGGTTCTGAATATCTTTATGTTGTGCCATCAGGTTAAACAAATGTTTTTTTAATGAAGAAATATTTTCGCTGTATCCTGTGTTTACAGAAGCCATGGGTGGGACACCATACCAGAGCCCTGGAATGTACCAATTGTCTTTCTCATGATTATAGGTCATTATATCACTGAAGGCAGTGATACCACTCTTTTTTTCCATCTTTGCTGCCACTTCAGTCATTTCATTCAGCTGTTCCAGCATTTTCACTCTATCTCTCATGGTCATCTCATGAGCAGATACATCACTGCAGTTGTGATGAACAAACTGACAGATCGGTTTTTTCCCGATTTCATTCATTCTAAGGAAGGCATGAGCAACAATTTGCAAAGTATCTCTCATTTCTACTATATTTTCCATGGACATGTTGATAATTGTGATATCACTTAGCCCGACCACAACAGTTGCCAGCTCATTGTCATGTTCATAGCTGTTATCCAGAGATCCAAGTTCTGGAGCCTTCAGACCTTCAGTGTCAATCACTAGAATAAAGTCACAGCCCAATTCCTTTCTGACGTTTTCTTTCACTTTAATCAGTGTCATGAAGGCTCCTCGTGTGCACCGCCCACTGGCCACAGGGAACTGCAAGCCAAACATGGTGTTCAGGAGGGTGGATTTCCCTGTGCTCTGCACTCCCAGCACAGAGATTACTCTCAATTTGCATCCCTTTCCTGTCATGTTGTCCAGCTCAGTCAAAATGTCTGTTATCCACTGCAGTGGGATGTTGGAGGCATCTCCATCTATTAGTTCCAATGGGAACCCATCCAGCAGGAATTTTGCAGCAATTTCAGGAAGTTTGCTAAACTTACTCTGGCTAACGTTGATCAGTTTGTCTCTGATAAGAGAACATTCTGACTCATAAAACTGTCCCAGTTCACGCAGAAAGTGTTCAACCCCCAAAGAACTGTCCGATATTAAAATATCTATTTTCTTCAGTTCTGCAAGGTCACTATGCCCTTTATGATAAATTTGACTGTATTTTCCATGCAAAGTTGACAAAACATCTCTAGATATTGAATCAAGAGTAAACTTCATCCATTTTAAAAAATACACCTTCTCAGTGTGAGTTAATTGGGTCATTGCCGATATAAACTTATTCATGCCATCAGGAAGGTCATGTTTGTGCTGTTCCTGATGTAGCTCTGACCGCCTTTTTTTCAGATGGCACCTATAGTCTTCAGCATTCTGATGCCCTTGTTTTTTCATTCTACAAAATTCCTTCTCTAACTGGGATAGTTCTTTCCAGAGCTGTCCTTGTAGCTTCATGTTCTTTCTCTTATACTCCACCACATCACCAATTTCATTAGTAATTCCCATGGCCAATTCCTTTGCTTTCTGAAATTCTTCAGATGTCTCATCTACCTTGATTCCAAGCTTAATAGCTACATCTGATAACTCTTCAAGTTTTGCTCTCTTACAAGAATTTTTTAAAAGGTTACTCATGATGTTTTGCAATGTTGTGACTAGTTGTGTCTCATTAATCTTTCCCTTGTTTATTATTTGCTCTGGCTTAATATTTAGCTCATGACTCAACATTTTGAGAAAACCCCTGGACTTCTTCTGTTCATGTATATCAGCACTTCGATTTATAATGAAATAGACAGTAGTCTCAAAATGTTTGCAGCTAGATAACAGTCTATAATCATTGTCAGAAATAGTCTCAGCAAATATAAACACTGCAGATGAGACTTGCATTAGGAACTGGAACTGGGTCCAGTGTGACACCAAGTTACCACGCAAATTCGTAACTGCAATGGGTTCTGGGAAAATATCAGATTTTACTTTTCCTGCAGGAAAATACCATGATATTTCTACTAATCCATTGGAGTTTGATTTTTTTATGTCTCCACATTCCATGTTGTTATGTATAAAAAAGCTATGACCTTGCTGTGCTGAGCTAAGCACTTGATTGAGGTTTTTAGATTTGGAAATTTTGTTTTGACCCAGTCTCACAAAGGAAAATATAGGCATGGATATGCTCACCACACTGTCCTCTATAAACCCCTTGGTCTCTGCTAATGAATAGGGTCTCCACCTCTTTACTATATCTCTCATTGCCCAGAGCATGAAGGTGTAGCCTGATCCATCACCAGCAGGGAGCAATAGTGGGACAGCAAATTGGCACATGCACATTTTTGATACAATCTCCTTTTGTAAAACTGGTTCAGAATTATATAGGATGACACATACAACATCAAGAGGATTCATAGAGTCTGTAGGTTTATCATCATCATCATCATCATCAGCAAAATCATCAAGATTATCAAAGGTGTCCTGCTTTGGAATACCTTCGCCAATCTTCAAACACCCTGCGTTTCTTGCTTCTTTGTTTAGGGCCATAAGTCTCCTCAGAAATGTCCAGAAAACATCTTCAGTTGTCACAGGATCAGCCTCATTGATAACGTGAAGCCCAATTTCCAAAATATTGTGGAGACTGAGCTTTGAAGTACCAAATTCATTCATAATGAGATGTGCAATTATTTCATTCCATGGACTTCTGCTTTCTGGGGTAAAACATGAAAATTATAGTTTAATAAATTGTTAAATGACAACAGTATGTCATACAAGAAAATAGGACCTTCTCTGTACCCATAGACTGTATGTTAATTTCATGAAACTTCTTTATTTCTATTTCTTCTCCTAAATCACTAGAATCTCTCACTCTCTGCCACATATAGTTTGCAGACATGAAATTACATTCACAAAATAAAGTATAAGTTCATTAAAAAATTCAATGAAAGAATTATTCGTTTTTAAGTAAATTAAGTACCACCATCACCATCAAATTACTCTCATATGCCTATATGCCTTTTTATAATTCTTTTCTTTTTTTAGTTTACAAATGGTTCCAAGAAATAGTCTATGTTCTGTTTTAAAGGTCAATTTAGAATGGAAGTGTAAAAAACCTCAAAGATGTACAGTATATTTGCTTATTTAAAAACCATGGTTGCCCCAACCATACCCAAATGGATTTGCTGAACAGGAGTCTCCAGTGTTTGCTTCTCAAAGAACTTAGAGTCATGTAATGCTACTCCCCTGGAGAATAGAGATGTCGCGAACTGTTCGCCGGCGAACTTGTTCGCGCGAACATCGGGTGTTCGCGCTCGCCGGAAGTTCGCGAACGTCGCGCGACGTTCGCCATTTTGGGTTCGCCATTGTTGGCGCTTTTTTTTGCCCTCTCACCCCAGACCAGCAGGTACATGGCAGCCAATCAGGAAGCTCTCCCCTGGACCACTCCCCTTCCCTATAAAAACCGAAGCCCTGCAGCGTTTTTTCACTCTGCCTGTGTGTGCTGAAGAGATAGTGTAGGGAGAGAGCTGCTGCCTGTTAGTGATTTCAGGGACAGTTGAAAGTTTGCTGGCTAGTAATCGTTTTGATACTGCTCTGTTATTGGAGGGACAGAAGTCTGCAGGGGTTTGAGGGACATTTTAGCTTAGGTAGCTTTGCTGGCTAGTAATCTACCTTCTACTGCAGTGCTCTGTATGTAGCTGCAGTGGGCAGCTGTCCTGCTTCTTATCTCATCTGCTGACTGCTGCAATAACAGTAGTCCTTGTAAGGACTGCTTTTATTTATTTTTTTGTTGTTTTACTACTACTACTACTACTACTATAAGAGCCCAGTGCTATTAGTCTAGCAGTGTTGGGGAGTGGGACTGGTGTGCTAATCTGCTGCTCCTAGTAGTTCAGCAGCACCAACTTTAATTTTTTTTTTTTAATATTCATTTTTTTTTTATTTTACTTTTTTTATTTTACTACTGCTGTAGTAGTGTATAAGTTGACCTTTTAGGCATTATTTGCCCTGTAGGCATTTTTTGCCCAGTGTGTTATTCAACCAACTGCCATCTAGCTGTGTGACCTTGTTCACATTCTGTCTAAATATCCATAATATTACCGTCTCCAGAAAAAACACCGGAGTGACTTTTTTCAAGCAGCCATAATATATTTTACGTAATCCGTATCCATCGCTGTAGTAGTGTATAAGTTGACCTTTTAGGCATTATTTGCCCTGTAGGCATTTTTTGCCCAGTTTTTTTGGCCGCAGCCACTGAAGCACAGAGGCCAGAAAAAATATGCCATATAAATGCTGAAAATAGTCATTTTTTGCCATACGTTGACTCAATGTATATGGCAAAAAATGACTATTTTCAGCATTTATATGGCATATTTTTTCTGGCAACTGTGCTTCAGTGGCTGCGACCAAAAAAACTGGGCAAACAATGCCTACAAGGTCAACGTATGGCAAAAAATGACTATTTTCAGCATTTATATGGCATATTTTTTCTGGCAACTGTGCTTCAGTGGCTGCAACCAAAAAAACTGGGCAAACAATGTCTACAAGGTCAACGTATGGCGAAAAATTACTATTTTCAGCATTTATATGGCATATTTTTTCTGGCAACTGTGCTTCAGTGGCTGCGTCCAAAAAAACTGGGCAAACAATGCCTACAAGGTCAACGTATGGCAGTTGTTTAAAGAGAACAGTAGATTACTAGCCAGCAAAGCTACCTAAGCTAAAATGTCCCTCAAATCCCTGCAGACTTCTGTCCCTCCAATACAGAGCAGTATCAAGCAGATTACTAGCCAGCAAACTTACTATCATCTGTCCCTGAAATCACTAACAGCTCTCCCCCTACACTATCTCTTCCAAGCACACACAGGCAGATTTTTCAGATACATTTTTGCCCTTGATCCCCCTCTGGCATGCCACTGTCCAGGTCGTTGCACCCTTTAAACAACTTTAAAATCATTTTTCTGGCCAGAAATGTCTTTTCTAGATGTTAAAGTTCGCCTTCCCATTGAAGTCTATGGGGTTCGCGAACCGTTCGCGAACCGCTCGCATTTTTGCGCAAGTTCGCGAATATGTTCGCGAACTTTTTTTCCGACGTTCGCTACATCCCTACTGGAGAACTAGAGAAAAGCTATATTAAGAACATGCACAATCCCACTTACAGAATATCTACTACCTCTTAAAGGATGAAACCCCAAACCTAAGAGCTGCAGAACATGCAAGAAAATAGTAAAATGGTGATATCAATCGGTTACATTCAAACAAAGATAGCTACCTGCATCTTTGCAGTCCTTACCTTGGATAAAATGGTCCAGGTTAGGATTGTGCTCAATCCCTGAGTCCAAAACCGTTGGTTCAGAATCATTTCGAGCTTCACAAGTTGCAGCGTTCTCCTCTGCAGCAAATAATACATGGAATGGAGTGTTGGAATTAATAGTTAATCTCATGCCAATATATTTTATGTCACAAACCCTTTGTATTTTTCATGACTAGACTGCTATGCACAAATTACTCTTCTTATGTTAATCAAATTCATAGGATAAGGAAGAGAAGATATACAGCCATCCGGACTTTTGGTAAAAGCAATGGTTTAGATATCAAAATATCAACAGAGGGTGTTAATACAGAAATAATCAATAAAATTTTTGTTGGGAATAGGAAGGAGTTAACCATCCCATAAACTATATCTCATGCCCTCTAGTCTATAAAATTAGAAGGAGGACATGGACTCCAGTCTCCAGTCTCAGTAAGAAGATAATGCCTTAAGGTCACATTCAACGGTAACACACATGTACCCAGCGTTTGGTAAGGTGTTCCTGATTTGCACTGGTGCTCCGTCCCAGGCACCCACAGTGATTAACTTCAATAGGTTGAGGATAGCAAATCAGGAAAAACAGCAAAGAAGCAGATTACCTGCTATTCAATCTTTATTGTGCATTCCACACGACATGCTTCGGGCAGCAAGGGCCCTTTCTCAAGTGTCTTGAGAAAGGGCCCTTGCTGCCCGAAACATGTCGTGTGGAATGCACAATAAAGATTGAATAGCAGGTAATCTGCTTCTTTGCTGTTTTTCCTGATTTGCTATCCTCAACCTATTAATGCCTTAAGGTAACTTGATGCTTTGTGAAGTTGGGTAGTTCTTGTTAAAGTACACTCCAAAAGTCTGAGCTAGTGAGAGCAAATTAATGCTCCACTGAGGAGGCTAAGTGCAGGTGACACTCAACAAGTTGGTAGGATTCAGAGAAATCTTAGTGTAGTCCCTTAGAGCGCCCTTTTATGATCTTGGTACACTGGGAGCAGACACCTGTGAGTAACACCCACTGTAAACTCATGTGTTATTGTGCCACATATATTGATGTACAAAGGAAGCACCTTTCTCTTCAGTAAATTTACTGTTCCTGGTTAAGAACTACTAGTGCCCAAGCTTCTTTGTGAAAGTGAATATGCTGAGAGTTCAGATTTAAGAATTAAGCAAGTAGACCCTTCCTCCAATAATTCTCCAAGGCCCAGGTTGAAGAGTTGAGGAGCCACATGTAGCAGTGCTTTTCCCTTGGGAGCAGCCGAAAAAGTACTCCCAAGTATCTATCATGCTAGTTCCACACTGGACTGTTTCTTGGCCTGGATATAAACACAGTCCAAGAAACAGCCCCTCTGCTCACCCCCGCTTGTGAGTTTCTCAGTACTGACAGGTATGGTGATACAACCAGTAAAATGTTATGCTAGCAATTCTACCTAACCATCTGGACAAGTCTTAGATACGGTGAAACCTATTAAGGAAGGAAGTTGGGAAAACTGTCATAATGTAAAACGGGCAGTTAATACATAAGTAAAAAAAAGAGAGGAGAGGCTGAATGGGCTTTAGGATTAGCCCTTACTGAGAGAGAACATAGAACTGTGTAAAGGGTATGTACTGAAGTTAGATTGTTAGTTAGTTGCTGAAGGTCCTACACGCAAGTCCTTGAAAATAACAATATTCTGGTCCGAAGCACTAATTTTCACTAATTTCACTGAATTAAGCATCCACTTTAGGCTTCAGATCCCCACAGAGATTCTGGGTGCAATACATGGTACAGTATATATCTGCTAATTCCATTTTCTGTGTAATAATAAAACAGTTCCTTGATCTGAAGCTAAGATATAATTAATCCTTATTGGAAGCAAAACCAGCCTATTGGGTTTATTTAATGTTTACATGATTTTCTAGTAGACTTAAGGTATGAAGATCCATATTAGATCCATTATCCTGAAAACCCCAGGTTCTGGGAATTCCGAATAACAGATCCCATACCTGTATTTTAAAAACCATAAAAAACAAATAATAAAAAAGTTGCTTAGACTAGGCCCATCCAACATAGTAAAAGGTAAATCAGTGTATACAATAGAGGAGTCTGAGTTCCCAGACTCACATCATAGCTGCACTGTTGGCTCAGCTCAATCTAGTCAGTGGCTGACTCAGGATATGGTTCATAAAGATTTACTAAAAATTAATGTGAACAAGATGCCAGGGCCAGATGGCATACACCTACTGGTTTTAAGAGAGCTTAGTTCAGTTTTAGTCTGGCCTCTGTTTCTGATTTTCTCAGACTCTCTTTCATCTGGTATGGTTCCTATGGATTGGAGGAAAGCTGATGTCATTCCTATATTTAAAAAGGGATTACGATCTCAGCCTGGCAATTATAGGTCAGTAAATTTGACATCTATGGTGGACAAATTTAAAGGCTTTTTAAGGGATCACATTAAAAAAGTTGTCCTTATAAATTGCATTATAAGCAGCAATCAGCATGGCTTTATGAAGGATAGGTCATGTCAGAAAAATTTGATTGCTTTTTATGATGAGGTAAGTAAGATGCTGGACAGTGGGGGGGCAGTAGATGTGATCTATTTGGATTTTGCCAAAGCGTTTGATACTGTACCCCACAAACGACTGCTTTCTAAACTAAGGTCTGTTGGGCTTAATGAAGTCGTTTGCACATGGATAGGAAACTGGCTACAGGATCGGGTACAGAGGGTGGTTGTTAATGGGACACTCTCTACTTGGAGTAAGGTTCTTAGTGGGGTCCCCCAGGGCTCAGTATTGGCTCCACTTTTATTTAACATGTTCATTAATGACTTAGGGGAGGGTATTGTAAGTAATGTATCAGTGTTTGCAGATAACACAAAATTATCCAGCCCAATTAATTCCATCCAGGATGTGGCACTTGCATCAGGATCTTGACTAACTGGCAATCTGGGCAGCTAAGTGGCAAATGAGATTCAATGTTGATAAATGTAAAGTCCTGCACCTGGGATGTAACAATATCCACTTATACCCTTAATGGGACTGCACTAGGCAAATCCATAATGGAGACGGAGCTTGGAGTCCTTGTAGATGATAAACTTGTCTGTAGCAAGCAATGCCAGTCAGCAGCATCAAGGGCAAATAAGTTCTTGAGTTGTATTAAATGGGGCAGAGAGTCACGGGAGGAGGGGGTCATTCTTCCACTGTATAGAGCACTTGTAAGGCCCCA
This sequence comes from Xenopus laevis, assembly GCF_017654675.1. NCBI lineage: Eukaryota > Metazoa > Chordata > Amphibia > Anura > Pipidae > Xenopus > Xenopus laevis. The sequence continues at coordinate 131,751,564 of NC_054387.1, read as the reverse complement.
TCTAGAATATGCCGTACAGTTTTGGTCTTGGTTACAGTGAGAGCTGTGAAGATGTGGAATTGTCTCCCTGAATCAGTGGTACAGGCTGATACATTAGATAGGTATAAGAAGGGGTTGGATGGTGTTTAGCAAGTGAGGGAATACAGGGATATGGGAGATAGCTCATAGTACAAGTTGATCCAGGGACTAGTCCAATTGCATCTTGGAGTCAGGAAGGAATATTTTTCCCGAATTGGAGAGGATTCAGATGTTTTTTTTGCCTTCCTCTGGATCAACTGGCAGTTAGGCAGGTTATATATAGACTTAAAAGGTTGGACTTGTATTGTGTATGTTTTCAACCCAACTTACTATGTAACTATGTAAGATAACTTCTCCCTTTTAAAACTGGACATAGGGAATGAAAGTGCAGTGAAAGTGAAAACAACTAATGTGACATACAGATCTGGAATCAGGTTTGACAAGCCTGTTAATCAAGTGCAAATTGTCTCAGAATATCATTCTCCACTTCATACTAAAAGTTAGCTCAAAGGTGAACAACCCCTTTAAAAGATTCCAATCATTTCAAAGTTATGTGTAAATGCAGTTGCCGTTGAAAGTAGTATTTGTTTATCTTTTTCTGTTCTCTGCATGTGAAACGATGGAACACGAGTCGGTCCTCGTTAAGGTCTGTTAATCGTCTTTAATTAATTGGCTTGCAACATTTCAGAAGTCATGAGTAGTGCTGGGCGAATAAATTCGGCAGGTGCAAATTCACTGCAAGATTCTGAGATTCGCTGCTGCGAAAATTTGCATCCAAAAAATATTGGCCTCACATCTGAATAGGCGTGCGCATAAAAATTGCAGCGCGTCAAAATTATTCAGACGCCTATTGACTTTGTTGTATTTGGACAAAATTGGGGCGCGTATAAAAATTGATGCTTGCGTAGAAATTGATGCATGTCCAAATTATTTTGACGCCCATTGACATCAATGAGTTTAGCACATTTTTGCCGAAGCGAAACGGGACAAATTCGCCCATCACTAGTCATGAGCACAGAGAATGTAAATTTACTTTCATAATAATCGATTCGAATTTTTCTTCCCCCATGCAATACAGATTTCTTGTAGTAGCGTCTGTTTAGCTATTTGACCTATTTATTACAGAACTAGAAATATACAATTCTGAACTCATTTTGATCTTCTGAAGAATATAAATATACAGGTATAAATAATATAGAAAAATGAACATCTTCAACTTAAGCAATAGCTGTGAAGTGGCTATGAGTCTGGCTACCAACCTAATATTGATATTGTTTTTTAATAAATGATTAATTCTGTTTCACCGTAACAATATTGTCTGAGCCATAATAACAATCAGCCCTTAAGCACTGAACATACACAAACGCCCCTCTGAGTTTTCCCAACTTACCGGCGCTCTTGTTGAGCTGCTGCGGGTCCGTGGTGCTCATTGCTGCTTGTTCTTGTCATGAAATAAATCAGGAGGACTGGTGTCTCGGGAGGGACTCTCAGCATGAAAGTGAAAGAGGTTTATTGAATTTCTATTTCTTAAAGTTGGTAAAACTCACTTGTCCAGTGATCCCATTTTTGTGTGTGTGTGTGTGTGTGTGAAGTTTTGTTTTTCATGGTACCATAGACTTAAACTGGAAATTGATTTTTTTGACCATTGAAGCCAGTTGAAAATTTTTTTGTTCCCAATGGTTTTATGCCAGTTTTTCAGCCGGTATTGTATTGTGTTGTAAAAGAATTCTGATGACTTATGACTTTTAAAACTCAAAATTCTGACTTTTAGGAGGCTATTTACCAAACTCGGGGTCAAAACTCGAATTTTTTCATGTTTTGTTTTAAACTAAAAATTTTCAAGATTTATTAAAGCTGCCTGAATCTGAAAATCCACCATCTCAGACCTACCGAAGTTGTGTAGAAGTCAATGGAAAAGGTTCCTATCCTATTTGGAAGTTTCTGTGGTCTACGCTAAAATTAGGCTGGAAATCCAACCATTTTCTGGCTTTTCAGGTAAAAATCTCAAAAATTCAGGCTTTTTCCCCAAAAAAACGTACAATTTGGGTTTTCATTCAATATTATAGAGTTTTTACCTGAACTGATTAAATCGAGCTTTTTTATTACTAAATAATGAGATATATTTTGATTTTAGTAAATAACCCTCCCAAACTCATAATTCTGACTTTTAAGGCATCTGAGCAGGTTTTATTAGACAATATTTTCATTTTTAAATGTAATAAAGCTCACAAAAAAAAGACGTGATTGCAGGAAAAGTTTGAATAGATTGGTCAAACTGGTTCAGTTTTTCAATGAACCCTCACAACTAAAAGGAACAGTAACAGCAAAAAATGAAAAAAGAGCCTAAATAATTAAAATATCCAGGATTCGATACGGTATTTGGCTAGGATTCAATCTTTTTCAGCAAGATTCGTCCGAATCCTTGTGTCTGGCCAAACTGAAGCCGAATCCTTAAAATAATGTTACTTTTCATTACACACACAAGGAAGTTGCTGGGTTGAACCCCATGTAATACTTTGTACCTTATTTTGTATACCCATTTCATTGGCCCTTGGTTGATGACCATATTCTGCATCACTGTAACAAAGTGCTTTGCAGGGGGAGGTCCTTCCTCTTTGGCCTGCAGCAGTTGATCTGGATGGATGTTCCTTTGAGCCTGGAGTTAACAAGGCCCCAGAAATGTTAGGGACAACCCCTTTAGAGAAGTCAGGGTACAGGGACCCCGTTTAGCTAGTGTGCAGGATAGCCACTGTTGCAGCACTCTCTAGAGAGAGTGAGTTAGTGAGCATTAGTTAGCAAGAGCAGCTTTAAGCTCCTGCAAGGAGGATAGAAGGGAGTAGGTCTCCCCAGGCTCTGCTTTGCCTGTAGTGAAGGGACCACAGTACTGACAAGGGAATCAGGTTATTGTTCTATCCCTGTGCCACGTCTGCTGTAGGGATCTGGGCCACATGAGGTACTGACAACCTGGAAGGTGTTTACTTTCAACATACTGTGTTATTTATGCTGTGTTTGTTACATCATTGATTGTACCAGTGTAGCCAGTGTAGCCTATGCTCTACCCTTCTAGTTGGCCTATTTATGCCAAAATTGTGGTTTAATATATACAGTATATTGTGCATTGGTCCCCAAGTGCAGATAAATGTCAGCAGCACAGAGCAGGTGCTGGGAATCAGTGCAAAAGGAGATGGGGAGCTACTGGAGGGCATCTTCAGAGTCATAGATCTTCCCTAAAGGCTATGGGCTTGTACAGCAGCCCAGAACATGATATGATGTAAAATATCTTACTAGTGCTTATTCCTTATGGATCGTGCCTGGCAGTTCCATTGCATCATTTGTGCATGTGTCTAAGCCTCGGGTCCCTGGTGCACATTTCTGCAAGCTTTGGCATGTCTTATCCATAATAATATGAGTCTTGACTCTGTGCCTGTGCTCTTTTTCCTATTTTACAGATGTTTGCCATTCACTTCAGTGCTTGGTTATTGAAAAATAGTTATTGCATGAAAAAATAGGAATAAAGGACATCTAGTAAAATTATGGTGAGGCTCAAAGGGTATATCTATATACCTTCAATGCATAATTCAGAGCCTCATACAAATACTCATTCAAAAGCTATTCAAAACACGAACAATATATTTTATTATGACATAAAAAAACCAAGCCTAATGCGTTTCGCTCCTAGTGGGGCACTTATTCGTCGACTGCCTATGAATAAAACTAGGCACAAAACGCATTAGGATTGGTTTTTCACATCCAAATAATTATATTTTAACTTTGTGACTTTCTTCTGAATATTTGTACGAGGCTCTTATCAGTCTCTCCCTACTTCACTAGGTATGTGTCCCAATGGCAGGAGGATTTTGTTTGTATGAGTTGCTGGTGGGCTTTCTCTTGACTATTGATTCATGAATCTGGAGTAATTCTAGTCTATTTCCGAGAAGTTAAACAACACCATGGATCAGAGTAAAATTCAAGCTATTTCACGTCAAAACACGGAATTGTTCTGACCTACAGTAGTTTGTTTTTCTCTGCAAACTTCTAGTTTGCTGTATTTCATGAAACACTAGGGGACCCATTTATTAAACCTCAAATTTTTCTAGACAAGTTTTTAAAGGGGAAAACTCAAATATTTGTAGGGAATAAACCTGTAATTTTAGAAATTTATTATACCCCAAAGCTGCTAAAAATCCAGAAACACTCCATCGTATACCTGCCAAGGTCATGTAGAAGTCAATGGTAGATGTTCCTGAAGATGTTTCTTGACCTCATGATCTGCGCTGGATAATCCAATAAAGTTGTGGTTTTCATCCCATAATCCGAAAAAATTGAGTTTTTGCAGCAACAATTCGATAAAGTCGATTTTTAGGAGCGGCAATCATACGATACGAATTGACGCTCGATTTTATTGCATTTTTTAATTGCATAAAAATTATTTATAAATGAGTTCAATTCATGGAAGGGAGTTTGGTCGACTTAAATTGAAATTAATTTGAATTTTAGTAAATAAACCCCATGTTTTTCTTATGATAGCAATACAATTTATTGTCCAACTGATAAATGTACCATTGGAAGCTTTCAAAAATATCTCTTCATCAGGCATGTGACATTTTCTAAAGCAATTAACACAAACCAAGAGAAGGGAGACTTTACTGGTTGAACATCTTCTTCATTCCACTGAGTTCATTTGATAAATAGAATATTATTTCCTTATTTACAGTTAGGGCGTAATTCATTTTTGCCTGGCAAACTGGTAGAACAGGAAAAAAAGGATGTGGTTAAACTACTGATACCAACTGTCACGCGAAGGATCAGAAAATATATTTTTAATATCTAGGGTTGGCAAAAATTACATTGATTGTCATAGGTGTTAATATTATAACATTGACTATTAGCATACAGAGTTATTGTGCATGGATTATTTGTCAGTGCAGCCACATGATGGTTGATACAAATACCGGATGTACCGGTCATGACTGATCATTTTGCTACCCCAAGGGCCCCCACCCTTGGGGTAGCAAAAATTCCTCCACCCACTGCCGATCTATCCCTACCCAGTTCCTTACACATTTAGCCACCCTTCGTTGTAACATCCTGGCTGGAGTTGAACCAGCGATCTGATATTTTCATGATATCTGCATTACCTCTACTCCCCAACCTTTTGAAACCATAAGCAACATTCAGAAGTAAAAGGAGTTGGAGAGCAACACAAGCATGAAAAATGTTCTTGTGGTGCCGAATAAGCAACATGTTGATCTCCAACCCTTAGATGTTGCTCCCAGTGGCCTCAACGCAGGTGTTTATTTTTAAATTCCAGGCTTGGTTGCATAAAAAACAGAAGTACTGCCAAACAGAGCCTCAATGTAGGTTGATAATCCAAATAGGGGCTACTAAATGGCCAATCACAGCACTTATTTGGCACCACAAGAACATTTTTCATGCTTCTGTTGCTCTCCAACTCCTTTTACTTCTGAATGTTGCTCACGGGTTCAAAAGGTTAAGGATCCCTGGTCTAGGTCATGGTATATCTGTAAAGATAAGTCAAATCAACTGGACTTTTTTTTCCCTTGAAGACGTTTCACCAGTCATCCAACTGGCTTTCTCAATTCAGAATTGACTGGAAATACTTCATCATTAGTTGTGGCTGTCCTAGCAGAATATCCTTTGAATATGGTTTACCTTTGAATTAGAGATCAAAAAATCTACAGCCAGACCATACTATTCACAAATAAATAAAGTATTTCCATAAGTTTTTCGATAAGATCTTTCTTCAAATGTTGAAGATCTGTTATGAGGATGAACTTTTTTGGACACACAATAATGCCGTCCACTTCAGTACATGTTATAGCCCATATTTCTTGAAGTTTGAGCACAATGACCTTGTAAAGAAAAAGGCACAAAACAGACCTCAGTCAAAAACAATTCTGCTTAAAAAGTTATTTTATTAACAAAACAAATCTTACTTGTGGTACAAAATCCTAATGCGTTTTGTGCCACTCCTTAATCATAGACATAGGAGGACTATAACCCGCATACCTGGGAAAAAGAAGACTCAGAAAAGCCTAAAAAGTGGTTGCGGCCAAAATAGTGCAGCACCCACACCCTGCCTTTTTGTTTTTTTGTCTATTTTGTGCCCCTGAGGAAGACCCTTAAGGTCGAAACGCGTTGGGCTCCTTGTTTCTTTATTATTTTTGTATAATTTTTTTGTATTTTCTTTATTTTTTTGTAATTATTTTTTTTGATAATTTTCTTGATATTGGGTGTGCTATCCATTATGTTGTGCATTTCCACACCCTGCAAGGACTGAAAACCTGCCACATCCCATTGTCAGGTCTCCCCACTGAACAAAGGCAATGGCAATAGCTTTATTAAAGGAATTCCCCCTTTTGCAAGTATTCCACCTCCTAAGCGGTGGCAAGGAGGTACAGACACCCAGGCAGGGTCCTAGTATTAAGTACTAATAATACTTGCCTCAGCTCAGATTTTTGGGCAAAGTGATGACCCAGACGCACACTCTTATGAGACCCCAGGAGCTGTTGGATTGTGGCTGCAACAGGGGGTCCGGAGGGGGGGGGGTGGGGGGAGGAAACCCCAGTGGGCCTCGGACCCTCCATTCCAATGCTGAAAAAAATATGTTTACAATGGAAATACTGTAATATTTGCTTTGTGCATATTTGAAAACCTACAAAAGATATTTTGTGACTGATCTACAACATTTCACATTTTTGCTTCAGTCAGGGGCAGTGTATGCAATACAACTTGTTTAACCTGTAATAATTCACCCCAACAACATTCCAGCAGAGCTTACAATCAAGACCGACACAAAATTATAATTCATGGCAAATGAACAACAACGCATCGCAAAAAAAATAAATAAAATACAAATATGTCCTAGGACTCTCATTATATTGACCCATTGGCGACTTATGGGATCCGTTGAGACCCAGTTTCCAGAAAGCTCTGAATTACGGAAAGGACGTCTCCCATAGACTCCATTATAATCGAATAATGCAAATTTTTAAAAATGATTTCCTTTTTCCGTGTAATAATAAAACAGTAGCTTGTACTTGATCCCAACTAAGATATAATTAATCCTTGGGATCGTACGATTCCCTGTGCACACAAACATACCAAACAAACCATACTTGTTAGGTGACACGAGCCAATGAACAGACAGAGATCTGTCTTTCGCTTCAACACTTCTTCCTGTTACAGTTAGAGTTATAGTATTTCTGGTCAGGTGATCTCTGAGGACCATCTCGAAATGGTGGTTCAAGGCAAGAGATGAAAAAGGGCTTCTTAAATATATAGACCAGTTTGGTAAGATTCTTTAATATGCCATTTAATTTGATATAAATCTGTTGCTTAAGTATTCATTTTGGGGGTATAGTTTTCCTTTAAAGTTTATATGATTTTCTATTAGACTTAAGGTTGGCATACACGGGCGTATAAAGCTGCCGATATCGATCGTTCAGACTAATCTGGCCGTGTATGGAGGCGTCCGACGGGTCTTTCCAATCGATATCTGGACACGATATAGATCGGGAAGGTTTGATTTTTCTCCCGACCAACCTGTCGCAGCCCATTACGCTAGTCGTAATCCAATTGTTCGACCATAGGGCCAACGTTCAGATTACCCCCGATATAGCCTATCGGGGAAAAAAGATCTGCTCGTTTGGCGATGTCGCCAAATGAGCGGATCTTATAGTGTATGGCCACCTTTAGGTCCGAATTTATCTCCTTATTTTCTGAAATATACTCCGACCAAATCCGCATGGGTTTTTTCCCCTTATTTATCAATATATTTTCCCAAAAAATTCCAGTGTGGGAAAAAACTCATCCAGTGTCGAACTGGGACACCAGGGGCCCACCAAAAACCCTTAGACCAGGGGCCCACCCAAACACCTTTAGACCAGGGGCCCACTCGAAGTATTATTTTCTTCCTTTACTTAGTCAACCTCTATTCTCCTATTCTCTTTTCTTTCCATACTATAACATATTATTCCATCTATTTAGCCTCTTTATTCTCATAGAAAAATGGAATGGCCATGAAACAAGCCAAATGTTTAGAAGCAGGAGGGCCCACTGATACCTTGGCCCACTGGGAGTTTTCCTGGTATCCCGGTGGGCCAGTCCGACACTGAACTCATAAAAGTCATGAAAAATCGCATGAAAATAAGAATTTTTTATATTTTTGTCCAAAAACCAAGAAATCTTCGGATTTCTGCACGAAACCGAGCGCAGATCAGGAAATCTTCTGGACTTCTCCCGTTGACTTATATACAACCTTGGCAAGTCTGAGATGCCAGATTTTCGGATTCTTACTTTTTCCATCCTCGGTGTATAATAAATCACAAAAATTCAAGTTTTTTTTTTCACAAGAAATATGATTTTACAGTAAAAAAAAACTAAAAAATTTTGAGTTTTTGGTATTTGGACTTCAATAAATAACCCCCTAAAAGTATACAAGTTACGGTAATATCCATTATCCAGAAAACCCTAAATCCTGAGCACTGTGGATAACAGGTTATCCATTATCTATTATACAGGTTATAGGTGGATCTAGTGAGCAGTGTAAGTAATAAAACCTCACTGGCCGCAAAATCAGGTGAAAGATAATGTTTTATTATAAACCCTGAGCATCAAACTGTTATATGAGTGATCACATTTTATCTTATCCCACCTATTTGATGGTGCGCTTATTATAATAATCAGAATGGGTTTTAATAAAGATGTGAGATATGATAGAACAAATACAATGTGAAGCTGGTCACACCCTCATACATAAAAGGGAAAGTGAAAGGGAAAAGTGAATTTGCTTTTTTCCTTTATTCTCTCTGTCTCGTCCTCCGCTGGGCTGCTCATACTCGGCTCCACTGGGAAGAGAAGGGGAGATTACTGAATTCTCTAGGGGTAAGATCATCTGATCCTGAATCCTTTTCATCATAGAACGGACCGGGACTCTGTTAATATAGTTGGGATACAGCATCTAGTTGTTAGATCTATGCCAATTGCTGGGATTGAGTTTTTATTTATGCCATTTTTAGATCAAACAGAAAAATAAGAGCCAGCTCACAGCTCAGATCAGTAGAGGCAAGGGGTGGTTCCCCTTTAAGTCAACTTTTAGGGGCAGATTTGTCAAGGGTCGAATTTAGAATTTCTAAAACTTTGAATTCAAAAAGACCAACCGAAATTAATTCGAAGGCCCGTTTTTGATCAGATTCAAGACATACGAATCAAAGTAATAGCGCATTCGATTAAAATCAATTTGAAGTTTTCCAAAAAAAAACTTTGATTTTTCAAAGTTCCCCTATTGACTCCAAATAGGTTCTAGGAGGTCCCCCATAGGCTAAAACAGCAATTTGGATTTGCGGTGAATTTCGTCATTTTGGCACCTGTTTCGCAATATTGCTACAAAAATTGGCAGACGAAAAAAAGTTGTGCATGGAAAAATTGTCATGCATCAAAATTTTGATGTCCATTGACTTTAATGGATTTGGATAAAAAAGTGGTGTGGGTAGAAACTGGTTTTTTTTTACACCCATTGACTTCAATGCATTTTGCATATTTCTTGCCGTTTTGCCCATCACTAATCCCAGAATAATGTAAATCTGTAAGGGGCAGATTTATCAAAGGTCGAGGTGAATTTTTGAAATTTGAATTTTGAGCTATTTTTTGTGTATGACTAGGGTATAGTCCAAATTATATTTGAATTTGAAAAAAATTTGAAAATTCGAATATTGAAATTTATCATGTACTGTCGCTTTAAAATTTTGACTTTGACCATTCGCTGTCTAAAACCTGCCGAATTGCTGTTTTAGCCTATGGGGGGCCTCCTAGAACCTATTTGGAGTCAATTGGTGGACTTTGAAAAATCAAAATTTTTTTTGGGAATAACTTTGATTCGAATTCAATCTAATGCGCTATTCCTTCGATTTGAACGATACAAATTAGGCTAAATACGGACCTATTCGATCAAAAACTGACCTATTTGACAAAAAAACGTAGACTTAATTTCGGTCTGGTCTTTTAGAATTCGAATTTTGACGTTTTTTTCAATTCGAAATTCGACCCTTGATAAATATGAAGGTTGAGGCATGCTGGGAGCTGTAGTCCAACAACATCAGGATTAGATTCTTAAAGCAATATTGCCCAATATTACACCAGCTCTCCAGAGCCAGCATTTGCAGTAATATGCAAAATAATTCTCCAATGAGAATCCCAGCTGATCTGTATCAATCTGACTCCATGTTCTTTGTTCCTGCAACTGGAGTTGGAAGCTTTAAGTCCAGTTTCCCAGCACTGAACAAGGTTGTCCTTTATCCCCATATCTCATTCCAGTGTCATATAATGAAGAATAAAATGACATAATTATCTCTATATGTAACATAACAACAAGATGTCTGACATAGTGCTGGGAATCAGCGTTCTCATTGGTCACTTCTTTTGCTTTTATAATGATCTGCAGCATTCTCATTGGTCACTTCTTTTGTATTTATAATGAAGTGTTTCATCAGTAGAATTCTCATTGGTGAATTTTCTTGCATCTATAATTATGTTTTTCATCAACTTCTATAGAAAACTAGGGGGGGGTTTGGGATCTTATTAAAGTTGGGTTTTCCAGGTTCTGAACTGCTTTTGCCTCTTGATTTGGACTTGATATTAATTTATCTGGCACTGCTGATTATCCTATGAGCAGGTTATTGAATTGTGGATGATGGGAAGGTACTTCAACAGCAGTAAGTGACTACACATCTCTGTGTTAGGTTTTTGTTAAAAAAAAAAAAAGCTGATTACATTAATAGATTTAATGTCTTCTTTTTACAGGCTGGGATATGAACATCACACCCTACACACTATGGGGGTTATTATCAGTTCTAATTATTATTCTTTTAGTTATTATCATTTTCTTCGTCCATAAACTTCTCGGTAAGTACATGGCAAAATGCTTTTATTTTTTTAAAAAACAACAAATGATACAAATAGGACTTTGGGCTCTTTGGGCATTTTTACAGATGGACATTGTAGGGCAACACTTATTTCATGATGCCATGTACCTTATAGACTATTTGATGAAGTATGTGGGGGCAGGAATAATTATTATTATATACAACCCCCGTAAGCACTTATTGTTAGTGGCCAGACCCTCTAAAATATTAGAGGAAATTATAATATTAGTTAATTAGTCAAATAATATTACAGGTATGGGATCTGTTTGGAAAACTGGTATCCAGAAAGCTCCAAATTATGGAGAGGCCGTTTCCCATGAACTTAATTTTGCCCAAATAATTACAATTTTTTAAAAATAAATAAAAGTAATAATAAAACAGTAACTTGTACTTGATCCCAGCTAAGATATAATTAATCCTTATTGAAAGCAAAACCAGCCTATTGGGTATATTAAGATTTATGAAAGATCGAGGTGAATTTTCGAATGAAAAAAATTTTGAGCTATTTTTTTGTGTTCTTCTACTATTGAATAGTCCAAATTCGATTTGAATTTGAAAAAAATTAAAAAATTCAAATATCTAAATTTATCATGTACTGTCTGTTTAAAAATTCAACTTCAACCATTCGCCATCTAAAACCTGCCAAATTGCTGTTTTAGCCTATGGAGGACCTCCTAGACCTATTAGGAGTCAATTGGTGGACTTTGAAAAATCAAAGTTTTTTTGGGAAAAACTTCAAATCGAATTTGATCGAATTTGCTATCCCTTTGATTCATACGATTCTAATTCGGCCAAATACGGACCTACAGTATTCGATCAAAAACAGACCTATTTGACCAAAAAAAACTTCAACTTAATTTCGCTTGGTCTTTTTGAATAAGAATTTCGACGTTTTTCAAAAATAATACGTTTACATGATGTTCTAGTAGACGTAGGGGCAGATTTATCAAAGATCGAGATGAATTTTCTAATTTAAAAAATTTCACGTTATTTTTGTGTACTTCGACTAGGGAACAGTCCAAATTCAATTCCAATTTGGAAAAATTTTCAAATTTTGAAATTAATCATGTTCTGTCCCTTTAAGAATTCGAATTCGACTATTCACCATCTAAAACATGTCGAATTGGTGTTTTAGCCTATGGGGGACCTCTTACAATCAATTTGGAGTCATTTGATGGTCTTTTGAAAAAAAAAACATTTTCTTTGGGTGAAAAGCCTCAAATCGAATTGTATCAAATTTGATTTGAATTTGATTTGAATTTGCAGCTCGATCCTATTCACTCGCTTTTAAAAGAAAAAAATTGTTTTTTTTAATAATTTTCGATTGGTCATTTTTTGCGGATTTCGAGTTTATGGTTGTTGATGGGAGTTTTTAGAAACTCCCATAAACTCGAAAATTCGACCCTTGATAAATCTGCCCCTTAATGTATGAAGATCCAAATTACAGAAATATCTGTTATCCAGAAACCTCCAGTTCCCAAGTATTCTAGATAATAGGCCCCATACTTATTCAGTCAATAAATAGTATTGTGTTGAAGGGGTATGTTCTACTTTTAAAAAACAATGCTCCAAAGTATTTTTTTGTACAAATGATTATGCTTTTGTTTGTGCCCTCCCTTCCAAACCAGCAATGAGTTCAACTTTAAAGAGAGTAAATTTAAAAAAAAATGAAAAGCTAATTTAGCAAAATAGGAAAAAAACTTACTGAAATACAGTCACTTTCATGCCATTTCAATATTTTCAACAGGGGTAGAAAAATGTCAATGTTTTTTTTTTTTCTTTTACATAGTTACATAGTTACATAGTTACATAGTTAAATTGGGTTGAAAAAAGACAAAGTCCATCAAGTTCAACCCCTCCAAATGAAAACCCAGCATCCCTACACACACCCCTCCCTACTTTTAATTAAAATTCTATATACCCATACCTATATTAACTATAGAGTTTAGTATCACAATAGCCTTTAATATTATGTCTGTCCAAAAAATCATCCAAGCCATTCTTAAAGGCATTAACTGAATCAGCCATCACAACATCACCCGGCAGTGCATTCCACAACCTCACTGTCCTGACTGTGAAGAACCCTCTACGTTGCTTCAAATGAAAGTTCTTTTCTTCTAGTCTAAAGGGGTGGCCTCTGGTACGGTGATCCACTTTATGGGTAAAAAGGTCCCCTGCCATTTGTCTATAATGTCCTCTAATGTACTTGTAAAGTGTAATCATGTCCCCTCGCAAGCGCCTTTTTTCCAGAGAAAACAACCCCAACCTTGACAGTCTACCCTGTGTGTCTTATTTTGTCCAAAAATGCTCTACATGAGATACCTCCAGTTATGATTTAGAGAAAGGTGTCCTCCAATTTTTAATAAAAAAAAAGGCTGACAAAGATTGTTATACATTCAAAATAATGAATATGAAAAAGTTTCAAAAACATATTGTGAATGTAATATTTACAAAAATATTTTTTATCAAATCTGACCATTTTTCCAGTCCAGACCTTCCTGAAATGTTGATGGTTTATAACTACTGTACCACAATTTTAAAATAATTTAAAATATATATATATATATATATATATATATATATATATATATATATATATATAATATCAAAACAGGGGGGTTGTGGGAGCACTCTAAAGGCTTTAAAGTATATATATAAGTATAATAAATGCTATTGCATATGTACCCAGAACAGGGGTTATTTTGTTACAAAGTTATGATCATAAAATTGATAAGCCACCATACCACGTCAAGGTAAACCCCCCTGTTTTGATATTATATATATATTATATATATAAAGTGGTGGCACCCTTGGACGAAGCCTAAAGAACCACGAGGCATTAGGAAGCAGAGGATGGGATTTTATAGACTTTGTTCCAAGTCTTACAGACATGAAATATTTTCTGTTAGAGGAAGTACACGGTATCACAGGCCAGACTGAAATCTCTAAAGCTGGTGAGATACGTGGGACTGAATTATGGGTATTGAACCCGCCCACCCATAAGAATCTTACTGGGTCCCCCCTGAATTGTGCCAACAATTCGAGAGCTTGGACCATTGAGCAGGAACAAGACCATTGAATGACGAGTCTTAATTATGTCTGGATTTTGAAACGGATCAACAAATATCTCCCATCGTTATCTTTGCAGGCCTGTTCAGTTGCTGTGAAGATGAAAAGAAAAAAGAAAAAGGTTTGAAATCAATGGAATGTTTTATGTTTTGCATGTAGATTGTCATCCTGAAGGAACATGGCAGCTTGCTTAATGGCCACATAGAACATTGTAGTCACTGCAGTCAGGCAATTGTCAAACCTCGACTCAGATTCAGGGATGTTCCCTATTTTAATTAAATGGAATAAAATGAAATAAAATGGAAGGCTGGGTAGAAGTGGCACTTTATGTTACATTCCAGCCCAACGGATCCTAAGCAATCCCTTTGTTAATTATTATTTTGATTTATGAACTATTCAGCATGATACTCACACCGTATTTTTAAAACAGTGCCTCCTATTGCGGGAAAAAATGAAGAACTTATATCAGGTAAGAGGTTGTTTTCAGGTTAAAAAGTTGCGAGTGACCTTACTAGAGCCTCTTGTCCATAACTGATAGTAGGAGGTTACGCTCTCCTTATCAATCACTCCCTCAGACGCCACTTATGGGTCACATCGCCTCAAAACTTTTCGGGAAAAATTCACTTAAGGGTGAATCGAAAATTCGCCAGCGTGACGTCATTTCGGGACTTCGCTGATTTACTAATGGGCAGAGTTGGAAATTCGCTAGCGAAGGAGATAGACTGTATCGCTACTTCGCACTCTAACGCCAGGCAAATTTTCGCTCTGGCGAATTCACTAAGATGGGGATTTTAATGAACGTCTTGCGCCAGACTTGCTTTCACCACCTCAGACCAGGAGACGTGCAATAGAGTAGATAGGACTTCCTCAAAAAAAAATTTAAAAAGTCCCAAAAAACGCTGGCGACTTTTAATTTTTCAGGGCGATAGGCTGCAAAAGATCGTAATTTTTTTTAGGGTACCCGGCTTCCCCCCTATATTTCCTAGCATACGGCACATAAACTATACAGTGGGCTCATGTGTGGGGCAATATAATAATTTTATTTTATTTTATTAAGGTTCCCTGGGCTTGTGTAATGTAATGTATTTGCTGCAACATATACGTCCATGGTACTTTAACTTCCCGCCATATGCAAATTAGCCAACACTAGCGCAACTTCGCTTTGCTTGCCGCAGTAACGCTAGCGAAACTTCACCATCATTCGCCCCCTGGACGCAACTTTGAATTTTAGTGAATTAACGTTGTCCTGGCGAGTTTTTGCCAGGAGAAGTGTAGTGATGTGAGCAAAGCCGTCGCTGGCGATTTTCCACAGGTTTGTGAATTTGCCCCTTGATCTATTGCCCACTCTATTCTAATCACTCTCTGCGGCATAAACAGCAATTAATAAATAGTTCATTTTCTACATGTCCCATAGTTCAACCTTAATTCAAGCATTTCAGTCAAAGGGGAAAATTTCCTAAAGGGCGAAAATTCGCCAGCGTGACCTCATTTTGGTACTTTGCCAATTTACGGGCGCAGGCGTAACTTCGCTAGCGAAAGAGACTGACGCTGGTGCTCATTCATTGCTCACTCAATTCGGGACTTCGCTGATTTACTAACGGGCAGAGTCGTAAATGGAAAATTCGCCAGCGTGACGTCATTTTGGTACTTTGCCGATTTTACGGGCGCAGGCGTAACTTCGCTAGCGAAAGAGACTGACGCTGGTGCTCATTCACACACAATCGGCAGGTGAAGTTGCGCTATGGTGAAGGGAGGTAACTGCGCAAATTTTGCCAAACCTGCCAAAAAGACCTCAATTTTCACCAATGCTGATTTTTGTATTTGGCAAAACTGATCTAATTCAACATTTTGCAAGTTAGTTCATTTTTGCAAATCACTGATCCATATTGGGCGGTTTAGGAGCTGTGCCCACATCATGGCACCCCTGCGAAATATTCCACAAACTTCTTATATTATAAAGGGGTCACTGAGGATTGGAATGGTGAAGGAAAACATAAATGGTACTTTATGCCAACAAGTAGCCCCCCTGACGTTCACTCTTTATGATTTGTATGTTGATATTTTGCATAATATACTATTGAGCTTGATACTTACACTTCACATGGTTTCATTTTATGCAGTTCAAACAGAGCAGCCTAGAAAGTGTTCAGGGAAGGAACCTTTACAAGGTAAGCATTGAAAGTTCTTGCTTCTCAAAACCTTCATTGTCTCCCCATTACTCCCCCTTTGGGTCTACAGATCCACATCTTTGTCCCCCTGTAAAAACAACCCTCTACCTTATTCTGGCTGTTTCAATTCCCTCTAAATAGACGTATAACTGATACAACTGTCTTGGTCTTGCTGTTTTGTGTTCCAAATAGAAATATAAGGGCCAGGGGTCCACAACAATTTCATGCCCATTGTGCATAGGTTTACCTAAGTCTGTGGCATGTAGGGCCCCCAAATAACAATATCCCCATATGATCTATTATTTCTGTGATTTCAGCTACTGCAAAATCAACATACTAACTGCAAATTATGTGCGGCTAAAAGCACAAAAAAATCAGTTCATCCCAGAAAAACATATTTTTTTTGGAAAGTACACGTTCTTGCTAATCCAAAATTGTCAAATATGTCTTTATACTCCAAATTACCAAACAGCAACGTTTTCCTAAAGTTGTCGATTCAGAGGAAATCTGCATCTTCTAATAACATTCAAAGTCCTTCACTCCTCTGCTCCTCACTATTTCTCCTCTTGTCTCTTGCCCCTTCTATCTTGCTGCTCCTTCCCTCTGGAATTCCACCCCTGGATTCCTCCATAAGGAGTGCTCTCTCAATCTCTTCAAGAAAAAACTTGAGTCTACCTTTTGTAGCACTAGAACATTAGTCTAGTCTTGTTGCCTATTGGACATTACCTTGAGCACTTTTCCCCTCCAATGCCAGTATGTTAGCCTCCCATCCACTTAGACTGTAAGCTCTACAGGGCAGGGACCTCCTTCTTACTGTGTCTCATGTACCACATAGGACTTAAGCTCTGTGTATATGTATTGTATTTATTGCCTGACTTGTCCTTGTGTGTACTTTTATGTGTTGTACTTTTATTTAGATTGTAAATTATTGTAATAAAACAGTTTGATGCCCAATGTGCTGTACCCTGACCAGTATGTTTTACCCTGTGGGATTGATTGAGAATTTTATAGTTTGCACCAGTGAGTAGTGTATGTAATGAAAGTTCTTTTTGCTCCAAAAGACTACGCCACCACCTTCACGTCTGCCACAAAAGTGCATCTTGTACAATTAAAATTTGCAATGCAATAACTGTCTAACAAAGAATATTACATTGATAAAATGCACATTTTTGTTTCTTATGTGTGTACATTTTTTTTCTGTTTACTATTTTTATTAAGTTTTCCCCTAAGTTTAGCATGGACTATATCTATTTAGATGCTACAATAACATTAGAAATAGTTGCTCTCTGTTTGCTGTGGAATACAAGTTACAGTTACGGGAGAGTAAATAAATAAATGTTTAATACAACAGGGGAACAGTGTTTTAGTCAATGTTGTTGCTGTTATTTAAGTATATACAGGTATGGGACCTGTTATCCAGAATGTTCGGGACCTGAGGTTTTCCAGATAATGAATCTTTCCATAATCTTCATATCTCAAGTCTAATAGAAAATCGTGTAAACATTGAATAAATCCAGAATGTGCAGGACCTTAGTTGGGATCAAGTACAAGCTACTGTTTTCTTATTACAGAGAAAAGGGAGATCTTTCTTTAAAAATGAAGATTATTTGGTTAAAATTTAGCCGACAAGCATACAATGTAGGTGGTAATCTCAATGTATTAAGTAAAAAAGCAGCAAACTGGTGTTTCTGGAAGGGCCTTCAACTTGGAGCACAGCCAGGGTAGGAGCCTAGACTGGGCTAGGAAATAGAGTAGGGAAATGGAAGGTAAACAGGGGTGGTAGGGTCATCAAGGTTCATGAAGTGAATGCTAGTAGAGCAGGCTACGGAGCAGGTAGGGAAATTTGGGAGCAGGACGTTGATGTTCTCCAAGTGGGCCTGTAAGTAATAGTTAAAGAACATTAAAGCTTATTCTTAAAGCAACACTACTAAATATATGTTTTTGTGTAGTTCTCCAGGGGAAGATTTTACATTATTAAAACAGCAGGCAAAGGGAATATTCAGCTCAAATCCTATTCATTGCACTCATTTCCTTTTCTCGCCAGTCTCTTTATTCTTTCTTGACCTAAACAAGGAAACTAAACTACTCCATGTTTGGTCCTTGCCAAGTCCTGTAGATGATTATATTCCGAGTGTCCAGATAAACCTCCTACAAAAGGACGTTGTTTGCTTTCTTTTGGTTAAAAGGCCACAACCAAGAGTAATAGGAGGAGGAGGAGGTTATCTTGTGATCTACCTTGCAAGGAACAAACATGGAGTAACTTCAGGTGGTGATCTAAAGACTAGTTAGTATTCCCAGTATACCAGTAAACTATCAAAACCACTGGCTTTTCTAACCAACAAGGCATAAAGTTTGATTGCCTTCACGTTCTATTTTTCCTTGACTTACATGAAAAGATTAATTTGTGCACAGCAATGCAGACTTGAAAAGAATGTTTGGGACTTGTTGACATAGAAACGTTTTGCCAGAACTTAAAGGGGTCACTAGAAACCTTTCTAGAAACCTTTCTCAAATCTTTCCTAAGCAGAAGAACATCAGAGAAGCCTCTTTCTTTCTCCTGACAACTTCCTTGACTACTTGGTGGTCAGACTGGTGGGAAACTGACCAGCAGGTGGCGCTGTTGGAACACAATTCATTCATATTAACAGCACATGTATCCCTTAATATCTTGGAATTAAATAAAATAAATAAGGAATGCAAATGACAAAAGTGCTTAGAATAGCCCCCTCATCAATTTTACATTCACTTATTTTAAAGGTTTACCTATCCTTTAACGATCAATCTAACACTCAATTCCTTGTATTGTTTTGTTGCAGAGGAAAAACCTGCAAAAGATTCTGAACCAAAAAACTTGATGATTCAGTACAAGAATGCATATCCTGATCTGTTAGTTATCCAAGGTCTGGATTACCATGGAGCAGGTAGCCATCTTTGTTTCTAAAGAACAAGTCTCATATTTGTGCAAGTGGAATAACAATTCTGCAATTTTCTTACATTTTCTGCAGCTCTCATGTTCAGTTTTCATCATATACTTGCCAGCAGACATTTTTTTTTAAATAGCAGTCCAAGAAGATCAAGGATGGATCCTTAAAGCAACACTGTTTAATTTATATTTTATTTGTTACCTCTCTTTACATAAATACAGGCTAGTTCCATTTCTATTTCAGTAAGGGGCAGATTTACAAAGCTCGAGTGAAGGATTCGTATTAAAAAAACTTCGAATTTCGAAGTGTTTTTTTGGCTACTTCGACCATCGAATGGGCTAGTTCGACCTTCGACTACGACTACGACTACGAATCGAACGATTCGAACTAAAAATCGTTCGACTATTCAACCATTCGATAATCGAAGTACTGTCTCTTTAAGAAAAACTTCGACCCCCTAGTTCGGCAGCTAAAAGCTACCGAACTCAATGTTAGCCTATGGGGAAGGTCCTCATAGGCTTGCCTATGTTTTTTTGATCGAAGGATATTCCTTCGATCGCTGGATTAAAATCCTTCGAAACGTTCAATTCGAAGAATTTAATCGTTCGATCGAACGAATAATCCTTCGATCGTTCGATCGAACGAATAATCCTTCGATCGTTCGATCGTAAGATTTGCGCTAAATCGTTCGACTTCGATATTCGAAGTCGAACGATTTTAGTTCCTAGTCGAATATCGAGGGTTAATTAACCCTCGATATTCGACCCTTAGTAAATCTGCCCCTAAGTGTGGTAAGAAGAGTGCAAAAAGGAAAGGTTATTAGTGATGGGCGAATTTGCGACGTTTCGCGTGAAATTCGCGAAACGGCAAAAAAATCGTGAAACGGGCCATTTTTTTGACGCCGGCGCCCGTTTTTGAGGCCGGCGTCCGTTTTTTTGAAAAAAAAATTTTTGGACGCCGGCGAATTTGCGCCTGCCGAATAAATTCGCCCATTAATAAAGGTTATGGGAGCACTCCGTGGCATAATGAAAATGTACTAAAATACTATGGAAGTGCTACTGACCTGCCAAATTAACTACAGACATAGAGAAAAAGAAGAAAAATTATTTTTATTTTACAAAGACAGGGGTTTTTTTTGTTACAAAATTATGATCATAAGATTGATAAGCCACCATACCATGTCAAGGTAAAACCCATATGGCGGTCCCTAACTATTTACCTCTGGTCTTACCTCCCGGCATAAGAGCATTACCTGAAATAAAAGGTCTCCCGACCTGGGCATTGGTTTTCATCATAGGGCTTAGTCCTCCCCCACCATTAGCTTTCAAACCTAGACCCCAGCAATACTTTTACCTGTTTTATTGTATTAAAAAGTTGCATGGGGGTTTGAACAGAAAAGAACATTGGTTCAGAGTTTAGAATTGAAGCTATTCCATTCTTAAGTTTTTGTAAGATAAATAATTTGATTGTGAAAAGACAAGTCATAGACGTGATTCCAAGTCATGGACGTGATTCCAAGTCATGGACGTGATTCCAAGTCATGGACGTGATTCCAAATCATGGACGTGATCCAATTTGTGGAGAAAAAAACCTTTATCCAAATTCAGTTCCAGTTTTTTCCCATAGACTTCAATAGAGTTTTCACGTCATTAACTGTGAGATAAGATTTTCTGAATTGAATTGCATCTCGACATAGGTTGACTTTGTTTTAATAAAAAAAATGAGATAAAGTCTAGTTTTAGTAACTAACCTGCCACAAGTCAAATGACTTTTAGATTTTGATTTGGCTTCACACCAAGGAGGTGATTTATCAAAGTCCAATTTTATCTCAACATTTTCTGCTCGGGTTTTTAAACTTCTTTATTATTACATTTTCTTGAAATTTTGCTTTGCGGGAAAAAAGCAGATTTTCAAAATGTATTCGTATTTTTCACCTGATTTCTTATGCTTTTTTGCCCAAAATCAAAAAATCATTGGGACTTCTCCCATTAACTTATATGCAACCTCAACAGGTCTGAGATGCTGGATTTTCTAATTCAACTTTTCCAGCCTCAGGGTTTAATAAATTCTGAAAAATATGAAAATTTTTCGGAATTTTCGCATTCAGGGTTTAGTAAATAACCCCCCAAGTATTTGACTAAATACAAATCCTGCAAAAAGTAGGCAGCTGAACCCTGAAATGTATGCCTCCTGTCAGTCCCAACTAGTGTTGAGACGTTTACATGCCTTTGATTGTGAATTCAGGGAGCTGAGGTAAGTGCTCAATTACCTTAATGGAGGCCTACTGTAAGAGGTGTTTGACTATGCCAAAGTGATCTGAATGGTGACCAAAATGCTAATATTACTGGTATACAGGTATGGGATCTGTTATCCAGAATGCTTGGGACCTGCCGATTTCCAGATAATTTATCTTTCTGTAATTTGGATCCTAATTCAAGTAGTCCTAAGTCTAGTAGAAAATCATGTGAACATTAAATAAACCCAATAGGCTGTTTTTGCCTCCAATAAGGATTAATTATATCTTAGTTGGGATCAAGTACAAGCTACTGTTTTATTATGACCGAAAAAGAAAAAGATTTGGAGCTTTCTGGATAAATGTTTTCCAAATAATGAATCCTATACCTTTACCATCACGCTGACAGGTTTTTATTAATTATCACCATTTCGATATCCAACCACTGCCTGTTCTTCCCAACAATGGCTGTATAACTTCACTTCCTATTTCTCCTTTGGCATAAAAAGAACAGTTCAGTCATGAATAAGTTTCATATACTGTAAATGTATTGCCAGAGGTAAAATATCAGTCCCACACTCAATTCCATAAATTGTTTTATCGCAGAGAACAGACTTTCATCTTTTGAAGCTCAAGGCTTGGACTATGACCAGGCTTCGTACGCTGATCTG
The DNA here is from genome assembly GCF_017654675.1 of Xenopus laevis. Lineage (NCBI taxonomy): Eukaryota > Metazoa > Chordata > Amphibia > Anura > Pipidae > Xenopus > Xenopus laevis. The sequence continues at coordinate 131,729,538 of NC_054387.1, read as the reverse complement.
GTTTTGCAGTCAATCCAAAGGAAAAATAACAAACAAGCAGGTAACCATCTTTGTTTCTACATAACAGTCTTATATTTAGATTTAAGTGGAATCACCCTTGTGCCCTTTAGACTGAATTCCTACTTGATGTCCTAGAAATACCTGAAATATCGACGAAGAAGTCAACTTCCCACCAGAACACTTTGGGGCAAATTCACTAAGCGCCGAACGCCGAACGCTAGCGTTAATTCGCTAGCGTTTGGCATTTTCGTTACTGCGCAAATTCACTAACGAACGCTGGCGTAGTTTCGCTAGTGTTACTTCGCACCCTTACGCCTGGCGAATTTTCGCTAGCGACGTAACTACGCAAATTCACGCGCGCAGTGTACTGAACGCTACCTTTTACGCTAGACTTCCTTCGCCACCTCAGACCAGGAGAAGCGCAATAGAGTAAATAGGGATTGCTTCAAAAAAAGTCCAAATTTTTTCTAAGTCCCAAAAAACGCTAGCGTGTTTTCTACATTATGGGTGATAGGTTGAAAAAGATCGAAAAATTTTTTGAGGGGTTCCCCTCCTTCCCCCCTACATTTCCTGACTCATGGCAACTTAACTATACAGTGGGCACATGTGTAGGGCAAAATAAAAAATTTTATTTGATGTTTTGAAGGTTTTCTAGCCATTTGTAGTGCTGATACGTATTCCTCCATTGAAATTTGAATTTGGCGCCGTATGCAAATAAGCCTTCGCTAGCGTAACTTCGCTTTACATAGCGAATCAACGATAGCGGAACTTCGCAACCTTACGCTACCCCTGTGCGCAACTTCGGATTTTAGTGAATTTGCGGAGCGCTGACGAAACTACGCCTGGCGAAGTGCGGCAAAGTTGCGCCTGGCGCAACTACGAATGTTAGTGAATTTGCCCCTTTGGGTTTATATCGGAGCAGCACAACATCAATTTTCCAAATGAAATAACTTAATTGCATCTTGAATGCATTACTGTGCACCTTTTTAACCCTGACACGGCCCTTTATCAAACTTAACAAATAGAAACATGCCCAGGGGAAACGGTCGACATCCATTTATTTTATCAGGGGCTTTTTAATTGTCCCTCTAGTTCTGTCTCTCCTTTTAGTTTCATTTTTACAGATCTGCTTGTCAAACTTGTTTCCCAATGTGTCACTTCGCTGCAGTTTGCTGTAATTCATTGTCAGTATTTTTATGTTTTTTGAATAATTAGAATTCCTACTTGCATCTTAAAAAACAATGTGGTTTTTGCATAGCTTCCAACTGTCCCATTTTGTGCAGGACAGTCCTGTTGTTTCACTACAAAACCCACAGTCCCAGATAGCAGATTTAATGGCCCACTTGCCTCCAACTGCATCACCAGTTTATCAATGATGAGGGGGAAATCAAAGATGATTATTAGTGATGTGTGGGTGACAAAAAGTCAACCAGCACTTGACCCTAAGCTGTTGTGCCACCACCTACACCCGACCCTAACCCGGCGAGCCTCTGAATTTATCAGAATCCGGCAGAGTAAAGTCGCAGGCAGGGAGAGTTGAAGGAGGTGCTCAAACCAAACCTACCTGTGACCCAACAATGGTGTGCGGAAGTTGGCCATGGCCATGTGTTTCACTGTGGAACACACAGACATATTTTAAAGAAGCTGCTCAGAGCAACCTCTTTCTGTCTCCTGACAACTTCCTTGACTACTCGGTGGTCAGACTGGTGAGAAACTGACCAGCAGGTGGCGCTGTTGTAACAAAATTCATTCATATTAACAGTACATGTATCACCGAATATCTTGGAATACAAACAAAATCAATAATGAATGTACAATGCAAAATTTCTTAGAAAAGCCCCCTCATCAATTTTACATTCACTTATTTTAAAGGTTTACTTATCCTTTAAGGGCCATATTTATCAAGGGTCAGATCGTATGTAACGAAGGAACAGCGCATTAGATCGAATGTGATTCAAAGTTTTTCCCACCAATTGACTCCAAGTAGGTTCTAAGAGGTTCCCCATAGGCTAAAACAGCAATTCGGCAGGTTGTAGATGGCGAATGGTCAAAGTCAAATTTTTAAAGAGACAGTACATGATAAAATTTGATATTCTAATTTTTAAATTTTTTTCAATTCCAAATCAAATTTGGACTATTACCTAGTTGAAGTACACATAAAATAGATCAAAATTCGATTTTTTTTTTTTCATTTGAAAGTTTAACTTGTAAATCTGCCCCTAAGTGTAGGGACCACAGAGGGGACGGGGAGTCAGGCTATATATATAGTGAATAAAGTACCCCCTCTTGTAAAATATAAGGATATTATAAGTTAACGAGGAGTTTCACGACCATATAAAAACTAGGGATGCACCGAATCCAGGATTTGGTTCGGGATTCGGCCAGGATTCGGCCTTTTTCAGTAGGATTCGGATTAGGCCGAATCCTTCTAACCAGCCGAACCGAATCCTAATTTGTATATGCAAATTAGGGGTGGGGAGGGAAATTGCGTGACTTTTTGTCAGAAAAAAGAAAGTAAAAATATTTCCCATTCTCACCCCTAATTTGCATATTCCAATTAGGATTTGGTTCAGTATTCGGCCAAATCTGTCGCAAAGGATTCGGGGGTTCAGCCGAATCCAAAATAGTGGATTCGGTGCATCCCTAATAAAAACACGAGGCCAAAGGCTCCGAGGTAACTTCTAATATCCTCATATTTTGCAATTGGGGGTAATTTATATATTATAATATACAAATTTTAGTGAGTCATGTGACAGAAATGACATCAGAACTCACCATTTATAACTGATGACATCAGAACTCACTGTTTATAAGGATATAATTGTCGCGATCGCCGCCCGGAGCAGGTCCAGGAGCTCCGGGCGGCGCGTCCTCTCCTGCCGGCGTCGCTCCCAAAATGGCGGCGCCCATGGCCGCCACGTGGGTAAGCGGCGCCGGCGCGATGACGTCAGTGCGCCGAAGTCGGCGCAAGGACGTCAATGACGTCAATGGCGCCAAATTCAAAATAAAAACACCATCCAGACGCCAGAATGGCGCCCAAGAATAGGATTACTTCCCTAAAGTGTATCCTGGGTTTCCTGTGTGCCTTATTGCCTAATCTTGTTCCTGATTTATATTCTGACCCTTTGCCTGGACTTTGGACTTTGCTGATATCTGCCTGCCTGTGAACTTTTGCCTGGATCTCGACTACCCTTTTGATTAACCCTTTGGACACCGCGACGTTGTTCCCTCAAGAGGGCTTCCTCCTCGATCCTGACTACCTCCCTGGAGGGAGCTCCCGGCTCCCTGACATTATTCTTGGGCCATGGATCCTACTGAGGAAGCTACGCCTGATGTCGGACGAGCGCTCCGCGGACTGGCATCCCGCATGGAGGAATATGAAGCCCAGCAGTACCACATAGCACAGGCACTCGATACCCTTCTCTCCCGAGTGCCTCCAGCGCCTCCTGCTTCCCAAGCGGCTGCAAATCCTCCCATGGCGGACGTCTCGTCTAGCACAGGTTTCTCGTCTGGTGAGCCTCGTATTCCGCCTCCTCCTCGCTTCAGTGGGGACCCACAGGCCTGCAGAGGTTTCACTACACAGTGCCAGATCCAGTTCGAGTTTCAACCCTCGCATTTCCCCAATGAACGTTCCAAGGTGGGGTATGTGATGTCTCGTTTGGTGGGCAAACCGCTTGAGTGGGCAACATCTCTTTGGGAGAAGAATTCTCCACTGACTTTTGATGCCAAGGCTTTTCTTCAAGCATTTCGTACTGTGTTTGATGCCCCGGGTCGGGTCACTAATGCCCCTTCTCGTCTTCTGCAACTCCGACAGGGTAACCGCAGTGTCAGTGACTATGCTATTGACTTTAGAACTTTGATGGCTGAAACTTCCTGGAATGACGATGCCTATAAGGCCGTATTCTATCAAGGTCTGTCTATTTGCATTAAAGATGATCTTGTCTCCAGGGAGTTCCCTGATCTGCTGGAAGATCTGATTGCACTATCCATTAAGGTGGACACTCGTCTTAGAGAGCATCAAGTAGAGAGGGAGAGTTGTAAACGATTTCAACCCATGTTGGCACCTCGCTTCCAGAGACCTCTCTTGCAAACTCCAGCTGCTCAAGCCGCTCCTTTTCCTCCGGAGGAACCGATGCAAGTTGGAAGGGCTCGTCTCTCCGAACAAGAAAGACTCCGTAGACGAATGGCTGGCTTATGTCTGTATTGTGGCGGACAGTCTCATTTTGCGAACTCTTGTCCGGTGAAGCCCACGAGTTCTGTTCCCCGAGGTATTTCCAGGGTAACTCATGTAGGGGGCACTACTCCAAAGTCTCAAGAGAACTCTCACAGGTTTCTCCTTCCTTTACAGATTCGCCTAGCCACTAAGACCATTGTCGGCTCCGCTTTCATTGACTCTGGAGCTGCTGGGAACTTCATGGACGCTCTTTTCGCCAAACACATGGAAGTTCCCTTATTCCCATTGTCTACTCCTCTCCGAGTCACTGCCATTGACGACAGACCCCTGGAGGCTGAATTTATCTCCATGACGACTGGGGAATTGCCTGTGCAGGTTGGGACGCTGCATAAAGAAAGACTTTCATTCCTAATTATTTCCTGCCCATCCGTTCCAGTTGTGTTGGGTCTCCCTTGGCTGCGCCTGCATAATCCTTCCATTGATTGGTCCGCAAGACAGATTTCCCGTTGGAGCCCATTTTGCCAGCAGCACTGTCTTCCTGCTGAACCCCTCCAGAGGGTGAATATCTCTTTGTCTGATCTGAAGACTCTACCCCCCTTTTACAAGGAATTCGCTGATGTGTTCTGTAAGAAGTCTGCAGAATTCCTTCCTCCACATCGACAATACGATTGTCCTGTCGATCTCCTGCCTGGAACCATGCCCCCTAGAGGTCGTACTTATCCTCTCTCTCCAGCGGAGACCACTGCCATGAAGCAGTATATCCAAGAAAATCTCCAGCGGGGGTTTATTCGCCCTTCTACTTCTCCTGCCGGGGCTGGATTCTTCTTTGTGGAAAAGAAGGATGGAGGCCTACGTCCTTGCATCGACTACCGGGGTCTTAATAAGATTACGGTTAAGAACCGGTATCCCTTGCCCTTGATTGCCGAACTCTTTGACCAACTGAAGGGGGCTAAAATCTTCACTAAGTTGGATCTCCGTGGGGCATATAACCTTATCCGCATCCGGGAAGGTGACGAATGGAAGACAGCATTCAACACTCGGGATGGGCACTATGAGTACCTCGTAATGCCCTTTGGTCTCTGCAATGCCCCCGCTGTCTTCCAAGAATTCGTGAACGACATTTTCCGGGATCTCTTGGGAAAGTTTGTGGTCGTGTACCTTGACGACATCCTGATTTTCTCCAAGGACCTTTCAAGCCATCGTTCCCAGGTGAAGGAAGTCCTCTCTCGTTTGAGGAAGAACTCTCTCTTTGCCAAACTGGAGAAATGTGTGTTTGAAGTGTCCAAGATCCCTTTTCTGGGTTATATCATCTCCCCAGAGGGTTTCGAGATGGATCCTGTGAAAGTGTCTGCAATCCAAGAGTGGCCTCTACCGCTGAGCACTAAGGCAATCCAGAGATTCATTGGTTTTGCCAATTACTACCGGCAGTTCATAAAGGGATTCTCTTCTCGTATTGCTCCTATCCTGGCCCTCATCCGAAAAGGGGGTAAACCCAGCTCATGGCCCCCGCCCGCTATAGAAGCTTTTCAGTCCTTGAAGGATGCCTTCACTTCTGCTTCGGTTCTCCGCCATCCTGATCCGGAGTTACCTTTCTTCATCGAGGTAGATGCTTCTGAAGTTGGAGCTGGTGCTATCCTGTCCCAAAGACATCCCTCTGATGGGAAACTGCACCCATGTGCATATTTCTCTAAAAAGTTCTCTCCTGCTGAACAAAATTATGATGTAGGAAATCGAGAACTCCTGGCTGTTAAGCTTGCCTTAGAAGAGTGGCGTCACCTCCTTGAAGGTTCCTTGATCCCAGTCACAATCTACATGGATCATAAAAATCTTGAGTTTATCCAATCTCTCAAGAGGCTGAATCCCAGACAAGCAAGGTGGTCTCTCTTCTTTTCTCGATTTAACTTTGTCTTGACTTTTCGCCCTGGCTCCAAGAATCGGAAGGCCGATGCTCTATCTCGAAGTTTCACTCCGGTGGATCGTACTCCTGAAAGACAAGAGCCTATTATTCCTCCTGTCAAGATCATCGCCTCTTTGTACCCTCAATTTGCTGATCAAATCCTGGCTAGTCAATTTTCTGCCCCTCCTGATACTCCCATTGGAATGGCATTCGTTCCTCCTGAACTTCGTCTGCCTATCCTGCAACAGACTCATAGTTCCAAGCAGGCGGGACATCCTGGTCCTGCTAGGACTCTTGAACTTTTACGACGTCTAGTCTGGTGGCCGACTATTTGTAAAGATGTCAAAGACTTTGTTGCTGCCTGTACCGTTTGTGCCACTTCCAAGTCTAGCCATTCTCGCCCTAGCGGGTTACTACAGCCGTTGCCTGTTCCCTCTCGTCCTTGGATGCATTTGGCAATGGACTTCATTGTTGAACTTCCTCCCTCCAGTGGGAACACCGTGATCTGGGTTGTCATTGACGGCTTCAGCAAGATGGCCCACTTCGTCCCTCTACGGAAGCTTCTATCTGCAGTGGAGTTGTCACAGTTGTTCATCCAGTTCATTTTTCGCCTGCATGGCTTCCCGGCCGAGATCGTTTCTGACAGAGGGTCCCAATTCACTGCAAAGTTCTGGCGTTCCCTGTGCAAAGATCTGGGTATTAATCTTCAGTTCTCCTCAGCTTATCATCCCCAGACGAATGGAGCGGCTGAGCGAGTGAACCAAGCCTTGGAACAGTTCTTGAGAAACCACGTTTCCCTTTGTCAAGATGATTGGTCTGATCTCCTCCCGTGGGCGGAATTTGCTCATAACAATGCCTGCCACACTTCCACTGGAAGGTCCCCATTTATGTCGGTGTATGGTCAACATCCCCAAGCCTTCCCACAAGACTTTGTGTTGTCCGATGTTCCGGCCGCTGATGACCATGCAGCCCACATGTCTGCTATTTGGGCTGCAACCAAGTCCAACCTGGAGAAGAGTGCTCTGGTTCATAAGACGTTTGCAGATCGTAGACGTAGACCCTCTCCTCCCTACAAGGTCGGTGATAAAGTCTGGTTGTCTTCCAGGAACATTCGGTTGAAGGTACCATCTCCTAAGTTGGGTCCGAGGTTCGTAGGTCCTTTTTCCATCCTGGAGGTGATCAATCCTGTGGCTGTCAGACTTCAGCTTCCCCCTGAGATGCGAATTCCCAACGTGTTTCATGTCTCCTTGGTGAAACCCGCTACCTCCAACCGCTTTTCTGTTGTCCAGCCTCCTCCTCCTACTATCTCTGTGGATGGTCAACAAGAATATGAAGTGGAGAAGATCCTTGACTCCAGAATCTCCAGGGGTTCTCTTCAGTACCTCATCAAGTGGAAAGGCTTTGGCCCTGAAGAATGTTCCTGGGAGGGACGCTCTGATGTCCATGCTCCTCGTCTGGTGAGGGAGTTCCACTCCAAATTTCCCCAGAAGCCAAGTCCTGGTGGTCCGGAGGCCCCCCGTGAGGGGGGGGGTACTGTCGCGATCGCCGCCCGGAGCAGGTCCGACGTCGGCGCAAGGACGTCAATGACGTCAATGGCGCCAAATTCAAAATAAAAACACCATCCAGACGCCAGAATGGCGCCCAAGAATAGGATTACTTCCCTAAAGTGTATCCTGGGTTTCCTGTGTGCCTTATTGCCTAATCTTGTTCCTGATTTATATTCTGACCCTTTGCCTGGACTTTGGACTTTGCTGATATCTGCCTGCCTGTGAACTTTTGCCTGGATCTCGACTACCCTTTTGATTAACCCTTTGGACACCGCGACCTTGTTCCCTCAAGAGGGCTTCCTCCTCGATCCTGACTACCTCCCTGGAGGGAGCTCCCGGCTCCCTGACAATAATTTACCAGATATTCATGGCTTTTGTGTATAATATAGTGAATAAAGTACCCCCTCTTGTAAATTATAGGGATATTATAAGTTACCGAGGAGTTTCATGACCATATAAAAGTATGAGGCTGAAGGCCAAATGTTTTTATACAGGTCATGGAACTCCGAGATAACTTCTAATATCCTCATAATTTGCAACTGGGGATATTTTATTTATTATAATACACAGATTTCAGTGAGTCATGTGACAGAAATGACATCAGAACTCACCGTTTATAACTGATGACATCAGAACTCACCGTTTATAAGGATATAATTTACAAGATATTCATGGCTTTTGTATATATATATATATATATATTTACCTTTCCATTGTTCTTCTGATGGGCCGCTGGGGGAAGGGAGGGAGATTATATCATTCCAATTTGCAACACAGCAGTAAAGAGTGACTAAAGAGTGACTAAAGTTTATCAGAGCACAAGTCACATGACTGAGGGCAAATGGGAAACTCACAATATGTCTAGCCCCATGTTAGATTTCAAAATTAAATATAAAAAAAACCTGTTTCCTCTTCTGAAAAAAAAAGGATTTCAGGGCAGAATTCTGCTGGAACAGCAATATTAACTGATGCCTTTTGAAAAAAATATGTTAATATTGATGGCAATATCACACAGCACCCTCTGCACATGGTAGTGGGACAGTGGGACAATGCACACATTAATCTGTTTGGCAATTCTCTGTCACCATCAACTTTGCAAAGAAGTCCGGTTGATCACTGGGGGGTCGCTTTGGCGGAATGTGCGCTGCTGGGAGACAGGGCTGTAGTTGTGTCTAGGCTTATACTAGAGTTAATACGTTTTCCCAGTTTTCGTAGGTAAAATTAGGTACCTAGGCTTATACTCGGGTCGGCTTATACTCAAGTATATACGGTAATGTACTGCTTGACCTCTGGCCAACTAGCCATCATTCAACTATCAACTATCCCTCCCCAATAGCCAGTTAAGGACCCACTTTACACAGTTTTTTCTCTTCTTTTGTCACCTTATCATTACACCTGGCTCTTTTTTGTCCTGTTTCTCCGTTCTCTTTCTTCAGAAAATGAACTTTCAACTACTACATCTCATGTGTCTGCCAATCAAGATATACAAGAAACTTCCTGGAACATAAAGGTGATAAATCGAAACAATGGTAGGAGCCCCACGATAGATGAAATCAAGAAGCCACCTTATACTGACATCAAAGAGAAACCACCTGAGCAGTCAGGTAGAAATCCTTGGGTCTTAATTGTGCCAATGTATTTTCAGATAATTGATATGAAATTTTTGATGATGTGCATGGGAACACACACACACACTATGGTCAGTTTTATCAGAAACCCTGAGCTGCCTGTATGTATTTGGTGTATGGAAGGGAACTGGAGTACACAGAGGAAACCCAAGCAGACATGGGGAGAACCCTTGAAAACCAGAATCGAACTCAGGGCCCCAGACCTGCAAGGCAAAAGTGCTACCAGTCAACCCCCTGTGCGGCCCATAATATTTACATGTCCATTAAATATCCATATATTTCCTATCCACCATTAAGCAGTTATTCCTATCTCTAAACTCAATCAGTCATATAATATATTAACTTCTGTTGTGTTGGTAACAACTACTATTATCATTCATGTAAGTCCCATTTTCTCAACCCAAGAACTGTGCTTTGTAGAGATGGGGTATATATATATATATATATATATATATATATATATATATATACATACATTTGTAGTCTTAATCTGTGTAATATGTTGAGTATTACATTGAATCCATGTTTTGTGTTGCAGATAAAAATACAGTGTTTAAAGAAATATTGAGAATGGACAAGAACAAAAGTTCCACACTGAGTCTAAAGGATGTTCTAAGTCTTGGGCAGGAGAGTGAAGAGACAATTCAGTGCCAGAATGTTCAAGATGTACCATCTTTTCTAAAGAAGCTCATGTCCTTTAGCACAAATGCAAGGATAACAACCCTACATGACAATAATTGCTCAGACACAGATTGTGAAGATTTAGATATTTCTTTAGCTTCTCAAAATTACACTAAACTGGATTCAACCCATGCTTTGGATGTTCTCTGTGCTCTCCTGCATTGTTCGGACCCTTGTCTACAGCAGGAAATTCTACTGAAAATGTCTTTGTGCCAATATGCTGTCCCTCTGCTGCTCCCTCCTGGTGATGGCACAGACTGCACCTTCATGCTGTGGGCAATGAGAGACATTGTGAAGAGGTGGAGACCTCAATCATCACAGGACAATAAAGGGTTTAAGGAGGATAAAGTGGTGAACATATCAATGCCAGTTTTCTCTTTTGTAAGACTAGGGAAATGCAGAACTTCAAAGTCTCGCATTCTCAATCTTATTCTCAGCCCGGCTCAACAGGTGCAAGACTTTTTCCTGCACAGAGAAATGGAAACTGGGAATGTTTCACGTAAAATCTCAGATGGATTGGTGGAAATATGTTGGTATTTTCCTGGCAGCAACTTAAAATCAGACACGATCAAACAACCCTTTGCAGTAACAAATATGAGAGGAGATTTGGGGTCTGGTGAGAAGCAGTTCAGATTTTTAAGCCACATATCATCAGCAGTGTTCATATTCACAGAGAGTGTTGGGGAGAGAGAGTGTGAACTTTTTGCAAAATCCAATGACTTGGATAATACTTATATTATTATAGATCCTTCTTCACAAACCTCTGGTGACATAATAAAGAAGTACAAGGAACTGCTACAAACAGAACTGAAAGTAGATGGAAGGAAAATTTGGGTAAGAAAAAGATCATCCAATGATGCCACACTGGTAAGAGCTTTAAAGAATACGATTGCAGATCATATCAACAAAAACAGTGATAACATGAATCTACAGCAAATATCACAAAGATTTAATATTCATGTTGATGAAAATTACAAAGATCTTCAAGCAGCAAAGAAACGGGCCGATGAGATTGGCACCAATATAAAGGACATTGTTGAATATAAGAATGAAACAATGAAACTGCAGGGGGAACTCTGGAAAGAACTGTCCAAAACAGAGAAAGAAATGTGTAGAATGAGAGACCAGGGCAGTGAGAATGCAGAAGATTACATAGACAAACTAAGGCAACAATGCTCTTCACTCCGCAAGAGGCAAAATGCTCATCCTTTCCCTGAAGCCATGGAACAGTTCAGAAAAGCAGTCACTGAGTTAACTCAGGTTGAAAGACAGTGTTTTTTGAAGTTTACAAAATTCAGTCTTGACTCAGTTGCTAGAGAAAATCTCTGTAAACTGCAGGCGGAGTACAAGGAGACATTTGACAACTATGGAGCTGATGTGGAGAAATTAAAGCAAATAGATCAGAGAATATCAGACAGCTCCTTAGGCATTGAACACTTTTTGAGAGAACTGGGACAGTTTTATGAAGCTAAATATGTTGTGGAGAATGGCAGTAACATGGAAGAAAAATTTAGCAAACTCCCAGGAATCGCTGCTGATCTTCTGCTGGATGGTTTCCCATTGGAGCTGATAGATGGAGATGCCTCCAACATCCCCCTGCAGTGGGTTTCTGATGTTCTGAGTGAGCTGGACACCAAGACAGGAGGGAAATGCAGAATGAGAGTAATCACAGTGCTGGGAGTGCAGAGCACAGGGAAATCCACCCTCCTGAACACCATGTTTGGCTTGCAGTTCCCTGTGGCCAGTGGACGATGCACTCGGGGAGCCTTCATGACACTGATTAACGTGCAAATAAACTTCCAAATGGAATTAGGCTGTGAATTTATCCTAGTGATTGACACAGAAGGTTTGAAGTCTCCTGAACTGGCTTCTCTGGAGGACAGCTATGAACATGACAATGAGATGGCAACTCTAGTTGTTGGGTTGAGTGATATCACAATAATCAACATGGCCATGGAGAATACAGCAGAAATGAAAGATATTCTGCAGTTAGTGATACATGCTTTCCTTCGGATGAAACAAATAGGCAAGAAGCACAACTGCCAGTTTGTCCACCAAAATGTCAGTGATGTTTCCGCTCATGAGAAGAACCTGAGGGACAGACAGAAGCTCTTGCAGCAGTTGGATAAAATGACAGAAGTTGCAGCAAAAATGGAGAAAAAAAGCCATATAAAGATGTTTTCAGATATTATTGATTATAACCTTGAAGAACATACTTGGTATATCCCTGGCTTGTGGTATGGTGTCCCACCCATGGCTTCAGTTAATGCTGGTTACAGTGATGGTGTGAATGAACTGAAGAAATATTTGATTTCATATATAAAAAAGATGAATGTGAAGGCTCAGACTATCCCAGAATTTACAGAGTGGATAAAAAGCCTGTGGAATGCTGTGAAACATGAGAAATTTATCTTTAGCTTCAGGAATAGCTTAGTTTCCGAAGCCTATAACCAACTGTGTGTGCATTATACAGGCTGGGAATGGAGCTTCCAGAAGGCAACTTATACCTGGTTTAATGAGACAGAAACTTTTATCAGGAATCTACCAGCAGACAAACTGGATTCAGAAAGGAGAAACATTATTATGCAAGAAATGAAACAGATATTGGGAATAGAAGAGAGAACCATGTCACAGTCGCTAGAGGAATATTTTATCAGTGGTTGTGACAATGTTCATCTCTTGGAACCATTTAGATCTGATTTCTTCCGCAGTGTGAAATATCTCAGGAAGACACAGGAATCATCTTTAGCTAAAAAGTGTGAAGATGCAATACGCCTACAAAAGGACAGGTGCAAAGTCCAACAAATACAGGGAAAATTCCTCCAGGTTATAGAACACCATGTAAAAGCGATTATTGAGAAAAGAAGGAATAATTGGTATGAATTGGATGATAATATGTTGAAGATGGCATTTGAAAACATTTGGGAGAATACACTACAGGACTTGCATATGCAAACAGTAAGGAAGAAGAACATAAGCCAAGAAATTCTACATTATCTGCAAAGTGTATATGGCTCAGCCAAAACAATAAGCTTATATTCTGATGACCACTGTTTGAAAGCTGATTATAATGACCCTATAATAAACAAATGCCACAATTATATTACAGAAATAATGAACACTAAAGAGAACTATGATGTGACATACTGCCATGATCTCCTCAAAATGATAATGGTAGAACATAACGAGAAATCTGTACATACTGATTGTTTACCTCCATTGGACCTGGTGGTTTTTATTTTTAAAGAAGCTGCCAAAAAATTCCAGATCCTGCACAATCAGTATATTGAATATAATGACCCTACTTGTTCCCTAGAAAACCTCAAACACCATTACTTTTCCTTGTTTGAGAGCGTGTACAAACAAATGGATGAGTGTGAGAAAAGAGCTAAATATTTCTGTGAGGTTTGCCTGAAGCCGGCCATCGTCCAACACATTCAGAACAATATAGGGAAGGAGCTGTTGGATTATTTTCTACAAAAAGCAGAATTCAGGAGTCGAAAATCTTTTCACTTCTGTGTCCTTGTCCAGCTTCTGAAAGAGAACTCTTTTGAGAAATACAACGAATACATTAATAACTATGAGAGTTTCACCCGACAATTAATTTTAGATTGCGTAAAGCAGCAATACCAGAAGTTGAAGAACAGCAGTGATTTTTATATTAGAGTCCTTGATTCCATTATGCAGAAAGTCAAACATGCTTGTTCTAAATCAGCAGGGCAAGCGTGGACTATTTCAGTTTTTTTAGAAGCTTTTTGCAGACAGTTGAATAAAGAACTGGTCATCTCACAAAATAATTTGAAATTGATCGTTTTTGAAAACGAAGTTAATGTTTCTGACTTTTTAAATTATGTTGAGATCTTTTTAGGAGATACTGGAAATCAAGTTAAAGCAGAAATGAGAGAATGTGATGTTGAGTCCTTGCTCTCCAACATTACTCTGAAGCCTCAGGATGAATTGTATAAGAAGGTCATTGGATGTGGGAAGCAGTGTCCTTTCTGCAAAGTGCCGTGTGAGGCTGGAACTGATGACCATCCAGAGCACTTTGCTTCTATCCACCGGCCAATGGGTCTTGCACAGTCAAGAAAAGATGGTTCAAACGTTCTAGATCATTCTATCTGTTCCACCGCCATTGTCGGTAATAGAAGTTTCAGTTCTGAAGACACAAGATGGAACCCTCATCCTTATAAAGATTACCGTAACTATTACCCAAACTGGAATATCCACCCTGAGGATGGCAATAAAGGAACAGATTACTGGAAATTTGTCTTGAAACAGTATAACAATAAGTTTGCACGTGTGCATGGGACACAACCAGCTGTACTCCCAGAAGACTGGCAGAGCATATCTCAAGAGCAAGCTCTACAAAGTATAAAGAAGTCTTTTAATATCAAATAACTTAATTAATTTAATGGTAAAGTAACAAGAAAGTCTGGAGAGTCTTTGCAAGTGTGTAGTTTTATTATCGCACTAGATGTTTTGGACCCATCTGGTCCTTCCTCTGGTGCAGAGGAAGGACCAGATGGGTCCGAAACATGTAGTGCGATAATAAAACTACACACTTGCAAAGACTCTCCAGACTTTCTTGTTACTTTATGTTACTGAAGGTGGAGATGGCTACTCCATTGGTCTGTGGAAGAGTCTGACTTACTAAAGCTACTGGTGGATCACTGAGGAATAATTTTCAGTTTTCATTAATTTAATGGTATCATTTTGAACTCAGGCGCATATAGAACTAATATTCAGGGCCCTTTGACCATGTTCACTCTCTACCTTTATAGCCAATGTTATGTCTTATAAAAATTTCCAGACCCCTGTCATTGGTTTGGGAGCTGATCAGCTGACATATCTTGAACAACATACATAGTGGAAAACCTATAAGTTGAGAAATGTTGTCTTGCCAATAACAAAAATCACCATTTAGCCACAACACTATAGTCTGTAAAGGAGATCGTCTGAGCAATCATGGCTGATATAAACAAAAATCTATGCACAATAGACACATTTTTTCTAAAGTTTCCTGGCATTCATATAGCCGTTACACATTTCCGCTGCACTTTGCAGAGATTATACATCATTCCACTCTGTCTCTGTCCCAGTGGAGCTAACAATCTAAAGATACCCTATCACATTCATTGACAGGAGGGGCAGTTTTATCAGGAGCCAGTTAACCTGCTGTTTTTTGGAGTACAGGTTCTAAATCAATTCTAAAGTAAATATTTCTTCTTTCAGACAAATGGAGACATTCTTAAATTTAAAAATTGCACATTTTTGAATGATTTGGGCATTGTGTAATTCAACATCTTATTTACATAAAAATACATGAATGTGTTATTTAATCTCTACTAAGGATGTGCACATATCACTTTATTAAGCCTCTCCATGGGGCAAAAAGTACACACATCCCCCATGCACAGAATCAAGAACCTGACATTTTAATCATTAGGGCTCCGAGGTTTTACTTAGAATTTAGGATTATACATCTGCTTTAGCTTTTTTACTGCTGTGTAAAATAAATGCTCGTCATCACCATGATCACGGCCTACACAATTCAACTGCATAAAGAATTCCCTGTCTTAGCAGGAAGTGTCAATTGTTGCTGCAGGTCAAATAAGACACAACACAATTAGATGGTGTACAATAACAAATGTAATAAGTCTGTAGTAGGTAGGGTTGCTACCTTTTTCAGACTCTAGGTCTGGGCAGATGGTGGGGGTGACATCACAGGGGGCAGGGCAATTTTATCACAGGGGCAGCGTAATTGCATCACATGGGCGGGGCTATAAAGTGGCAATCAGTGATTGGCAATCGCCATATGAAAATACTGCCCAGTTTTTCAAATAACGAAAAGCAGTTTTGACCCAAGCAGCCTTTCCAAAAACCAGCTGTCCAGGTCAAAACCAGTAGTACGGTTACCACCTTTTCCTGCAGCACAGACTGGGCAGGGGGTGGGCCGATGATGTAGTGGTGCAGGACATGGGGTGGGTTGATGATGTGGAGATTGGGGATTGGTTGTTCGCCACATCAATCTAGGAGAATCCTGCCAAGTTTTCCTAATTTGGAAAACCAGGCAGGCAGTTTTGCCTCGGGCTGCCCTTCCAAAAACCAGGCTGTCTGGGTCAAAAAAGGACAGATGGCAACCCTAGTCTGTAGCCTTGGCATGTGCTTGTAGTGGGATGGGCATTAGGGCAACAGAAGGGCAGTGTTAAAATGAAGTTCTCTATCTGTAGGCCAAGCAAATTTACTGGGGCTACATTTGCATTCATGCCTTTTTTTACCTAGAACACTAGAATTCATGGAGCCTTTGCTACCTGATTTCACTAAGGGTCTTCATACCCTTGGGGCCTTTCTTTACTGTAGCCTAAGTCCCAGGTTCCCCAGCACTATCCATTCCCTACAGAAGTGGAAGCCAAAACAGGAAGATCCACCCAGCACTATACTGAAGTGTGACAGGAAGTGGTCTCTGGGCCAATGATATAAATAATGCAAATAAGCAAAACTGGATACATTCCCAGCCACTAGGGAATAAGGAAGTGTAGGTATTTAAAGCCGTAGGGTAGCATTAACCCAATGGGTCCCTACATTCAGTAAATATATAAATGCGTATATACAGTCCATCAGAGTAAAATTCTACCACTCTCTATACATTTGTGGGCATATTTAACAACAAGTAAAAGTGACACCAGCTTATTTATATATATATATATATATATATATATATATATATATATATATATATATATATATATATATATATATATATATATAAATACACTGTTACAAGGCCATAGAAGCGAACAGAAAGTTCTTGTCTTCATAATTTAAAAAACAAAAACCTTAAAAGGGGCTTATTATATACTGATTGTGTCTAAATATTCTTTGAATCAATGTTTATATCTGATTAAATGTGCTTAAATGAAAAGTAATCCTGTGGCTGTACATATTTTTAGATACAATAATGGCTGCTTTTATGACATCTGGAGTTACCTGAAAGCCAGATCGGAAGGATGAGTCAATTCTGACAGGTCTTGATGGGAAAACAGCAGCTGGGGTTCAGTATTTTTAAAGTTGTCTATGAATCAGAGCTGAATCATTGATTCTGCCTTGGTTTGGAGCTACCCCCAGGCTCTATACTGTTTATCCTTGAGCAGGAAGCCTGTTGATTTTTGGCACCATGATTTGTTGTGTAATTGAGTTGACCAGGGGCAGAATGATATCAAAATGCTAATTCAGCCCCAACCTTAACTGGGGTTTCACCAGCTTGGCCAGTGAAATACATAGAACACATTAAATATTAAAGGGGAACTATCGAAAAAATTAAAATTTGATAAAAACTTTATCATACTGAAATAAGTGAGCTCTAATACATCTTCTAGGCAAAAGGAGCTCCCCTATAAGATATATTGGCTCATCCATCTGACACCCAACTCCCGAATGAAGACAGAATGAGGAGAAACAGCGAGAGGGCTAGTGAAGATAACTGTCAGAAACCCCTCTAAAAGTCGGAATTGATTTAAAATGGTCCAATACGATCTATGTGGGTCCCACTGACTTCTATAAGACTTTTATGGTTTTTACTTGCCAATGTTTTTCATTTTAACATTTAATAAATCTCACATTTTTAGAGATTTGGAAAAATAAAAAACAAAATTTTTTAGAGAAAAAGTTCAATTTCTTAAAAATAGAGATTTGAACTTTAGTAAATAGGCCCTTAGTGTCTAGTGTGAAATTCCCACTAGTCTTGTAGACAGTACAGACTCTTACTGACTTGGAAGAGACAGAATGTGCTGCCTACTGTCAATTATTACCATGAGTTTACTAAAAACAATATTACAAAGACACTGAAAATGTTTATTGAAATGCAAAACATGAAAACAGCATATAACATAATATACCAATAATCATGTAGCCAATGATTGTACTTGGGTTACATGTAATTGTGTCTTGGGCAGCTAAGAAGGCTGGAAAATTAAATGTCAGAATGTGTAATATTCTATAAATTACAGAAAATCCTGCTTCACTTGTAGGGGACTGATGAATAAATTCTCCATATATATTGCAATCAACTAAAGCTTGGCCACTAAAGGGCTCCTTAGATACAGGAGCTTGGCTCCTCTTCTTGGGTCAAAGCATGACCAATAGTTATTCCTGGTTTAGCCACTAGGTGTGTATTAATATAGCATTTTGCCAGCCCCTTTACCTGAGAAGGCAAGAAATGTTCAGTGGAACCTAGACAAGGTCAGGTCTAGCAAGTAATTGACTACTCACTTTAATAGATTACTCTAGGTGTGATAGACAGTCAAGGCTATTTATGCAAGCAGCACATGCTCCCCGAGGATTGAAATGGGAATAAGATCCCAGGTACTAATTGCCCAGAGGTAGGGACTACTGGGCAAATTTATATAAGGTCGAGATGTGTTTTCCCAAAAATTGAGAGAATAGAGTTCGAGGGTAGTTTCAATAAAAACTCGAATTTTTTTAAAAAAAACAAGATATTCTGAGATTTATCATGCTTCTGAAGCTTTAGTCCATATATTCTCCAGCTAAAACCAATGGCGGAGGTCCTGTGAGCCATCTGAAGGTGTTTTTAGCCTTCATAATTTTTGGGTTTTTGTTGGTAGTTTACACTCGAAAACTTGATCGATTCGAGGTATTCTATCTTATTTCACAGAAAACTCAATCTGTTTTGAGTATTCGAGTCCCCCTCCCCCCCAATTGCATTCATTTGAGTTTTTTTACATTCGTTTTTCATAAATAAGCAAAAATTTAGTTGAGATTTCATTTGAGGTAGAAAAAGTCTCACATACCTCACAAACTTGACCTTTGATAAATCTGCCCCGAAGTGTCAGAGTTAGGGTCCAGGTAGGTTAAATCGTACTGATGCCTGCCTATATTAATCTGTTGGGATTAAGGCACAAGGAGAGAAGCACTGGCCTGAGGAAAGGCTGTGAAAGCCTGAAATTTAGTTGGGGCACATGACACTAAAGATCAGATTTAGATTGGCCAGTTTCTCAAATATTGCTATTATACAGGATGAAGATCTGTGCAGCAATTGGCTATAATAATGTTATGGGTAAGGACGATGCTACCTTATGGCCACTAATGCTGAGCTCTGTACCTGGTACAGAACACAGCCATAAACTGATGCTTCTTTGGCCCTCAATGCTCTTGCACTTGCACCTGGGGTCTCTAAAAATGACTCCCCTTAAGTTTTAGTGAAAAATACAAGATTTTATGGTCCTGCAACAGTCAGACGAGACTTGTGTCTGCAGGGCAAGAGTTTTACTGCGGTGGTGCAACGTTTCCGGAGCCCCTAAATGTATCCTCCAATCACTGTGCACTGAGCGAACCCTAATATTTACACAAAGGGTGTGCGAGCGTCCTCTTCAATTGAAGCCTGCAATAGTCAGCCCAACGTGTCCATCACTACTGATGTTCATCATCTGATATCTAAAAAGGATTATGAACTGAGCTGTAGGGTACAATTAAGAGCATAGAAGGCTACAGTGGCTGTTATAAGTGAATGTTTTAACAGTGCTCTAATAATAAAAAATTATATTATGATGACTTAAAGGCCTGTTCTTTAGCCCAGTGAACATTCCTGCTATTAGTGTATTTGAAAGCAGATAAAATGTTCTGAACATTACTGTGAAAAGCAAGAATTTTTAAGGCAAAAAAAAACCGGTAAAGGTAAATAATGAGGAAAATATTTATTTGTCATTATGATAAGATTTTCTGATAGGTTGTTTATTGTAATATAAAATATGTGTTCGTTTTCATTTACAACATACAGATTCCCTTTAAGGCAGGAAGTTGCTATCCAGCAAGAGAAAAGCAGAAAATAGTGGACAGATAATAAAACAAGGGAACGATGTCATGAAAATTGCAACAAAGACTGATTTACTGTAGAATTCAAATCATTTTCTTGAACTTGATTGAGAAAAGATACCTCCAATATAAAAATAAAAACACATCACATCTTCCAAGGTGTTGGCTGTTGAAGGATTAATTTGCATTACCGTTATGTTATTAATGGATAAATATAGAAAATTCTAATTGCGGAAAAGGTCATGATCTTTACTTTTGATAGATTTTCCCCTAGGTCTAGAAACCTATTAAAATATAATTACAAGGTTGCATTTACTGGTTTTAAAGCAAATATATAACTTGTTGGTATGGGTTACAAGACTTGATAAAATCTTTGTATTACATTGCTTAACAAATGTATAAAAGCAAAGCTATTTGTAGAAGATACCATTCAATTTAGGTGCAAAATTTGAAAAAAGACAACTTAACTATGTTTTATGTATTACTCCATGAAAAATGCTTCTTCAAGGCTCCTCAAAGCTTCCTCTGCAGTCACATCCTTCCAGTCTTCAGGCAATTGAGCGATGTCTGTCAAATAAGCATCTGCAAACTGCCTATTGAACTCTTTGAAGATGTATTTCCAGTAATCAGATGACTCCCCGATTTGTGTAGGCTGAATGATCCAGTCTTGGTAGATGGTTTGGTATTCTTTGTAGGGATGAGGCTTCCCATTTGTTTCTGGACTTACAAAATACAGTTCAGTATCAACATCAGTAGAACATATGGATGTGGTAAGAGAATCAGTTTTTTTCCAAGTGCACTGAGCCAAACCCTTGGGTCTATGAGCAGATGCAAAGTGCTTTTTATGGTCACTACCTGAGGCCTCACAGGGAACTTTACAGAATGGACATAGTTTTATACAGCCACAGACGGACTTGAACACTGCGTTCATGGGGTTGATTGATAACTTGCAAAGCACTGATTCAGTACTGGACGATTTCATTTCTGATGCTAATTGTTTTTCTGTCTCAGTGAGATACAACTGAATGCCATCTGAAAAACTCTGGATATCGTCTTCAATCTGAAAAATGACGACAAGAATATTATTCTGTGAAATGACCAGATCATTTCTAAGCTTCTTGCACAATTCTTGTAAAAGGTCAGAAGGGGTGAGAAGTCCTACTGATCTGAGTTCTTGGAGAACCTTCCTGACTTTCTTGCAGATTCCTGATAGAATGTTTATTTGCAATGTTTCAAGTTGTTTGGACGTTTTGTATTTTCTCAGTATTTCTTTTGCAATCCAAGATTTCACAAACTTCTCATACCTGTTAATATAGTCTATATACTGGTGAAGGTCTTTCTCTTCTAGAAGATTCTTGAGCAGAGCAAACTGGAAATGGCGACTACTAGAGAACTCTTTGAAATTTCCACTGTGAAAAATATCGTCGATGATTGCTTTCCCAAGGTGTCTGTTGATGTGCTCCATTAAAGCTGGCTTCAGACACAGCTCACAGAAACTTTTAGCTCTACATTGAAGATCATTTTTCTCTAGGTGGAAAAGACTTTCAAGGCTTGACAAATAGTAGGGTTTCAGTTTTTCAAGATACAGTTTTGGATCATTTTCTTGTACAAACTTGTCATGCATCACTTGAAGTTTCAGGGCTGCACTTCCCAAAATATTCAGTTTAATGTCCAACTCAAAGATATGTGTTGTGGGTAAATTCAGAACATCTTTCTCTCTGAGTGTCTTATTGATCATGTTAAGCAATTCATGGCAATATATGCTGTCGTAGCCATTGTTTTTGTTGATTTGTTCTGTGACATAATCATTACATCTTCTCACAAGAGATCTAGAAAGCTCATCTATTTTATTATGGGATGCACTGGTAAAATATTCTTTAATGATGACCAATGGATTCCAGTTTCCAGCTATGTGATTGTTCTCTATCTGGAAAGATTGTTTTCCATACTCAGATATTTTTTTTACTGTGAGTAACTTCTCCTTTATGACAGCTCCCTTATTATCCATGTCCTTAATAAGACGTCCAAGCATCTCTTGCCCTATGTTGAGTTTCTTTATTTGACACTTTGGCAATTCCGAGATGGCTTTTGTCCACATGGTTTCAAACATGCCTTTTGCTTTCTTATTTCCAATATTTTTGTTCTGTCTGCACTTTGTTAAAAGACTGCTGACTTTTTCTTCGATTAATTTTTGGTATTTGTTCTGGACTCCTTGGAACTGATCATTAGATTTTTTCCGTCGAATAATCTCTTCGATTTTATTAGACGCTGAATTGTTAAGCTCCTGCCTGAGACATTTCACACTTCCTAAAAATTCTTCTCGGTAACGTTCAATCAGATGGACATTTCCAGTTGCACTTTTGTAATAATCTTCTATTGATTTCAGCATTTTTATTTCTTCACTTTTTAAAATTTCAGATACTTCATTCTTTAACCTCACATTAATGTCTGGTTGTATTTTATCAGCTGTCTGATTCTTAGTTGTGGTTTCTGCATTCATGATCCAGGTATGAAGTTGCTTGCGGAAGTTCCATTCCCACTCTGAGTATTTTACAGCAAGCTTATCATATGCTTCTGCCACTAGGCTATTTTTGAAGGCAAAGATGAATTTTTCATGCTTTACTGCACTCCACAAGCTTTTAATCCATATTATAAGATCATTAATAGTCTGAGGATTCTGAATTCCTTTATGTTGTTTTATCAAGTTGAACAAATGTTTTTTTAATGAATAAACATTTTCGCTGTATCCTGTGTTTATAGAAGCCATGGGCGGAACACCATACCAGAGCCCAGGAATGTACCAGTTATCTTTCTCATGATTATAAGTCATTATATCACTGAATGAGGTGATACCACTCTTTTTCTCCATTTTTGCTGCCACTTTTGTCATTTCATTCAGCTGCTCCAGCAGTTTCACTCTATCTCTCATGTTCTTTTCAGGAGCAGACACATCACTGCAGTTGTGATGAACAAACTGACAAATTGGTTTCTTCCCAATTTCTTTCATACGGAGGAAGGCATGAGCAACAATTTGCAAAATATCTCTCATCTCTACTATATTTTCCATAGCCATGTTGATTACTGTGATATCACTTAGCCCAACCACTAGAGTTGCAAGCTCATTGTCATGTTCATAGCTGTCCTCCAGAGGTCCAAGTTCTGGAGCCTTCAGACCTTCAGTATCAATCACTAGAATAAACTCACAGCCCAATTCCGCTCTGAAGTTTTCTTTCACTTTAATCACGGTCATGAAGGCTCCTCTTGTGCAGCGGCCACTGGCCACAGGAAACTGCAACCCAAACATGGTGTTCAGGAGGGTGGACTTCCCTGTGCTCTGTACTCCCAGCACAGAGATTACTCTCAGTTTACATCCCTTTCCTGTCATGGTGTCCAGTTCAGACAAAACGTCTGTTACCCACTGCATGGGGACATTGGAGGCATCTCCATCTATCAGCTCTAATGGGAAACCATCCAGTAGGAGCTTAGCAGCTATTTCAGGCAGTCTACTAAACTTCCTCTGGTTTATATTAATCAGCTTGTCTCTGATGAGTGAACATTCTGACTCATAAAACTGCCCCAGCTCACGTAGGAAGTGTTCAACTCCCAAGGAACTGTCAGATATCATATGATCTATCTGCTTTAGCTCTGTATGATTACTTATTCCTGTACTGTAAATTTGACTGTATTTTGTTGATAAGGTTGACAAAATATCTCTAGATGTCGAATCAAGACTAAATTTCATGAATTTTAAAAAATGGATCTTCTCAGTGTCAGTTAATTGAGTCATTGCAGTTATAAACTTATTCATGCCATCAGGCATGACCTGTTTGTGCTGTTCCTGATGGAGCAGTGAACGCTTCTTTTTCAGATGGCACCTATATTCTTCAGCATTTTGAAGCCCTTGTTTTTTCATTCTACAAAATTCTTTCTCTAACTGGGACAGTTCTTTCCACAGCTGTCCTTGTAGCTTCATATTCCTTCTTTTATATCCAGCCACATCACCAATTTCGTTAGTAATTTCCATGACCCATTTCTTTGCTTTCTGAAATTCTTCAGCGTTCTCATCTACCCTGATTCCAAGCTTAATCGCTTCTTCTGATATGTCTTCAAGTTTTACTCTCCTACAGGAATTCTTCATAAGGTTACTCATAATGTTTTGCAACCTTTTGACAAGTTGTGTCTCGTTAATTTTTTCCTTGTTTATTATATGTGCTGGTGTAATATTCAGCTCATGAATCAGACTTTTGAGAAAACCCAAGGACTTCTTATGTTTATCTTTCTCACTACTTGGATGAATAATGAAACAGACAGGAGTCCTACATTTTTTGCAGCTGGAGAATAGTCTATAATCATTGTCAGAAATAGTCTCAGCAAATATAAACACTGCAGATGAGACTTGCATTAGGAACTGGAACTGAGTCCAGTTAGAGTCCAAGTTACCACGAAGATTTGTAACTGCAACTGGTTCGGGAAAAATATCAGAAGTTTCTTTACCTGCAGGAAAATACCATGATATTTCCACTAACCCACTGGAGATCTTCTTTTGAATGTCTCCACCATCCATGTTGTCATGTATAAAGAAGCTATGACCTTGCTGCGGTGGGCTAAGCACTTGATTGAGGGTTTTAGATTTGGACATTTTGTTTTGGCCCAGTCTCACAAAAGAAAATATAGGCATGGATATGTTCACCACACTGTCCTCTTTAAACCCTTTGGTCTCTGCTAATGAATGAGGTCTCCATCTTTTTACTATATCTCTCATTGCCCAGAGCATGAAGGTGTAGCCTAGTCCATCGCCTGCAGGGAGCAATAGTGGGATGGCAAACTGACACATGCACATTTTCAATGCAATCTCCTGTTGTAAAACCGAATTCGATTTGTGTAGGACAGCACATAAGACATCAAGAGGATGCATAGAGTCTGTATTATTCTCATCAACCTCAAACTCTTCAAAGATATCCTGATTTGGATTATCTTTACTACTGTTCAAACATGCAGTGTTTCTTGCTTCTTTGTTTAGGGCCACAAGCCTTCTCAGGAAGGTCCACAGAAGATCTTCAACGGTGGTAGAATGCACCTCATCAATACTCTGTGGCCCAATTTCCAAGATATTTTGAAGGCTGAACATTGAGGTGCTATATTCATTCGCACTGAGATGGGCCATCTTTATGCTCCACAAACCTCAGCTTTCTAGGAGAACACATGAAAATTAATTAAATCATTAAAGGGCACTATGCCATCTGTAAATAAAGTGCCATCTGTATTATCAAGGATTAAACCAAGTTTGTCTATCACTGTTCAATTACATATTTCTCAAGCTATGCAGGGTTTGCAGCCCACTTAATTCAAAAGGATCCTCCATTGAGGACCTTGTCTGCTCGTGTACACCCAACCACCCTGTTTTTGCTACTGGAGGCATTAAAGCATGTCTCCTCTACAGCTTATTTCAGTTAGTATTTGGTGCTAGAAAATATATTTTTTTAATTGCCTTCATCATGACCAATCTCATGTACAAATAAAAGGGAGGTGAATATGCACCAAGTAGGCAGGATCCTCAGTAAAGTAGGCAATGGCCACTTTCCCTGGAGAACTGGGGAAAAGCTATAATAAGCATGGCTACTTTAATGAATCATAACTGATGTTGCTAGACTAAGGCTTACTTAGAATGGCATGCAAGTACTACCATCAGTCAAATGTTTTTGAGTGAAAATAGAAATCACTGGAGGAAGAATTTGGCTTGGGGTTTAGTGCATGAAATCCAGGTGGACTTAAGGTGCAAGCAAGGGCATGAAAGACATATGTAGTTATTGTTTGGGATCAGAGTTAGGCTAAGATGCAGCTGTATATTCTATAGTCTAGTGGCCACAAATAACCCAATTACCCAGGCCCTACATCCCTATCTCACGTCAAATTAAAAAAACACGTTATTTGGAGTCGATAGTGGTGCACTTTTAAATTACAATAACTGTTTGGTTAGCAGGTGAGGCAGCTTTCTTTCCCTTTCCTAAAGCTGTGACCCTAAGCTGAAGCCTTTGTAACACTTTATATTTAGATGCTTCCTGTTAGAATGATCAATTCATTAAAAAATCTGTCAGTACTGAGTAACTACCACAAAAAATACTGAGGCTTTACAAAAGATTGAATAAGAAAAGCTAAAAAAAAACAAAGGCCTCAACAGAAAGGTGTAAGTCCCAATTCAGGCACTGGGTCAAGTTCAGGGCAGACAGCAAGGCATATATATGCAGGCAGAAGTCAGGGCTAGCAAAAACAAGCAGAATCTAATATCAGGCCAAGAACAAAACTGGGGAGTTAGAAAGGGGACAAGGTCATGGCAGGAACAGGCTAGATTCAGGAGCAAGGAACAAGGTTTTCAAGATACAGACTATAAGATTTCAGGAGCTAGGAAGAGTGGGAATGATAATCAGTGTAAAAGAGAGGCAGGCTTAAAAAGCCCCTTAAATTAATTTGTTGCCTGTAACTGGGTCACAGGTGTTTTTTAGGGAACACAGACTGGTGATTATTATCATACTTCAGACCAAAAACACAGTGAATCCTGTGGTTCAATTTGGAGAAGCAGAAGCCAGCATACATACTGACCCTGGTTCCAGATCAGGGAGTTGCAAAGATTCCCAGAAATTAGGCCAGCCAAGCTAAAGGCTGACAAAGTTGCTGCCATCTTTCCTGGGAGAAAGCCAAACCACCTTAAATATGAAAGATCTGAACTCAGACCTGTCATCGTTGGGCCATTCCACCACTTTTCATGTCCATGATGTACACTCACGTGCAAATTGGCACATTCCTTGCACATAAAAAGAATTGTCAGTCACATAGAAATCTAGTAGATAAGACCGAAGCAATCCAACTAATGTCCATAATGACAAAGTCCTCCTCTGAATGACTGTACACTCAAGGCATAATAAAGATAACAACACCATGCAGTATGAGAAATACTTTAGCACTGGTGATTCAGAAATTGGTTTGGGATGTAGTCTAATTCTTCAGAATTCAGCAAAACCAAATTCTAGTCATTGATGTTACTGGGCCCTGCAGCAAATTCAATTTATGACACCAAAACATTGGCAAGTTGACCTATTCAACCAAGATGGAAACTGATAATATTGAAAATTTCAATAATTAAGGAACAATTAATTAACAACTCCTGGTACCCCCTGTAACCACAGGGTCTGCCTCCTCTGTAGTTATGCCTATGCTAGTCATCAAAACTCATGTTCAAAGTTTCAGACAGTTAATCTGATTTCTTCAAACTATATTCTTTCTACAATTTTATAGGGTTTTTGTTAAATCTGTTAATTTAGGGTTTGGATTACACTGACAGCGATTTCAAACACCATGGAATAATTTTCAGATGACCACACTCCCTCACTCCAGGGTGGAGCTTAACATGTCTGCATTTGATACTCAACTAAACCTTTTTTCAAGAATTTAATACTGGCCCTTTATTAGCAGTATAGGCAGACCAAAAGTTCAAAGAGTTTGGTCTACCCACAGCCTGATTGAAAAGTGTTATAGGGGGTGTGGCTAGCTGTCAAGCATGGCGGATGTGAACTAGAGGAGCTCCAACAAGATCCATCCAGATCCACCATGACAATTGGCCTAAGAACAAGGGGAAGCATGGAAAAAGTAGAGAACAGGGAGGAGAAGATGGCAAAGTGCTCAAAGCAACAGATATTCAGCACTTACTCAAACAATTCTTCACTCTGACAGACCGATCCAATCAGAATCATCAAGGGTCCAAGATGGTGCAGAGACAAGAGAGTAGTCCTGGGGAGGAGTCAAAAAGGATATCTGTAACTTCAGACTGCATCGCTTTGGCTTATTTTAAAAACCTCCCGGCAAAATAAGACTTTACTGAAATGTTCTCCCAAAATAAAAACCACTCTAAAGGAATAAGTGGCTTTCCTTAAAACCATGATTTTCTCCCTTCAAACCATGGTGAATGAAATAGAAACTAGAAGCCCAGCAGTGGAAGGAGTAGAAGCACTTATCTCTGTGATCTAGACCAGTGCTGCCCAACTTCTTTGGTTACCGAGTGCGGAAATTTTTCTGGCTTACATGGTAGAGGGCCTATAATGGAAGTCAGTGTTCACCACTCCCCCTTTTAAACCACAACCACTGTAAACCACACCCACATTACAACATGAACTTTTAAGATCATATCCACATTAACGGTGGTAGCACACCAAAAAAACCAAATGGTTGGTGCTCACACAGGAAGCACTGGGCAAGCAGAGAATGGCACACCCAAGCAGCACTGGGCAAGCAGAGAATGACACACACAAGCAACACTGGGAAAGCAGAGAATGGAACATACTAGCAGCACTGGGCAAGCAGAGAATGACACACACAAGCAACACTGGGAAAGCAGAGAATGGAACATACTAGCAGCACTGGGCAAGCAGAGAATGGCACACACAAGCAGCACTGGGCAAGCAAAGATTGGCTCACACAAGCAGCACTGGGCATGAAGAGTATGGCACAGACAGGGAGGGAAGGCAGAACAGAGCAGGAGACAGGGAAACCTATCAGGACTCAAACATGGACAGTTCATACTGTGCTACATACAGTGACACAGTGCTGGTGCCCCATTAGCATTTTGTATGAGTGTGAACAGATGAACAATTTGGCAGTTTTAATCTGGGTCTCAGGTGGAACAGTACAGGCTTTAGGATATAAACAATAGAGGTGTCACAAGTGTGAACAGTGCAGGGGGATCACAGGTGTGAACAATACAGGGGATTAGTTTGAATTTGAGGTTTAAACAATGCAGGGGCCAGTTAATCTCTGTAGTGATACCTTTTAAAATGTAGTGAGTCTACTGAGTGCATACTAAGACTCTTATTTCATTTATAATTTTATTATTAGGGATGTGCGAATTTGACCCGTTTCATTTCGCCAAAAATTAGCCGGAGGCAAAATGTCGCAGATGCCGATTTAAGTCTATGGGCGTCAAAAAAATGTTGTTGAACGACGCCCTACGAGTCTATGGGCGTCATTTCTGCAGAGAAACAAGGCAAAAAAATTCGCCCATCCCTATTTATTATCTTTAGTCTCCTGCACCGTCAGCAATTACTGACAATGTAGACTTTTTTCTGAATTACCCGGTGTGCACAGCCACTCTCAATTATATCTCTAATACTTAAAGTTACCTAAAAGGTGAATCCACCCTATTAATACCATTAAACTGGAGAAACAACAAAGCACCTACAACAGAGAACTGGTTCAAAGTAATTAATGAGCTGCGACTGATGGAAGAAATAACGTCTCTCGGGGGCAATTACTACAACTACTCTGGCTTCCGTGCAAGGAATAGATCAACAGAAGGACATAAAGAGACAAATACAGCAATAATATCTCATGGATAACATCCCTCGTCACAATATAATACAGAGAGACCCTGTCTCAGTACATTTCTACCGAATCTACACGTCAGATTGTTGTGATAATTAATAAACTGAAATAATAAGTGTAAGAGAAAAATGACACTTACCTAGTACATCCTGGGAAACCATTCTTGAGAATCTGAAATGTTCATCCCGTGTTATTGTCTTGAACTATATCAACAAAACCTGGTTGAAAAAAAGAAAAATATTGTAGAAACTTTAACAGTAAATGGGTCGTTCAATAACAATGTGCAACAAGTCCCCCTTTTTTATTTTTGTGATATTGAGGGCTTTTTTTTGGCCCTGCAGTTCTCAGGCTTTGAACTGTTAGAACCAGAACAGACGATGATTCATTGAAGAGCCTCCGACGATACGACTGACAATAAAACAAATGATTGACAGTCAACATTTGTAGAACAGGAAAGCGTCATTGTTCAGACCGATAAAAATAAAATGAAATATGATGACAAAAACTGAAAAGGTGTCCAGAATAAATCCATCTATAACTAGAGGGGATATTCACTAAAGTTTGATGTATTTCCCCATTTAAATATCTGTATTATGTGCTAATAACACTATGAACGTTTTTCCTGCTGCTTACGAAGGCATTTTGAAAGAGATATGACAGTTAAGAGAAGGGGTGAATGGGAAGAGGTGGAAAGAGTGGGAGAGGAAAATGGGAAGAGTAGAGAGAGAGAGAAAGCCCAGTACTTATATGAATGAGTACTTGAGTATTGAGAGTGATGGGAGAGTAAAAAAAATAAAAGTTGGAGTAAAGAAAGAGTAAAAGAAAGACAAAAACATTGTACATTGAAGCCTTCTGGAGTTCTCCTGATCTTACCTGAGCAGTCGTTGTTCTGCTGTAGCTCAGTGTTGTCAATGTGCTGCCCTGAACTCTCCCAACTTCGGGAAATGAAACTGAAAGAGAAAAGTTGAAAGGTTTTTTTATATCTAACCTGATACTAATTGTTAGGTAATGGTTGCTGATGTTTCAGAGTGACCTTTGCTTTCAATTGTCTATAGACAAAATGAGCCGATGATAAAAAAAAATGCAGAAAATCCAGATTCGGTTCCATTGTTTACAGAGCCCGTCCCAGTCAAGGAAGAAAAAAACCAAATGTTTAATCAGAAAGAATATTTTTATACATGTGCAAATATTGTTCTGAAGTGCGTTTGTTTGTGTAATACATTTGCCTCCATTGATTGGATAAATAACACTGTTAAAGTAAAAAGAGAGACACTGGTGAGGAACTGAAATGACAGAAAAGAGCATAAATGGGAAACTGGATCTGGAAAAGGGAGAAGAAAAGCAGTATCAGTAGAGACTGGAAGAGGGATCAGTGAACCGAAGGCAATATATCTTGACCTGGCACCTAATCCCCCCCCCCATGCTCTACCTGCTTCTTCCTCACCACACTTTTGCATACAACACCTGCCACCATTCCAACCACCCCCATTCCCCATATCCATCAAGGGTTGCCTCCTTTTCTGGAAAAAAATACTGGCCTTCCTATATATTTATCTTTTTTCCCAATTAATAATATTGAGATAAACCATAATTTTTACTGACCAGGCCAGTAAAATATCGGCCAGGTGGCAACCCTAATAAGGGATCCACTTCTACTAACCCATTCTCCCAGGGCTGATGGGAGCATTGAGACTACACCTCTTTATTTTTTTTTTACCTATTTGCGCCCCCCTCCAATGGCTCCTAGGTAGGTGCCTACTCTACTCCCAGCCCTGAGAGGGGTACAGCAAAAGAAAGAAGATATAACTTTGTGAGTAGAAGATAAGGGAAATGGTGGAGGGAGAGTGAAGATCATGAAAAAGGTAGGGACCAAAGTGGCCCTTGAAAGAGATGTGCGCCTTTTCCAGGTTTGACACACGCATGCACATCCCACTGGTGAGGTCATTGTTGGCGTGAAATTCAATTATTTAAAGGGGACACCGTCAATTGCACATTGTCCAACATAGGTCTATTTTCTGATAGTTCCTGGGTGTGATTCTTGTCTGATTATCTGTTCTTTGAACCCTGCCTGTTCCTGACCGTACCGACCTTTGCCTGTTCCTGACCATTCTGTCAATCCTGACTTTGTATTGTGTTTCTGTTTGGTTTGACCCCGGCCTATGTCCTGACTACGCTTCTGGTTCCAAATTCTGTACTGCACTCATACTGATTGGTATCAACCTCAGGCTGACCTTCAAATACTCTCTCTGTTCCCTGTCCTTTCTGTATAGGTTATGGTTCCCTTGTCTGCCCAGAACTCCCCCCCCCCCCTTGGTCCTCTCACTTTAAGACCTGGTGGCATCTGAGTAGCAGAGGGCTCCTTCCGAAGTGAAAGGTGGTTCTTAGAGGCAGATGCGTGAGCCAAGACTGGGACCTTGGGGTTTGTTCTGGGTTTTGGGATACCATATGTTACAGTACATTGGGCATAATGAGGAATTGGCCACAGCCCCTTTAAGTAATTGAATTTCGCCCAACAATGATGTCACCAGAGCCGCACAGAAATTAAAGGAAGCATACATGCATTGGTGTGTCAAACCCAGGAGCGCAATGCCATCCCCTCCGCCCCTACTAGACCACCAGGTATTCTCACAAGGGGCAGAGAAAAAGGATGAGAGCAGGTTATTAATAAAAAAAGAGATTAAGAATGGGGAGATCAAAAGTTAAAGGGGATCAGTACAAATATGTGCTATGGAGAGAAAAAAGGAAGGAGGTCAAATGAAAATTTGTATGATGGGAATAAATATGCAAGAGAACGAAAACATAATGAGGGAAAGGGATAATGGAAAAAAAATGTATAGCAGCAAATAAGTGGAGAAAGGGATAGAATAAAGAGAAAACAAATTGAAGAGGAGAGAAGAAACACAAGAAAACCAGAATGAAATAGCTAAAGTGGAAGAAAGAGTTTTCTGTTGTCCTCACTGGCTCCCCAACATCTAAGTACAGCCATGAATGGTCTCCCATATCTATAACTGATTCATTATAGTGATGAAAGCTGAATTTATGGTTTTGCCTCTCTTCTTGTAGGGCTCTTCTTCTTGGAAGGACTTGTTCTGAATATTTGGCAGAAATTGTTGCCCCCTCTTATCCATTCCATTGAATCTGGCTGCATGCACAGTATGGAAAGCTTAATAGAAAGTTCTACACTGTGAATGCACCTGACCAAATCCCTAACCAGCGACTCGTGAGCAACATGTTCCTCACCAACCCCTTGAATGTTGCTCCCAGTGGCCTCAAAGCAGATGCTTATTTTTGAATTCCTGGCTTGGAGGCAGATTTTTGAATTTTAAAGAGCATGTATACTGCGGAACAGAGCCTTCTGTAGGATGCCAGTCCACATAGGGCTACCCAATAGCCAATCACAGCTCTTGTTTGGCACCCCAGGGAACATGTCATGCTTGCATAGCTCCTTTTTTGTAATTAAATATGGCTCATGGGTAAAAAAAGGTTGGGGACTCCTTAGGAAACCTGGGACCAGAGAAAAACATGGTGGCACTTCACCTTGTACCCAGGGTATGGAGGGAATTGCCATTGAGTTCTGCTTCCATTCTAGCACGTTTGCACTGAAAAATAATGAACTTTCTTATGTGTCAAGAGTCAATCTATATAATTACAACTGGTGCCTTGCCCTGACCTAACTTGTTTCACTAAACATTAGCAGATTAACTCTCATTGTGTTTAGTTATTCATTAACCAGTAGACCTTTCACTGCGTCTCCATTGCTGGGTGGATGGAATAGAGTTTATTCTGGTTGAACATCTTCCTCATTCCAGTCTATGTATAAACCAGTTGTTTACAGGTTTCTGACACCGGTGAGAGTGGAGCAAGAGGGGGGCTGTTCTGTTTAATTTCTGAATATAAATCCTCTTCTTTATTCCAAGTAGGGAAGCCATTAACTTCTGCCTGATAATTGTGCTGGCGGTTAATATTTCCTGTCTTAGGAAACCCCAGGAAGAACTGCTTTGCAGATACCGAGGGGTGTGTCCCTAGCGCTATATAAAGTTCTATAAAACAAAGCAAAAGAAGGGTGCACTCCCCTAGTGTAATCCCTTTTTTAGAATATTTCTTTATTAGAATAAAATGTGCTTCCAAGATTGGAGGCATTAACCGCTCATCAGTTAGCAGCAAGAAGAATCAAGCCCAATGCGTTTCATCACCAAATAGTCAATAGATCAAAATGTTCCTTACTCACTGAAAGTACTGGGGACACTGGGATCCAGCTGGGTGTGATGGCTTGCACCTCTTAAGAGATCTTAAAAGGTGCAAGCCACCACACCCAACTGGATCACAGTGTCCCCAGTACTTTCAGTGAGTAAGGAACATTTCGATTGATCAATTGGTGATGAAACGCGTTGGGCTTGATTCTTCTTGCTGCTAACTGATGAGCGGTTAATGCCTCCAATCTTGGAAGCACATTTTATTCTAATAAAGAAATATTTTAAAAAGGGATTACACTAGGGGGCGCCCTTCTTTTACTTTGTTTTATAGATATGTGCCAGTTTGATCATCTGTTTTTCTGAAGAGACTGATCCATTGCGGCAATATTAATTTTTATCTGGGCTTTTTTACTACACATTACAAATTTAATTTGACTGGCAGTGTATATGTCGGAAACTAGTTCCTATGTTATGTCAGCCTTTTGTTTTACATTAACTGATATTGCTGGTTGGTTTAGCAGTTGGAACATCTCTGCGGTGTATGTCTATACCATGGCCATTCTCCATTTGTATATGAGAACAAAGATAGGAACTTAAGATAAAAAAATTTATCAAATCAAAAGATGAAGAGAAAGAGAAGGGATCAGAGGCAGGCCATTGGTTGAACATTATCATAGCACATATTTGATAGCAAATCAAAAATTTGTTGTACCATGTTAGTCAAAGTCATGAGTTAGAGATGTGGCCAGTTCATCCATCCATTTGCCCTTCAAGATCAGGGTTGCACTAAAGGGGGGATTTTAGGAGGGAGAAATCAACCTTCAGCATCTTTAGCAGGCAGGAGTTGAGAGGTGCAGTCGCTCCATGCAGAATATATTGTGCGAGAGTCATAGCAGCCTCTGCAGGCATTACTTGTGAGAAGGACTTGGAACCTCCATGATTGCTGTACTTTCTTAGGACCAGGCATGAGTCCATCTCTGGAAATACAAGTATGGGACCTGTTATCCAGAATGCTTGGGACCTGGGGCTTTCTGGATAATGGTTCTTTCCATAATATGGATCTCCATACCTAAAGACTAATAAACTATTCATTAATTAAACCCAATAGGCTGGTTTTGCTTCCTATAGGGATTAATTATATCTTAGTTGGGATCAAGTACATTCTTAGGACCAGGCATGAGTCCATCTCTGGAAATACAAGTATGGGACCTGTTATCCAGAATGCTTGGGGCCTGGGGCTTTCTGGATAATGGTTCTTTCCATAATATGGATCTCCACACCTAAAGTCTAATAAACTATTCATTAATTAAACCCAATAGGCTGGTTTTGCTCCCAATAAGGATTAATTATATCTTAGTTGGGATCAAGTACAAGCGACTGTTTTATTATTATAGAGTATAAGGAAATCATTTTTAAAAATGTGGATTATTTGGATAAAATGGAGTCTATGGGGGATGGACTTTCTGTAATTCGGAACATTCTAGATAATGAATTTCCGGATAATGGATCCCATACCTGTAATATGCCCCATGCAGTCCACCATGCTTACTTGTACTGAAGATTGTGTTAAACATTAAAGGGATTCTATCATAATTTCATGATGTTTTTATTTCTGAATGACATGGTTTACACTGCCAATAATTCACTCTAGGATATAAAATGTCATTCCTGAACCAGCAAGTGTATTTAGTTGTAATATTGGTGTGTAGGTGCCTGGTCATGTGCTTTCAGAAAGAGCCAGCACTTTAGGATGGAACTGCTTTCTGGCAGGCTGCTGTTTTTCCTTCTCAATGTAACTGAATGTGTCTCAGTGGGACCTGGATTTTACTATTGAGTGCTGTTCTTGGATCTACCAGGCAGCTGTTATCTTGTGTTAGGGAATTTTATTGAAAGTAAAAACATTACAGAAAATTATATAAACAATTCAGAAACAGAAAAGCATCACATTAACCAATGAAACATTAATTAAATTAAAGTAAGTTCCCTTTATCACTAAATCCTGTTTAGTTTGTGCCTGGCACCACCACTTTCCTCACCCTCCAGGTCAATCTCAATATCCTCCTCTAGGGACTCCCATTCCTCCTCCTGACTCAAAACCTCCTCCTCCTCTCTTTTCTTCATCTCTCAGCCTCTCCTCATCTTCCTCAGCGAGATCTCCCCAGCGTTTACCTTCTGGCAGAACAAACCTATTGCCTGTTGTTAGCACCATTTTTGGGGGGATGTTTTTCTTTTTAACTGGGGCTTTCTTTCCCACCACTCTCCACTCCTCCCCTCTACTAGGTTGACTGGCGCTCTGCTCACCCTTCTCCTTGGGTAACTTCTCTGCTGCCTACCCACCACCTTACTGCATGGGGCACTGGATTCCAGCTGTACAACCTCCCTTTCTGATCCCGCCACTTCAGATATTGGGGCACCCTCCTCCACAATCTCCATTCTCTGGCCAATTTCTTCCTGTAAATTAGGGCAATCCCTAACAATGTTGTGCCAGGCATCAGGGCAAGAACGGTGGGCATGTCCCAACTTCAGGCACAAATTGCAGCAGATTTCATGGCATTCTTTACTGGGGTGTCCAGTTTCACCACAGAGGGCGCACTTCACCACTGGACATTTAGCTGCAAAGTGCCTGTTTGAGCCACACCTGAAACATACCCTGAGTTGGCCAGGATAGAAGCAAACCCCCCTGTCCTTACCAATAAAAAAGGAATTGGGAAGGTGTTTGGGAACATGGAAATTCATGTGCAGTTTGACCTGAATCTTCCACCCTCCTATCCAGAAACCCTCCTCATCATACAGTGGGGTAAGGGGGGACAGGACAGTGCATTGCCTCTTTAGCCAGACCATCACATCTTCCGGGGGCACACACTGTCTTAAACATAATGGTGACATTCTTGGTCTCAGGCCGGGAGACTGGGATCACACTAAACCCCTCCCACTCTAGAGTGCCTCTCTTACCCTCATATTTGCGCCAGAACTCATCCAAACTCAAACCTGCGCCCAGGGAGCTCACCCCTTCACCCACTTAATTTTCACCTCATTCTTCCTCCTACTGGCCTGCCTCTCACCCAACTCAGAGACATTCTGCCTAAACAGTCTCCTACCACCCCAAACACCTCTCCTCCTTTGTGACCCTTCACTCACTATTTACAGGAGGATTCCCTGCACCTTCTGTGACACTGCTTTCACCATCTAGGTTCTCTCTTACTGCAGCGTCACATACAGTTTTATTAGTCAGTGGTGCAGCCATGTTAGTACTCCCCGCAGCCATGTTAGTACTCCCTGTAGCCATGTTAGTACTCCCCGCAGCCTTGTCACACTGCACACTTGCACCTGACACACTGGGCTCACTCACTGCACTGGGCATGCTCACACCCCTCCAAAATGTTCCTTTTCTCTTCCAAGCCTTTAATGTCTCTCAGGACCCTGATTATTTGGCTGTGATTGGGCCCAGCTCTGCCACAGGTTTTAGGTTTCCTCCAATCAGGTCTATTCTACAGTATAGAACCCTAAGGTCTCATACCGCGGCCATTTCGGCAATGTCAGGTACATCCTGGTCTTCGGATAAAACAGTACAAAGATTTTTTAAAGCCATTCTCAAGACACTACCGGTCTGGAGTCTTCCATTAGTCCTAGGTTCCTTTTCCTTGCCTCCATTTGAGCCCTTGGAGTCAATTTATTTTTGGCTCCTTACGCTAAAGATCTTGTTTTTGTTGGCCACAGCCTCGGCATGCAGAGTTGGAGAATTACAGGCTCTCTCCTGTGCTCAGGATCACATTTCATTCCTGCATGATAGAGTCATCTTAAAGCCGGTTAAATCCTTCCTTCCGAAAGTTGTATCAACCTTTCACTTAAGGAAAGAGCTCACTCTTCCCATCTTTCTGGAAGATATTCAAGGATCTAGAGAAAATTGATCCAGTGAGGTGTCTCAAGTGTTATTTGGAGGTTTCAGGCCCCTTTAGAAAAACCAACAGGCTATTTGTTATTCCAGCAGGAAGCAGGAAAGGACAAAGCGGCTGCCTCTTCAACCATCAGCAGATGGATTACCCTATGCATTTCCAAGGCCTACCAATCGCAGGGCAAGCTAGCTCCAGAAGGTTTGACGGCTCATTCTACCAGTCTCTTTGTCCTGGGCAGCCTTAGCAGACGTCCCGGCATCCCAGACGTGTGAAGTTGCCTCGTGGGCCTCGACTCGAACCTTCATCAAACATTACAAACTAGATTTGTCCTCTTAGTAACCATGCTTTTGCTACAGGAGCCCATCTGGCTTTTTCTAGTCAATAAATTATTTGTAGCATCTGGTTATGTTTTTTCCCACCCTAAGGGAATTGTATGGCTCGGTATATCCAGTTGTAATGCTGATATGGAGTGGCCAGGAAAGTGGAGAATTCCTATCATACTTACCGTAATTCTCTTTTCCTGGCAACTCTCCATATCAGCATTTTCCACCCAAGACAGTCCAGATGCTTGGTATTAGACAAGGTAGGTGGGCTCAGGGGTTGGTCTTAAAGATTGTAAGAAGGAGGGACATTCTCTCTCTCCATGGCTCTTTGTAGGGTGGAATTTTTTCCTCTATTCAATTGCTACCAAGCAATGATCCTCATGAGAACCACTTCATACTATTGGCCTCACCAAACAAGCAGATCTTATAGTATATGGACATGTGCACAGTAGATTCACTCTTCTGCCAGATCTATCTCCAATAGGAAACCGTTTCTTTCCTGCTAAGCTGCAGTTTTCCATCCTCGGTTGTTTTGGGATGAAGCAGTGTTGTTTTTAATTCAGGTCTCTGGGGTCCAGACCCTCCTGCAGAGACACAGTTTTATCTTCTGTGATCACTTGACTGTTCCCCCAAGCACTGGGGTTGGTCACATCAGCCTCATCATCATCATTTATTTATATAGCGCCAATAAGTTAATCAGTATTTTACATTAGTATGGTATTTGCCAGATGAGCAGGGTCGGATTGGGAGGCGTGGGGCCCACCGGGGCTACTGCCCCAGGGCCCCCCTCCGGCCGCCGCTACCGCTCCGGAGTGCTTTAGGGGACTAGTGCGCATGCGCGCGGTGCCGTGTTTGTGCGCAGGCGCGCGGCGCTACCTTTATGCGCATGCGCAGTTACTCTATTATACCGCGACCCCAAACAAAGTGGGGTCGCGCCGCCCCACTAAGTAGCGGATCTGGGCCGGCGGGGCCCACAAGAGCCCGGGGCCCACCGGGGTTTTTCCCGGTGTCCCGCCGGCCCAGTCCGACACTGCAGATGAGTGTATCACAGGGGGGGACCATTGGGGTCGGTGAAAATATGGTTTGTACCAGGGAATTCTCGTAGCCTCTCAAATACATCTGTTTAGAGCTGGGCCAAGTAATGTTGGTGCTCAAGGCAATATCACTGTGGTTTCCACTTTGGTTGGCATGTCTCCTGCCCGGTTTTCTTCATTTATAAAGCCAGGCAGGAAGTTTTGACCCGGACACCCCTTCAAAATACCGGGCTGTCCGGGTCCAAACTGGACAGGTGCCAACCATAGCCTACCCCCAGTTCTGACCCTATATCTAAGAACTGGCCCAGTATAGGGTTGCCATCCGGACAGCCAGTTTTTGGAATGGCTGCCCGGAAGAAATGTGCCTGTCCAGATTTCCAAATTAGGAAATCCGGACAGGACATTTAAGTGAATGACATGGCGATCAGCCAATCGCTGATCGCCACATCATCAGTCCCGTCCCCTACATCACCTGCCCCACTCCCGACATCATCGATTCTGCCCCTGAAATCACTGCCCACCCCCGACATCACCTGTCCCGCCCCCCTGCTCGGTTTCCCAAAACAATAAAGGTGGCAACCCTATCCCAGCAGCTGATCTTTAGTTTTAGCTATTCATAGTCCAATCATTCTCAGTAAGGTTAAACAAGACCCTAGCAACCAGCTGCTGAAATTGCAAACTGGAGAGCTGACGGATAAAAATCTAAGGGGCAGATTTATCAAAGGTCGAAGTGAAAATTTGAATTAAAAAATTTGAATTTCAAGCTAATTGTTGTATATTTTGACTAGGGAATAGTCCAAATTCGATTCGAATTTGAAAAAATTAGAAAATATAAATTTATCATGTACTGTCTCTTTAAAAATTCAACTATTCACCATCTAAAATTTGCCGAATTGTTGTTTTAGCCTATGGGGGACCTCCTAGAACCTATTTGGAGTCAATTGGTGGACTTTGAAAAATTTAAGTTTTTTTGAGGGGAAAACTTTAATTCATGTGTTTTGAATGCGTCATTCCTT
The DNA here is from genome assembly GCF_017654675.1 of Xenopus laevis. NCBI lineage: Eukaryota > Metazoa > Chordata > Amphibia > Anura > Pipidae > Xenopus > Xenopus laevis. The sequence continues at coordinate 131,689,955 of NC_054387.1, read as the reverse complement.
CTATTCATATGGTTCGAATTCAGATGAATTAAAATGAATACGGACTATTCACCCGCAAAATAAACTTTGATTTTTTTTAATAAATTTCGGGGTGCTCTTTTTTAATTCGAATTTCGAAGTTTTTTAAATTCGAAATTCGACCCTTGATAAATCTGCCCCTAAGTATCTGAAAAACCACAAATAATAAAAAAACAAAACCAATTGCAAATGGTCTAAGAATATCCCTCTCTGGGGCTCATTCATAAACTTCGCGCAAGTCAGATTGGTTCTCAAATTGAATATATTTGCGCTGCGCATGGTTATAATTATGAAGCTGAATAAGAGGGTGCAAACGGAATTGCAATTTTTTTTTCACAATGCGAATGTCTATAAGGGGTTTTTTAAAGAAGTCAAAAATCGCAAATTGCGAATATTTATGCGCACACTCTGCGACTGAACTATGCGACAACTTTGGTGGCGGAGAAAATATTCGCAAAACTGTTTTGGAAAGTGCGAATTCAATTTACTGTCAACGCTATTTTCGCACACAACAAACTCGCACATTGGGTGCGCTCGCGCAAACTCCCGTCTCATTGGGGCGCCATTTGCGAAAATGTATTCACAATCCGAATTTGCAAAAAATGGAAAGACAGGCAGAGCAGTGCAATAGATTAGCGTTCAGGAAAAAACATGGGCAATACAACCGTTTGCGAAAAAATATGCGCTGCGCGAACTTTATAAATGTCCCCCACTCTGTCTCTTTACAATTTAAAGGTGAACAACCCCTTTAATTGTTCCTCATATACAGTAAGTAAGAAGTCTGTAGAACATGTGGCATTTAGGGGAGAACTCGTCTGTATGGAGCAGAGCCAAGTGGCACGTTTCATAGGTTTCCTATAAGAGCAAAGATTTAGTGAATGAGCCCTTAGCCCTTATCATTCACATCTCACTCCCCCACTTGTCAGCCTATCCCTTCTCCTTTGGGTGCAGCCGACAGTGATGTGTATTTATATGAAGCTCATAATGATATTCATGGGGAATGGAATGAAGGTTGTTATACGTAACTGACAGTTTAATGACTATATAACTCCTTATTACATGACCCCTAATACTGTACATGATATATTTGCTCCAGTGAGCAGGGATACATAAATCAGCCTAACTGGTAAAATACTTGTCAAGGCCAGGTATAGATCCGTTAACCAGAAACCCATTGTCCAGAAAGCTCCAAATTACAGAAAGGCCGTCTCCCCTAGACTCCAAATTTGAAAAAAAAAAAAGATTTCCTTTTTCTGTGTAATAATAAAACAGTCGCTTGTACTTGATCCCAACTAAGATATAATTAATCCTTATTGGAAGCAGAACCAGCCTATTGGGTTTATTTCATGTTTATATGATTTTCTAATACACTTAGGGGCCGATTCAGCAAGGGTCGAATATCGAGGGTTAATTAACCCTCGATATTCGACTGGGAATTAAAATCCTTCTACTTCGAATATCGAAGTCGAAGGATTTTAGCGCAAATAGTCGAACGATTCGAAGGATTTTAATCCAGCGATCGAAGGAATATCCGTCGATCAAAAAAACTTAGGAAAGCCTATGGGGACCTTCCCCATAGGCTAACATTGAGTTCGGTAGCTTTTAGGTGGCGAACTAGGGGGTCGAAGTTTTTTCTTAAAGAGACAGTACTTCGACTATCGAATAGTCGAGCGATTTTTAGTTCGAATCCTTCGATTCGAAGTCGTAGTCGAAGGTCGAAGTAGCCCATTCGATGGTCGAAGTAGCCCAAAACACCCTTCGAAATTCGAAGTTTTTTTACTTCGAATCCTTCACTCGAAGTTAGTGAATTGGCCCCTACATGTATGAAGATCCAAATTACGGAAAGATGCTTTATCCAGAAAGCTCCAAATTACAGAAAGGCCGTTTCTCATAGACCCCATTATAAAGAAATAATCCAAATGTTTAAAAATGATTTCCATTTTCTGTGTAATAATAAAACAGTAGCTTGTACTTGATCCCAACTAAGATATAATTAATCCTTATTGGAGGCAAAACCAGCCTATTGGGTTTATTTAATGTTCATATGATTTTCTAGTAGACTTAAGGCATGAAGATCCAAATTACAGCAAGATCCATTATCCTAGCGTTTTGGATAATAGGTCCCATTCCTGTATTACAAATATAGCAGCAATATAGTCGCTGGTACATTTGTAATATACTAATTAAGTTCAGCCCCTGGCCCTGGTAGTTCGTCTTTAAATTAGTATGTTATATAATGACCAATTCTAAACAACTTTTCATCTGGTCTTCATTTTTTTCTTTGTTATAGTTTTTGAATTATTGGCCTTCTTCTTCTGACTCTTTCCAACTTTTAAATGGGGGGGGGGGTCACTAACTAACTTCTCCCAAGGGACCTGTTGTCTTATATTGTTACAATTACTTATTTGCTTATCTCAACATGTTTACAAAAGTATCTATTTATAGTAAGTTAGAAACATTGTTTCTTTTTCTGGCTGTTCAGTGCAGAGAAAACAGGACATTCCAGTACAAACGAGGGACTGCGGGTTGAGCTGTCAAAAGTGGGACTGTCCCTCTAATTGGGAGGTATGCTGAAATTACAAACTGGAGAGCTGCTGAATAAAAAGCTAAATAAGTAAAAAAAAACACAAATAATAAAAAATGAAAACCAATTACAAATTGTCTCAGAATATCACTCTCTACAGAATACAAACAGTTAATTTAAAGGTGAACAAACCCTTACATTACACATGATAAAGGAAAATCATATTATACTTACCGAGATTTTCGTTTCCTGTTCCTTTCACATGGCAGTGGGCACACAAATGGACTTAACAAGCTTAATTTAAAGGATGGGAAATAAAGAACCATAATCCCATATGTATATGCAGAATTATTTTGTGGATCAGAATGAAATGTAAGATGTGCATGGCGATTGCTCTCATTGGGGCAAATTCATTAAGCGCCGAAGCGCCGAACGCTAGCGTTACTTCGCTAGCGTTTGGCATTTTCGTTACTGCGCAAATTCACAAACGAACGCTGGCGTAGTTTCGCTAGTGTTACTTCGCACCTTTACGCCTGGCGAAGTTTCGCTAGCGACGTAACTACGCAAATTCACTAACGCGCCCAGTGTACTGAACGCTACCTTTTACGCTAGACTTCCTTCACCACCACAGACCTGGCAAAGCGCAATAGAGTAGATAGGGATTGTTTCAAAAAAAAGTCAAAAATTTTTCTAAGTCACAAAAAACGCTGGCGTGTTTTCTACATGACGGGTGATAGGCTGAAAAAGATCCAAATATTTTTTGGGGCTCCCCTCCTTCCCCCCTACATTTCCTGACTCATGACCTAGACAGTGGGCACATGTGTAGGGCAAAATAAAATTTTCATTTGATGTTTTGAAGCTTTTCTAGCCATTTGTAGTGCTGATACGTATTCCTCCATTGAAATTTGAATTTGGCGCCGTATGCAAATTAGCCTTCGCTAGCGTAACTTCGCTTTACTTAGCAAATCAACGCTAGCGCAACTTCACAACCTTACGCTACTCCTGAGCGCAACTTCGGATTTTAGTGAATTTGCGAAGCGCTGGCGAAACTACGCCTGGCGAAGTGTGGCGAAATGCGGCAAAGTTGCGCCTGGCGCAACTACGAATCTTAGTGAATTTGCCCCATTGATTCCATCTTGAAGGTTTGAACCTTTAAATGTTGATTGAGGGTCTTTAGGTTGAGAATCTCCCGAAATGCTCCATTTTGCTTTTGTCTTAAAAATAGGTGAGAATATGTGCCTGCGAAATTGGTACTTCCTCTATGACTCTTTTGGTTAGAAGATCTGATAGGGCAATTTGGACGTTTTTCATGTCTTGTTCTGATCTTTTCTTGTCGATGACGCGAAGCTTCTTTTGGGGGTGCTTTTTAGTTGAAGGACATACCCCCTTGAAGGACCCATAGATCTGTTACATGTTGAGCCCACACTGCCCCAAATGCTTTTATTCTGCCTCCCACTTGGGCCAGAGGGGCTTGCGCACCGTCATGCTGAGTTCTTCTCTGTTTTTTGTTCTTGATTTTGAAACCTGGATCTCCCAGGTTGTTGAAAAAAAAAAAAGGTTTTCCTGGCTTCTACTGTTTTGTGTCTTGAAGGGAGGGTTTTTGATCCCTGGACCAAGTCCTGTAGGGTTTCCTATCTTTTCTACCCTGTGGCAGAAAAGCAGATTTCCCGGCCGAAGCCTTCGAAATAATCTGGTCTAAGCGTTCTCCAAAAAGGAATTTCCCATTAAATGCTACAGAACATAGATTGTGCTCAGATTAGGAGTCTGCTTGCCAGTGGCGCAGTCACAATGCCCTTCTGGCCGCAACTGCCATTCCCATTGACTTAGCTGCCATTCTCGATCCATCGAGTGAAGCCTCAGCTGTAAAATTGTTGGCTGTCTTTATATCTTGGATGATATCCAGTATATTTTCTTTAACTGCTCCTGACTTGATGCCATTTTCAATATCTGCAATCCATATGTTATTAGCTCTAGCCAGTGAGGTGGTTGCTACGGCGATCTTGCATGCCACCCCTCCTACCAAGAACATCTTCTTTAATATGGCATCTTGCCTTCTTTCCATGGCATCCTTTAAGGACACTCCTTCGTCCACAGGTAGCGTAGTTAGTTGGGGTATTCTGGTAATAGCAGCATCTAGTTTGGGTGTGGACACCTAGTTTTTTGCTCTGAAAATGGATACATTTTAGTGAAGCGTTTGGATTCCCCCAGTTTTTTGTCTGGGTTTTCCCATTCAGATTGTATCATTTTAGAAATAACTTCATGCACTGGGAACACTTGAACCCTTTTACTTGACTAAGACATTTTATCTTGTTTTGGTTTAGGAACTTCCTCATCTAAGTCCAACGTAGCTCTTATGTGTCTTATCAGAGGTTCAATAAATTCAATGTTGAATGTTGTATCTCTTCTGTTTCTGAATCAAGAGAGAGGTATTTCAGCTTCAGAGGTGCTTGAGTCTTCAATATCCTCAGTTCCTCTAACTGAGCTCTTACCACTAGGTGGTGTATAACCCTGTTTAGTCAGGTTTTTCATGACTTTTCCCCGTAACTTCATCCACCATTGTAGCCATGGACTGTTTGAAGGTGGATTGCATCCAGTCCATCAGTTCTTGAGCCGGTTCTCTTGCATCTGTCCCTCTGGCGCTTGAATGTGAGCGTCTGTGACTCATTACAGACAGCCTGTAAAACATATGCACATCACAGGTTACTTTGTTTAATTAACCGGAGCTCCCAGCGTTGAAAAACTCCCATAGGTAACTACTTACACCTGGGATTCAGTAATACAGTCAATACACACTGTTCAGCCTTCAGAAGCAGCAACCAGCCACATACACATTCAGTGTAGTAGCTTCGGGATTTTAAAAACATTTTTTGGCGCCATCCCATCCCTTTAAGGCTTACCCGGAAGTTCACACATGTGCAGGGCCGGTACTAGGGGTAGGCAGAGTAGGCACGTGCCTAGGGCGCAAAGCTGAGGGGGCGCCAGGCACCTGCTCTGTTGCCTACCCTGTGTCCGGTCCTGTGTCTCCCTGACTGGTGCCGGCAAATGCGATTGTGCGCATGAGCGTAGTTTCACACATGCGTGCTTGCGCGTAGTTTTGTGCATGCGCGCCGTGCTCGGCCAGGTTGCCTGGGGCGCCTGGCCGGGTTGGCCCGGCTCTGCACATGCGCATAGCGCATTCAGGATGGACGTGAGTAATGGGCGCTTCATTGTCTTATTGCGCATGCGCCGCTCGACAGAGTGCATTGCGAGTTATTGCGCTGTTGGCAACAGATGGCCATGAGCCTATCGGCTCCTCCTGTCTCGGCTCAGGAGCTTCAGACAGAGGGAGAGCAGCTCTGCTGGGTAAGAGAGTATTTTTCCACCACAGCAAGAAAAAGAATGGGCGCCAAGGTGAGTTCCTTTTATGTTGTCATTTCCTGTACCCAGGGGCGCTCCGCCAATGAGGCGAGCTGAGCCGCTCGCCTCAGGCGGCAGCGCCAGACAGGATTCCAGGGGCGGCAAAAAGCCACTCCTGCACCTTTAAGAGGCGAATTTCCGGTTTTTAAACCGGAAATTCGGCTGCGCTATTGCGAGAGAGCGCAATTGCGCTCTCCGCAATCGTGTTCCTGCCTCCCCTCGCCGACAGGTAAGTCGCACCGACTTACCTGTCGGCGAGGGAAGGCAGGAACACGATTGCGGAGAGCGCAATTGCCTCAGGCGGCTCCTTCCCCAGAAACGGCGCTGCCTGTACCTTTCTCACGGCAGGGGGATTAACCCTTTGTCATACCTCCCAACATTTTGGAAGTAAAAAGAGGGACAAAAAAAAATTTTCCGCACGTAGCGCAGCAATTTTTTTGACCACACCCCTTTCTGTGGCCACACCCCCTAATTACCATGTTCGTTTTACAAAACTTGGCAGGTTATGAAAGTTTGAAAATATTTCTCCTTATCTAAACTGTGTTTTTGTGTCTCAAAATTGTTATAAAGTATCTTATTTGCACCTGTTAGCTGTTCTGGGCTCTCTGCTAAAAGCCAATTAAGTGAGAAACTTTGTTTCTTTTTCTGGCTGTTCAGTGCAGAGAAAAGAGGGACTTTCCAGTACAAATGAGAGACTGCGGGTTGAGCTGTCGAAAGAGGGACTGTCCCTCCGAAAAAGGGACAGTTGGGAGGTCTGCAGAGGGAGAGCAGCTCTGCTGGGTAAGAGGGTATTTTTCCACCACAGGAAGAAAAAGAATGGGCGCCACGGCGAGTTCCTTTTATGTTGTCATTTCCTGTACCTTTCTCACGGCAGGGGGGTTAACCCTTTGTGTGCCCACTGCCATGTGAAAGGAACGGGAAACATTATTGCACAATGTAAATCTGTATTCCTTGGATTTCTATTACACTGGCCGGGAATGTTTGTGCTGAGTGATAATGAGATAAAGATAGAGGAGATATCTGCTGCCATTTCCCTGTAGTTAACACCCAGTTACACCCACATACAGGAATGTGAAAGTGAAAGAGACAGACGTGATTTTGTTCTTTCACTTTACTCCATATTCCCCTCTGGGCTCGGCTGCACATACTCGTTACTACTGGGGAGCTGCTGGGATACAACAGGGGCCCTATTATGGGCCACAGAGCCATGGCTGAGACTACAGACATCTCCGGGGGTAAGAGCATCTTATTTTCACCCCTGAGTAACACTTACAATGTGCAGTTATAGACAGGCAGGACTGGGCCACAACTCCCAGCACTTATAACGAGTCAGCTACTGATCTCTGTGTGTGACAGCATTCATTAAAGGGCAAGTTTACCTTGCACAATGCCACCCTGACTGCACTTAAGAGAAGTTAATCTCACCTAAGAATCCAGCGGTCACTTATAGGGAAACCAGGGTAGAAGCTCATTGGCAGGAGCACCAGTGAAAACAAGGCTTGATGGTTCCCTGTATATAACGCCCGCTACAGGCAAGTGCTAAACTGCAACGTCATTGAAAAACTGTTTTTCTTTTGTGCATTCGCTCCGTTCTCCGGTAATACATTCATGACACATTTTGCAATGGGCGTTATTTGTAACAGTAATTGCAAATGAAAAATGAAATCATTCAGCTGGGCAAGCCCTTGCAGTTTAATTCAATGCATGGTGCCATGGGTGAATGATATCCTTGTGTGCCGGGGACCTTCTTCAATTATCGAATAAGGGGTTTGCCGATTTCCCTATCACTGAGCACCAGGAGGAGAGAATTGTGCTGCGCGGTTTATTCCCAATCATTTTTGAGGTATGGTATAGAGCAGGGCTGTCCAACTGGCGACCCACGACCCCCCCTTCTGTGGCCCCCCAGATGCTCTGTCTGGTTACCATATGTAAGATTTAAAAGGTATCACTACAGAGATAAACTGGCCCCTGCATTGTTTAACCCTCAAATTCAGACTTTAACCCCCTGTATTGTTCACACCTGTGATCCCTCTGTATTGTTCACACTTGTGACACCTCTATTGTTTATATCGTAAAGGCCTGTACTGTTCTACCTGAGACCCAGACTGTTCCAGACAGAATCACTCCCCGGCTTCCTTTTGGCAGCTGCTGGCACAGGTACATATTTGTGGGCAATATCTTGGCTGCTACTTGCACAGGTAAACAGATGATATGATGGATATTTGGCTGCTGCTGGCACAAGTACATATATGGAGGCAATAGTGTGGATTGTTTGGCTGATGCTGGTACAGGTACAGATTGGGGGCAATATAAGGGATTGGCTGTTGCCGGCTCAGGTACATGGGGCAATATGGTGGCTGCTGGCACAGGTACACACATGTTTGAGGGCAATATGATGGGGTTTTGGCTACTGCTGGAACAGATGCAAATTGGGGCAATATGATGGATTATTTTGGTTGCCGTTGGCATAGGTACATATTGGGGGAAAAAATATGATGGATGTTCTGGCTTATGCTGGCACAGGTACAGATTGGGGCCTGGGGGCAATCTGAGGGATTGACTGCCATTGGTATAGGTACAAATGGAGGCAATATGATAGGTGCTGGCACAGGTACAGGGGGCTATATGACTGGTAAGTTGGGAAATGGTAATGCAGGACTGGGTGGGGGGGGCACTGATTGAAGCCTTTGCCTAGGGTGCAAAAATACCTTGGCCCGGCCCTGCCTCCCTGTGTGTGCCATTCTCTGCTTGCCCAGTGCTGCTTGTGTGTGCCATTCTCTGCTTGCCCAGTGCTGCTTGTGTGTGCCATTCTCTGCTTGCCCAGTGCTGCTTGTGTGTGCCATTCTCTGCTTGCCCAGTGCTGCTTGTGTGTGCCATTCTCTGCTTGCCCAGTGCTGCTTGTGTGTGCCATTCTCTGCTTGCCCAGTGCTGCTTGTGTGTGCCATTCTCTGCTTGCCCAGTGCTGCTTGTGTGTGCCATTCTCTGCTTGCCCTACCCTACTTGTATAATGTAAGCCTGTTAGGGGTTTGTTCTTGGGGTTAGCATTTGGAAAGTGTTGTTAAGGGCCCCTAAGGTGTTTAATCATGTGTTGGGGGGTTGTTGTATTATCCACAGGGGAGGATGAGGCATATGGATTTAAGGGGATGTTTTTAACATGACTTCAATTTCTCACATATGAGTGATGAGGGATTTGCCTGCAGTGAGCACCAACCATTTGGTTTTTTGGTGTGTTACCCCCGTTAATGTGGATATGATCTTAAAAGTTCTTGTGGTAATATGGGTGTGGTTTACAGTGGGTGTGGTTTAAATGGGGGAGTGACCAACACTGACTTCCCTCCTCCACATAGGCCAGTAAAATTTTGGCCCTCGGTACCACAGAACTTGGACAGCACTGGTATAGAGCAATTAGAAATTGGATCTCTGTGAGTCCCAGACTGGATGCATCTGAAGGGCAGTGTGTAAGGTGGATAAAAATGGTGTTATGTGAAAAGTGCAGTGAATGATGGTGTAACTGTAAGAATGTTTGTTATGTGTATGTATGATTTTTTTTAATGTTGAAAATTATAGTGTTAAAAATGTATTTACAGGGTTTGGCCACAAGAGGGCAGTAGGTTCTCACTAGTTATATAATAGTGTTATGTGACGTGTAATATTCTCCCCGGGCCACTAGAGGGAGCTAAAGGGAATAGTATAAATAGGGGTAAACAACCACGGGAGTGACAGTTGATAGGTGGGCGTGGTCCAGTGAAGAACACCTGCTGGAGGAAAGAAGAGCCCAGCCCTTAAGTAAGTAGTAGGCTTAGCCAGAGTGAGGAGATGTGTGTTATAGTGGCACTAGGTGTACAAGGCAGTTAGGAAAAGGGTATCAAGGGCAGCTAAGAGCCCCAACCAGGAGTAAGTAGTGAGATCCCTGGTACGGCTCCTTGGTATTCAGAGGTAATACCAGAAAATCCTGTGAGTAAGAAAGCTAATTCTGAAAATGGCTATGTGATATGTGACTGAAGACTTGGCTGTCAGTGTGAAGTTGCATCAACAAATTGTAATTAAGAAAATAAAAAGAACTTTCTAACTGCTTGCTGTTACCTGTTACTGTAAGTAACCCTGGGCCACGTACTTACAAGTGCTGTATGCAGGGGATTGCACAGGGCACAGGAGGAAGACATAGGGGCAGTGGCATAACTAACGGGGGAGCAGGGGGTGCAATTGGGCCAGGGCCCGCACCCCCTCAGGGCCCCCCGGCAGCTCGCACACCACTGACTCCGGCAGAGATACGGGCTGATTCCGTATGGAGGGGGGCCCGGCTGCACGTCCCGCGCCAGGGCCCGCCCCCCTCTAGTTACGTTACTGCAAAGGGGATCACCCAGAGCTGACAACCAATGTGGGGAACCCTGCTGAAAACAATTGCCGCTAACTGGCTGTCACGTACAGCTTGGGTTGCCACCTGGCCAGTATTGCTAAGCCTAGCCAGTAAAATACCAGCCAAGGCCAGTATTACAAATTTACGGGCAATGCATTAAACTGTAAATTTAAATCCCTATTGTTACGCCCCCGGCCCACCTCAGATCTGCCCCCTGGTCCGCCTCAGATCCACCACTCTCGGCTCCCCTATTCACCTAATCCAAGCACTGCAGTCCCTTCTTGGCCAAACCGGCTTTAGAACTGAGTTACTCTGCCCCCAAAATGACAAAACGCCACCCCCAAAACAGCACAACTCCGCCTGAAATATCACAACTCTGCTCCCGAAATGGTACAATCCCGCCCCTCTCTGGCCTCATCCACTACGTCACCAGCCGGTAGGGCCAGAACTAAAAGGTGGTGGCAACTCTACGCACAGCGCGCACATTCGCAATACACACGCATACGCAACACATACAAACTCTACCCATAAATGCCCAAACGTTCTCCTATGATGTCACTGAATGCTATTGCGTATGCTCATTATGGAATTTAAAGAGAACCTTGAAAAATTGGGGAAAATCTGGAGAATTCTGGAGAATGTTGGGAGACAAGTAAAATTGCAAGAGCTTGTCCTGCTGAAACTGCAGTTTGTGTGCCAGGGAATATTCTCCACAGCTCATTATAGGTGCATCCGTCACTGCAGGGGGTTCCCTTTCATAAATGAACCTGATAAATTGCCCTTTGTACTACTGGAAATATAAATGTAGCATATGGTATTGCTAAACCTCCCAACTGTCCCGTATTTCACAGACAGCCCCGATTTTGACAGCTCAATCTGCAGTCCCAGATTGTTACACTTTCTCTTTGATCTCCTGCACTGAACAGCCTGAAAAAGATAAAAAGTTTTTAAAACTGAATTGGCTTTTGGCAGAGAAGCTAGAACACTCAGCAGGTGCACTTGGATACTTTTGTAACAATTTTAGATAAGCAAAGAAGTAATTGTAACAATGTAAGCTAAGCAGGTCTCTTGGGGAAACTGATTTGCAGCTTAAAGGGCAATTCACCTTCATTAGCAAAACTGAAATAACACATAAAAACCACAGGAATATGTTTAAACTTTCATAACCTGACAAATTTTGTGAAATGAACATGGTAATTAGGGGGTGTGGCTACAAAAATGGGCATGGTCATAAAAATCCACATCATTTTCAAAAAATGTTTTTTTGGAGTCTGGCATCATATAGAATTCACCATTCAGGATGAGTGTGATTTTTAAAAATGAAAGGGGTGGTTTATCTTTAAGTCAAATTTTAGTATGATATAGAATAGCTAATTCCAAGCAACTTTTCAATTGGCCTTCTTTTTTTATTTTTTATAGTTTTTGAATTATTGCCTTTCTTCTGATAGTTTCCAGCTTTCAAATGGGGGTCACTGACCCCATCTAAAAATGAATGCTCTGTAAGGCTACACATATACTGTTATTGCTGTTTTTATTAATCCTCTTTGTATTCAGGCCTCCCCTATTCTTATTGCAGTCTCTTATTCAATGGTTGCTAGGGGCATTTGGACCTTAGCAACCACACTGGTAAAACTGCAAACGGGAGAGCTGCTGAATAAAAAGCTAAATAACCCAAGAACCACAAATAATAAAAAAATATGAAAACCAATTGCAAATTGTAGTGATGGGCAAATTTATTCGCCAGGCACGAATTTGCTCGATTCGCCGCCGGCGAATAAATTTGCAAAAAGGCCGTGAAAATTTGCTGGTGAAAAAAATGGACGCAGGCGTCAAAACATGGATTTTTTTCTGCGAAGCGAAACGGCATAAATTCACCCATCACTAGCAAATTGTCTGAATATCACTCTCTACATAATACTACGGGGCACATTTACTAAGGGTTGAATAGCGAGGGTTAATTAATTCGAATTCGAAGGATTTTGCGCAAATACTTCGATCGATCAAAGTAAAAATCGTTCGAACGATTAAATCCTTCGAATCGAACGATTGGAAGGATTTTAATCGATCTAACATTTTTTCTTCGATCAGAAAAAGCTTAGAAAACTTACGGGGAAGGTCCCTATAGGCTAACATTGTAGCTCGGTAGGTTTAAAGTGGCGAAGTAGGTAGTCAAAGTTTTTTTTAAAGAGACAGTACTTCGACTATCGAATGGTCGAATAGTCAAACGATTTTTACTTCGAATCGAAGGTCGAAGTAGCCTATTCGATCATCGAAGTACCCAAAAAAAACCTTCGAAATTCTACGGTTTTTTACTTCGAATCCTTCACTCGAGCTTAGTAAATGTGCCCCTAACAGTTAATTTAAAGGTGAACAAAGGTGAAGGTTTCCCTATGTGGGTTATTCTGCTGCTTGCCATTTTGGGTTAGTGAATGCCAATAATAACATGATTATACAATGAATATCTAGAACACAAATATCATTTCTGGTGTTTCTTTCAGTTACAGTGAGTGGCCCAAAGTTACCCACAATGTTGTGGACATGAGGTGCAGAAAACGCCTACATTGTCTGACTTTAATTCTACTCAGCACATTTCTGGGGATTACATTGCTCGGGACCATACAAGGTTAGGATCATCAGTGTATGTAGCGAGGGATGACAGTGGGAACTGCAGTTCAGCAAGAGTAAAAACACAGTCCTGATTGTATTTATAGATATAATCTCCTCTTTCCACAGGCAGAAAAATGGACATCATGGAAATGAAACTACAATACTGCATATTCTCAGTTGTATGTACAGTGGGATTGCTCTGGCTGTTATTCAGTAAGTAGATGACGAAATCAATGCATGAAAAATGTTCAACCTCGCAGATTTGAAATCAATATACGTAATTGGCTGGATTCCATTTTAAAGGGGAACTATCCCGAAAATGATTATTTTTAATTACTATAATAAATATAAGCTTCCTCATACTGAAACAAGAAACTTTCTAAATACAATCAATTAAAAATTCTGAAATAATCAAGTTTATCTTCACTATTCCTCTCTCAGCATCTGTTTCTCTTCATTCTCTCTTCATGCAGCAGTTGGGTGTCAGATATTCATTGATAGGGATGCACCGAATCCAGAAAGCGGTTCGGGATTCGGCCAGGCCCAACCGAATCCGAATTTGCATATGCAAATTAAGGGCGGTGAGGTAAATTGCGTGACAAAACAAGGAAGTAAAAAAAATTTCCCCTTCCCACCCTAATTTGCATATGCAAATTAGGATTTGGTTCGGTATTCGGACGAATCTTTCGTCAAGGATTCGGGGGTTCGGCCGAATCCAAAAAAGTGGATCTGGTGCATCCCTACAGTTAGATCCAATAGGGGGAATGTAATTAAAAACTTTGCGATGAAGTCGTTGAGGTCTTTAATTTGTCAAAAAGGACGCAAACATGTTCAGTAGCGTTCACACGCGTCTTTGTACAGGTCTTTTTGTGTTTCTGAAGTTTATTACATTTCCCCCAATATATCTCATAGGGGGGCTCCTTTCCTAGCAGATGTATTAGCGCTCACTCAAATAACTGATTCCAGTACAAACAAAATATAACAAAATAACTGCCTTTTGCACAAATCCTGCATGTAGAGAGACATGATGTCTGGTGAGTTTAATAGAGTGACCTCTAATACATCTTCTAGGCAAAAGGAGCCCCCCTATAAGATATATTGGATCTAACTGTCAATGAATATCTGACACCCAACTGCTGCATAAAGAGAGAATGAAGAGAAACAGATGCTGAGAGAGGAATAGCAAAGATAAAATTTCATATTTAATTGATTGTACTGTATTTAGAAAGTTTCTTATGTCAGTATGATGAAGCTTATATTCAATTTTCATTTTCACAACAGTTCCCCTTTAAAATAGACATTTAGGGATCAGTTTACTAAAGTGCGATTAGTAGCCAGAAAAAAAACACCATAAAATCCGCAGATATGTCTGAAATTTTTACCGCCACCCGGAGAGCGGCATTATGTGAAAAAAAGACAGAAGTCGTACAGTAAAAGAGGAATATGGTCAGTTTTTTTTTTATACATAAGCAGTGAAAATGAGTGATTGCACTATGAAAGAATGATACTTATACATGTATTTATAGTGAATTTATTAAATTAAACATTAATATTATCTTTAAAAATAGCCCCTTTATTGGAGCTCCCTATAGATGTTCTCTGGTCCCTGTCTGTGTTTCACATGAGGGGTGGGCGTGTCCTAACGGTCCCTGCCAGAAGCACAGTAGGAGGGGGACAGCCAATCACAGCCCTGCAGTCACACAAGCACAGACAGGCTTCAGTTCCCTATCAGGTCCTGCTAGCTGCTGATTGGTTCCTGTCCTACAGTGCAGTGAGCTGAGTGCACAGCCTGGGAATTCAGGGAGCAGCAAGTGGAAGAGAAGGGAGGGATTATTAGGGGTTTTGCAGAAATATTCAATAAATCAGCCTGAAACACTACTTTTTTTAAGCACAATTCTTCTATATCTAAATGAGTATAATGTACTGGTACATTCTTATGTATGTACCAGTACATTATACTCATATATCTCATTCTTATTTATTAGTAAACATGTAAGCTGCGTTAAATTTTGTCGCTAGAATATTCTCAGCTGATAATAGGCGATGGGTTATACTGTAGACCATTTTTACGAACTAAATGGACCCCTTCGTGGGATATTTTCCAACTGGCCTTTCTAATGCAGGGACACTTCCTGTTTGCATGCCAAGCCTCATTCTGAGCTCTCATACCAGGTGACTTATAAAGCTGTGTGTTGAAGCAAGTGGGGGACAGGGTGTATACTCGTTACACACAGCCCAAGGGATGTTGATTTTTAATGGCTGTAGCAGTTTTCTAAGTCTCCTAATTAGTATTTAGAATAATACATGGCAAGTACTAGGAACAAATACCAGAACAAACACCATGGCTGTCTGTTGCTAATGTGGCCCGTTATTATGGCAGCAAAAGAAAAATGACTTGTCGTTCAGCCACCGGACACTTATTCTGTATTTTATTTATTAATATTTTATTTATTTGTTACCAGTTTATCATTTACCAGTTACTGGTTTTCAGTGTTATCAGAGAATAACGGATTGTATTTTGTTTCTCTTACCTGGCCCCAAAACGTCTTTCCTTGCCCAAAGGAAATAAAAACTCGTGTCCAAGGTGGACAAAATTTCTCTTTCAAATTTTCAGTGAAAAGAACGCTTTGAACAGAAGGAAATAAGAAAAAGTATTTTCATTTCATAATGTTTTTTTTTTTTGTAAATAGTAGTTACTTTCCAAAGAAAAACAAAAGGGGCTGAGCCCTCTTTGGCCTATAGAAATGAAAGCCCAGGTATTTCCTGTCTCTCCTCAGAGACCAGAGAAATGATGGAAGTCAAACCACAAAGGACTGTTCCTTGTTTTTCTAGGTTTAACTAAATCCATTTTTTATCTTTGCAGAATGTTTGCAAATCAAAGAAAAAAAGAAAAGAAATGTTGATGAAGAGACAGGTAAGCTCATGGGCTACAAAACCACTGTCCATTGGCACTCTCTCCTCTAGCTTCCAGGAAAACCTGACGTTCCCAGGCCAGTGGTTTTCAGACATTTTTGGTCCCCTCCCTTTGAGGTGCAAGTTTTTGTTATTCATAGGGTTGCCACCTTTTCCCCAAAAAAATTCCGGCTGGTGGGGGCGGGCACAAAAAGGGGGCGTGACGTGGCGTCAAAGGGGGCAGGGTTATGTCACAAAGGGACGGGGCCACGGCACGGCCAGGACAAGAACCGAAGGACAAGGTAAGTTTTACAAGGGATTGGGGGCTGGCCGAGGGGGTCTTTTTAAGGGTATTACAAATTTACATTGCCGGTAAATTTGTAATACCGGCCCCGGCCTTGGCAGGTGTTTTACCGGCTAGGCCGGTAAAATACCGGCCGGGTAGCAACCCTAGTTATTCATGAGGTTACAGAGATAAGAAAGCATTCCTATGTCAGCAATTCCTTCCAATGACATCTAGAGCAGAAATTTTATTCTAACTTTTTTTGTCAGTGTCCAGGAAACCTCACCCCAATTGGCCCTTACCACAACCACTTAGCCATAGCTTGGGCCCCCCTGGGGCAGTTCACAGCTGCATTATTTAAAAATCACTGCCTTGGGAGGGGCTGTAGGTAGGGTTGCAAACTGGCCGGTAAAAATTTTGGTTGATCTCAATGTTATTAATAGGGAAAAAAGATAAATATATAGGAAGGCCGGTATTTTTTTCCAGAAAAGGTGGCAACCCTAGCTGTAGGTGGGATAGTTTTGTTTTCGCCACCAGAGATCTATATTTAATGGGCATGTAAAGGCAAAAAATAAAATCCAATTTTTACTTTCTTTAATGAAAAAGAAACCTATCTCCAATATACTTTAATTAAAAAATGTGTACTGTTTTTGTAAGAAACCTGAGTGTATGCAGTGAAATTCTCCCTTCATTTACTGCTGTGCATAGGAATTGTCAGACGGTCCCTAACTGCCCTGCAGGGAAACAATCATACTTATGAACAGCAGGGGGAGCCCCCGCCTTACTTCCCAGCCATGGTTTCCAACTCCGGCTGCAGGGACAAAGATCATGGAGCCAGATTTAAACAGATAAACTGGGATTCTATTTGAAGGATTATTTTGCTGCAGCCACTAGTTCTGCGGAGTTGGAGAAAGTTTGTATTAAACAATACAAAAACTATAAAATCCACATTAGATTACATGACAACACAGGACCCAGTGCAGTCTGTATATGCTGATTATTAATCAGTCTTGCTGTATCGGCTTCTGGCAGATATTATTTGACTTGTGCTGTTTTGATCATTTATGATGACCCCTAAGCAGCCCAGACCACACTGAGCATGTGCACAGTCTTGGTCTTGCAAAGATGTATAACAAAATTACAAGATGGTGACCCCCTGTGGCCAACTTTGAAAGCATAAATCATTTGTTTGATAAGGCTTGTGGTGCAGTAAGTACATGTTTATGTTTAGTATACAAAATACAGCATTTCTAGCCTTATTCTATTTTACACTTTACTTCCCCTTTAAGACAGAACAACATGATGCTCCACCCTGGATCTTCTTCTGCTAAGGTGTCCTAAGTAGGGCTCCACAGAAATGAAGGGTCACTACAGGATACAGGTGGCCATGGTTAAGCATTTGTGTGGTACCTCATACAGATCCTACAGATATAAGTTTGGATTTTAATGATTAACAGCAGCAGAGGTCATATCTAACCATAGCTGCTGATGCACATTATAGCCCAAACAGCTAGCAACCCTTCTTTAATCCTTCTTCAATACCAATGACCCCTCCTGGCATGTGAAAAGCAGATTAATCCTCAGGTTAACTATTTGAACCATTGCCTGGCTGCTAGTTTATGTGCTTAACTGATGAACAGTTAATTATTAAGTAAAACACAATGAATAAATTAGGAAGACCATTTGTAAATTGTCTGGTGGGCCTGAAGTCTCAACACGGCCCAGATACCCCAGTCCAGTTGTGAAAAAAGTTGAAAGAAAAATTCCTCAGTGCCAATTTCATATACCTAATTGATCATTGTGCATTTGAATGTAATTCATTGTGTATCGTTAACGTGCATGTAATAAATAAAGTGCTGTATTGGAAATTGATCTGAAATATTATAGTGATTCTCAGTTCGGACAGGATTTGGCCTTTTTCAGCAGGATTCGGATTCAGCCAAATCCTTCTGCCCGGCCGAACCGAATTTGAATCATAATTTGCATATGCAAATTAGGGTCAGGAAGGGAAATCACATGACTTTTTGTCACAAAAGAAGGGACTAAAAAATGTTTTCCCCTTCCCACCCGGCAGATTCGGTATTCGCCGGAATCTTTTGCAAAGGGGGTTTTGGCCAAATGCAAAATAGTGGATTCGGTGCAACCCTAATGGGAAGGGAAGGGGAATTTGGAGAAAGGTGGTTAAAGGAATTCTAAGAGTAATTCATATTTTTTACAGATACCGGAACACTAAGTGGGTGACTTCAATAATAGAAGGGGTGGGGGGAGTTGCTTGATGCAATCCATATTTATTCCACGCAACAGACATTGCTGATTGCGGTAGAGACTGAATGTGCAGTAGAATTTAGAGATAAGGATTAGGCCATCAATTATTTAGGTGCCTATGAGAGGACATTGGGGCAGATGTATCAAGGGTCGGATATCGAGGGTTAATAAATCCTCGATATTCGACTGCCGAATTAAAATCCTTCGACTTTGAATATCGAAGTCGAAGGATTTTGCGCAATTCGTTTGATCGAACGATCAAAGGAATAATCGTTATAATAATAATTAATCCATCGATCGAAGGATTATCCTTCGATCAGAAAATTGTTAGGAAGCCTATGGGGGCTAACATTGGCCTTGGTAGGTTTTAGGTGGCGAACTAGGGGGTCAAAGAAATTTTTAAAGAGACTGTACTTCGATTATCGAATGGTCCAATATTCGAACGATTTTTAGTTCGAATCGTTCGATTCGAAGGTCGTAGTCGAAGGTCGAAGTAGCCAAAAAAATCATTCGAAATTCGAACTATTTTTCCTCTATTCCTTCACTCGAACTTAGTGAATGGGCCCCAACGTGTTAGGGAGAGTTTTTTGGCACATCATACTACACCCGTGGAATCAGTTGCAAAGGAACAGGATTTTTGGATTCAGACTTTTTGCATCCTCGGTATAATAAATCTCGAAAAAATCAGAGGTTTTTTTCCCACTAAAAATTTGGATTCTATAGTAAAAAAAAAAAAAACTTGGATTTTTCAAGTTTTTGGCATTCAAACTTTAATAAATAACCCCCCTAAAGTTCAATTTAATGACTAAATACTGAATAGGTGATGCTTTGTGAAGAATTGGATTTCTGTTGTTCCCGGGACCAAAGAAAGCCAAGAATCTGTGTTTTTCTAAAAGGAACAGTTCAGTATAAAAATTAGGTAAATAGGCTGTACAAAATAAAAAATGTTTTCAATATAGTTTGTTAGGCAAAAATGTAATGTATAAAGGCTGGAGTGACTGGATGTGTTACATAAAAACCTGAACACTACTTCCTGCTTTAGAGTTAAGTCACATTTAAAAATTAAAGGAGGAATTAAAAAAGAAATTGTTTACTTCATAAAAAGGGAGAAATATCATTACCCCATTACCTACAAACTTTCACTTTCCAAGATGCCAATCTCTTGTTCTAAAATAGGTATCTGGTGGTACTTGTGATACCCCAGTGGGATTCCAGTGAATGAAGGTTCATTCCCAGTGGCACTATAAGGTATAAGGGGACTATAATACACAAAAGCCATGAATATCTTGTAAATTATATCCTTATAAACGGCGAGTTCTGATGTCATCAGTTATAAACGGTGAGTTCTGATGTCATTTCTGTCACATGACTCACTGAAACTTGTGTATTATAATAAATAAAGTACCCCCAGTTGAAAAATATTAGGATATTAGAAGTTACCTCGGAGTTCCATGACCTGTATAAAAACAGTCGGCCTTCGGCCTCGTGGTATTTATATGGTCATGAAACTCCTCAGTAACTTATAATATCCTTATATTTTACAAGAGGGGGTACTTTATTCACTATATAAGGTACTTTCTCCTGGCTATATCACCACGTGACTATTTGTAACCTGTGTGCCCATTGTGTCAATACAAGAAATTTATCAAAATAATGGCACCATTATTCCAAAAGTGTTTTGCTATAGCGGAGACTCACTGAGGCTTCCACTTCTCATTATTAATCAATATGCCCCTACCTATCTCACAATAATCCTGAATGGTATAGCTCTGAAAACTACAAAGCAGTGATAATACAGTACCAGTAATAATACAGTATCAGTACATCATGGTATTCACATACAGTGTTTCTCAAGGTTGTTTTTACACCATAAAATAAAATCGTCTTTACACAAGCTTTATTATTACCGTATATACTCGAGTATAAGCCGTCCCGAGTATAAGCCGAGGTACCTAATTTTACCTCCAAAAACTGGGAAAGCTTATTGACTCGAGTATAAGCCGAGGGTGAGAAATGCAGCAGCTTCTGGTAAGTTTCAATCAAAAAATTGAGGGTTTCTGCTCCCATTGGAGGTGCCGGCGTCTCGTTTTTGGATGCCGGCGACCATTCTTGGATGCCAGCGAATATTCTTAGACGCCGGCAAACATTTTTGCGCTTGACCCGAGTTTTTCAGCATATTTTGGGGGCTGAAAAACTCGGCTTATACTCGAGTATATACGGTATGCTGTAAATCTACTACCTGATGTTTTTACATTACCTATCCGACCCCCTTTGTTCTTTCTCTATTCGGGGGCTGCCATATTTGTGCAGCAGGAGTTCATTAGTATTAGAAACTCTGACAGATTGAAAAGGAACAATCGGGTTGTAAAGAAATTCAAGTGACAATTACTTACAAAAACAGACCTAGTAGTGTAAAATGATCAACATGACCTGTAGGCAACTTTTAGGGGCAGATTTATCAAGGGTCGAAGTGAACTCGAGGGAATTTAGAAGTAGAAAAATTTGAAGTCATTTTGACCTTCGATTCGAAGTAAAATCATTTGACTATTCGACCATTCGATAATCGAAGTACTGTCTCTTTAAAAAAAAACTTTGACTTCAATACTTCGCCAACTTAAACCTGCCGAAATTGCTGTTTAGCCTATGGGGGACCTCCCGTGTGTTTTGCTAAGTTTTTTGAAGTCGAAGGATTTTTTTGGGAAAATCGCACAATAAAATAGTTCGAATTGAAGTACGATCGTAGTACGATCTGAATACTATCGTACGATGTATAAAATCCTCCGACTTCGAATGTCGGAGGATTCTATTCGATGGTCGGATTTCGACGTTTTTTCTACTTTGAAATTCGACCCATGATAAATCTGTCCCTTAGGGGCAGATGTATGAAGGGTCGAATATCGAGGGTTAATTAACCCTCGATATTCGACTAGGAACTAAAATCCTTCGACTTCGAATATCGAAGTCGAAGGATTTAGCGCAAATCCTACGATCGAAGGATTATTCCTTCGATCGAACGATTAAATCCTTCGAATCGAACGATTCAAAGGATTTTAATCCAACGATCGAAGGAATATCCTTCGATCAAAAAAACTTAGGCAAGCCTATGGGGACCTTCCCCATAGGCTAACATTGAGTTCGGTAGCTTTTAGCTGGCAAACTAGGGGGTCGAAGTTTTTTTAAAGAGGCAGTACTTCGACTATCGAATGGTCGAATAGTCAAACGATTTTTAGTTCGAATCGTTCGATTCGTAGTCGTAGTCGAAGGTCGAAGTAGCCCATTCGATGGTCGAAGTAGCCCAAAAAACACTTCGAAATTCGAAGTTTTTTTAATTTGAATCCTTCACTCGAGCTTCATGAATCGGCCCCTTAATGTACATTGCTATTTTGAAGAGTTGTTTTTTTTTGTCACTATGACACTAACACATGCCCTGTGCAATACAGTTCTATAAAAAAACATTGTTCTCTTTATCTTCGCAGGATGCTGCTTCTTCTCTTCTTGCAAGTCTTGCTGTTTTTCCGGTAGTACGGAAGAGTATAAAGCCAGTGAAATAGAAGGTATAAAATAGCAAATGTAATGTTTGTTTTTGTCTGACGTTTTTGCCGTTTGGAGGGACGTAATGAAAACACTCAAGCAGTTCTGGAATTAAATCTGTAATACATGTACTGCAGGTCCCAAATGCAAATTAAAATTGAGGCTTCAGTAATATTACGTCTTTCCTTGCACTTTGTGGACATACAAGGGATTATGGGAAGACTCTGTTGTCTTGTGTAGTAGTGATAAAACGTTAATACCCTGAGGGACCAATCAGTGCCCCCAACACACACGTCATGTTCTGACTCCATAGTAGTTGTCTGGGTTGCACATTGTTTGCATAAATCCACAATAATAATATTTTAGACACAGGAAAGCTGTATCTTTCTGAAGAAATCTTGTCTATTGGGATTTCTAAAATGGAAGAAAACCTTATTACAAGAAGAGGGGTCTGTAGTTTGTATGAGAAAGGCAATCACGCCGATGTGGCTTCTTTAATAGTACAACCGATATATTCAGCCTTCTAATGGTTTCACTGTGTGTGATTTTATGTTAGCAGTACCTGACTCTGAAGGTTCAAACAAACAATTGTTGAAGCCTCGAGACAGAGAAACACAAGTTTCCGGAGACAGAGAAACACAAGTTTATTTTCCACAACATGGATCTTCAAAACATTCTGATGGTAAGGATTTGTTCTCCATTTGCGGTTTGCTTTAGCCAACACAACGTTTATTTTTTTGTGTTTGTAATGTTATGTTATGTTATCGTTCGGTTGTGACACAGGCGATACAACGTTGTTGCACCATAAAGGCAAAGTAACCCCTGTTGAATCTTTACAACAACATGGATCTTCAGAACATTGTGATAGTAAAGCTGCGGCCACACAGGAACAGAAATCTGCATGCTGAATTACGCCGGCCGAAAATCAGCTCCTATGTGGACAGTTGCCTCCTCTCCTATCTGCCCCCCCGTCACCATTGTGTCAACTTGGGTGCAGACATGAGGCTGATTTCAGTACGAGAATGTAAACTCTTGTGTTTCTTCACCAATATCAGGATGAGGCTACTGCCCACATAGGAGCTGATTTTCGGCCTATGTATATCAGCAGGCAGATTTCAGCCCTCCTGTGGCACTAGCCTATGGGTTTGTCCTCGATTTACTCTTTGACTTTAGCTGTGTTTGTTCCCATGATTTATCCCAGCAATTGCTCTTCTTGTATAACACTCATTCTGCAGGTCCTATGAAGTTCATATTTTCATAAATTGGGAAAAAATACCCATTTTAGTGTCCTGGTGTTGGAAGTTTTATTGGCTCTACAGCAAAATATTAAAGTATTCATATTTGATTTTTTTGCAAATCCTTTTTCCCTTTCTAGTGTTTTCAGATAATTCTCGAAATTTAAGGTTATGTTCTTCTCAAAAAGTGAGTGAAATAAAAGACAATCTACATCAGCAAAATTAGTCCACCAATTGCCCATCAATTATTGTAGTGGGTTTCTCAATTTTTGGTTTCCCACTGCTCACATTATAATGATTTCCATTAACTGGCATTGATATTCAACTGGAGCTATGTCACATAACTGCTTGAGACAACTGATCCAATGAACCTAGGCTGGAACTTAACTGTGTGTAACCACTATATGTGGGTAAAATGGGTCATCTTTCCCCTAAAATTTGAGAGAGGAGGCCCTGTAAGCCCATTAAATGTATTTATGCCCGTGATTGCAGAGTAACAGAGAGAAGCTTCTTCGTACGGCTTCTCTACTAGTACAGCCATTAAATCTTGTCTTCTCTACTAGTACAACCTTGTCTTAAGCTTGAGGGTTAAGTTATAATGTAAGGAATTAAGAATTTAGTTAATTAAGAGAAAGGGAGAAATTTTATCATTAGCCCTTTCCTACAAACTTTCACTTTCAAAGATGCCAACCTCATGTTCTCAAATAGGTATCTGGTGGTGCTTGTAATACCCCAGTGGGATTCCAGTGAACATCACTAAGGTCCATTTCCAGTGGCAGTCTGGGGGCTACAATTTACTTTCTCTTGGAAATATCACTGTGTGGCCATTTGTAGCTTGTTTGTGCCAATTGTGTCAATATTAGAAAGTTACAGCTACCAAAAGAATGACACCATTATTCCAATACTGCTTTGCTGTAGAGCCACCTCTCATTATTAATCAATATCCCCCATATAATTATCCTCAATTGTGTCGATCCTAAAGCTACAAAGCAACGTTCCTACATAACAACCAGCAGAGGTATCTTTTCAGTGGTTTATGGGATTAAATTATAACAATACAGTGTGCTCTAGAAGGCAAGTTGTCAAGTATTTAGTACATGCTGATTTTTGGTTCCAACATGGAATTTAGTGAAAGGTTTAGTTCCTAAAGGTGGCCATTCATGGAGAGATCCGCTCGTTTGGTGATGTCGCCAAACGAGCGGATCTCCCTCAGATATGCCCACCTTGAGGTGGCCAATATGGTGCTGATCCGATCGTGGGCCCTAGGGCCCAACGATCGGATCCTAGCGAACGGGCGGTCGGAAGGCGGGACCACATCAACGAACAGATGCGGCCGCGATCCGATGGGATTTTTAGTCCCATCCGATTGAGATCTGGCCGACTTTCGGCCAGATCTCGTTGGGGGAAGCCCGTCAGGGGCCCCCATACATGGGCCAATAAGCTGCCGACTCGGTCTGTCGGCAGCTTTTATCGGCCCTTGTATGGCCACCTTTAGACAAAGGTAAGTAAATGTTTACTTGTCATTGAGAGGACCAATGGATTTAGTGAGGCCACCAAGAGAAACACGGGCAGTAAAAACCAAATTAATAATAAAGTACCTGTACTAGTAGTACATACAGTGTTTCTCAAGTTTTTATGGTGGGCATCTACTGCCTGATGCTGTTATATTACCTAACCCATCCCCCATGTTCCGCTACGAGGGGGCTGACATACTTGGTCAGGAGGAGGAGTTATTAGAAATTCTAACAGGTTGAGAAGGACATTTGGTTTGGCAATACAGTCAGTTTTAGGACCTTCAAGTAAATGTTACTTACAGAAGCAGACCCATCATAGGTGCCCCTGAGTCTCGTCGGCCCAGTAATGAAAACACACAACCAGTTCTAGAATTGAGTACCTAATGTATCTTTAATATATGTGGTGCAGGTCCCAAAAAATCTAATTACTGGAGGCTACGGTAAGTACAGGTCTATTCGTGCACTTTGTGGCTATAAAATTGAGAATCTGTTGCCTTGTATAGTGCAGGAGTTGCGGGTCAACAAAAAGTGTCCCACAACAAACCCTAACCCATCCTCTCCTAACCTGACCTGGAGCCCCGCCAATACTTAAATACCCACACAAACTTAAATAAACAATGGCAATTTGGCAAACAGGAGGCTGAGAAATTGGAGCATGCTGGCATTGCAGACAGGGTTGGCCAGTGGAAAGGTTTAGGCCAGCCACTTGACTGTGACCCACTGAAAGAGTTTTGCACTGGCCCAAACCTGCCTGAACCACAGGTTAATCCATGGATTATTATTAATTATTAACATGTATTTTTTTTTATAGTGCCAACATATTTCGCAGTGCTGGATCCCACAGGTTTTGGCCCAGCGTATGCAACACTATTGTATAACATGATATTTATTTATGTTGTACCAAGCCTACACAGTGCTTAATGCTTTGCCTGTCAAGCACATACAGTATATACTAAGGCTCTAACTGGCAAGAATATATGTGGTGCAGAGGGTTAGGAGAGATGATGGCACCCTGGGCAATGAGCCAAGAAGGTTCTCATGTAATCATCGCAGGACCGACCTCCAAACAACAGACATGAATATATTATATGTCTGTTGTTTGGCCTACGCCTTCCTCTGCCTACTCGCTACAAGCTGTGAGGACTCTGCAACACTAGGGGGGGAATTCACAAAAGTGTCGGTAAAAAAAGTAACCCAGAAGTGGCGGTCGACAAATTTGTAAAATGTCGTACGTACGGCAAATTCACAAAGGCAGATGTTACCATCTCTGAATGTCTCGTAAGTCTGACAATTTTCTAAAATGGCGTATATCTTTTCATCGTACAAACGACATTTACCAAGACTTTTTAAACGACAATTTGTCTGACATTTTCATTTTGGAGAGCCTAAAGTGTCTGAAAAATTGTCGGTAAAAAAAATGAGTTTACAAGTAATTCATAAAAATGACGGGAAAAGTGGCGCCGAAAAAAACCACGCCCACTTTTAACGACACTAATTCAAAAGTGTCGCACATGTCGGAAAACTGGCGGAGAAATGCTCTGTGAATTTGTCGGCTGTTGCTACGACACTTTCTACGACATTTTAAAGACATTTTTTCGTTCCCGACACTTTTGTGAATTCCTCCCCTAGGACTTCCATTGTTCCCAAGGAACCTCCATCTGTGTCTAAAAACTAAAGTTTTAAAGCTCTTTGGGGAGGGATGGGCTTTTTTCCACACATTTGCACAATTACATGAGCACATACACACACACACCTATTTTTAAAACTAATTTAATTTATTTATTCATTTTACCATTTTCTTTTTTACATCAAAACTGTTTATTTGGCAGTGTGACTATTGGATTAGGTATTTTGACTACTCATTAAGCTGCCAGGTCAGTTATTATGTTATTTTATTGATTTGTACAATTTTGGGGGTTTTATGGCATTTATCCCTGCATTACTGTTCATTACATATTTTTACAAAAGCTTTGCAGTTTGGTAGTTTGGAGTAGAAAAATGTTTCACCCATTTTGTAATTGTCAGAACGTGTACTTATGGTTTTATGGGGTCTTGGTACAAGTAGGGGGTCTTACGACACAGGCGGGAGGCTTTGTTTGCAGAAGCTGAGTTCAAAACAGAGAACATTCATTTGCACTATATTATTTTTGGGTCCCTATAGGCCACCTGCTCTAGTAAATACATGCATCTTTGGCTTCAAACAGTTCAGTAGACCTCTGGTGTTCATTTTTAGGGTGATTTGTGCAAAGCAGTGCAAGATAAATGCTGCAAATTGCAAAACTTTTCAGAAATGTCATAAAAACACTAACTTTAGTAAAGCTTTGCAATTTGGTAGTTTGGTGCAGAAAGAAGTCTTTACTTCATCAAAATGTGTACTTTCTGAAAATATATGGCTTTCTGGGTTCTTTGTACAGTTAGGAATGTCCTACAACTCGATACACTGAGTTGGCAGCCAAAAAATTATATATAATTATATAAAACTAATATGCACTGTTTTTATTTTAGGTTTCCTACATACCTTAGTAAATCTATGCATAATGGAAATCAAACTGTTCAGTAAAAAAATATTCAGTGTGATTTATCTTTGTATGTAAGATATTATGTGAGATAATTGCAGCAAACCAATATTTCTTGTCAGTTTTCCAAAATGTTATCAAAACTGCTAACTTTAGCAAAGCTTTGTAGTTCGTTAGTGTAGACTAGAGATGCATATTTTTCAATTTGTCAGAATACGTACTTTCCAAATATATTTGGTTATCAGGGGTCAGAGTACTTTTTAGCAGATTTTACTTGACATAAAACAGGTGTTATGTTTTTTCAAATAGTTGAGATTTAAGCCATAAAAGTAGTATGTAAAAGGTATATTTCAGGGTCTGTATGCCTAAGCATATTGGGCATCAAACTGTTCAGTCAACCTCTGCCATTCAGATTTAGGGTGGTTTATCTTGGTGCCTAATGAAATGTAGGAGATCAGATGTTGCACACTGAAACCTTTGAAGCAATTTTCAAAACTGCTTTTACATGTAGGAAAGCTTTGAGGTTTGGTACTTTGGAGTTGAAAGACATATTGGATTTGGGATTATATATATACTTTCCAAAAATATATGGTTTTCTGGGCTGAACTTTACCCCAGATAAACTGTAGTTGATTTTTCAGTAGCTGAAATTAAACCTATACACATTGGGTATCAAACTATTCAGTAGACCCCTGGCCTGTATATTTAGGGTGTTTTATCTTGGTACCTAATGACCTGTAGGAAATAGGATTCTGTAAATTGGATGTTGCAATATTAAAAAATGCTAAAATATTTTATAAAAACTGGTAACTTTAGGAGAACAATGTGACTTTGTAGGTTGTATTAGAGAGACACATTTACCCACTACTGGTACTTCTAAAATGTAAGAAAACCTAATCACAAGAAGAGGGGGTTTCTTGTTGTGTTAGAAAAACAATCACATTCATATGACTTCTCTATTAGTACAACAAATAAATCTTGCCTTGAGACACTCTTCTAACTGCTTTATTGTTTGTAATTTTATGTTGTCAGTATGTGACCATGAAGATACACATTTGTTGGGGCTTGAAGGAACATCGGTTCATCCTCCAAAACATGGTTCTTCAAAACATTTTGATGGTAAGGATTTGTCCACTATTCGCTGTTTGCTTTAGCCATTTAAACTGGACGTACCTGCAGACATATAATCATACAATTATCTGTTTTTGTGTGATGGCGCACTGATCCCACCCAATATTCATAGGATGCTATGGATGTCGTCAGTTCAGGGATCTGGCCGTGTTTGAACAATGAGTATGTGAAGAGGAGCCACACTTGTTATGGCAATTTGTGCACTTTGCATGACTGAATGAAACAATAGAAAGGCAGAATCCTGCATACACTCTTTGTACATTCAGCCTATGGGCCCATCAGTCCAAGAGCAGATTTTAAAAATTATTCATATTTCTGTTTTAACTCTTGGGAATGTGTATGCCTCATTATTTTGTTTTTATATTCAGAGAATGGGGGAATGTGAGGACAGCAGTGACATCTGGGAAGTGCTGAATGGAAAGTGAAAGTAATTGTCTGCCCCGTCTCTATGCCCAGGGCATAGAGGAGGGGCAGACAATATTTGATTGACAGCTGAGATGTTTAAATGAGCTTACAGCAGCTATGAATGCTTTAATAAAAAATAGAAATTGGATTTCATGTTTAATTTGAAAAGGACTTTTATTATATACAGATTTTTGTTTAAGGAACAAGGTCCTGAAAGGGGCCTGTCCCCATGGTAAATAAAATAAATCATGGGTAAGATGAAAATGAATAAAGTATACAAACCTAGTTTGATTGCCTTTTTCCTGTAAGATACTAAAGGCAACATTTACTTAGTTGAATTGTATGAATGGCATTGGAGTTATTTTGTTCCCCTAAGACTGAAGGAGGTAGCACTGATTTCCAGCTATATTTATCCCCAATAACCTGCAGAGGTGAATCTTTATTTGGAGCTAAGGTATCCCCTAAAAAAAAAAACTTAGAGACTCTACTAATGATGGGCTCTCAGGCAGTGGTGTTTTGAAGGAATGTCCCCAGGCTCCTGATGGCCACATTGACACTTCCATTCCTAAATCCAACTCCTACCCTATCCCTATGGATGATTTGGAACAATCAGGTGTCAAGTTTCAGTTTTTCCTTTTTGCCATTTATCACATGAACAATATCATATTTGTCTGATGATGCACAGTTCTTCTCATCACATCTTCTCTTTTGCCTTCCCTTTCTCCATTTCATTCTCCTTCCTACTGTTCTCTGACCCTGTTCTGCTCCTTTTCTCCCATTCTTTTCTATTATATTTCCCATTCTGTTTTAATTCTCCCTTCTTACACAGGGAGGGTAAATGGCCATCTACAAACATAGAAGTCCAAGTATAAGTGTCATGCATTCACTTATTTTGCAACAGAAAACCATTTTCAACTCCTAAATCTCAAACTGAACCGAAACAAAATGCTAAGGGTTGTAGTTCAGAAAGATCTGTAGACCCCAAGTTAATAAACAGTGATGAAGGCCTCAGACTGCTGTATATGTTAAGGGTTGCTTGAAGTTTAGCCTGGTTCTACCATAAAGAGAGAATTACTATATACTGTATACCTTAACTTCTTTATTCCTTATGAACTTGGCTAACACAAATAATAAGAGGTGAATGGGTGATATTTGCCCTTTGCTCCCCTCTCAGGCTTTATGAAGCTGAAAAAGATTCATGTTGCTTTTTTCACTGATTTGAAATAGTAAAGGTGGAATGCTGTAGGTTCCCCTTAGTGGGATCAATGTTCTAGCAGCCTAGTCCCATCTCATCATAAAAAAATGACAACGGCTTCTGACAGAATAGATGTATTGCCACACAAAAAAATATCATGTGTCCACTCACAAACTTCTGGTATTTTGTTGCAGGAGAGCAAATCACAACTCAAGCTCAAATTGCATTTGAACAGGAGACCTTACAATCTTCAGGACCAGCATCAATATTTCCTAGCCTGGAAGGACTCAATCGTCACCAACCAGAAGGTAGAATTTAATGGTTACCTGTTTAAAAAACAACTTTTTATTGGTTGCTATGAGTTACTGCACCTGGGCAACATCATCAGTTTAGATTACATTTTCCAAGTGAAATCTGGGGGAAACTATAAAGATCTGGCACACAAGGTGCACCTTGCAAGTACTGTATGTATTTAGGCCATGCCTACTTTTTGACCACTTTCCTTTGACCACACCCACTCAAAGTCTGAGCTTCGAAGTTTAATGAACAGCAGAAAATGAATATGTTTGCTTGCTATACATTGAGACTGTGTTATCCCTGTTGTTGTGTCAGTGCAAAAGCAAATATAGCAATAGAAATGTGGGGCGGGCAAGCCAAAAAATGGGGACATTCTTCAACCAATAGAGGCAGGAGGTGCTTTTTATGGGACACTTTTTCCTAGGGCCAAGTTTCTGAAACAGGGCTGTTCCCCAGTGTGTGGACTGATGGTAACTCTTGGTAAGAGGTACTAAGGGTAATGATACTCAAGGTGTTTTTCTGTAATTTTGTTACCTCTACAAAATGCCTTGTGTCATTGCCCTAAAGGCTAAATTGATTAGGTTTTCCCTGAAAGTGTTTTCCCTGATTCCCAGTCGTAATCATCCTCAATAAACTGTAGGAAGCTTTATTTGGATCTGAGATATCAGTTCTTGTATTATATTATTACAGTGACGGAATCTTCTGCTGATGATCAAGAACCCAGGAAACGGAGAAAACTAACAGACTCTACTGATGTTGGGCCCTCAGGCAGTGATGTTTTGCAGGAAAGCCCCAAAACTTCTGATGGCCTCGTGGAAATCTCCTCTCCTGAATCCAACTCCCACCCTATCCCTGTGGATGCTTTAGAACAATCAGGTAGCAATTCTCAGTTCTTCTTCGGGATTTTATTATCACATGAGTAATATCATACATGTCTCATGCTTTGAAGGTTGATAAAGGATTGTTTAAAAAATAAATATATATATAATAGAGTTCGTTGAGATGCAAACTTTCACACCACTCAATAAAGATCCACACTCTCAGGTCTTTTAAGAATATATGAAAATTTTTTATTATGAACATGAAGTTCGTGTTTATAATAAAAATCTTTCATATTTTCTTAAAAGACCTGAAAGTGCAGATCTTTATTGAGTGACATATATATATATATACAGATTTATATATTGATGATTTATTGATGAGTTTTGTGGGCAGAGCTAAAGGAGAGTGAAGAGAGGAGCAGTTGTAGAAAACACATAGCAATGTTCTTTAAGGAGAATGCCCATTTGCTCTTTTAGATACACCTGAAAGCCCAGCCTGAAAGTCAGTTAGGGGAAGGTGCATTATGAAAATGTATTTGTTGTCTTAGATATTCTGGAAACTATGGCTGAATGGGTGACTGATACACCACTATTTTCTCTATCTGTACTTATTTCATGAGGCCAAGGGAAGCCCTGGCCAAAGGTTGGTCCTCCAAGTAGGGCTTAAATGAAAAAAGTCTGACAACCACTCTTCTAACCTATAACCAAACTATAGATCCCCCAATAGCTGATTAAACCCCATTTGAAAAAGTATTCTCTTTTCATCATCTTGTCATTACACCCAGTCTTTTTTTGTTATTTTTTTCACCTTTGGTTCTTATGTTCACTTCATGAAGCTGAAAAAGATTCATGTTGCTTTTTTTCACTGATTTGAAATAGTAAAGGTGGAATGCTGTAGGTTCCCCTTAGTGGGATCAATGTTCTAGCAGCCTAGTCCCATCTCATCATAAAAAATTATGACAACGGCTTTTGACACAATAGATGTATTGCCACACAAAAAAATATCATGTGTCCACTCACAAACTTCTGGTATTTTGTTGCAGGAGAGCAAATCACAACTCAAGCTCAAATTGCATTTGAACAGGAGACCTTACAATCTTCAGGACCAGCATCAATATTTCCTAGCCTGGAAGGACTCAATTGTCAAAAACCAGAAGGTAGAATTTAATGGTTACCTGTTTAAAAAACAAATTTTTATTGGTTGCTATGAGTTACTGCACCTGGGCAACATCATCAGTATAGATTACATTTTCCAAGTGAAATCTGGGGGAAAATATAAAGATCTGGCACACAAGGTGCACCTTGCAAGTACTGTATGTATTTAATGTATGTACCTACTCAAAGTCTGGACCACAAAGTTTAATGAAAAGCAGAAAATGAATATGTTTGCTTGTTATACATTGAGACTGCTGTATCACTGTTGTCGTGTCAGTGCAAAAGCAAATATAGCAATAGAAATGTGGGGCGGGCAAGCCAAAAAATGGGACATTCTTCAACCAATAGAGGCAGGAGGTGCTTTTTATGGGACACTTTATCCTGGGGACCAAGTTTCTGAAACAGGGCTGTTCCCCAGTGTGTGGACTGATGGTAACTCTTGGTAAGAGGTACTAAGGGTAATGATACTCAAGGTGTTTTTCTGTAATTTTGTCACCTCTACAAAATGCCTTGTGTCATTGCCCTAAAGGCTAAATTAAAAGGTTTTCCCTGATTCCCAGTCATAATCATCCTCAATAAACTGTAGGAAGCTTTATTTCGAGCTGAGATATCAGTTCTTGTATTATATTATTACAGTGACGGAATCTCCTGCTGATGATCAAGAACCCAGGAAACGGAGAAAACTAACAGACTCTACTGATGTTGGGCCCTCAGGCAGTGATGTTTTGCAGGAAAGCCCCAAAACTTCAGGTAACAATTCTCAGTTCTTCCTTTTGGGATTTTATCACATGACTAATATCGTACATGTCTCATGCTTTGCAGGTTGATAAAGTATTGTTTAAAAAATAAATATATATATATATATTTATATTTAGTTCGAGTGTTAATGTGCTTGTGTGCAGGGTCTGCAAACTTTCACACCAACTCAATAAAGATCCGCACTCTCAGGTCTTTTATGAATATATAAAAGATTTTTTATTATGAACACTAAGTTCGTGTTTATAATAAAAATCCTTTCATATTTTCTTAAAACACCTGAGAGTGCGGCTCTTTATTGAGTGATATATATATATATATATATACATACATACATACACACAGTGTTTTTACAGATTTATATATTGATGATTTATTGATGAGTTGTGTGGGCAGAGCTAAAGGAGAGAGCAGAGAGGAGCAGTTGTAGAAAACACATAGGTAAGAGATATAGTTAAACAAGGCTGTGCACACCAAGTAATTTCAAATAAAGTCTACATTGTCAGTGATTACTGATGGTGCAAGAGACTAACGGTAGAAAAATTATAATTGAAAAAAAAGAGTCTCAATATGCACTCAGTAGATGATTTTAAAAAAAAAGCATATCATATAATGAATGAATTAATTGCCACACATTAAACATCCACTGAAAAAAGTTGAAGTTGATGAATGATATGAACAGTCCAGTACAGGCCCGGACTGACAATCTGTCTGTTCGGTCATTTGCCCGAGAGGCTGCTCTATTTTTTCTTTAAGTGGGCCGATCCTGATCGCTACAACTTATTAGAAAGTGCCACTGCCTTTCAATGCATCAGGCGGGCTCTAGGACCGCTCCTGCATCCTCTCTCCCACTGTTGCTCTGCCCCTCCCACTCCTCTGTTCTGGTGCTGCCGTGCTCTATGCAGGCCCGCGCGCTATCAGGAGGCTACAGTCCCAGGCCCAGCAAGATTTAGATTTAAAGGGGGGCTGGATCTCTCTCTGCACTTCGTTTCTGTGAGTCTTTGTCACTCTCTGTCCCTGTCCCTCTCTGTCTCTCTCTCTGTCTTCTTCTGCACTGTCTGTCACTCTCTCTCTGTCACTCTGTCCCTCTCTCTTCCCCTCTCCCTGTCACTCTGTCACTCTGTCCCTCTCTCTTCCCCTCTCTCTGTCACTCTGTCTCTCTCTGTCATTCTGTCCCTCTCTCTGTTTCTCTCTGCACTCTCAGTCACTCTGTCCCTAGGAACCAGTCGGCTTTAATTACAAACTTGAGAGCTGCTGAATAAAACTCTAAATAAGTCAAAAACCACAATTAATAAAAAATGAAAACCAATTGCAAATGGTCTCAGAATGTCCATCTCTACATCATACTAAAAATTAAATTGAAGGTGAACAACCCCTAAGGCAGCTCTTTATGCGCATACATTTTTTCAGTTTTACCCCAATATATGAGTGGATGTGTACAAGTCAGACCATTGCGTCTTTACATGTGGGCTGCTTTTTACCCCCAGTCCGGCCCTGGTCCAGTATCAAAAAATGAATTGTGAAAAAGTTCCTGTTAAAAATAGAAAAGGAGAAGCTATAAAGTGCCCGGGCTGATTTCTCTCCTCAATCCTAGAGGGTTTCTTTAATCTGGCCGTAATGCAAAGCCCAAAATTGGAAGCTGCAATATAGTAAGGTATGTTTTGCCAAAGGAAAAAAGGAACAAGCGTCCGTGTTGTAGAAACAAAGTGTATTGGACATTACTCACAAAACTGTTCTACACGCTAGCAATCCCCTGCCTTATACAGTCTCATACTTACAGACTTGCCGCACAGCACAGATGTATGGCGGGTCGGACTTTGAGCCACGTACCGTGGCCTAGAGCGGATGCTTCCCCATAGTGAAATATGCAGTGAGACACCTTTAAACTGCGGCAGCGCCGCATATGAAACAGTTATACATCACCACTCCTCCGGGTCTGCATGGATTTCGTCTTGCAGCCGCAATGCTGTAAATGGCCGAACGGATATCCCAACAGGGGCAGTTAGCTTTTTACTTGCAGCATATCAGCAGGGCAGCTTTCGTGTAGCTCCTCCACACCACATGGTTACCTGTTTAAAAAACAACTTTTTATTGGTTGCTATAGTTACATAGTTAAATCCGGTTGAAAAAAGACAAAGTCCATCAAGTCCAACCCCTCCAAATGAAAACCCAGCATCCATACACACACCCCTCTCTACTTTTAATTAAATTCTATATACCCATATCTATACTAACTATAGAGTTTAGTATCACAATAGCCTTTGATATTATGTCTGTCCAAAAAATCATCCAAGTCCCTCTTATAGTCATTAACTGAATCAGCATCACAACATCACCCGGCAGTGCATTCCCCAACCTCACTGTCCTGACTGTGATGAACCCCCTACTCTGTTCCTTTAAATGAAACTTCTTTTCTTCTAGTCTGAAGGGGAGGCCTCTGGTACGTGATTCTCTTTATGGGTAAAAAGGTCCCCTGCTATTTGTCTATAATGTCCTCTAATGTACTTGTAAAGTCTAATCATGTCCCCTCGCAAGTGCCTTTTTTCCAGAGAAAACAACCCCAACCTTGTCAGTCTCCCCTCATAATTTAACTCTTCCCTCCCTCTAACCAGTTTAGTTGCACCTATAACCAAACTATAGCTCCCCAAATAACTGATTAAAGCCCCATTTTACAAAGTATTCTCTTTTCATCATCTTGTCATTACACCCAGGTTTTTTTTGTTATTTTCTTCACCTTTGGTTCCTGTTCACTTTTATCACTTCCTTATTCCCATTCTGTTATCTCACTCCCTCTAAAGTCATGTCTTATTCATGTAGGTCCTACTTACTTCACAGCAGGCATTGCGCTTGTCCCAGCATGCTTGAACCTTTTATTATACATTAAAATATGCTGATAATTGTAGTTCAGCAAGATCCAGGACCCTAGGTTAAGGAACAGGGATGGAGGTCTTTGTTTGTAGAGATGGGGGAGACATTTTTGCTGAAACAGTGGGTAAAGCTTATAGGGTAAAAGGTAATTGACGAAGGAAATGGATAAAGGGTAACAGTGCCATTTTAGGCAGGCAAAATACCAAGCTGGTATATGATACAAAGTGTTAGTGGGTTCAGGGGGTAAAAGAGATTTGTTGGGTCTCATCATTTATGTGAATTAAGCTCTTAAACTATTGTCATGCATATACCGTAGTCCAGCAGCCAACTAAGGGCCCAATACACAAATAATTGTTTCTGTCCCCATTTTCTTTTTCTTGCATTCTCATTTTGCTCTATTTTCCTCTTGTTCTGGTTTTCTGTTGTATTACCAATTTCTGTTCCATGCCTTTCTGTTCTCTTTTGCCCTTTGGAATGGTCTCCTCCATTTGCCCTTTGGAATGGTCTCCTCCATTTGCCCTTTGGAATGGTCTCCTCCATTCGCCCTTTTCTCTTTCTTTCCATTATTTCTTTATCATCCTGAATGTAAATGGTACTAAAGCTATATAGGTCCCTTAAATTGTGCTCCCCTGCTTTCCAGTGCTAGTGTCCCCTAACTTATTTCCAAATACATGGAGACTATCCAATTATACTTCTGTTGGCCAGTAAGACTTACTTGTTATTAAGACGAGAACAAAATCTGCACTTATACTTAGGAGCCTCTTGACTTTAAGTGGACTTTAAGAGATGTATCTGTGCATATTAAAGAGAGAAAAGGTAGCAGATATCGGGGTCCTAATTCTGCATTTTGCACTGATGCCACTAGGGGAAACACAAGAGTAACATTTCACTTGTGGGGACAGGATTTTATGAATAGCTATGAACACATCTTCCAAATGGAAAGGAGCATAGGGAGATAACTTTAAGGGTAAACTTAAGATCATAATCTCAACATACTTACTAACATATGAAAATTGAAATGTTAGGCAACACATTCACCAGCCATGCCTCCAACCCACTTCACCTCAAAGTCCAATCAACAGATCATAACAGGTACTTATGCAGAAGAGGAACTGTAGAGGACCACACTTCTTCAGAATGCAAGTACCTGCACTCAATGAATACAGAGCTGCCTGCATTTGCCATTACTGTTCATGAGGGGTAGGCTGGAGCGAGACGTGTAGGCATGCTCCATTACACTCCATAACATGAACATCATTCAGCACCTGCTGAATGATACTACAGAGCTGCCTAACAAAAAGCGAAATCATTCAAAAATAACAAAAAATCTAAGAATAGAAAAAAATCTGAGATTTAGCCCGACCGTCTAAGAATATCAGTCTGCACTGAACAAAGACTTAATTTAAAGGTGAACTACTTTTAAAAAAGTCTTTATTGTTTCAGCTCAGATTTTTCATATATGGGACTTTTTCTGCTATTACTTGCATAAAATTAAGTTTTTTCAAATTATGCTCTAATTCAAGCCTTCCAAAACCACTACCTGCTCCTACCAAGAAAACAGCTAAACATTATAAATCCACCTTCTGTTTTTCCAATGCACTTGGCGCAAGAAAAAACATGAGGAAAAAAACTCCCATTCATTGGTATGAGGAACAAATGCTCATTTACTTTAATATTTTTGACAAATTTTTCCACAGTTTCTTGAATTTGAATTCGGTGAAGCAAAAGGGGGCAGTTTCACTCTTCACTATGGCTAACACTTCTCTATTAGTCGACTAGGCCTATTTTCTAGTCATTTCTATCTCTTGTTATGGTTCATTTGTCTTTCCAATTTTTATTGTTTTTTCTTCTTCTTCTTCTTCTTCTTCTTCTTCTTCTTCTTCTTCTTCTTCTTCTTCTTCTTCTTCCCCAGAAATGGATTGGTAACTAGAGGGCTTCCCTATTGCACGGTCCTGCCTTCAGTTTTATCTGTGAATTAGTTCAGTCCTATGTGGAACCTCATTAGAATATATCTTCATTAGAGTAACCTCCAATCCACATTCAAACTTATTGAAATATATTAGCATTGACTGCACTAGTGAGGTGGTGGGCACTGTAGACCAAGATACCTTGTATTTTGAAAGACATTATCTAATCCTGTGAGGGAAGCACACTATATGAGTTAAAAATATGTCTACAAATGGGCTGTCATATGTAGTTTATACAGTGTTACTTTGGCTTATGGTTTGGATGTTTTGTTTTGCAGAAAAAATTGCACCGTTTCTGAATATATTTCAAGAATTAAAAAAGGACAAACCTGCTAAACTGAGCCTGAAAGATGTTCTCAATATTGGACAGGAAAGTGAGGAGACAATTCAGTGCCAGACTCTTAGTGATGTTCCTTGGTATTTTCTGAGAAAGTTGATGTCCCTAAGCAGAAATGCAAGGAATACAACCTTACAGCTTGAAGTTACAAACACAGACATAGACCTGGATAACTGGTCCTCATATGAAGATTCATCATCTGACAGTAATGATAGGTTTGATTCAGTCCATCCTCTAGATGTTCTCTGTGCTCTCCTGCATTGTTCAGACCCTTGTCTACAGCAAGAAATTCTATTAAAAATGTCCATGTGCCAATATGCTGTCCCTCTGCTGCTCCCTCCTGGTGATGGCACAGACTGCACCTTCATGCTGTGGGCAATGAGAGACATTGTGAAGAGGTGGAGACCTCAATCATCACAGGTCAGTAAAGGGTTTAAGGAGGATAACTTGGTAAACATATCAATGCCAGTTTTCTCTTTTGTGAGATTAGGGAAATGCAGAACGTCAAAGTCTCGCATTCTCAATCTTATTCTCAGCCCGGCTCATCAGGTGCAAGACTTTTTCCTGCACAGAGAAATGGAAACTGGGAATGTTTCACGTAAAATCTCAGATGGATTGGTGGAAATATGTTGGTATTTTCCTGGCAGCAACTTAAAATCAGACATAATCAAACAACCCATTGCAGTAACAAATATGAGAGGAGACTTGGGGTCTGGTGAGGAGCAGTTCAGATTTTTAAGATGCGTATCATCGGCAGTGTTCATATTCACAGAGAGTGTCGGGGAGAGAGAGTGTGAACTTTTAGCAGAATCCAATTACTTGAATAATACATATATTATTATAGATCCTTCTTCACAAACCTCTAGTGAGAAAATAAAGGAATACAGGAAACTGCTACAAGAAAAGCTGAACCTAGATAAGAAGAATGTCTGGGAAAGAAAAAGATCATCCAACGATGCAGCATTGGTAAGAGACTTAAAGAATTGTATTGCAGATCATATCAACAGATGCAGCAATAAAAATAAAACTCTAGAGGAAATATCACAAGAGGCTTACGAAATGAAAATATATGTTGATGAAAATTACAAAGATCTTCAAGCAGCAAAGAAACGGGCCGATGAGATTGGCACCAATATAAAGGACATTGTTGAATATAAGAATGAAACAATGAAACTACAGGGGGAGCTCTGGAAAGAACTGTCCAAAACAGAGAAAGAAATGTGTAGAATGAGAGACCAGGGCAGTGAGAATGCAGAAGATTACATAGACAAACTAAGGCAACAATGCTCTTCACTCCGCAAGAGGCAAAATGCTCATCCTTTCCCTGAAGCCATGGAACAGTTCAGAAAAGCAGTCACTGAGTTAACTCAGGTTGAAAGACAGTGTTTTTTGAAGTTTACAAAATTCAGCCTTGACTCAGTTGCTAGAGAAAATCTCTGTAAACTGCAGGCGGAGTACAAGGAGACATTTGACAACTATGGAGCTGATGTGGAGAAATTAAAGCAAATAGATCAGAGAATATCAGACAGCTCCTTAGGCATTGAACACTTTTTGAGAGAACTGGGACAGTTTTATGAAGCTAAATATGTTGTGGAGAATGGCAGTAACATGGAAGAAAAATTTAGCAAACTCCCAGGAATCGCTGCTGATCTTCTGCTGGATGGTTTCCCATTGGAGCTGATAGATGGAGATGCCTCCAACATCCCCCTGCAGTGGGTTTCTGATGTTCTGAGTGAGCTGGACACCAAAACAGGAGGGAAATGCAGAATGAGAGTAATCACAGTGCTGGGAGTGCAGAGCACAGGGAAATCCACCCTCCTGAACACCATGTTTGGCTTGCAGTTCCCTGTGGCCAGTGGACGATGCACAAGAGGAGCCTTTATGACACTGATTAAAGTGCAAAATGCGTTCCAAATGGAATTAAACTGTGAATTTATCCTAGTGATTGACACAGAAGGTTTGAAGTCTCCTGAACTGGCTTCTCTGGAGGACAGCTATGAACATGACAATGAGATGGCAACTCTAGTTGTTGGGTTGAGTGATATCACAATAATCAACATGGCCATGGAGAATACAGCAGAAATGAAAGATATTCTGCAGTTAGTGATACATGCTTTCCTTCGGATGAAACAAATAGGCAAGAAGCACAACTGCCAGTTTGTCCACCAAAATGTCAGTGATGTTTCCGCTCATGAGAAGAACCTGAGGGACAGACAGAAGCTCTTGCAGCAGTTGGATAAAATGACAGAAGTTGCAGCAAAAATGGAGAAAAAAAACCATATAAAGATGTTTTCAGATATTATTGATTATAACCTTGAAGAACATACTTGGTATATCCCTGGCTTGTGGTATGGTGTCCCACCCATGGCTTCAGTTAATGCTGGTTACAGTGATGGTGTGAATGAACTGAAGAAATATTTGATTTCATATATAAAAAAGATGAATGTGAAGGCTCAGACTATCCCAGAATTTACTGAGTGGATAAAAAGCCTGTGGAATGCCGTGAAACATGAGAAATTTATCTTTAGCTTCAGGAATAGTTTAGTTTCCGAAGCCTATAACCAACTGTGTGTGCATTATACAGGCTGGGAATGGAGCTTCCAGAAGGCAACTTATACCTGGTTTACTGAGACGGAAACTTTCATCAGGAATCTACTAGCAGACAAACTGGACAGTGAATGGGGGCAACTTACACAAGACATGAAACTGTTATTAACTAAAGAAGAGAGAATAATGTCACAGTCACTAGAGGAATATTTTATCAGTGGTTGTGACAATGTTCATCTCTTGGAACCTTTTAGAACTGATTTCTTCCGCAGTGTGAAATATCTCAGGAAGACACAGGAATCATCTTTAGCTAAAAAGTGTGAAGATGCAATACGCCTACAAAAGGACAGGTGCAAAGTCCAACAAATACAGGGAGAATTCCTCCAGGTTATAGAACGTAGTGTGAAAGTTATTATTGAAAAGGGAAGGGATAATGGTTCTGAATTGGATGATAATATGTTGAAGACGGAATTTGAAAATATGTGGGAAGATACACTGAAGGGTTTAAATATACAAAGACTAAGCAAGAGGGATATAAGCCAGGAAATGTTTCAGTACTTGAAATATCATTCAGCTAATAAAAAGCTACATGACCTAAATCATTTTGAAAATTACAATGGGGACCTTGATTTTCATGACCCTGTAATAAAAAAATGCAGGAATTACATGTCTGAAATAATTAGCAGTAGAGGCAACTATGATGAGACATACTGCCATGAACTCCTCAGAATGATAACGGAAGAACATAATGAGGAACCTGTAGATACCGATTATTTGGACCTGGTTGTTTTTCATATTTTTAAAGAAGCAGCTCAAAAATTCCAGACCCTGCACGATGAGTTTATTGAAAATAACGACCCAGCTCGTTCTTTGGAAAATCTCAGGTGCCATTACTTTTCCTTGTTTGAGAGCATGTACAAAGAAAAGGATGAGTGTCAGAAAAGGGCTAAATATTTCTGTGAGTTTTGCTTGAAGCCGGCATTCATCCATCACATTCAGAACCACACGGGGAAAGAGGTGTTGGATCATATTCTTCAAAAACCAAAATTCATGAGTCGCAAAATTTTTCAGTTCTCTGTCCTTGTCCAGCTTCTGAAAGAGAACTCTTTTGAGAAATACAATGAATACATTAATAACTATGAGAGTTTCACCCAAAAATGGATTTTAGATTATGTAAAGCAGCAATACCAGAAGCTAAAGAGCAGCAGTGATTTGTATATTAGAGTCCTTGATTCCATAATGCAGAAAGTCAAACATGTTCTTTCTAAATCAGCAGGGCAAGCAAACAATTTTTCAGATTTTTTTAAAAAATTTTGCACAGCGTTAGATAAAGAACTAGTCATCTCACAGAACAAGTTGAAATTGATCGTTTTCGAAAACAAATTTAATGTTTCTGAATTTTCAAATGACGTTGAGATCTTTTTAGGACACATCCAAAAAAAAATTCAAGCAGAAATGAGAGAATGTGATGTTGAGTCCTTGCTCTCCAACATTACCTTGAAGCCTCAGGATGAATTGTATAAGAAGGTCATTGGATGTGGGAAGCAGTGTCCTTTCTGCAAAGTGCCGTGTGAGGCTGGAACTGATGACCATCCAGAGCACTTTGCTTCTATCCACCGGCCAATGGGTCTTGCACAGTCAAGTAAAGATGCTGTAGATGTTCTAGATCATTCCATATGCTCCACTGCTGTCCTCTCTAATAGAAGTTTCAACTCTGAAGAGACAGGCTGGACAGTTCACCCTTATAAAGATTACCGTAAATATTATCCGGAATGGAATATCTACCCTGAGGATGGAAGTGAAGGCACAGATTATTGGAAATTTGTCTTGAAAGAGCACAATGATACATTTGCAAGGACACACAGATCAAAACCAGCTAAACTTCCAGAAGACTGGCAGAGAATCACTAGAGAGAAAGCTCTACAAAGTCTAAAGAGATCATTTAATCTGAAAGAAAGTCACTCTAATTAAATTAAACTGGACCACTTTGAAATCAGCCTTTGCAGTAAAATGTGTTGCATTGAGTTATGAGTTGCTCATGAAACAGAGACGCATCTAGAGCTACATACGTAGTAAAAAATCAACATTTTCTTTTTAAGGAGAAACTTTATGTTGCACTGCCAATAACAAAAGTGAATTTTACATTCATTTTGAAATTTGATTTAAGGATTTTAAAAAGGGTGGGGCTTGTTTGTTATGCATTCATGTAGTGATAGACACTTCCTTTAAAAGTGAAATTTGGCAAATATTCCAACATTTTTCATGGTTATTTGGCCACTAGAGTTTCATTAGAGTCTGGGGGAAAGGATATCTCATCTGAGCAATCATGGCTGCTCCCACTGATATAAACAAACTCAAATAAGGCAAAATATTGTACTGAACATGTGCTGTAATAAATAATTGAAATAAATCCAATGTATTAATCCTTTAATCATTTAAAGGGGTTGTTCACCTTCAAATTAACTGTTAGTATGATTTAGAGAGGGATATTTTGATAAAATTTGCAATTGGTTTTCATTTTTTATTATTTGTGGTTTTTGACTTATTTAGCTTTTTATTCAGCAGCTCTCCAGTTTGCAGTTTCAGCAATTGGGTTGCTAGGGTCCAAATTAAATATCTCATTTATAGGAACATATGTGAATATGTTTAATTATGAGCATTTCTTGTACTTCCAAATTAAGTCTACGTAAATGCTTGTTTATGTGACTGTGTAACTAATAAAATCGTCAAAATCACCTGTATCAACTTGCTAAAATATTAAAGGGTTGTTTTCATAAGAGAGTTTTTATTTGTGCCTGAAATTATGGTAACTTTGATAGAATGATTAAAACATTTTTTGAAATTTGACTCACAACAAGGTTACAGATATATATATAGAAAAATTGGGGTAACAGTCACCCTGCTATAGTTCCAGGGGTACCGAGGACACAAATAAGCACTCACCCCAAATCTCCCCCTAACTGACCTTCAGGCTGGGCCCCCTTAGCTCATAACAAGGTTACAGATATATAGAAACATTGGGGTGTCACCCTGCTATAGTTCCAGGGGTACCCAGGGTACAAATAAGCACTCACCCCAAATCTCCCCCTAACTGACCTTCAGGCTGGGCCCCCTTAGCTCATAACAAGGTTACAGATATATAGAAACATTGGGGTGTCACCCTGCTATAGTTCCAGGGGTACCCAGGGAACAAATAAGCACTCACCCCAAATCTCCCCCTAACTGACCTTCAGGCTGGGCCCCCTTAGCTCATAACAAGGTTACAGATATATAGAAACATTGGGGTAACAGTTACCCTGCTATAGTTCCAGGGGTACCCAGGGTACAAATAAGCACTCACCCCAAATCTCCCCCTAACTGCCCTTCAGACGGGGCCCCCTTAGCTCATAACAAGGTTACAGATATATAGAAACATTGGGGTAACAGTCACCCTGCTATAGTTCCAGGGGTACCCAGGGTACAAATAAGCACTCACCCCAAATCTCCCCCTAACTGGCCTTCAGACTGGGCCCCCTTAGCTCATAACAAGGTTACAGATATATAGAAACATTGGGGTGTCACCCTGCTATAGTTCCAGGGGTACCCAGGGTACAAATAAGCACTCACCCCAAATCTCCCCCTAACTGGCATTCAGGCTGGGCACCCTTAGCTCATAACAAGGTTACAGATATATAGAAACATTGGGGTAACAGTCACCCCGCTATAGTTCCAGGGGTACCCAGGGTACAAATAAGCACTCACCCCAAATCTCCCCCTAACTGGCCTTCAGGCTGGGCCCCCTTAGCTCATAA
This sequence comes from Xenopus laevis, assembly GCF_017654675.1. Taxonomy (NCBI): domain Eukaryota; kingdom Metazoa; phylum Chordata; class Amphibia; order Anura; family Pipidae; genus Xenopus; species Xenopus laevis. Next base: position 131,645,548 of record NC_054387.1, on the reverse strand, counting down.
CAAGGTTACAGATATATAGAAACATTGGGGTAACAGTCACCCCGTTATAGTACCTGTGTGTGAGTGAATACTCTTATCACATTACAGTAGCGTCTGTTGAAATGCCTTATGTATATACTGGAACAAAAAAAAAAGTAATTCTCTTCATGTATGTTAATTAATTCAATTAAATTCACCATCTACTAATTCCCACCATAAATACAATCTGAAGGAATGTTCTTCATATCAGATTTCAGCCTGAAGGAGAGGAGACTCCTTAGGTGTTAGTCGCTCCCTCCCCAGCTGAATTAGTATCTACTGAAGCCCCTTAATCATCATCTGCTGACTGAGCAAAGAGAAGGAAGGTGCTGCTACTTGCAGAGCTTCCTTGTACTGGTTTCTTACATGTTTAACATCAAGGTCTCCAAAAGGAATTTGGTTGGGGGTGCATGTGTATGACTGAGAAGACAAAGTAGTGTAATTGAGATACATTTACCTTAATAAGATATGATTACTTGTATAACCTTAAGAAAAGATAGAACTGTATTGTTTACATGTCCTAGAATACATGATACACTCTTTGAAAGGGGAGGCAACCAACCCCCAGCTTTAGGCTCCTACACAACAGAAGAAGACATTACAGCAACTAGATCTTACAACAGATCTGATGGGTCATACAAACCACACTTGGACCGAAGCAGAAAACATAGGTCATGATCCTCAACTCTACTGTGACTGATTGTCTTCTTGATCGTCTTCTCCCCAGTTCCAACCTGTTTTCGTCTTCTCCCCCTTGCTGTAGGTCTTGGACATCTCTAGTAGTAATCTTATACCCTACTCCTGCATTTTACTGGGATTGATCCATATATGCTTTAGAAAATTAAGAATTTTGAAAAAAATTATATTTTAAAAAAGGTTCCTAAATTGTATCTTCGGATTCAGTTTTACTTGACTAGAACTAGAAGTCAACTGGCCTGAGATTGGCAGAAAATATATTCTTTTTACATCAGTATCTCATCAGACCAGCCTGTAGTTTTCATCCTAGAGAAACCTACTACATATGCCCCTTGCATGATCTGCTCATTAGATCAGGGCTAAAATATTTATATCAGCCTAATTTGATTGATGTGGGTGGCCAAAAAGGGCAAATCTCCTAAGCACCTTAGCCAAACAAGGGTCTGTGTGGGGTGAGTTTATAACAAGCTCACAATAGTTAACACCAGTGAAACCCTTGGAATGTTGACGATAGGAATGGGGACTTTCCTATTTTCATCTTCTTCGCAGCCCATTTCATTGAATATATCTGGTGTCTTGCACTAAAAACAAATTAATTAAAAAATAAATTTAAGGCTCTCTAATTATCCTGCAACTGTGTTCCAGTCTTTATTCATCATGAATCACTGATTAGATATCAAGATGTCATGTCATCTGTAAGTTTGAGGAGACATGATCAGACATGAACAATCTGTTACAGAACTGCTTTGAAAGTGAATTTATAATGAATGTAAACATTGGACGATGCTGGGAAAGGACAGCAGAAAGAATTTTTTTTTTTTAAGGCTTGCCATGATTATTTAGGCTGTAACGTCCCTTAGAATCAGTACTCACTGACAAGCTCAGAAGGCAGCTATGACTCAAAGGCAACCTAACCAGAGAGAAGACCTCGCTTAGTTCCAGATACAGCTTTAAGGTAATCAAGGATACTTTGAAGATTTTTTTTAAAGGAAGGTTTGAAATATCTAGATTTTTTTTGGTCTTTTCTTTTGAAAAAAACATGAATTAGCAGGTCAAAGCCCACAGGTGCAGCAATTATACAAGGCTGCTTCTTCTTCAGAGAATATCTCAGGAATTTCAGGCATTCACAAAAGAAAAACATGCCGCAAGACTACGTTTCTTTGAGCCTTCAAGCCCATTATCGGAAAAAATGAATATAGACATAGATTATTCTGATCTGAATGCACATTAATGTTATGAATCAATGGGCTAAGTCTCTTTTGATTTCTGGAAATGGTGGTAAAAACATTGAAGCTTTTGGGGAGCACTGTAGCACAATGGCCACCATTACACTTTGCACTGGGATTCTGACCAGTGAATTATCTATGTGCTGTGTTTGTATTTTTGTCATGTTTGTGCAGGTTTCCTCCTACAGCCGAGAATCTAAGAGGTATTTCAATTGGCCCCTATGGCATGCTATGAAAAAACATAAGCTCTACTGGGCCTTGGACTAATGTGATTTATAAGCATTTCTATCACCACTATATTATAGATAATACATATTTTACAAAATTTATATGTTGATATTATTTACAATTTGTTAAATTAAGGTGAAAAATCCACCAGAACAAGAGTGAGCTCTGACCAAAGATTATGACAAAATTGTTTTTGTAATTTTCAATTAGATTTATATTTCTCCTACTCATGGGTAACATTTACTAAATGTATGAAATTGTTTTAGAACTTTAAAAATATCTAAAAATTAAAAATTGCCCTTGGATACCAATTTTTACAATTATTTTTACCCCTAAATCAATATAGACACTGGTATTGGACATTTTTCAATTTTTTTAATTATTTCTGCTCCCCATTAGAAACATTTATTAAATTAAGGAAATAGTTTTTTAAATGTATAAATATATTTTACTATGATTTAAAAATAACTTTTAAAAATTGCCCTCGGATAACAATTTTTACAATCATTTTTTACCCCCAAATCAATAAATTATTATATTTTGCTTTGATGTTAACGCTGGTATTGGAGGACATTTTTTTAGCTTTCCATTAGCTTTATATTTCTGCTACTTATTGGAAACATTTATTACATTTAGGAAATTCTTTTTTTTTTATTTATAAATGTTTTTTACTATGAGATATATATATATATATCCCTCTAATTCCAATTTTTTTACTTATTGGAAACATTTATTACATTTAGGAAATTCTTTTTTTTTAATTTATAAATGTTTTTATAAAAAAAATTGGAATTAGAGGGCAATATATATATATATATATATATATATATATATATATATAAATATATATATATATATATATATATATATATATATATATATATATATATATATATATATATATATATATATATATATATATATATAATATATATATATATATATATATATATATTGCCCTCTAATTCCATTTTTTTTTTAAAAAAAAAATTATCCCTAAAGCAATGAGGGAGGGGGGTTGGATTTCATATTGGCAGATAAAGTAGTCAGCCTGAACAGAAAAAGAACAGAAAAAGAGTAACAATCATTTTAAAAGCCAACTTATAAAAATTCAAAATAAATTTGAAGTTTTATACACTGCTACCAGTTTGATACATAAAGTATAAAATTGCCATGTTGGGGCTTTGTTTCCTTTAAAATAAAATTTAAAAATATACATTTGCTAGGAAAGTCTAAAACAATGTTATTGATGGCTTATAATATACAAACTAATACTAATATATATATATATATATATATATATATATATATATATATATATATATATATATATATATATATATATATATAAGCAATACAAATATAATTATAATATCCTGTTTAACAACGGAGCTTTGTCTGCTCCCATGATTTATTTTCTCCTGTACTTTTGTACTTTTTTGAAAGAATGCTGGAGGGATATTTGTAACCAGGTTCTCCCAAGATTGCATATATATACTGCATATATAAGAAGTTTGTCATCTACAGAACAGTATCTAGCCAGAAATAGTTGGCCAGTCAGCATTTTACATCTATTCTGAGCAGATGGTTAAAATTTGCAAACAGGTGTCCCCACTCATCATGGCTCAGCATTCTGCATTATTTATTCTTCATGCATGAATATATCAGCATTGAGGGATAGAAACCTGCAGGGTTGATGATAATCTTATGGGGCTGCTTGCCAAATAGAAAAAAGACTAAATTGTATTGCTAAGTTTTATTCATTTGTAAAATTTACTTACAGACCCTAAAATCCAAACACAATGGATCCTACTGCTGATTTATCTCACTACTACAGTGTGTTTGATGAACTATATTCCATGCTTATGAGTGTTCAGGATGACAACACTGGCATGTTTAGAGTAGAAAATGAACACGCCAGATCTCAAGATGACAACATTGGGCTGTATGGAGTGGAAGAGGTTCATATAGGAACTCAGGATGACACCACTGACCTACACAGAGTAGAAACGGCCTACACAGGAACTCATGATGTCAAAACTGACCTGCACAGAGTAGAAATTACCCATATAGGAACTCAGGATGACTCCACTGACCTACATAGAGTAGTAATGGCTCATATAGGAACTCAGGATGACACTACTGACCAACATCAAGTAGAAATGGCCTACATGGGAACTCAGGATGTCAAAACTGACCTGCAGAGAGTAGAAATTACTCATATAGGAACTCAAGATGACAAAACTGACCTGCAGAAAATAGAAATGGCTCATATAGGAACTCAGGATGACACCACTGGCCTACATAGAGTAGAAATGGCTCATATAGGAACTCAGGATGACACCACTGACCTACATAGAGTAGAAATGGCCTACACAGGAACTCAGGATATCAAAACTGACCTGCAGAGAGTAGATATTACTCATATAGGAACTCAAGATGACAAAACTGACCTGCCGAGAGTAGAAATGGTTATTTTAGGAACTCAAGGTGACACCACTGACCTGCAGAGAGTAGAAATGGCCCACACAGGAACTCAGAATGACAAAACTGACCTGCAGAGAGTAGAAATTACTCATATAGGAACTCAAGATGACAAAACAGACCTGCAGAGAGTAGAAATGGCTATTATAGAAACTCAGAATTATACCACTGGCCTACATAGAGTAGAAATAGCCCACACAGGAACTCAGGATGACAAAACTGTCCTGAGTGAAGAGGAAAAATTACTCACAATAACTCAGGATGACAACACTGGTCTGTATGAAGAAGATAAGGCACATATAGGAATTCAGGATGACAACACTACTCTGCAGAGAGTAGAAATGGTTCATATAGGAACTGAGCGTGACAACACTGACATTTATAAAGTAGAAATAGCTCACACAGGACCCCAGGATGACAACAATGGCCTGTATGAAGAAGAGAAGGCACACATGGGAACTCAGGATGACAACACTGTACTGTGTGGAGAGGAAAAAGTACTCCCAATAACTCATGATGACAACACAGTCCTATGTGAAGAGGAAAAAGTATTCACAGTAACTCAGGATGACAACAATGGTCTGTATGAAGAAGAGAAGGAACACATGGGAACTCAAGATGACAATGCTGTCCTGAGTGAAGAGGAAAAAGTACTCACAATAACTCAGGATGACAACAGTGGTCTGTATGAAGAAGAGAAGGCACACATGGGAACTCAGGATGACAACACTGTCCTGTGTGGAGAGAAAACAGTACTCACAATTACTGACAATATTCTCCTGAATGGAGTAGAAAATACACACGTGATAACTCAAGAGAACAACATTGGGCTGTATGGAGTAGAAAATGCACACATGATAACTCAAGATGACAACACTGGTGTTTATGGAGTGGAAAAAGCACACATGGAAACCATCTATCTACTAAACACAGAATTTGACCTGCTAGAACATTCCAGCTCCACCTTTGTCAATGCAAAGGACCTGATGTCCACAACTGAATCTATGTTTGACTCAGAATATCTCTTAGAAGGTGGGTACTCCATAGTTCATTCATTTATTCATTTCTAAAAAGGATTTGTCTTTTACTATTATCTTTTATTACTTGCCCCTTGTCAAGATGTTTGTGTAGATCAGCCAACTGCTTTTCTCCAGGCAAAGCATATATCCTTCTGGGCAATGGTGCTTAAGTTATATATGCTTCTATGCTACTGGCTTTACTGGAGCCCACAGCAAAAGCAAAACATAGAATAGGGAAGAGCACACTCAAACAAAGTATTCAACTGAGAATTCAACTTTATTGAAACATTCAATTAAGGTCCTGTGTGCTCCACTCTTGCTTCAGTGAGTAATAACTAGAGTTCTGTATTCAGTTAATGGAAATGTTGAATAGTTTCCTAGTTCTGCATTGTCCCGGACCTAGAGTGCTTGCACGTACATGTGCTTGTCCGACACAAGGGACCCTATTTATAAACATCACAACAGAATTAACATTGACATTCTTTGAAGATATATATAGACTTACCTATTGTCACAAAGTGTTGCATCTAAGTCAAAGGAAAGTGAAATAGTTGCCACCATTAGGTTGGGAATTAAGTCAACTCATTAAAATGTATCTGAAGGTTTTTCTCAGGTCTAGATTAGAATTTAAATTGAACTTTTAACCAAGATTAATGGAAACAGACTGTATCCATAAATAATAAAAAATAGGGAAGTATTTGAGCAAATTCTATTATGAGAGTTTATAAACCCTTTCTGTGATTCATCACTTTGCATCTTGTTTATCCCCAGGGCACTCCCTGTTAAAATACAAACTACAAAATAAAGAAAAACCCCCACTGTGGTTTCAAAGGTTATAGAAGACACAAAACAGTTTTATTGCACCACTGCAGTTACCTATAGAAACCAATCAGGTATTTGTTTACATTTTCCAATCTGAAGTAATCCGATGAAAGCTAAATGCTGATTGGTTGCTGCTGGTAACTGAAGTGGTTTAATTCAGCACCTCCTTTGATAAATGTGATCAAGTCAACCCCACTGTGGTCAAAATGACTTTGCCACATAAGTGCTTATTGCTAAATAATGTATCCCAATCAAAATAAATTATTAATCAATTACACAGCTGTATGTATTGAGTTTATACATTTTATTCAATTTTTTCTCCCTGACCCCTGGAGATACCTGAACAGGTCCCAAGTTGACAAGAGAAAGAAAGAGGCTGCTCTGATGGTCTTCTGGTTAGGAAAGATGTGAGAAAGGTTACTAATTTTTTTCCTAAGCAGAAGAACATCAGAGCAGCCTCTTTCTTTCTCCTGACAACTTTCTTGACTACTTGGTGGTCAGACTGGTGGGAAACTGAGCAGCAGGTGGCGCTGTTGTAACACAATCCATTCATATTAACAGCACATGTATCCCTTAATATCTTGGAATGAACAAGAATAAATAATGAATGTGCATTGCAAATGTGCTTAGAATAGCCCCCAATCAATTCTACATTTTAAAGGTTTACTTAACCCTGAAGTCTTTCTACTGAAAGCAGGGTGTGATGAGTTACAGCTGATCTTTGTTCAGTTGCCCATACTGGGTCCCTGATAGAAAGCCTGCAAATATTGTAAAATAACTTTCATGGTGGCATCAACATGTAATTAACTTGCATACAATAAACATGAAAATGAACTTTTTCTTGTACAAAGATCCATTTCATTACATTAGACATTAATTTGGATCCAACAACATCTACAATAGGCCCAAAGGGTTCTTACAAGTTCTGATTTATAAATCCTTGACTTACAATGGTTTCACGTGTGCTAAAAAAACATTTTCTGATATCATGTAACCATGAAGTTTAAACAGAACAACAAATAGGAAGTGTTGACAAGTGCTATAAGCCACACATTATCTGTCCATGAAGTGCTGCTTATTTATAGCCAACAGTCTTTGCATAGGGGATAATGCATACAGGGCAAATAGATTGAGCTTAACTGTCATATTATTGACCCCATTCCAAGCTAACTTCCTCTTTGTACAGATGAAGAAGGCAGAAGGGAATGTGTACAAATCCAGGACATTCTAGTATTAACAAAAATATTCATTCTAAGAGGCATATGGGAAACTGCAAGGTCTTTGGAATTCGGGAATAATTTGTATCTCAACAGGGTTTGATCATAAAGGAATGACTTATGATAGATAGAGATTGATATTATAATATGAATAGATATTTTTTGGGGCAGATTTATCAAAGGGTCGAATAGTCAATTAGAATTCAAATTTTCAAGTTTAAAAATTCACACATTTTAATTTGAATCCCCCTATTTGAATGCAAATTCCAATGTGAGATGTATCACAACTCGACCATGGAAACAGTTCTAATTTGAATATTCGCCACCTAAAACCTGCCGAGTTCATGTACAAGTCAGCGGCAGAGCTCCGCTGAGCTATTTGGAGATGTTAATAGCCTTCCTGACATTACAGGTTTTTTTTTTGGGAGAAAGTTTTTCCAATACAAATTGAATACAATTCGAATTTCCGACCCATTCGATCGAATATTAGCCATTTTAATTTTTTTAAATAACCTCCCAGTTGAATTGTATAGTATATTGTAATTTTTAAAAACTCACATGAATTTTGAAATTCGACCTTTGATAAATGGGCCGCCCCGAGAGACAAAAAGACACAATGATAGTATAGAAATGTTAATAATAATGAGCCACTGTCCGGATAAAATGCATTTTATCTTTTTCCACAGACAGAAGAGCTTTGTTTGATGAAATGCTACAACAGCTTTGTGTGGAAAAGTATAAAATATTTAATCTACGCCTTGCAGAAATCCTTGAGATTGGAGAAGTGAGTATAAAGAGAATTGCTCTCCAGAGGATAGAAGATATCCCATGGTATTTTCTACAGAATTTAATTGCTCTGAATGGCACGGCGAGGAACACCAGACTTGCCAAGCAAACCATTGACATGAGACTGAGCAGCGTTCAAGATGAGGATGCTGATTTTATAGGTGAAACAGACAACACCAACTCAATTCATCCTTTAGATGTCCTTTGTGTTCTTCTTCATTGTTCTGATGTTTTTTTGCAACAGGAGATATTATCTAAAATGGCCATGTGCCAATTTGCTCTACCTCTCCTCCTTCCATCGATCGATGGTTTAGAGTCAACATTCATGTTGTGGGCAATGTGGAACATTGTCAAGAGGTGGAGACCCCAATCATTAGCGGAAAGTAAAGGCTGCAGAGAAGAGAACCTGGTGCTCATTACCATGCCAACCTTTTCCTTTTTGAGAATGGGGAAATGCAATCTATCCAAGTCAAGAGTCCTAAATAAGATTCTTAGCCCAGTTCAACAAAATCATGATTTCTTTGTGCATCAAAATATGGAAGGTGGGAATGTTTCAAGGAAAATCTCTGATGGATTGGTGGAAATTTCCTGGTATTTTCCAGGAGGAAGAGAAAATTCTGATATTTTCCCAGAACCCGTCGCATTTACTAATTTAAGGGGAGACCTAAAGTCTAACTGGAGCCAGTTCTCTTTTTTAGCACGAGTTTCTTCAGCTGTGTTTATCATTACAGAATCCATTAATGAGCAAGATTATGAACTTTTAACAAACATAAATAGTGTAAATACACACTACTTCTTTATCATTGTGCCTTCCTCGCAAAGTGTCAGCGTAGAGACTCAAAAATACATAAAAATGCTATACCCAGTTCTGAAAATAAGCAGAAAGAACGTCTTGGTGATGAACAGTTCAGTGAACGAGGCAGAATTAGTAAAGCAATTACAAATGGTCATCACTGAGCTCATGGCAAATGCTCCACATGCTATGAATCTTGAGGACATGTCACAAGTTGTCACATCCATTGGAATACATGTCGATGAGAACTCAGAGGAGCTTCAGAAAGCAAAAAGACTTGCCCAGGAAATTGTCATTAATATAGATGATGTGGTGGAATATAAAAGGAAGACAATGAGACTGCAGGGGGATCTCTGGAAAGAATTAGCTCAACTAGAGAAGGAAATTTGTAGAATGAAACGACAAGGAAGTGAAAACTCAGAAGATTACAGAGCAAAGCTTGTGAGAAAATGCTCTGAAATTCGTATGCTTCAAAGGGGACATGATTTGCCTGATGGCATGCTCAAATTCATAACAGCCATCACCTCTTTACCTCAGGTGGAGAAACATTTCTTCTTGAAATGGCTAAAATTTTATCTGGACTCAATTGGAAGACATTATCTTTATGCGCTGCAGACGGAATACAAAGAGAGCTGCCACGCATTCTCCGGTAATCTTGACCAGTTAAAACGATTAGATCAGAGAATATCAAACAGCTCCTTGGGAGTGGAGCACTTTCTACGAGAGCTAGGGCAGTTTTACGAAGCCGGAAATTCTATTGCAAATGATGGTATCAAAGGGGAAACATTTAAAAAATTTAGCAGACTCCCAGGGATTGCTGCAGACCTCCTCCTAGATGGGTTCCCATTGGAGTTGATAGATGGTGATGCCTCCAATATTCCCTTGCATTGGGTAACAGACATTCTAGATGAGTTGAATAACAAGACAGGAAAAAAATGCAGAATGAGTGTAATCACTGTATTGGGAGTGCAGAGTACAGGGAAATCCACCCTTCTCAACACCATGTTTGGGTTGCAGTTTCCTGTGGCCAGTGGACGATGCACACGAGGAGCTTTCATGACACTGATTAAGGTGAAAAAAAACATCCAGAATGATGTCGGCTGTGAATTTATTTTGGTGATCGATACTGAAGGACTGAAGGCTCCAGAACTGGCTTCTTTGGAGAATACTTTTGAACATGACAATGAGTTGGCAACTCTAGTAGTTGGGTTGAGTGACATCACCATAATTAACATGGCCATGGAAAATACAACAGAAATGAAAGATATTTTACAGATTGTAGTTCATGCATTCCTTAGAATGAAAGAAATAGGAAAGAAGCCAAACTGCCAGTTTGTGCATCAAAACGTGAGTGATGTGACTGCTCATGAAAAGAACATGAGGGACAGAAAGAGAATTGTGGAACAGTTGGATGAGATGACCAAAGCAGCAGCAAGAATGGAAGAGAATAACAATGTCCAAAAGTTCTCTGACATCATGGACTACAATGTTAATGAACACAGTTGGTATATTCCCGGTTTGTGGCATGGAGTCCCACCAATGGCTTCGGTAAACACAGGATACAGTGAAAATATTTTTGAATTAAAGAAACACCTAATTGAAATCATGAAGAAACAAAACAAACATAGAAAGCCTCAGACCATTTCTGAGTTTCTGAAATGGATGAAAAGCTTGTGGAACGCTGTGAAATATGAGAAATTCATATTCAGCTTCCGAAACAGCCTTGTGGCAGAAGCTTATAACCTGCTTTCAGTAAAATACTCAGAGCTGGAGTGGAACTTCCGAAAAAAGATGCATAACTGGTTGACTGAGGCAGAAAACCTAGTTAGGAATCAGACAGCCGAAATATTATTAGACCCAGAAATGTGTATAGATTTGAAATACACCATGTGCTGTGTCTTACATGAACAAGAGATGATCATGACAGAGTCACTAGAGAAGTATTTTGAGAATGAAGAAAACCATGCCCATCTAGTAGAGAGGTACAGAGAAGATTTCTTCAGAAGCATTAAGATTCTTAGGAATGAACTTCAGGTTTATTTAAGTAATAAATGTGAAGAAGTGATTCGCGTTCAAAAAGGGAAACATGAGATCAAACTAGTCCAGGAGAAATATTTACAGACCATCGAAGAGAAGGCCATCAGCCTCTTGGAAATGTGCAGAAGTGTAAAACACAAACTCACTGACCAAGAGCTAGAGTCAGAATTTGATGTGATGTGGAATAACACATTATTGGGGCTGCACATGGGTACCTTAAACAAAAGGAACATCAGTCAAGAAATGTTGGACCAAATTAGAAAGGACATGAGACACAAAGCCGGGTATGTAACTGAGAAGCTCAATGACGTAAAGAGTTTAGCAGAGTATGGACATAATTGCTTTATCATGGACAAGAAGTATTTTCAAAGCAGATGGTATGATAATGTACCTGAAAGCTATCATTACGAGTACTGGAATAAAGTAAATGTTCTTGCTGTCTCCTTGGTGGACACATGCAGTAGCCATGCTTCTCAACTAGCTGGCACACTGGAAGATTATGACCAGACATATTGCCAAGAATTGCTAAATGTCATAAACAACCGACTTAATCAGAAAGATGTGAAAGGTCTCCACCTTTCACCTCTGTTTGAGACCGACTTGAAACTCATTGTCTTAAGCAGGGCAGCACCACTCTTCCAGAAGACTCACAATCGCTTTATTCAAGAAAACAACCCAAAGTTCTTCCTTGAAAGGCTGAGGCCTCAATATTTCTCTACCTTTAAAAACATATACCAAGAGAAGGATGAATCTCAAATCCGAGCTCTGAAATTCTGTGAGATTTGCCTTAAACCAGCCTTAACTGAATACGTTTTCAGGAATCTAGGAGGCAAAATAGTTGAAGACATCTTAACTGGTAGTGACTCCATGAGATACAGCAGCAGGACCTTCTTTCAGTTCACCTTACTAAAGGAGCTTCTGGAAGATAAAACATTCTCTCAGTATGTAAAATACACTAATCACTATGAGATTTTTGTAAAAAAATGGATATTTAAGTATATAATAGAGAAATATAAGAAACCTGAAAGCTTAATTTCCTTAAGAGCACGCATCATTTCAGGCATCACAAGGAAGATCCGAGATGTCCTTAGAGATCCAAAGGTCTTTTACACCACGGATGTGTCAAGCTGCTTAAAAATGTTCTGTGAGATGTTAAAAAAAGACCTGGTGATTTCACAGAATGAACTGAAAGTGGTCATCTTTAAAAGCACGGCATCCGCCGCACAGTTTTCAGCAGATATCGAGGCTTTTCTAGATGATATAGAAAGGCAAACTGCAACAGAATTTAAATACTTCTCCATAGAAGCTGTACTCTCCAAGGCAACACTCAAACCTCAGGATGAATTGTTTAAGAAGGTCTTTGGATGTGGAAAGTTGTGCCCATTTTGCAAAGTCCCCTGTGAAGCCGGAGCTACTGACCACAAGGAACACTTTGCCTCTGTCCATCGCCCTCAGGGCCTAGGATCATATCGATATATAAAAACGAAAGTTCTCTCTCATTCCATATGCACCACGGATGTGGTGGGAAACAGCACATTCCAAAGTTCTGATACTGACTGGAAGCCACATCCTTACAAAGAATACCGCAAAATTTATCCAGATTGGGTCATTCAACCGGATCCTACTATCGGTGCTTCCGATTATTGGAAATTTGTCTTTAAAGAGTTTAATAAGGAGTTTGCAGAACATTATATTGCCAGATTGGCTGATATTTCAGAAGACTGGTATTCAATCACCAAACAGCAGGCTCTTGAAAGTTTAAAAATATCATTCAATATGCAATAAGAAAAGAAAGACAACAGTTATAAGGGGCCGATTCATCAAGCTCGAGTGAAGGATTCGAAGTAAAAAAACTTCGAATTTCAAAGTGTTTTTTGGGCTACTTCGACCATCGAATGGGCTACTTCGACCTTCGACTACGACTACGACTTCGAATCGAAGGATTCTAACTAAAAATCGTTCGACTATTTGACCATTCGATAGTCGAAGTACTGTCTCTTTAAAAAAAACTTCGACCCCCTAGTTCGGCAGATAAAAGCTACCGAAGTCAATGTTAGCCTATGGGGAAGGTCCCCATAGGCTTGCCTAACTTTTTTTGATCGAAGGATATTCCTTCGATCGTTGGATTAAAATCCTTCGAATCGTTCGGTTCGAAGGATTTAATCGTTCGATCGAAGGAATAATCCTTCGATCGTTTGATCGTAGCATTTGCGCTAAATCCTTCGACTTCGAATATCGAAGTCGAAGGATTTCAATTCCTAGTCGAATATCGAGGGTTAATTAACCCTCGATATTCGACCCTTGATGAATCGGCCCCTTAAAGTGAATTAAGTACTATTATCCTAGAGATCCATTACTGCATCAAAACTAGCATCCTTAGTTTTTAATGGAATTCCTGTTAATTTATACTGTTTTAATTTCTCAGTTGCAGTTTTCAACCCAGTCTTTTAAATACAAAGCTCTTTGCCACGGGAAGAAGTAACACAAAAGCAATTATATACTGTACATATTTTTATTGGGAAATGTAAGATGCCTTCAACCTTAATGTATAAAATATTCTGTTTAACTTTCAAATAAACCTTAACTGTGCTTTTCTTTTGTCTTTTAATTTTTTGTTTTTGTTTAATAAATTACAGAACTTGTTAATATTGAGTGCTATTCGTATATCTACCAGGGAGCTGTTACCTTTCCATTGTTCAGATGATGGGCTGATGGGGGCAAAGGGACAAGGGTGCTGTCACTCCAACTTGCAGTGCAGCAGTAAAGAGTGACTGAATTTTATCAGAGCACAAACTGACATGACTGAGGGCACCTGGGAAACTAACAACAGACTGTTGAAAAGTGGATAGAAAGAATCCAAGTACAGATCTTTTATTATTTCAAATTGACGAAGGGGTGAGTGTTCCTGCTTTTGGCCCAATATGAGATCATTTGGAAGCAGGAAAAGAAACTTGGAGAATGTTTTAAGGGCCAGATTTAATTAGATGAAAAACAATTACCTCCTTAATCAATTTCAGATTGTCCCATAGAGTCAGATGCAATTTAAAGAGAAACACCTTATTTCCCCAGTTATCACATGAAAATTATATTGGAGTCCAGGGGAAACACTGGAAATGAATTGGGAGAAAATTAATAAATCTCGACCAATAAACCATAAAATAACATTATATCATTGATTTGAATCTGGACCATTATTGGTGATTGGATGGCATATAGAACATCAACTATTAAAACAAAGAGCTCCATCATGGAAATATGATAATTTGTAGGAAATATTGGTTGACAGATTGGCCATGCATGTTAAGATGCCAGTCAGGAACCAGTGAGGAACATCCTATGCTACTACTGATCTATTGTTGATAAACTATATTTTCTCATTGATCTGCCCCATTATTGGTGATTGTATGGCATATAGAACATCAACCATTGGCACAAAGAGCTCCAACATGGAAATATTATCATTTGTAGGAAAGATTGGTTGGCAGATTGGCCATGTATGTTAAGATGCCAGTCAAGAACCAGTGAGGAACATCCTATGCTACTATTGATCTATTTTTGATAAACTTTATTTTCTCATTGATCTGCTCCATTATTGGTGATTGTATGTCATATAGAACATCAACCAGTGACACAAAGATCTCTATCATGGAAATATGATCATTTGTAGGAAAGATTGGTTGGCAGATTGGCCATGTATGTTAAGATGCCAGTCAAGAACCAGTGAGGAACATCCTATGCTACTATTGATCTATTTTTGATAAACTTTATTTTCTCATTGATCTGGCCCATTATTGGTGATTGTATGGCATATAGAACATCAACCACTGACACAAAGATCTCTATCATGGAAATATGATCATTTGTAGGAAAGATTGTTTGGCAGATTGGCCATACATGTGAATATTGCCAGTCAGGAACCAGTGAGGAACATCCTATGCTACTATTGATCTATTCTTGATAAATTATATTTTCTCATTGATCTGGCCCATTATTGGTGATTGTATGGCATATAGAACATCAACCACTGACACAAAGATCTCCATCATGGAAATATGATCATTTGTTGGAAAGATTGATTGGCAGATTGGCCATACACGTGAATATTGCCAGTCAGGAACCAATCAGGAACATCCTATGCTACTATTGATCTATTGTTATCATTAATTGACTATGTACTGTACCTACGGATATCATTTGCTAAAACCAACCCATCCTTTTTTTTTTTTTAAACCTGTCCGATCAAAGCAACTACTGATATCCATGACACGAGGCAGACACGTGTCCCAAAAATCAAAAATATAATTCTAATAATTGAATCAAAACTAAAGAGGATTAATGAGTGGATGGGTGGAGACTCAGATTTAGATGCAAGAGTATGGGCAGCCGTACTATATGAATCATCAGTACTCTCGATATTAACACAATTATATTTACATTTAAACTGACCGCAATGGAATACACTGCTTTATCTTTGAAACACACACGAACACTTGTTGGACTTTCCACCGTAGAATAAAATACTGAATCAGGAGCTCTGTGAGTGCGAGAGAAGATGAGAACTTCATGTTCATGAAGAAGGTCACTGCCCTGTAGTTGTACGGATGGAGTGTGACATTGTTGTGGAATATAGAACACAGCTAAATAGGCAGGTAAATAGGGAAGGATATTAATAAACATTGGCACATATACTGTAGCACATGTTCCAGATGGAATCCTCACAAATCTGCCAAGAAATAATTTTCAGGTCAGCTGGTAATTAAAGAGAATTCTGGTGCCAAGTTTTAATGGAATGCAATTTAGACTGTACAAATCTGCCCTGGGTGGTTTTTAAAACTGAGGAGACTAAAGGGAATGTGGCCAAAAAAAAAGCAAATATAATATAATAAATATTAATAACAAAATAAAGAATGAATTCAGTTTCCTTGTGATTAAAGAGAAACTCCACCGCCATTTTTTTTGCATAGTAAGAGAAAATGTAATTCCAATAATAACCAGTTATCCAATATATTGTCTGTACTGCTAATTCCGACTCTTGAAGGTGTGTAGAGGAAGCAAGCTGATTAACAGCTCAGTTCCTGAATTATTCCATCAATATTTGAATGAACTCTGCAGAGAAACAAAGGGATTTTCAGGTCGAATTTGCGCCATAAATATTTCTGATTGGCCCTTGCTGCAGACTGGGGCGTCCAGGGCCCACCAGTACTGGGACTTCCAGGGCCCTCCTAGTGAATGCAGGGGCCCTTATACTGGCATCCGTCATACCCTTCCCTCCATGGGAAGCTACTGGGGCATCTTTGGAGACACAGATCTTTACTGCTAAAGGACTGTGGTTGCCTTCGGCTGGTAAGAAAGCACAAAACATAATGTTTAACATTTCTAGCTACTTCTTTATTTAGGCTTTAGTTTCCCTTTTAACTGTTTAATTCAATTGAATCTTATACATATTTAAACATTAGGATGGTTCAAACTTCTCCTCACAAATATATTTCACTTGCCCGTGTTAGTCACATAGTTCCGCCCCCACCGATATAATTCTGTGTACGTCTGTCCTGCCCCAACACTTCCTCTGCACTCGTTCCTACACACTTCAGTCTGGTTTGGCGAGTCTGTGCTGTTGTGGAAATTCCCCGAGCAGGTTTTTCCTCCATGAACAGCATTTTATGGACACGGGTTATAACATCGGAACATTTCAGGGTTGTGTCAATATGTGCAAGAACCTTGTCTCCACCCCAAGCCAAGACTTCTTTCCAGGTTCAGATTTGATCAGAATCTTAGTGCTTAGACCACCACTGTCCAGACCCTTAAAGTTATGTGTTGTTAAAGCTCTGGACATGTGAAGGTCACACCTTTCTCTCAGACCATCAAATGGGCCCCACTGCTGAGGGGACTGGAGGAATGGATTTCATGCTGCTTATACACTCACCTCCATTTACATGGGAACCTGGTGGTCCTTAAAACAATAGATTTATCAATGGATCTTGATGGTACAGATGCTACAGCACTTGATCATTGCAAGATGCTAGGCACCAGCTGTTAAAGTCAGTGGTTCACAATCAGTGGTCATAACCCCAGTGTGGTCATAGACTTAATGTACAAAGTCTCCTTTGTTATGAGCCTATATACTGGAGAACCTACAAAAATGGATTCTAATGCCTTACTAACCCTTCTGTTCTCCCTCATGGAGCTTACACTTCACTACTACATGAACCTAGATTATGTTTCTGAACTGAACATAAGAGTTAACCTAACAATAACTAGTCATATGGTCCTTCATCCACTATTTCCATTGAGGTAGACCTCACCCAATGGTCTTTGCTAAGGCCTTCCTTTCCACAGGGTTCCAGCATCGTCCAGTATTGGACTGGGCCGGCGGGGCACTGGGAAAAAAAATCCAGTGAACCCCAGCCCTCATGGGCCCCCTCAACCGAACACCACTGCCCAGGAAGGGGTGCCACTTTTTTTGGAAAAAATCTTCCTATACATTTAGATTGGGGGTCAAGTATCATCTTTACCGGTCAGGCCAGTAAAATACTTGCCAGGTGGCAACCCTATGCCCAGGGTCTGTGGGCCCCACACCTCACTTCTGACCCATGTCTGTGTTTGCTGACAACTGCGGGACCAATAGGAGGAGAGAGGAGGAGGTACATGGTGGGATGGCAATTTGTGATCCAGGAAGGACCGTTGCCTTCCTCCTTGCCATAGCCTGTGGGCCCCCCATACCCCATTGTTGGCCAGGATCTGTGGGACCACCACCTCACCCCTACTGCTGGCTGAGATCTGTCACCCCCAGCTGGCTAAGATCCATGGACTGGGAGGAGAGAGAAGGTAAACAATTTGTGTTTGGGGTGGTGAAGTTCACAAAGGGGTGAGGGTTTCAGCCTTTAAGATGATGGCTTTGGTGGGCCCTGGACTGTATCTCTTTCCAAAGGACATACCTACACCTGGATAGGCTCCACCTCCTCCCACACATTGCAACCCCCGCCCAGGTCTATGTTGGCCTCCCAAACTGGATGGAAACTGTTAACCAAAGCCATTCAGTTAATAAGTGTGCTGTTTACTATCCTAAATACACCTGCTTGAAGATCCTTTAGGTTGAGATTTGGAGAGAACAATTATCTGTTAATTATTAATTATCAGCTATTTACATCAGAGATTATACACCATCAACATGAGTCCCTGCTCCAGTGAACTGAAAAAAAAACCCATAATCACTTCTCTATATTAGACACTGGTCTGCAGGAACAGTTTACTCGGAGGTAATATGAAGGGATGCCTTTAATCTATGGCAGAGTAGGTAAACAGAATTCAGCAGGAACAGCCCCCTAAGTTTGCTCATAGTCTGTACAGAGAGATCCCATAAAACTATGGCAGCATAGGTATTCCTCTGTACTAAGGACAATTCAGCAGGAACAGCCCCCTAAGTTTGCTCATAGTCTGTACAGAGAGATCCCATAAAACTATGGCAGCATAGGTATTCCTCTGTACTAAGGACAATTCAGCAGGAACAGCCCCCTAAGTTTGCTCATAGTCTGTACAGAGAGATCCCATAAAACTATGGCAGCATAGGTATTCCCCTGTACTAAGCACAATTCAGCAGGAACAGTCCCCTAAGTTTGCTCATAGTCTGTACAGAGAAATCCCATAAAACTATGGCAGCATAGGTATTCCCTGTACTAAGCACAATTCAGCAGGAACAGTCCCCTAAGTTTGCTCATAGTCTGTACAGAGAAATCCCATAAAACTATGGCAGCATAGGTATTCCCTGTACTAAGCACAATTCAGCAGGAACAGTCCCTAAGTTTGCTCATAGTCTGTACAGAGAGATCAGATAAAACTATGGCAGCATAGGTATTCCCCTGTACTAAGCACAATTCAGCAGGAACAGGCCCTAACAGGCAAGGTAGAGCTGGTCATGAGTGTTTGAAAGATCTTTATAAAAAGCTAGGGAAACCCTAACACAAATATCATTGAAATCGTAAATATTTCCTTTTAGCAGCAAAGTTTTCAGTGAGTCTCACTCTGTTGCCATTTAAACCTCCCCCACGTCTTTAATAGAAGAGGTAATTTCCCATGTGATGAAAAAAAACCAGCTGACTGTATTTTCTGCTGTAAAAGATTTCCAGCCCTCACTTCCGGCTGCAGACTGAGAAAGAGAAGAGACTGCATGTGACAGAGACAGACTGAGAAAGAGAAGAAACTGCGTGTGACAGAGACAGACTGAGAAAGAGCAGAGACTGCGTGTGACAGAGAGACTGAGAAAGAGAATAGACTGCGTGTGACAGAGACAGACTGAGAAAGAGAAGAGACTGCATGTGACAGAGACAGACTGAGAAAGAGAAGAGACTGCGTGTGACAGAGACAGACTGAGAAAGAGCAGAGACTGCGTGTGACAGAGAGACTGAGAAAGAGAAGAGACTGCGTGTGACAGAGACAGACTGAGAAAGAGAAGAGACTGCGTGTGACAGAGACAGACTGAGAAAGAGAAGAGACTGCATGTGACAGAGACAGACTGAGAAAGAGAAGAGACTGCGTGTGACAGAGACAGACTGAGAAAGAGCAGAGACTGCATGTGACAGAGACAGACTGAGAAAGAGAAGAGACTGCATGTGACAGAGACAGGCTGCTGAGACAGAGACTGCTGGGTCTGCCTGGGACAGGTACAACAAGACAGATACAGAGACACCCCTGCTGGGTCTGCCTGGGACAGAGACAGGCAGGTGAGACAGAAACAGAGAGTCTGCCTGGGACAGGTACAAAAAGAGAGAGACATCACCGCTGGGTCTAACTGGGACAGAGACAGGCGGCTGAGGCAGAAACAGAGAGTCTGCCTGGGACAGGTACAAAAAGACAGAGACATCACCGCTGGGTCTAACTGGGACAGAGACAGGCAGCTGAGGCAGAAACAGAGGATCTGCCTGGGACAGGTACAGAAAGACTGGGACAGAGACTGGAGGGGACATCAGAGGCCAATAGGACAGTAACTGGATCCAGCAGGAAAGCTTAGCAGAAAAGGCAGCTGCTATAGAAAAGAGGAAGAAAGAAGTAGAAGAGTATGTAATTACATAAAGGAGAGAGTCGGAGAGGAAAGTAAACTGTCTCATCCAGGTGAGTAGGAAAAAATCTATTGTTACATGTCTTCTATGAACGTGTTGTCCCCTGTCCCCTTTCTTGCAAATAGCTCGGGACTGCACTGAGCAGATACAGTACATGGGACTCTCGAAGAACAAGAATTTCCAGCCAATTGTTGCTCTGCTACTTCATGGTTCCTTCTTAGGGTCGGAGCCTGATCTTATATTGGGAATGGGTCCAAACAGAACACCAGCGCTTAAAGGGGAGGTTCACCTTAAAATTAAAGAGATACTGACACCAGAAAACAAACATTATTAATATCTATCATCACATTATCTTTGAATGCTATTTATAATTCTGATATAAAAGTATTTGCCGGATGCTTTTACATTACCTTTCTTATCCCTGTGTTCCTGTATGAGGGGGCTGCCATCTTTGTGCCGCAGGAGTCGGTTAGCATCAGAAACTCTAACTGACAAATTGAGAAGGGACAGTCAGATTCAGGAACAATTACTTACAAAAAACTATCAATGAGAAATGATCAATGTGACCTATAGGTAAATTTTCATGTAGATTAATATTTAAAAATTAAAATTTTGTGTCACTATCACTTTAACGTTTAGCATGTTATAGAATTGTTTATTCTAAGTAACTTTTCCATTGGGCTTTATTTTTTCTTCTATTTATAGATTTTAAAGGATAAGTAAACCTTTAAAATAAGTGGATGTGAAATTGATGAGGGGGCTATTCTAAGCACTTTTGCAAAGTACATTCATTATTTATTTTGTTTTTATACCAAAATATTAAAGGATATATGTACTGTTAATATGAATTGATTTTGTTACAACAGGGTCACCTGCTGGTCAGTTTCCCACCAGTCTGACCACCAAGTAGTCAAGGAAGTTGTCAGGAGAAAGAAAGAGGCTGCTCTGATGTTCTTCTGCTTAGGAAAACAATTAGAAACCTTTCTCAAATCTTTCCTAAGCAGAAGAACATCAGAGCAGCCTCTTTCTTTCTCCTGACAACTTCCTTGACTACTTGGTGGTCAGACTGGTGGGAAACTGACCAGCAGGTGGCGCTGTTGTAACAAAATTCATTCATATTAACAGTACATGTATCCCTTAATATGTTGGAATGAAAACAAAATAAATAATGAATATACATTGCAAAAGTGCTTAGAATTGCCCCTCGTCAATTTTACATTCACTTATTTAAAGTTTTACTTATCCTTTAAATTATTTCTAATTCTCAGTCATTCTAACTTTGAAATTGGGGTCACCGACTCCGACACCTTAAAAAAAACCAAACAAATGCTCTGTAAGGCTACAATTCTATCATTACGGCTACTTTTTATTACAGGGCCTCTCCTATTCATATTCCAGCCTCTCATTTAAATCAGTGCCTGGTTGCTAGGGGAATTTGGACCCTAGCAACCAGGTAGCTGCACTTATTCCGAGCCGGGGAGCTGCTGCATAAGAAGCTGAATAACTCGGAAGCCCGAAATAATAATTATAAACAATGAATTGCATGTTGTTTTAGAACATTGTGTCGACAGTTAATTTAAAGGGAACAACGTCTTTAAACTGGGCTTCGGTGTCTGAGACTTTTTGTTTCATAGTGAATTAGTGAATGAAAATCCCCTGAGAATCACTTCCCCAGTCAAGAGAAAAACTTCAGTTAGTCTAAAAAAGGAGAAGTAAAGGGGTCACCACCCAAACGTTTATTATAGATCACAGGGTTGCGCTATACAACCCCAAGCTGACTCCTTGTTTGGCTGCTACTGATATAGAGGAGAAACTTCACAAGGGGACCTTTAGTAATACACAGGGCAGGGGATATTTAGTAATACACAGGGCAGGGGATATTTAGTAATACACAGGGCAGGGGATATTTAGTAATACACAGGGCAGGGGACATTTAGTAATACACAGGGCAGGGGATATTTAGTAATACACAGGGCAGGGGACATTTAGTAATACACAGGGCAGGGGATATTTAGTAATACACAGGGCAGGGGACCTTTAGTAATACACAGGGCAGGGGATATTTAGTAATACACAGGGCAGGGGATATTTAGTAATACACAGGGCAGGGGATATTTAGTAATACACAGGGCAGGGGACATTTAGTAATACACAGGGCAGGGGACATTTAGTAATACACAGGGCAGGGGACATTTAGTAATACACAGGGCAGGGGACCTTTAGTAATACACAGGGCAGGGGATATTTAGTAATACACAGGGCAGGGGACCTTTAGTAATACACAGGGCAGGGGATATTTAGTAATACACAGGGCAGGGTACATTTAGTAATACACAGGGCAGGGGACATTTAGTAATACACAGGGCAGGGTACATTTAGTAATACACAGGGCAGGGGACATTTAGTAATACACAGGGCAGGGGACATTTAGTAATACACATGGCAGGGGATATTTAGTAATACACAGGGCAGGGGACATTTAGTAATACACAGGGCAGGGGACATTTAGTAATACACAGGGCAGGGGATATTTAGTAATACACAGGGCAGGGGATATTTAGTAATACACAGGGCAGGGGACATTTAGTAATACACAGGGCAGGGGACATTTAGTAATACACAGGGCAGGGGATATTTAGTAATACACAGGGCAGGGGACATTTAGTAATACACAGGGCAGGGGATATTTAGTAATACACAGGGCAGGGGATATTTAGTAATACACAGGGCAGGGGATATTTAGTAATACACAGGGCAGGGGATATTTAGTAATACACAGGGCAGGGGACATTTAGTAATACACATGGCAGGGGACATTTAGTAATACACAGGGCAGGGGACATTTAGTAATACACAGGGCAGGGGATATTTAGTAATACACAGATGGAGAGGTTGTGGTTCTGGAGTGATTACACCATATGTACAAGAATGTAACGAACTTCCGCAGTGAAATAAACCCGAAACCTTTGCTCTTACCTCTATTGTGACTCATGAAACCACTCTCACTTCCCTGTGCTATCAGTGTGCGTGTTACTGCTCTGTAAGAATTCCCTGTATATATCAATATATATTCCAACCGCAGGGAAAGTCGAGCCTGTGAGTCTGACCTTCTTACAACAGCTGGAAGCGGTGGATACAGTACATAGCTTCAAGGAAGGGTCGGATGCAATTCGGAGACGGCTTCTTCTTTCTTCCCCAGACTTAGTGAGTTTTTTATCTGTGAAACTGCCACACTTCCAGGGGCCCAGTATGGACAGTCGCGACATCCTCGATTATTCCCTGTTGGAGCTGCAGGACGTGGAGAAAGACTTTGAATCAGACTGGATCGGAAATGGGGAGACTCCTTATGAAATGGACCGGTGAGTTAACCTTGAAATTAACTTTTAGTATGTTATAGAATCGCTAATTCTAAGCAACTTTTCAATGGGTCTTCATTTTTTTTTTATTTGTTATAGTTTTTGAATTATTTCTTATTTTCAGCTTTCAAATGGGGGTCGCTGACCCCATCTAAAAAAACAAAACAAATGCACTGTATATCTACATTTATTGCTACTGTTTACTACTCATATTTCTATTCAGGCCTCTCCCATTCATACGCCAGTCTCTCATTCATATCAATGCATGGTTGCTAGGGTGATTTGGACCCTAGCAACCAGATGGCTGAAACTGGAGAGAGAATAAAAAGTTCAATACTTCAATTATTCAATTGCAAATTGTCTCAGAATATCACTCTTTACATCATATTAAAAGTTAATTTAACGGTGAACAACCCCTCTTAATGAAGGGAAGAACACAGGGCTAATTAGAAGATGCAGTTAAAGGGGTGGTTTGCCTTTTAGTTAACTTTTAGTATGTTATAAAATGCTTAATTCTAAGCAGCTTTTCAATTGGTCTTTATTACTATTTTTTTATAGCTTTATTACTTGTCTTCTTATTTTTCTGACTTTTTCTAACTTTCAATTGGGGGTCACTGACCCCAGCAGCCGAATAAACAAATGCTTTGTGAGGCTACAATCTCATTGCTATTGCTCCTTTTTATGACTTGTTTTTTCTATTCAGCTCCTCTTCTATTCGTATACTGGACTCTCATTTAAACCGCTCCCTGGTTGCCAAGGTAATTTGAGCCCTTGGGCAACCCGATAACTGCTGAAATTCCAAACTGGTTTAGTTAAATATTTTTTAAAAAAATAATAGAAAAGAAAGACCAATTGCAAATTGTTTTAGGATATTACTAGATCATACTAAAAGTTAACTGGAAGACAGTGTATACGTGTAAGAGCATGGTCAGCACATAAGCTTCATTTGATTGGCTGATGACTTTCTCCTCCCATGAATATGCAGTGTCGGTGGTACAGCCCCTGAGGTTCCGATGGGCGGGGACAGGCTGGACTCTGAAGGGCAGAGGACTGTGATCACGGAAAGTATGTCTGTCACTTCTTCAGACGAGGAGAAACTCCAACTGCTGAACAAGAACACGGAGCTGCGCCGACTCAATGCAGAGGTGGCTCCCTCTCTTTTTGTAAAATTCCTGGCGTCTGTCGGTAACAGTGGGTGGGGCCCCAGAAAGAACTGGGATACAATGATTTGGGCAGCAGTCCTGTCCTGCTTTATGGCTGAGATTCTTACTGAGCTGAGCAAACAGAACTAATTCTTATTGATTCAGATTCACTGAAGGGTTAAGCATGAGAGGGGTCCCACAATCACCCTGTTACTATGAGTGTGTATAACAGGAACACAGGTACCTGTATAGAGCCCGGTGCAAGAGTCCTGCAGTGGGTCGGGTGACTGCAGATTACCCGCAAAAAAAAATCAGGCTCCCTGCGGAATGTGGGTAGGGTTTTCAGGTGCGGGTATAGATGTGGGTCGCGGGTCTGCTGATTGCGGGTCGGGTTGCGGATTTCATCTAAATTTCTTATCTTATGTTAAATTGTTTATATTGCTTGTTTCTGCCCCCACCCACTTTTGATGATGTCACTTCTGGTTTGCAGCAACACCACTTCCTGTTTGATGGTGGTCAGCGGGTTGTGTATAAGGCAGTTGTGGGTCCAGGTTGGTTAGCGGATCAAAGTGGGTAAATATGCGGGTTGCGGTTCGGGTCGCAGGCTGCGGGTCCAGGTCGAGTCCGGGTCTTCGAAATTGGTTTCGCACTGGACTCTACCCCGTGCTATATAGATTGAGGTGCTGGGCCAGTATCAATATTTTGGTTTTCCTTTGCAGTTGATGAAACTGAATCAGCAGTGGGATGAGATCTATCGGAACACCACGCAGAACCTGCAGCACACGGCGCGGGCCCTACAGAGTGAGGTGCACAGCCTGAGGCAGCACATTGACAAGCTCAGCGTCAAATTGGAACATGAACAGGTGAGTACGGGTCCAGTTGGTCTACTTATTTATGGAGAGTAGATATATATAGATGTGCTGGAGCCTAATTGGTGGATAGGGCAACTGAAGCAGAAGTAACCAAGGAACAAAGGAGGACTTGCATGATGTAGACCTTGATATTGTCAGGCTATTGCAGATATCCCACCTAGAACATGGTATGGCCTATTCACTAACGCAGCATTCAATTACACCACTTCAGTCACCAATCAGGTAGTACGTTTAGTGGTAGCTAACCAATCAATGCAGTTATCTGATTGGTGAACATGGATGGAAATAACCCAACAGTGTGGTCCTAGTTCAAGACTAAAGCTGGCCATTCATATGGAGATCCCCCTTGTTTGGTGAGGTCGGACCTTGAGGTGGGTGATATCGGACTGATCCGACCTTGGGCCCTAGAGCCCAACTATTGGATCATAACAAGGAGAAAATGGGCAGTTGGATCAAAGAATGCATCAAAAAACTTCTGACGGGATTTTTAAGTCCAGCCGATCGACATCGGCCAACTTTCAGCCAGATATCAATTGGGGAAGCTCGTTGTAGGGCCCCATATACCGAGCGATAAAGTTGCCAGATTATATCTGCCCGTGTTTGGGGCCTTAAGTAATGGACCCTATGAGTTACCCTATGAGTTACCTAGAAGTTCTGCTCATGCACAAGGTAGGAGGCACAAGGCAGATTACTGTGTGGTGCTCGACTAATATCACAGAACTTAATTGACTCCTAGAGAAAGAAGGGCCACTAGTTGCCATGTCTCTGTTTCTCCACAGCACAAACGAGAGTTCTATGAGAATTCGTTGCTTCAGGAGATGAAGAGGAACCAAAAGCTTCAGGAAGACGTCCGGCGCCTGGAGAGAGCTCTGCACTACAAGGTCCTGTCCCAGCGGGGCCCCCATAGTGTAAGCACATCAGGCAGTTGGCGCAATGTCTACCTTTGGAACCTCAGGGGCGGGGCTTTGCAAGGAGGCAGCAAGTTAATGCAACCGGAATTCTCATGCAAACTTGTACGCTGAGTAAATCAGTGGCATTACTGCTGGGGAGCTGGGTTGGTTGCACACAACACTAGCATTTACACTACTGTATATTAGATTATTGTACATGGATGTGTTATCAACCTACTAACACATGATACACCAAATATCCATAAAGTGGTACCATCTGTATAGCACCAGGGGATAGTACTGCAAATATCTTCACGTGTACCTATCACATATTTCTTTCTTACTGTCCACCAGGCTGCAAGTATCTCCAGAGCTCACAGCCAATCAGATCTTTCCTCTACAAGCCACACTGCCTTCATGCCGCCCCACCCGACTTACAAAAGTAGTCCATCTCAGCCTGAAGAGAAACCAGGGCAGGTTCCCAAAAGTCACAAACCTGCACGGAACACACAGTCTACAGGGAGCATCTCCCGAAGCAGCCAGTACAGTCTTGGCCAAAGCCTGAACATCACCAACACTGAGCAGGACGTCAGTCAGCTGAAGGACCAACTCAAAGCTCTGAAATGTCAGGTAACAGACACCGTCACTTCACCTGCCCACCCCATTGTACATTAATGTTCTGATAAATACCTGTGTGATGCACCGTGTGCTCTTTACAATAACCTCTAACATTATATAAACAAATTGTATCTCTCCCTACTATACCTGCTATCTCACAGTCACACTCCCTTCCCAGAGACTATTATCCACTGTTACTATAGGCACCATCTCTCCCTACTATACCTGCTATCCCACAGTCACACTCCCTTCCCAGGAGACTATTATTCCACTGTTACTATAGGCACCATCTCTCCCTACTATACCTGCTATCCCGCAGTCACACTCCCTTCCCAGAGGACTATTATCCACTGTTACTATAGGCACCATCTCTCCCTACTATACCTGCTATCCCACAGTCACACTCCCTTCCCAGAGACTATTATCCACTGTTACTATAGACACATCTCTCCCTACTATACTGCTATCCAACAGTCACACTCCCTTCCCAGAAACTATTATCCACTGTTACTATAGGCCAGCATCTCTCCCTACTATACCTGCTATCCCACAGTCACACTCCTTCCAGAGACTATTATCCACTGTTACTATAGACACATCTCTCCCTACTATACCTGCTATCCCACGGTCACACTCCCTTCCCAGAGACTATTATCCACTGTTACTATAGACACCGATCTCTCCCTACTATACTGCTATCCCACAGTCACACCCTTCACTATACCTTGCCTTCCCTTCACACTCCTCTATCCCAGAGACTATTATCCATTACTATAGACTCCATCTCTCCCTACTATAAACCATCTACTCACTACTACCCTTCCCAGAGACTATTATCTCACTGTTACTGTAGACACCATTCTCTCCCCTATCAGACCCCACAGTCACACTCCCTTCCCAGAGACTATTATCCACTGTTACTATAGACACCATCTCTCCCTACTATAACCTGCTATCCCACGGTCACACTCCCTTCCAGAGTTACTTTATCCACTGTTACTGATAGACACATCTCTCCCTATATACCTGCTATCCCACGGTACACTTCCCTTCCCAGAGACTATTATCCACTGTTACTATAGACACCATCTCTCCCTACTATACCTGCTATCCACAGTCACACTCCTTCCCAGAGACTATTATCCACTGTTACTATAGCACCATCTCTCCCTACTATACCTGCTATCCCACAGTTACTCTCCCTTCCCAGAGACTATTATCCACTGTTACTATAGGCACCATCTCTCCCTACTATACCTGCTATCCACAGTTCACACTCCCTTCCCAGAGACTATTATCCACTGTTACTATAGGCACCATCTCTCCCTACTATACCTGCTATCCCACAGTTACTCTCCCTTCCCAGAGACTATTATCCACTGTTACTTATAGGCACCATCTCTCCCTACTATAGCCTGCTATGCCCACAGTCACACTCCCTTCCCAGGAGACTTTATCCACTGTTACTATAGGCACCACTCTCCCTACTATACCTGCTATCCCACAGTCACACTCCCTTCCCAGAGCTATTTATCCCACTATTAATATAGGCAACCATCTCTCCCTACTATACCTGCTAATCCCACAGTCACACTCCCTTCCCAGAGGACTATTATCCACTTGTTACTATAGGCCACCATCTCTCCCTACTATACCTGCTATCCCACAGTCACACTCCCTTCCCAGAGACTATTATCCCACTATGTACTATAGGCCACCATCTCTCCCTACTATAACCTGCTACCACAGTCACACTCCCTTCCCAGAGACTATTATCCACTTTTACTATAGGCACCATCTCTCCCTACTATACCTGCTATCCCACAGTCACACTTCCCTTCCCAGAGACTATTATCCACTGTTACTATAGGCACCATCTCTCCCTACTATACCTGCTATCCCACAGTCACACTCCCTTCCCAGAGACTATTATCCACTGTTTACTATAGCACCATCTCTCCCTACTATACCTGCTATCCCACAGTCACACTCCCTTCCCAGAGACTATTATCCACTGTTACTATAGGCACCATCTCTTCCCTACTATACCTGCTATCCACAGTCACACTCCCTTCCCAGAGACTATTATCCACTTGTTATATAGGCACCATCTCTCCCTACTATACCTGCTATCCCACAGTCACCCACTCCCTTCCCAGAGACTATTATCCACTGTTACTATACGCACCACCACTTACTGTCTCCACTATACCTGCTATCCCACAGTCACACTCCCTTCCCAGAGACTATTATCCACTGTTACTATAGGCAACCATCTCTCCCTACTATACCTGCTATCCACAGTCCACATCCCTTCCCAGAGACTATTATCCACTGTTACTATAGGCACCATCTCTCCCTACTAACTACTGCTATCCACAGTCACACTCCCTTCCCAGAGAATTATCCATGTTTTACTAATACGACACCATCTCTCCCTACTACTGCTATCCCACAGTCACACTCCTTCCCCAGAGACTATTATCCACTGTTACCTCACCATCTCTCCCTACTATACCTGCTATCCCACAGTCACACTCCCTTCCCAGAGACTATTATCCCCACTGTTAATATAGACCACATCTCTCCTACTATACCTGCTATCCCACAGTCAACTCCCTTCCAGAGACTAATTATCCACTGTTACTATCAGACACCATCTCTCCCTACTTACCTGCTATCCCACAGTCACACTCCCTTCCCAGAGACTATTATCCACTGTTACTATAGCACCATCTCTCCCTACTATACCTGCTATCCCACAGTCACACTCCCTTCCCAGAGACTATTATCCCACTGTTACTATAGACACATCTCTCCCTACTATACCTGCTATCCCACAGTCACACTCCCTTCCCAGAGACTATTATCCACTGTTACTATAGACACCATCTCTCCCTACTATACCTGCTATCCCACAGTCACACTCCCTTCCCAGAGACTATTATCCACTGTTACTATAGACACCATCTCTCCCTACTATACCTGCTATCCCACAGTCACACTCCCTTCCCAGAGACTATTATCCACTGTTACTATAGGCACCACCTCTCCCTACTATACCTGCTATCCCACAGTCACACTCCCTTCCCAGAGACTATTATCCACTGTTACTATAGACACCATCTCTCCCTACTATACCTGCTATCCCACAGTCACACTCCCTTCCCAGAGGACTATTATCCCACTGTTACTATAGACACATCTCTCCCCTACTATACCTGCTATCCCACAGTCACACTCCCTTCCCAGAGACTATTATCCACTGTTACTATAGGCCACCATCTCTCCCTACTATACCTGCTATCCCACAGTCACACTCCCTTCCCAGAGACTATTATCCACTGTTACTATAGGCACCATCTCTCCCTACTATACCTGCTATCCCACAGTCACACTCCCTTCCCAGAGACTATTATCCCACTGTTACTATAGGCACCATCTCTCCCTACTATACCTGAGGTTACAGAAGTTGTTACCCCACAGACAGAGATATACGCAGCCGATTACAAGACGGAACACTCAGACCGTGAGAGAATGAAGACAGAGAACAACAAGTTGAGACTAAAGGAGAGGGAGATGAGGGAGCAGATGCTGATCCTGCAGGAACAGGTAGGAGGCGCCAGTGAGTGTTGGGAGTATATTGGGGGGCAGGAGGTATAGGGGCTCCAGTGAGACACTGACTGACAGTTATTACATATAGTTATGAGAAAGGGTAGGGGCCATACAGTGCTGCTGCTATAGTAGAACATATATATACAGCAGGATAAAGGTTTCCTCTTCCTCACAGCTGAAGGTATACGAGGATGATTTCCGCAAAGAACGTTCCGATAAACAAGTTCTGCAGCGGCTCCTGAAGACTCGGAGCTCCGCCCATGAGCCAGTGCTGGTGCATCGCTGCAACAACGTGAGCCAACCCAAGGGGTCGCCAACAAGCAACGACACTGCATCTGGCACTAGAAGAAACAGCAGGGAACAGAGGGTGGTGGATGGGGAGGGGCAACAGTCACAATATTGTATAGGATACTAGCGGGGAACTCTTATTTCCTACCTAATTCATGCACAAGCATTTAAACGACATATTATATATATACAGGGTTATTTTATGGTCCTCTATATAAGATATTACTATATATGATATTAAATATCGTAAAATAAACATTATCTTTTTTAAATAAACGGCTATTTTCCCTTTATTCTTTCTACTAAAGCGAAAACGCATGGAATTTTGTTAAAAGGATATTTTCAAAAATACGTTGGAATTAGAGGTGTGTGGGTTGAGAAATTCTCGACCCGCACCTGACCCCCACCCGTCCCCTCCCAACCCGCACCCAAACCCTCCCAACCAGCGCAGCACACAGTTCCCCTCTATATATAGACCTGCTCCCGCACTGCAGTGATGTCACAAAAGTGGCAGGCGCAAATCTATAATTTTCGAGGCAGAAGCCGGCAGCTATAGGTCACAGATGGGGAGAGCAGAAGAAGAACTCAACCCAGACCCATCAGTGACACTAAGATTTTGGACATTTATATACTCTTGGCTTGAAATCACTGGAGGAACAGATGGAGCACCCTACTCAGCCATAGCCCAAATCTCTGCTTCTGTGCATGGGGAAGCTTGGGAGAAAAGGCTCATAACACGTATAAAAGATATATTAAGCATAATAGATATATATTGATCGGGTAACAAGGAGGTAGTAAACATATAAGGTAATACAGATAGAGAGATACATGTGACCAATACAGGAGCCTGATGGACGTTATTGTTTCTCTTTATACATCAAGTGCAGCACTGCACAAGTTAGCCTCACGAGATATTGCACTTGGGACCGTAATAAGTAGTGTAAATATTGCACTTGGACAGTAAAATAAAGTAGCTGCGTCAGATACTTGCAACTTGGACAGTATAAAAAGTAGTGTCAGAATATTGCAAATTTTGACAGTATAGTAAGTAGCCTCAGAATATTGCACTTGGACAGTACCTAAAGTAGCCCTCAGATATTGCACTTGGCAGTATCCAAGGTAGTGTCAGATATTGCCACTTGACAGTATAAGTAGCCTCAGATATTGCACTTGACGTTATATGAAGTAGTGTCAGATATTGCACTTGGACAGCTATAAAAGTAGCCTCAGATATTGCACTTGGACGTAATAAAGTAGCCTCAGATATTGCACTTGGACAGCTATAAAGTAGTGTAGATATGCACTTGGACAGTATACAGTAGCTCTCAGATATTGACTTGGACAGTATAAAGTAGCCTCAGATATTGCCACTGGACAGTAATAAAGTAGTTCCTGCAAAGTGGTATTGCATCTTGGAGCAGTATGACTTAGTACGACCCTCAGATTATTGCAGACTTGGACAGTATAAACGAAGTAGTGGTAACAGAATTGTCACTTGGACAGATATAAATAGCCTTCAAAAGTAGTGTCATCGTTGCACTTGGACAGTATAAAGGTAGTGCAGATATTGCATTAGGGACCCCACGCCTCTCCGACCCCCGCCATCCTCGCCAGCCCCAGAACATCCCCGCCTCCTCCCCACCCGGACCGCACCCACTTCCCCCTCGCCCCAATCCGACATGCCATCTTCCGCCCGCCCGCCCGTGCCTCCACCTCGAACGCTCGCGACACCCCCCGGCCCCTCTCGGCGCACACACCCGTCTGCCACTCCTTTTCTCGCCTCTCCTTCTCCGGCGCCCACCTGCGTCTTCCCGCCCCGACCACCCCGACCGCGCCCGCGCCGTCTCCGCATCCCGCCCGCCCGAACCCACAACCCCATCGCCCCCCCCCCCCCCCCCCCCCCCCCCCCCCTCCCGCCCGCCCCGGCTTCGGCTCGCCTCACCACCTCCGCTCCCCCCAACTCGCCCACCACTCCGTACACTCTGTCTTCACTCACACACTCCCGCCGCCTCGGCTCGCTACCCACAGCTCAACCCACTACTCTGCGCCCTCATCTCCTCCGGCCCCCGACTCTTCTCGCCGCTGCCTGACTCTCAGACCCCATCGCCCCCCCCGCCTCCGCTGCAACCACTCCGCTCCGGCCTGCCACGCAACTCCCCACCTCCGCGCAGCCCTTGTCCCGCGCATACCGGAACACCCACGAAGCCCGCCGCACGCAATCAACACCACTCCACCCCCTTCCACCCCCGACCAACCTCCCCACCCATCCACACACCACGTCCTCCCTACACCCCACCCAACCACTCCCCAGCTCGGCTCACCCTCTGCTCCTTACCTTGCACCACTCACACCACGCCCTTCACCGCCAGTCTTGCAATAAAAGTAGTAGTCAGATATTGCACTTGGACAGATATAGCACTTGGACAGTATAAAGTAGCCCTACAGAATTTCTGCACCTTATGACAGGTATACAAGGTAGCTCAGATATTGCACTTGACAGTAAATAAAGTAGGCAGATATTGCACTTGGACAGTATAAAAGATAGTGCTCAAGATATTGCCTTGGACAGTATAAAGTAGCCTCAGATATTGCATTGGGACAGTATAAAGTAGTGTCAGATATTGCATACAGTTGGACAGTATAAAGTAGTGTCAGATATTGCACTTGGACAGTATAAAGTAGTGTCAGATATTGCACTTGGACAGTATAAAGTAGTGTCAGATATTGCACTTGGACAGTATAAAGTAGTGTCAGATATTGCACTTGGACAGTATAAAGTAGTGTCAGATATTGCACTTGGACAGTATAAAGTAGCCTCAGATTTTGCACTTGGACAGTGTAAAGTAGTGTCAGATATTGCACTTGGACAGTATAAAGTAACAGCTGGTGTTTTCTCCATAAACTTCCTGATTGCTTTGTATATAAATTAGGAAATGAATAACAATGGATAAGGCACCTATAGTATAAAATGCCAGTGATTGGCAGTCCAGTAAATAAATAAATAACATTGCATCCTGGGAAATAACGGAAGAATTGTGTGGATTAAGTGCAAAAGTCAAGGGGAAGTTCACCTACAAATCCACTTTTCACATGACTGACCAGTGACAGTCTGAGAGAAGAAGAAATGGGTTTCGTTATGTATGGTTTTTGCATCATTTACCTTTCAGCAGCTATCTGGCTGGTTTACCTTGGCAACCTGGCAGTGGTTTGGTGTCTGGCAGCTAAGAATTTGGCATCTCTGTAACACAGTACAATGTTCATGTAATGGTGAACTTCCCCTTTAAACACTGACAGCAGCCAGGGATCCACTGAAACCTGATTGGACAAAGGTCCCTCGTTAATATGATATGGGCAGGAAGAGTTCCCATAATGCCTTGCACACTGTTTATTCACAGGGCTGATCATGGCAAGGACAAGGGATTGTGGGAGTCATTGAGTCCCTGGGTGCCAGTGAGTGTCAGGGAGACGGTGGATGGCCAGTAATAATAAGTATTAGGTGCAAGTGAAGAGCTCGGAGCAGCTGATGGAGGGATTGATATGACAGAGGGTGGTGTAGGTCAGTGGCATAACTAGATATTACTGGGCCCCAAAGCAAATTATTTTTCAGGCCCCCAAAATGTTTAGAGGTTGACTTGTTTCTCCAATATTTATTGAAATTGTATATTAATTAGGGCCTCGTGGGGCCCCTATACCTCCTGGGCCCCCCTGCAGCCGCAGGGTCTGCTTCCTCTATAGTTACGCCCCTGGTGTAGACGGGTCTCTCTCCACAAGGAAACACTTACAGGACAATGTCCACCAAGTACAGCAACATCCGCACTGGCCCCTTCCAACCGGCACAGACATCCGCATCTGTGATTCCGGCAGCGAGGTATCAGGGAGTTGCTGGCCCCCACTGCTGTGAACGACTGATCAGCACCCACGGACTCCAGTCCATACACGAAAGCTGACGTGAGCACTCAGTAAAGAGCAGCTGTTCATTAAAAAGGCGAGCCATCCCGTTGGATGAAAGAGGCGGAAGAAATAAGCAGCGGTCAGTTCAGGTCATGTGACTCTACAGCGAGCCCTGGCGGCGTCTGTCACGTCTGTCCCCATTGTGGCTCCTCCTCCTCCCGCTCATTCACTTGCGCCTCTCTGTGCCCGCGCTACTGCCAGTGAGAAAGCTCTTGTGCAGGGGAAACAAGTGGTGCCCAACTACGTGTCTATTTCATGATCACTTTCTACTTCCCCTTTACTAATTATTCATCAACACTTTCACTGCCACCTGCATCCGTTTCTCATTCACCCTTTCAATGCCAGAGATCCCGTTCACCACTTAACATTTAGCATGTTATAGAAATATCAATTCTAAACAACTTTTCAATTGGCTTTCATTATTTTTTTAGATTTCCCTTCTTCTTCTGACTCTTTCCAGCTTTCAAATGGGGGGGTCACTGACCCCCATCTAACAAACAAATGCTCTGTAAGGCTACACATGTATTGTTATTGTTACTCCTCTTTCTCTTCAGGCCTCTCCTATTCATATTCCAGTCTTTTATTCAAATGAGTGCATGGTTGCTAGGGGAATTTGGACCCTAGCAACCAGATTGGTGATATCGCTGCTGAATAAAAAGTAGGGATGCACCGAATCCAGGATTCTGTCTTTTTCAGCAATCCTTCTGCCCAGCCGAACCGAATCCAAACCCTAATTTGCATATGCAAATTAGGGTTCGGATTCAGCCGAATCTTTAGCGAAGTATTCGGGGGTTCGGCCGAATCCAAAATAGTGGATTCGGTGCATCCCTAAAAAAAGCCAAATAACTCAAAAACCACAAATAATTAGGGATGCACCAAATCCAGGATTCTGCCGCATACTTCTGCCTGGCCGAACTGAATTTGCATATGCAAATTATGGGCAGGAAGGGAAGTCACGTAACTTTTTGTTACAAAACAAGGAATTAAAAAAAAATGGGGGGGGGTTCTCACTTTTTACCTTCGTGTCACTAATTTGTACATGAAAATTAAGATTTGGTTCGGGATTTGGACGAATATTTCATGAAGGATTCCGCCGAATCCCATATAGTGGATTCGGTGCATCCCTACAAATAATAAAACATGAAAAGCAACTGCAAATTGTCTAAGAATATTCCTCTTTACATCACACTAAGAGTAATTAACAGGTGAGCGACCCATTTAAGTGCCAGGGAGAGGGGCATCAGTTGCAGTTCACCCTCTCATTGGCACCTACCAACCTGTAATGAGATGGGGGGGGGTGAATGTGACGTTCTCCTATGAGGGAATACAAGGGAGAACATGATACCAGTGAAATATTAAAGAGACTTTTATTGTCATTAGAAAAAGAGAAATGAGAAATGTACATTGTGTAAGAAAGAGAAGTCTGTGAGTCTCTGCTCTGCCCCAGTCCCACACGTTGTATTTTCCTATTCTCATCCCTCCCAGGTCACATTGCTGATCCCTTCATAATCCCTGACCCCTCCATAGTCCCTGACCCCTCGATAGTCCCTGACCCCTCCATAGTCCCTGACCCCTCCATAGTCCCTGACCCCTCCATAGTCCCTGACCCCTCCATAGTCCCTGACCCCTCCATAGGCCCTGACCCCTCCATAGTCCCTGACCCCTCTTTCTGGCCCATTGCTATGAGCTGGTGGTGCTCAGGCTACACTGGTAGGACAATGGCATCAATACAAACGGCGTGAGTGGAAACATCGGCCAAGGACAGCCGGGAAGGATAATAGAAAACAAAAGAGGCAACTATGACTGCCCTATAGACACATGCCCCAGAGAAGTAAAAACAATGCTGGGGAAGGCAGTTTTTAGGCAACCCCCCTTCTCAGTGGTTTTCTTTACTTGTCCTTTAAAAGGGCGCATCACCTTTGACTTAACTTTTAGTAAGTTAGAGTGTGGTGGATCCTTTGATTTTCCCATCCCCCAGAAGACAATTCTGCCTATCTACGTTGGGAACGGTTGGGAGCTTCTCCCCCACCGTCTTCTCCCCCATCCCCCAGAAGACAATTCTGCCTATCTACGTTGGGAACGGTTGGGAGCTTCTCCCCCACCGTCCACCTATGCTGCCCGACGCGTTTCGCCGTGAAAACGGCTTCTTCAGGGGCATAGGTGATGACACCTATGCCCCTGAAGAAGCCGTTTTCACGGCGAAACGCGTCGGGCAGCATAGGTGGACGGTGGGGGAGAAGCTCCCAACCGTTCCCAACGTAGATAGGCAGAATTGTCTTCTGGGGGATGGGGGAGAAGACGGTGGGGGAGAAGCTCCCAACCGTTCCCAACGTAGATAGGCAGAATTGTCTTCTGGGGGATGGGAAAATCAAAGGGAGGGTAAAATCTTAGCTACTAGGCTGCTTCAAACCCATGTGGATCGCCTTACTAACTGGCATTTTGTCTCTCCACCGCATACCACCTGATGCACCTTTTAATCTTTGTTTTTTAAGGCGAATGTCCTGCACTGCCTGTACTATTTAGAGGCAGTGGGTCTACACGCTTTGTAGTGGTGTTGTGTTACTGAGGGCACAGCCCTGTATATATACTTTTTTGGTTTTGTAATTTTAACAATATTTATTAAAGGTTACGTTTTAAGTGTCCATAATTTTGCTGTTATTTGACTACAAACACCTGAACTGGTTTGCATGGGGGCTTGAGGCTTAGTGCCCTATATTTAAAGGCTCTAATTACCTCAAGCTTCTCAATGTATTTTTTGTGAAGTTGTAATTATTTTTCAAACCTGCGGGTGTATGTAGTACCCTCTGACTGATTTGGCTCATTCTCTTTGATTTATTTGGACCCTAGCAACCAGATGGCTAAATTTGCAAACTGGAGAACTGCTGAATAAAAAGCTAAATAACTCAAAAACCTCAAATAATAAAAACCAATTGCAAGTTGTCTCAAGATCATTTAAAGGAATACTGTCATGGGAAAATGCATCAGTTAATAGTGCTGCTCCAGCAGAATTCTGCACTGAAATCAATTTCTCAAAAGAGCAAACTGACTTTTTTATATTCAATTTTGAAATCTGACATGGGGCTAGACATTTTGTCAATTTCCCAGCTGCCCCCAGTCATGTGACTTGTGCCTGCACTTTAGGAGAGAAATGCTTTCTGGCAGGCTGCTGTTTTTCCTTCTCAATGTAACTGAATGTGTCTCAGTGAGACATGGATTTTACTATTGAGTGTTGTTCTTAGATCTAC
The DNA here is from genome assembly GCF_017654675.1 of Xenopus laevis. Taxonomy (NCBI): domain Eukaryota; kingdom Metazoa; phylum Chordata; class Amphibia; order Anura; family Pipidae; genus Xenopus; species Xenopus laevis. The sequence goes on along the minus strand of NC_054387.1, from coordinate 131,607,192 downwards.
CAGGCTGCTGTTATCTTGTGTTAGGGAGCTGCTATCTGGTTACCTTCCCATTGTTCTTTTGTTTGGCTGCTGGGGGGGGGGGAAGGGAGGGGGTGACATCACTCCAACTTGCAGTACAGCAGTAAAGAGTGATCGAAGGTTATCAGAGCACAAGTCACATGACTTGGGGCAGCTGGGAAATTGACAATATGTCTAGCCCCATGTCAGATTTCAAAATTGAATATAAAAAAAAATCTGTTTGCTCTTTTGAGAAATGGATTTCAGTGCAGAATTCTGCTGGAGCAGCACTATTAACCGATTCATTTTGAAAAATGTTTTTTCCCATGACAGTATCACTTTAAAGGTGAACAACCCTTTTAAAAGGACAATTGCTCCTGCCATGTGGTCTGGTGCTGATCTAGATTGTCTGCCATAAAGCAAGATGGCACTGCTGTTTGCTGTCATAAAAGGACTCATTTTCTAAAACAAAAATGAAAGTATGTTCTTTACTAAAAAGTGCATATTATACATCATATCATGCAAAGTAACCCTTTAACGTATGGTTCATCAGGTAGATTGAGTGCACCACATGCACTGGTACAGTTTGCTCCTCCTCCCACGATTCCAAGTGGGAGACATAAGGATGAGGTGCATGGACATTGACTGGATTCATGGCAGGTGTTGTGATTATAGGATGTTAGGCCAGTCCCAAGTAATAAAATTCAGAAATGTGGAGTGGGCTGGACAAGAGCATCTTCCCTTCTCCAATACGTGTAACATGCGGGCAGATCTAACCAATGTAGAGAAAGAACAGACACTTTTATTGCAGTGTCTTACAATTGTTCTGTTTCACTTATATCCAATACAGGTATGGGATCCGTGATCTGGAAACCCAGTATCCAGAAAGCTCCAAATTACAGAAAGGCCATCTCCCATATACTTCATTTTATCCACATTTTTTAAAATGGTTTCCTTTTTCTGTGTAATAATAAAACAGTAGCTTGTACTTGATCCCAACCAAGATCTAATTAATCCTTAATGGAGGCAAAACCAGACTATTGGGTTTAATGTTTACATGATTTTCTAGTAAGAAGGTATGAAGATCCAAAGATTCCTTATCCGGAAAACACCAGGTCCAGAGCATTCAGTATAACCGGCCCCATGCCTGTACTAACATTGACTGGGTTACGAACGGACAGTTTGATCTTGGCACTATGAAATTACAAACACTGGCAAGTCCTTTGGGAGCATCTATTTGTTGAGGAAGACGCAGTCTGATTGGCCCAAATATACATCCTCTCTTGGGGTTGCTATAAGCATCCAACAAAGTGATGGAAAGTGCAGAGTTACTTGTGTTTGCCCCGTTAGGTATCCTGCAGGTCAGGGATGTCGGAGAGACTCATCGGAGAGCCGAGCTGCAGATCCTCCTGCAGGGAGGCCATGTCTACCGGGTTCATGCTGTGAATGTCGAGCCAGTCGGCCAGTAGGGAAGCAGAAAGCGGGGCGGAGTCCACTTGGCTGAAAATGATAAAGCAGGGAGTTTATTGGAGCAATGAGTCAGGCATCTGTTGATAGACAAGGCTAGGAATGGTGCAACTACTACAACCGTGGATCAGCACAATGTCAGTCTGCAGCATAAAGTATCTATATACTGGAGTTGTAATGAACAGGGCTTCTCAGTGCCGCCTGATACTGCCAGCCAGGGTAGTAAAAGCCATTCTGTATTACTAAAACTTAAAGGAGAAGGAAACTGTTATTTACCTGTGGGTGCCAATCTGCTAGGCACCCCCCACTCCAATATGTGCCTGGCCGAACCAAATCTGCATATGCAAATTAGGGGCAGGAAGGGAAATCACGTGACTTTTTGTCACAAGACAAGGAATCAGAATTCAGATTCAGTACGGTATTCAGCTGAATATTTCATGAAGGATTCCGGGATTTAGTCAAATACAAAATAGTGGATTTGGTGATCCTTAGTAGTTGCACCATTCCTAGCCTTCTCTATCATGGGTCAGTGCTCCTCTTCTCTGAAGAACACACCAGCCCTGCTGGGTATACGCCAGATATTCTGAATATGGTTCAAGTGGCATTTTGTTAACCACTAGTTATGAGGGAGATCACAATACCGCTACTTAGTACTTATTAAAGAGCCCCAAAAATCATCACTCTTAATGGAAGTAGAAAATTATTCAGTTAGGCTGCAAAAAAATAAATAAACATCTCTGTACCTTTCACGGTTCTCTGCTGCCATATCAAAGGACTGATTAAGAAATTCTTCCAGATCAAAGCCTACTCCGTAGCCAGCTCCACTTCCTTTTGGGGTGACCGAAAAAACTGGAGGGAGAATGTCTTCAACCTGTAAATTTGTAAAAGATACGTTACATGTTGGCAGTTACTACCAGGAATTGGGTCTTTCCATAATATGGAGCACCTAAGTGAATCCAGTCCATATCCCCAGTGACCCCACCCCACCACTCATTCTACTGCATCAGATCTCACGTAAATGGGAAAGACAGGAGGGCTTTGGGTTGGGATTATGAGGAATATGGAAGAGAAGCAAGAAACCTTTATAGAAACTGTGGTAAATAATGAAATAGGAACACACTTATGGTCATGTTAGGAAACATTACGGATTATCTGACCTGGGATTTAGAAAGCTGCTGAGTCACCAAGTTGATGTCTGGAGAGGTTGTCTGTGAGGTGTTGGCGGTGCTACAGGACGTAGGCGGAAGAGGTTGGAAACTTTGAGGTTTGTGCTGTTCTGGATTGTGGCCGTTGGCTCCATTTGAATATGCAAGTCCAGGAACTCCCTGCGGCTGGTCAGCAGGCTTGTGGAGAAAGAGGGAAGGATCCACACTCTTGCAATCAACAGTATTCGTCCCGGACCAGCCCTCCTGAGCTACAGACCGGGGCCAAGGTGGATTGATTCTTGCGGGAGTGGTAAAACGATTGGTCACGATTGGTCTGCTAATGAATGAGACATCGGTGGGCAGCTGGGCAGATATCGAACTGGAGTCCTGCTTTGCTTGGGTGGTCAGCATAACGGAACTAATCTGAAAGCTTGCAGAGGAGGGAGGTACATAATGGAGCAGGTTGGTCACTGCGCAAGGGTTCAGACACCTAGGAATAAACTGGATGGTAGGAGGTACCGTTGGGGCAGCAAGAGTACCGTTCTGTTGACTCCCAACCTCTATAAGAGGAGCTAAGTTTGCCACACCAAACACGGACGGCTGCAGCGGCTGAGCCACAGTGCAAATATTAACAGCTTGATTGGTGCAGGGGGCATGACTGGGCCCTGTTATCGGAGCAGGAGGAACAACAGGCTGCTGGGTCTGGTCAACCATTCTACTCCAACGGTCCAACAAATTCTTATCGTTCTCGCTCAGCACTAGACCTCCAAAGCCTTCCATTTTCTTCACTTCCCGCCGCTCCTTCTCTTTCTGCTTCTTTTCCCTCTCCCTGGCACGTTCCTGGCGCCTCCTCCGTTTCTCCTCCCTCTCCCGCTGGCGCTCCTGAGCTGTGACTGGTTTCCGTATGTCAGGCACCTCAGGAACAGAACAGGGCGCATCTAGGTTGGAAAAAAAAAAATCATCAGAACATTAGGGGGAGTAAACTTATTGGCCTGTTTTCTGATGACTTAAAAAGGTGCAAATACTAAAACTTAAGTAAAAGAAATGTCCCACTTCTTACCTTTGCTCTTGTTCCGTAAAGCAGACTTCAAGAGAGCAGCCTTTAGCGCTGCTTTAGTATCCTCGGATATAGCTCCCTCTCGCTTTGGCAAAGGCTCCGGCTCAGCTTTGACCACTGGTGTTTCTTCTCTGGCTTTGTTATCATCACCCTGTACCACTGCCTCTTCATCCTCCACGGGGGAGGTGAGATCAATGGTCTCTGTGTTCTCTGGAACTCGGGGAGACTCCATGGGAAAATCAGCCTTCTCCCGAGCCGAATTGGCACTTGGCATGTCTATATCCAATCCCTGAACAGCCGGGGGTAGAGGTGGTGATTTGAAAGCATCTTCTTGAATAGGTCCATCCTCCCTAGGCCCTTCCACAGCTGGTCTCAGTGCTGGCTTAAAGCTTATCTGCCGTCGTATGCCCTCCCTTCTACGGTGAAAGCTGTCAATCTCTGTGGTGATAGCCTCTTTTATTTGGTCCTTTGTAAGAATATTTTTATCAAAGCCAAAGTCAAAGGCCGGGATACATTCTGGTTCATCGTCAGGGTCATGATATTTGGACAGGAACGGGTGCCTGAGTGCTTCTGCCACAGAAATACGGTCGCGTGTGTCAAAACGTAGCATTTTTGAAAGCAGATCCAGAGCCTTCTTGCCAGCTTGGGGGTAAAGAGTTGCCCAAGGCACTGGCTGGCGCGAAGGAAGACTCTGGATATATGCCCTTACTCTCTCTGCCCCAATAGCTCGGATCACCTGACTGGAGGGTGTGCCCAGTACAGTCATGATGAGATGCAGCTGGTGAAGGTAGTTGTTGCCAGGAAAAAGAGGTTTACGTCCCAACATTTCAGCAAATATGCACCCCACAGACCACATGTCAATGGCCTGCGTGTACTCATGGAGAGACAACATAAGTTCAGGAGCCCGATACCACCGAGTGGCCACATACTCTGTCATGAAATACTTGTACTCATCAGGCTTGGTGCAGAGACCACGAGCCATTCCAAAGTCTCCAATCTTCAGCTCACAGTTCTCATTAATAAGAAGGTTGCTGGGCTTCAGATCCCGGTGCAAAACATTGGCCGAGTGGATGTATTTCAAGCCACGCAGTAGCTGATAGAGGAAATAGCGGGCGTGCTCAAGGGTTAGTGGCTGTGAGGAGTGGATGATTTGGTGCAAATCACTCTCCATGAGATCCAGTACCACATATCTGTAATGTAAATAAGTTTATAGAATTATATCTGAATCCTCACATATGTAACCGCTAGTTACTGAGAATACTGAACTTTGCTGGTTGGTACAGGCAGCACTGGCATTAAAATATACATGACTTGCCAAACTGCTCTTATGTTTAAGAGACTTATTATGGGGGTTCATAGACAGATTCATACACAAGTCAGTCATAAGCAGACTCCTTTTGCTGCCACTTACTGCCGTGTGCTTACACTTGCCATGCCCTACAATTCAAGCACAATATCATTACAACAAAAAAAATACTTTTAATGAGGGCAGGTGCTAAAATTTGGTCTCTTCCTACCAAGTAGTTTCCTGTTAGATTATGCACAGGAAAGACATAAGGCCTTCCCACTATGCCCCTAGTCAAAGCTGCAAATAATAAAAAGGACCCACAGGCGGGTGGATTCAGGCCGACTTCTGCACAGTGTCCTCGGCCTTCTTCTGTCCCACTTCCGCCTCTGCACGTGACTCTTTATACACTAGTGCAGGCCCCGCCCCCTTTCGTGACGTTACAGAGGGGAGTGAGCTGGGTTAGGGTCGGGTACAGGTGGAGGAGCAGCGGGTTAAGGTCAGGGGGTGAGGGTGGAGGAGCAGCAGGTTAGGGTCGGTGCGGGTGGAGGAGCAGCAGGTTAGGGTCGGGTGGAGGAGCAGCAGAATAGGGTCGGGTGTGGAGGAGCAGCAGGTTAGGGCCGGGTGCGGATGGAGGAGCATCAGGTTAGGGTCGGGTGCAGGTGGAGGAGTAGCAGGTTAGGGTCGGTGCGGGAGCAGAGGGTTTGGGTCGGGTGCGGGTGGAGGAGCAGAGGGTTTGGGTGCGTGTGGAGGAGCAGCGAGTTAGGGTCGGGTGCTGGTGGAGGAGCACCGGGTTAGGGTCGGGTGCTGGTGGAGGAGCACCAGGTTAGGGTCAAGTGCGGGTGGAGGAGCAGCGGGTTAGGGTCGGGTGGGGGTGGAGGAGCAGCTGGTTAGGGTCGGGTGCGGGTGGAGGAGCAGCGGGTCAGGGTCGGTGCGGGTTGAGTTTTTCTTGCATCACTAACGTACACAGATCTGAAGTCGTTGTAAGGCACAGATGGTTTTAAGATGTCCTTAATGGCAATAACATTGTCATGTTTGAAGTGCTTCAGTATTTTAAGTTCTCTCAGGGTGCGTTTCGCGTTGGTAACCACATCAAAGGCGTTGGGGATTTTCTTAATGGCGACCCTTTGACCTGGGAATAGCAAACAAAGTGTATTATACAAGTACTTAATATAGTGTCGTATAATAAATGTATATATTGTTATGGGTTAGCACAGAGGATCTCGCTTTCTGACTGTACGAATTAAGTGGTTGCAACCCTGTTGCACCCCCTGCTTAAGGTTGAGCTCAACTCTCTCTTAAATACTATAAATATCATAGCTTCTGCCCATGACTTATTCAGCAAGAGGGTAAATCCTGCCTGTCACGCAGTCAGCGAGAGGGTAAATTCTGCCTGTGACTCATTCAGCGAGAGGGTAAATTCTTCCCATGACTCATTCAGAGAAAGAGTGGCATCTCCTACTGACTGTGGCAATGGCACACAATGAGATTTCTTGGCCTACCCTGGTGATTAGTTGATTGCAACTGGGTGCAAAAAAAAAAAAAAAAAGCACAGTTGCCCCCCTAATTCACTTCCAAGACACTGGTGCAGTCTCTTATTTCTTTGACCTGTGGCAATCACCAGACAAGTATTTGCACCACCGCTTGCAGGGGATCCCGACAAAAGCCCCGTTTGCTGTGCTGAAACGGGTTAGGTGGCAACGCATTTCTTTATGCCACACGTTTCTCACCGGAGCCTTTCCGCCTGGCGGACGACACCACACCGTAAGCGCCGACACCGATGGTTTCGATGATCTCGTACTCGTCCCCAACTTCAAAGTTGATATCGAAGGAGCGCTCTTGGAGGATTGCAAGGCCCATGTTTGGCCTGGAAGTGCTGCGACCTGCGTCCAGTTTGGTGCCCACTCCATCTTGCACTTCCTCTTGCTCCTTCCTTGGCTCCGCCATGGCTGCCTGAAGAATGGAGACCATGGTGAAAACACGACAATGGCGAAGGACAAGACGTCTACATTATATTTAGACTAGGGATAATAATAGATGAATAAATAATTATTACCTTAGGGTTGGTTTCCCCTAGTGGTGCAATTGTAGAACTTACCTGCAGTTTCAGCCTGGCTCCCCAAAACTCATAGCACAAGTGTGTTATAAACCCCTCACGAAGGCCAGTACAGGGCATGGCCAAAAACCTGCTTTGTGTGCCTGTGGATTTGGCCTCAAATACACACACATTTGCCCGTTTCAGTGCCAAAATGCACTCAGTGTGCCATCCCCCGTGCCAACGCCATGGCTTTGGGTGCAGGCACAGGGAAAGGCTGATATTGACAAAGGGGCCGTTTCTCAGCCTGTGTTTATTTGCAGGTCAAAAATCAGCGACATCTGGACTTAGGACCTACTTGATTGGTGCTCTCGAGGCATCATTTCAGCCCCAAACAGGCACAAACCAGAGGCAAATTTACAAAGATGCCTAAGTGCTTAAATTGTTTTGAACAGTTCTTTTACACGCAAGAAAATGAAAGCCGATTCCTAAGTTTGCCCTTAGGAACTTTTTTCTATTTATGCAGTTTATTTCCCTTTCACTTATCTTTTGCTCATTTTCAAGCCTCACTGCTTCCTTACTTTGACTTTATCATGTATTAGAGAAATGTCCCCCTCTTCTCCTTGGGAGATAAGGTGGGACCTCACTGACCTGTTAAGGAGAGCTTAACCCCTTAGTCCCTGCACTGCTACATCAACTGATTAAATACAACTCAGTATCAACATGCTGAAGTGGTTGTCCAATAGATATCTCTGGACAGGCTGACGGAAGGGGCCCACACAGAGCCCAGTAAGCTGACAACTAAGCCTGGAAGGTTTATGGACAGATTTAGGCACCCTGAGGAGACCTGGAGCAGTGGTGGAGCAAGAGCGGCTGATACTTTGGGGAGAATGTTCTTTGCTTTCCTAGACACGCTACCAGAAGAAGTTGGGCAGCCACTGCCACCCCTATGTACTGGGTGGCCACTAGAGAGCAGCACTGCCCACTGTGCCAATATGCCTGCAGGTACCATGTATATTATGCCTCACTGATAACCACACACAAGGTGAACTCTGTCAATGTGAGCAAACATAGGTGCAGCCTAGTAACTTACATTCCAGCACCTCTAGGTCTCTTCCAGCCACAAGTGCTCCCCCACACGATTTAACAGCCCCTCAGCCTGGCATGACATGGCAGTGCCCTATATACCCCCCAGCCTGACATTACATGGTTCTGCCATTATATACCACCTCAGACTGGCATGACATGGCACTGCCCTATATAACCCCTTGGCATGACATGGTTCCACCCTATATATTCCCCCACCCCTGGTCTGTCATAATATTGCTCTTCCCAATATAACCCCCTTAGCATGGCATGACTTGGTTCTGCCCAATATTAACCCCTCAGCTTGCCATTGTGCGATATAACGCTCCTCAGCCTGACATTACCCTATATAACGCTCCTCAGCCTGACATTACCCTATATAACGCTCCTCAGCCTGACATTACCCTATATAACGCTCCTCAGTCTGACATTATCCTATATAATGCTCCTCAGTCTGACATTATCCTATATAACGCTCCTCAGCCTGACATTACCCTATACAACGCTCCTCAGTCTGAATACCCTATATAACGCTCCTCAGCCCGACATTACCCTATATAACGCTCCTCAGCCTGACATTACCCTATATAACGCTCCTCAGCCTGACATTACCCTATATAACGCTCCTCAGTCTGAATACCCTATATAACGCTCCTCAGCCCGACATTACCCTATATAACGCTCCTCAGCCTGACATTACCCTATATAACGCTCCTCAGCCTGACATTACACTATATAAAGCTCCTCAGCCTGACATTACCCTATATAACGCTCCTCAGCCTGACATTACCCTATATAACGCTCCTCAGTCTGACATTACCCTATATAATGCTCCTCAGCCTGACATTACCCTATATAACGCTCCTCAGCCTGACATTACCCTATATAATGCTCCTCAGTCTGACATTACCCTATATAACGCTCCTCAGTCTGACATTACCCTGTATAATGCTCCTCAGCCTGACATTATCCTATATAACGCTCCTCAGTCTGACATTACCCTATATAACACTCCTCAGCCTGACATTACCCTATATAACGCTCCTCAGCCTGACATTACCCTATATAACGCTCCTCAGCCTGACATTACCCTATATAATGCTCCTCAGCCTGACATTACCCTATATAACGCTCCTCAGTCTGACATTATCCTATATAACGCTCCTCAGCCTGACATTACCCTATATAACGCTCCTCAGCCTGACATTACCCTATATAACGCTCCTCAGCCTGACATTACCCTATATAACGCTCCTCAGCCTGACATTACCCTATATAATGCTCCTCAGTCTGACATTACCCTATATAACGCTCCTCAGTCTGACATTACCCTGTATAATGCTCCTCAGTCTGACATTACCCTATATAACACTCCTCAGCCTGACATTACCCTATATAACGCTCCTCAGCCTGACATTACCCTATATAACGCTCCTCAGCCTGACATTACCCTATATAACGCTCCTCAGTCTGACATTACCCTATATAACGCTCCTCAGTCTGACATTATCCTATATAACGCTCCTCAGCCTGACATTACCCTATATAACGCTCCTCAGCCTGACATTACCGCCTATATATAACGCTCCTCAGTCTGACATTACCCTATATAACGCTCCTCAGTCTGACATTACCCTGTATAACGCTCCTCAGCCTGACATTACCCTATATAACGCTCCTCAGCCTGACATTACCCTATATAACGCTCCTCAGCCTGACATTACCCTATATAACGCTCCTCAGCCAGACATTACCCTATATAACGCTCCTCAGCCAGACATTACCCTATATAACGCTCCTCAGCCTGACATTACCCTATATAACGCTCCTCAGCCTGACATTACCCTATATAACGCTCCTCAGCCTGACATTACCCTATATAATGCTCCTCAGTCTGACATTACCCTATATAATGCTCCTCAGTCTGACATTACCCTATATAATGCTCCTCAGCCTGACATTACCCTATATAACGCTCCTCAGCCTGACATTACCCTATATAACGCTCCTCAGCCTGACATTACCCTATATAACGCTCCTCAGTCTGACATTACCCTATATAATGCTCCTCAGTCTGACATTACCCTATATAACGCTCCTCAGCCTGACATTACCCTATATAACGCTCCTCAGCCAGACATTACCCTATATAACGCTCCTCAGCCAGACATTACCCTATATAACGCTCCTCAGCCAGACATTACCCTATATAACGCTCCTCAGCCAGACATTACCCTATATAACGCTCCTCAGCCTGACATTACCCTATATAACGCTCCTCAGCCTGACATTACCCTATATAACGCTCCTCAGCCTGACATTACCCTATATAACGCTCCTCAGCCTGACATTACCCTATATAATGCTCCTCAGTCTGACATTACCCTATATAATGCTCCTCAGCCTGACATTACCCTATATAATGCTCCTCAGCCTGATATTACCCTATATAACGCTCCTCAGCCTGACATTACCCTATATAACGCTCCTCAGTCTGACATTACCCTATATAATGCTCCTCAGTCTGACATTACCCTATATAATGCTCCTCAGCCTGACATTACCCTATATAATGCTCCTCAGCCTGACATTACCCTATATAACGCTCCTCAGCCTGACATTACCCTATATAACGCTCCTCAGTCTGACATTACCCTATATAACGCTCCTCAGCCTGACATTACCCTATATAACGCTCCTCAGCCTGACATTACCCTATATAATGCTCCTCAGTCTGACATTACCCTATATAACGCTCCTCAGTCTGACATTACCCTGTATAATGCTCCTCAGCCTGACATTATCCTATATAACGCTCCTCAGTCTGACATTACCCTATATAACGCTCCTCAGCCTGACATTACCCTATATAACGCTCCTCAGCCTGACATTACCCTATATAATGCTCCTCAGCCTGACATTACCCTATATAACGCTCCTCAGTCTGACATTATCCTATATAACGCTCCTCAGCCTGACATTACCCTATATAACGCTCCTCAGCCTGACATTACCCTATATAACGCTCCTCAGCCTGACATTACACTATATAATGCTGCTCAGTCTGACATTACCCTATATAACGCTCCTCAGCCTGACATTACCCTATATAATGCTCCTCAGCCTGACATTACACTATATAAAGCTCCTCAGCCTGACATTACCCTATATAACGCTCCTCAGCCTGACATTACCCTATATAACGCTCCTCAGTCTGACATTACCCTATATAACGCTCCTCAGTCTGACATTACCCTGTATAATGCTCCTCAGCCTGACATTATCCTATATAACGCTCCTCAGTCTGACATTACCCTATATAACGCTCCTCAGCCTGACATTACCCTATATAACGCTCCTCAGCCTGACATTACCCTATATAATGCTCCTCAGCCTGACATTACCCTATATAACGCTCCTCAGTCTGACATTATCCTATATAACGCTCCTCAGCCTGACATTACCCTATATAACGCTCCTCAGCCTGACATTACCCTATATAACGCTCCTCAGCCTGACATTACCCTATATAACGCTCCTCAGCCTGACATTAACCTATATAACGCTCCTCAGCCTGACATTACCCTATATAATGCTCCTCAGCCTGACATTACCCTATATAACGCTCCTCAGTCTGACATTATCCTATATAACGCTCCTCAGCCTGACATTACCCTATATAACGCTCCTCAGTCTGACATTATCCTATATAACGCTCCTCAGCCTGACATTACCCTATATAACGCTCCTCAGCCTGACATTACCCTATATAACGCTCCTCAGTCTGACATTACCCTATATAATGCTCCTCAGCCTGACATTATCCTATATAACGCTCCTCAGCCTGACATTACCCTATATAACGCTCCTCAGTCTGACATTATCCTATATAACGCTCCTCAGCCTGACATTACCCTATATAACGCTCCTCAGCCTGACATTACCCTATATAACGCTCCTCAGTCTGACATTACACTATATAATGCTGCTCAGTCTGACATTACCCTATATAACGCTCCTCAGCCTGACATTACCCTATATAATGCTCCTCAGCCTGACATTACACTATATAAAGCTCCTCAGCCTGACATTACCCTATATAACGCTCCTCAGCCTGACATTACCCTATATAACGCTCCTCAGCCTGACATTACCCTATATAACGCTCCTCAGCCTGACATTACCCTATATAACGCTCCTCAGCCTGACATTACCCTATATAACGCTCCTCAGCCTGACATGATATGATATGGCTCAGCAGTACAGATTCACGGTGTAACCAACCTTGCTTATGTGAGGGGAAGTGGCTGCACTAACTTGCTGGAACCCAGACAGCCAGAGCTGAGTGACCTGCCCAACCCACACACAGGTCTCTCACAAACTGCTCCCGAGTGTTGAGCCAGCAGCATTCCCGCCAAATACAATGCTCCCCGATAATCGCCCAACCCGGAAGTAGCGCACATACCGGCTCCTTTAAGGCAAGTTACCTGGTTCCTGTCCCGCCGCGGACTCCCCAGGTGTTATTCGGGTCTCAGGAGCGGAGAAGAAGATGGTGTGGCCCAGTCCAGCACTGCACGGGCGCGAGGGCCGGCCAACCAATAGCATCGGGGCGGGATCAGTGATGTGACCAGAGGCGGGCTGCCGCCAGTGTCCCTTGTTGCCTAGCAACGGCAGACTGCGCTCACTTGTCCATACAGGAAGTGCACAAAGGGTTGGTAACTCCACCCTCGTGTAATTCCCCGTATTGCTTATATGGAGGTGGGGGAGACCGGCGCTTCTGCCCGGGGACGGTAAAATTCGAACGCGAAACCCGAAGGCGTAGCGCAAAGTTACGTAAACTGCGTAACAATACGTATAAACTTACACTGTTTATGCAACTCGCCTACAAGCTTACGTAACTTGCGTCTCGGGCAGTGACGGCAGTCATGTGACAGGGGCGGGGCAAACTCGACTGACTGACTTATTTGCACATTCATGAAAGGTGTGGCTCGCCTCGAAATTGTTGTACCTGATAGAATGGCTCGTTCTAAGCAACATTTCAATTGGCCTTTGTTTTTTTTATAAATCTCATGCCTTTTACTCTGACCGTCTTTCAAATGGGGGTCACTGACCCCACCAATAAACAAATGCTCTGTAAAGCTACAAATATATTGTTATTGCTACTTTTTATCCCTCATCTTTCTATTCAGTCCCCTCCTATTCATATACAGAATATATATTGGGGATCCACTCAAACAATTGTACAAACTAATGTGCTATAGAAGAAACCTCTGTTATATAGATGATAGCAGTAAAATCATACCTCCCAGCTGTCCCTTTTTCAGAGGGACAGTCCCTCTTTTGACAGCTCAACCCGAGGTCCCTCATTTGTACTGGAAAGTCCCTCTTCTCTGCACTGAACAGCCAGAAAAAGAAACAAAGTTTCTATCTTAATTGGCTTTTGGCAGAGAGGCTAGGGTTGCCAGCTTTTATAAATTTTGTTGCCGGCTGCTGGGGGGTGGGGCCTCAAATGGGTGGGTGTGACGTCAAAAGGGGAGGGGCCACGCGACAGAGACCCGCGGACGCTAGAAGAGGCGAAAAAAAAAGTAAGTTTCAGGGGATTGGGGGCAGGCCGAGGGCTCCTTTTGATTGTATTACAAATTTACCGGCAGCTACATTGCTGGTAAATTAGTAATACCGGCCCCGGCTAGGCCGGTAAAATACCGGCCGGGTGGCAACCCTAAGAGAGGCCAGTACAGGTAACAGGTGCAACTAAGATGCGTTATAACAATTTTGAGATAAGAAAATAAGTAAATTTAACAGTTTAGATAAGGAGAAATATTTTCAAATTTTTATAACCTGCCAAACTTTGTAAAATGAACATGGTAATTAGGGGGTGTGGCCACAAAATGGGTGTGGTCAAAAAAAATGCTGCACTACATGCAAAAAAAAATGTCTCTCTTTTTATTTCCAAAATGTTGGGCGGTATGACATACCTCCGAACTGTTTCTTTTTTGGAGGGACAGTCCCTCTTTTAACAGCTCAGCCCGCAGTCCTTCATTTGTACTGGAAAGTCCCTCTTTTCTCTGCACTGAACAGCCAGAAAAAGAAACAAAGTTTCTAACTTACAAGAAGTCACCTGTAGTATTGGTACTTCAATGTGGTAAACAAATTACTCACCATGTAAGGGAAGTGGCCCAGGTGCACTGCCCTGAGCCCTCAGCATAGGGGGCGGACGAACCGAAATGTAAAAAGGAGCAGGCACTCAATGAACGCACCAATTCAAAGTGTAAAGATCTTTATTGTGTCCAAAATTTCTAACTTAATTGGCTTTTGGCAGAGAGGCCAGTACAGCTAACAGGTGCAACGAAGATACTTTTTAACAATTTTGAGATAAGAAAATAAGTAAATAATTTTAACAGTTTGGATAAGGAGAAATATTTTCAAACTTTTATAACCTGCCAAACTTTGTAAAATGAACATGGTAATTACGGCGTGTGGCCACAAAAATGGGTGTGGTCAAAAAAAAATTGCCGCGCTATATGACAAAATTTTTTTGTCCCTCTTTTTACTTCCAAAATGTTGGGAGGTATGGTAAGATACACAGATCTCTTATACAGAAAACCCAAACACACCAGCGATTCCCTTGTATAATAATACAGGTTTCTATCCCTGGATTGACGCAGAGGTCTGACCTAAATCAGTACCAGTTAAGTTGCAATTTAGAAAGAAGGAGAAAAATTCCCCCGCTTAATCGCTCAAATAACAGCACAAATTAGCCCTATTCAATTACCTGATGAATAAAGATTCAATTCTAAAGTGCAGTGCTATGATTGCACTCAATCCAATTAATAAACAATTACGGACGTTGATTCTTAATAAAGTGCAGTGCAACATAGTTCATTCAGTGATTCGATTTTAAAAGGCAATAATTGATGCTTTTATGCCCAAGATGGAAGCAATTATAAACTACCAGGTTCCCTTAGCCGGGATATAAATCCACTATAATATTATAAATAGCAACGTTGCTTCAAAATATGAATAATTCTATGAGGCTTGAGGATTTAATTCATTGGATTTAAGTGCTGAGTGAATAAACATAGTCAGAGGTAATTCAATTCATTAGAATGACCACAATTAATGGGATAAAAAATTATAATCAATGCTCGAGTTAACGAAAAAAGAGAGAGAAATTGGAAGGAAAAGAAGGTGGAGTTGTCCCAAATCTACTACCTAATATTTTCTATCCCTGGGACACCACAAAGAATGAGAAGGCAGAGCAACCGGGACTGTGGTCTCAAATTTTAGCTGTTCAAGGCTGAGATATCCTACAAATCCACGGCCTCCTGGGAAATTAGGTGTACAGAGAGAGAGATAGTTATGAGCTGAGCAATTTCCACCACCCAATAGCCAATAGTTTGACCAACAAGTTTAAAAGGACTAAAAGATCTGTAGACACAGGAACGCCGACGCGCGTTTCGCAATGTCAGCCTTTTCAAGGCGTAATATCTTATACAGAACAGCAGGGCCGGGCCAAATTAACATGGTAATTAGGTGGCCACAAAAATTGGGCATGATCAAAATCTTTGTCCTCTTTTTATTTCCAAAATGTTGGGAGGTATGCTGCATTAGCATTTCCCCATCTTACCATTATGAGCCCACATCCATCAATACTGCCCAAGCCCCACCTGTGCCAGCAGCCATTAATATTGCCCCCAAGGCAGCAAGCCCAACCCCTCCTCCCATCTGTATCTGTGCCGGAGCCAATGAGCCCATATCCATCCATACTGCCCAATAGTGATGTGCAGGCCAACCCGAGATCTGCGGGTCCCGTGTGTTTACCCGCGGGTCGGGGCCGACCCCTGGACAAAATGCACGACCTAGTACTGCCGGCTTCTGACACTGGAATTTATAGACTTCCGCCTGCCCCGCCCCTGCGGGGCAGGCACAGGGCTATAAATAAAGGGGAGCAGCGGGCCCGGGTCGGGTGCCGGTAGGGAGCGGGCCAGCCCATTAGCCATCAATATTGCGCCCAAGGCAGCAGGCCCAAGTCAGAGGAATAAAAGCCCAGGCCCAGCACCAGCAGGACAGGTCTTCAGCTCGAGTTACTCCTTCTAGCGCACAGGTCTTCTCTGCTGCTGCCCGACCGATCCGTTGCAATGATGTGACTGACGCGACATATGGACGCATCATGTGCTGCAGCCTACTACGCATACGCATCAGCATGGTAGGCGCCAAGTCGCACTCCAGGGTGGGGGGAGTGCCTTCAGAATTTAAACCAGCTAAAACAAACCCCAGAGGGGGGGTTGGGGCATGTGATTTTGAAAAATAGAACCTGTAAAAATCTGTATAATAAAAGTCCTTTTCAAATAAAACATGAAATCCAATTTCTATTTTTTATTCAAGCATTCATAGCTGTTGTAAGCTCATTTAAACATCTCAGCTGTCAATCAAATATTGTCTGCCCCTCCTCTATGCCTCAGGCATAGAGGCGGGGCAAACAATTACTTTCACTTTCCATTCTGCACTTCCTTGATGTCACTGCTCACCTCACTCCTGCACTCCTCACATATCCCGGTTCTCTTAACCATCTTTCTGAGATGATGGAAGGCTTGCATTAAAGGGATACTGTCATGGGAAAACATGTTTTTTTCAAAACACATCAGTTAAAAGTGCTACTCCAGCAGAATTCTGCACTGAAATCCATTTCTCAAAAGAGCAAAAAGATCTTTTTATATTCAATTTTGAAATCTGACATGGGGCTAAACATATTGTCAGTTTCCCAGCTGCCCCCAGTCATGTGACTTGTGCTCTGATAAACTTCAGTCACTCTTTACAGCTGTATTGCAAGTTGGAGTGATATCACCCCTCCCTCCCCCCCAGCAGCCTAACAACATAACAATGGGAAGGTAACCAGATAGCAGCTCCCTAACACAAGATAACAGCTGCATGGTAGATCTAAGAACAAAAAAGTAAGTAGAGTGTAGGGATAATGATACCATGAAGCGCACAATTGCTGCTGATGTGTCCTTTATTCTCCACACGACATGTTTCGAGCTTCAAAGGCTCTTTATCAAGTGTAACAATCCACACAGTGATGCTCGGTTAAGTACATAAAGCCCCTCCCATCTTACATATGATTGGTCAGTGGCAACTGCTAGGAGGAATTTGTAGCCTGGCCACGCCTATTGGTCATTAACTAACAAAGTAGCGGAAAAATTGTGACATTGTGTTCCCAAAATAACCCCTCATTGTAAGAAAAATACAAAAGTCAGTGAGTAAAATGAAGTCCATAGTAATAGATCCAAGTCTTTGGAGAAAAATTGCTGAATCCATAACAGTCCATTCCCCATTGTCCAATCTCACTTGACCTCAGCACTGCCCAAGGGTGGGCCTGCAAAGAGCTTATCAGCCCCAGCGACATATTTCAAATTGCTTACATTATACATCATGAAAAACTGCCCGTATTTCTAAGTAGCCATAACGTTACCAGTATCATTTATACATATTTCATCTTACCAGCCGGTAGAAAATCAAATCAAAGGGCAGCACTATCTGTTAAAGGAAAGAGAAAAGCATTAATAACTGAACTTACAAGAAGCTAACAATGCTCCATTGATCATTCATCCCTAGAGGTTCCAATGCACTCAACTTTTTTATCCAAAGTGTTTCTTTTTGCAGCAGTAACTTTTTTCTATTACCACCCCTTTGTGGTACTTCTATAACTTCTAGCACTAGCCATTTTAACTGCAACATGTTGTGTCTACATGTATTAAAGTGGCGTGAGACTGGGGTGTCAGTATATGTGTTTGCTTTAAAGTTTTTAATATCCCCTCTGTGTTCTTTAATACGGGTTTTTACTTGTCTACCTGTTTGTCCCACATACACCTTCCCACAGGGGCATTTAAGCATATATACTACCCCCTCTGTGTCGCAGGTTGCATAGTGCTTTAATTGAATATTGTGGCCTTTCGTAGGGTGTTGTAAAACTGCGCCTTTGATGATGGATGAACAGCACACACAATTAAGGCATGGATAAGTACCAATGTTAGGTTTACTTTTAAATATACGTTCATTTCTTTTAGGCCGATACGGTTCTGCTGGACAAAGTATGTCTTTTAATGTAGAACCTCTTTTATAACTGAACATCGGGGGCTGTAGGCATGTTTTACTTAAAGTTTTATCCGCACTAAGGATAGGCCAAAACCTTTTGACGA
Organism: Xenopus laevis; assembly: GCF_017654675.1. NCBI lineage: Eukaryota > Metazoa > Chordata > Amphibia > Anura > Pipidae > Xenopus > Xenopus laevis. The sequence goes on along the minus strand of NC_054387.1, from coordinate 131,588,924 downwards.
TTTTTTCAACTGGACCACTATGGATGGAATATTTGCTAACGAATGGTATTCTTGATGGTTTATCCACTTTATTCTTAGCAGTTTGAGCCAAAAGTGTGTCTCTGGGTACTGTTCCCACCTGTTTTGCAATATGTTTGAGTTCTGCAGCATTATAGCCTTTAGCTTTAAATCTATCAATCAGGGAAATAGCTGCCTTCCAATAACCCTCGTTGCTTGAGGCTATTCTCCTTGCCCTCAGGAATTGTCCTTTTGGTATGCCTTTTATGCAACGTGGGTTATGAAAGCTTGATGCTTTGAGTAAATTATTTTTGTCGGTCACTTTCCTATAAAGGTTTGTCGACAATTTATCGCCATCCAGTGTCAGCTGTACGTCTAGAAAGTTTAGTGTCTTGTTGGAGATTTCGTGGGTAAACTTAATTGTGGAATGTTTTGTGTTTGCCTCAGAGACCATTTCTTGGAATAAGGTTACATCCCCTTTCCAAATAACCAAAATGTCATCCACATAGCGCAAATACAATACAATGTGTTTACTGTATTTGTGTTTTAAAAAGAATTGATTTTCAATCATGTGGACAAAAAGATTGGCAAAGGACGGTGCCACTGCAGCACCCATTGACGTCCCCTGGCATTGCCAATAGTAGTTGCCTTCAAACCTAAAATAATTTCTTTTAAGTACAATGTTAAGGCAATCAAGAAGAAAATACATAAGGTCATTTGGTATAGATGTCTCAAGTAGCGCCTCTTCTATACATTTTAAACCTTCTTCTTGGGGTATAGAAGTATAGAGGCTTTCTATGTCGATGCTACACAATAAACATTCTGTATTAAGTATATTTAACTCCTTTACACGTTGTAACAAATCATTCGTGTCTTTTAGGCATGTTGGTATATTCTTAACCAATGGTTGTAGATATGAATCCACATATTTAGAGAGGGGTTCCAAGATTGAGTCTACACCAGAGACAATCGGCCGACCAGGGGGGTTAACCAAAGACTTATGTATTTTTGGGAGTAGATACAGTACTGGTGTACGGGGATGTTCTGTTAATAAGAATTCTTTTGTATTTTTATCAATGGTGCCATTCGTGAATGCCTCGGTCACCAAATTAGATATTTCTCCCATAATGTCGTGAACAGGGTCTTTGCCGATAACTTTGTAATGTCCTGGTGTAGATAGCTGCCTTAATACCTCCTCCCTGTAACCAACGCTATCCATGATGTCTATGGCTCCACCTTTATCAGCTTTTTTGATTGTAATGCTATCATTAGTTTTCAAGGATTGGAGTGCCATTTTCTCAGCATGTGATAGGTTTGGTTTACTTTTCAATGAGCTATCCCACAATTTTTTTACCTCATTTGTAACAACCACTTCAAACGCTGTTAATGCATCATTATTAAATACAGGCATATAGACACTTTTCTTTTTAAACGTATGTGCGCTGGGAGCACTAGGGTTAATGTTCTCAGGGAAACACATTTTTAATTTAAGATTTCTCACAAACCGCTGAAAGTCTATTTCCCAATCTACAAAGTCAGTCTGATATGTAGGTACAAAGCCTAGACCGTTATTTAATACTGTAGATTCTGCTAAGGATAGGTTATATGAGGATATATTCACAATGATATTGTCTTTTACCTCTTGTCTTTCTGCCTGCTCGGATAGCTCTCCCTTTGAATAGGTGCACGGGGATTTTTCTTCCTTGCTGGTTGTGGGAGATAGTCCTGGCTTAAAAAACCCGTGCTGCTGAAGTCACTGCTGCTTGAATCTTCCCTTGGTGTGCTCCTGTAAGTATCTGGGCACTCCCTCTGTGTTTGGCGTCCCCTGGGTGCTCCCCTGCTGTACCTTCCGGTTCCTCTTTGTCTCCACGGCAACGCGTTTCTTTTTTGGGGTGAGTATTGCTGCTGCCTCTGGTTCCTGCGGTCTTCCCTCCACGTGTATACCTGGTTCAGGCGATAGTCTTGAGCGTCGCGCTCGAACTTGGAATGTTTGCGTTCCGCAATAATCTCTCGATGTTTGCTCAGTATCTCCTCGTGGTCTTTGAAGATGGACGCCGCTTGCTCCGCCCCTTTGTCTCGCGAGATTTGTTCTTTCGCTTCACCGATCTTAGACCGGATGTCACACAATTTAGCCTGTAGCCGTTCTACGGTAAGAATAAGATCAAGGCTGCATTTATTACATATTTCTTGCCATCTTTGTATAAGTATTGGATCCTCCGCGCACAGATTAGGTTTCAAATCAACTCGTAACCCACGTGGTATGCGCTTAGCCCTTACATACTGTGCTAACGAGACGACATGTAGATTCAGGCTGATCTCTTTCTTTTGCAGATTTAGTAGTTCCTTCTTAATGTCACATGCCACTGTCGATCCGCTTAGGGGTATTTCTCCTTCTTCTATATTTTTAAGTATCCTTTGGATATCCTCATCACTATATACGAATGTGGAGGCACAACATAGATCAGATGCTTGATCAGGTTCGGTCATTATACCAATATTGGTATAGGGCTACACCAATGTTGGATGGATCCACAGTAGTAAAGCAAAAGACTGGTGCAGTAAAGCCCTTTCACAAAACTTCGGTATCGTCTGCCCTTGCTCCCACCCAGAGCATAATTCAGAAAAGTAAGTAGAGTGTAGGGATAATGATACCATGAAGCGCACAATTGCTGCTGATGTGTCCTTTATTCTCCACACGACATGTTTCGAGCTTCAAAGGCTCTTTATCAAGTGTAACAATCCACACAGTGATGCTCGGTTAAGTACATAAAGCCCCTCCCATCTTACATATGATTGGTCAGTGGCAACTGCTAGGAGGAATTTGTAGCCTGGCCACGCCTATTGGTCATTAACTAACAAAGTAGCGGAAAAATTGTGACATTGTGTTCCCAAAATAACCCCTCATTGTGAGAAAAATACAAAAGTCAGTGAGTAAAATGAAGTCCATAGTAATAGATCCAAGTCTTTGGAGAAAAATTGCTGAATCCATAACAGTCCATTCCCCATTGTCCAATCTCACTTGACCTCAGCACTGCCCAAGGGTGGGCCTGCAAAGAGCTTATCAGCCCCAACGACATATTTCAAATTGCTTACATTATACATCATGAAAAACTGCCCGTATTTCTAAGTAGCCATAACGTTACCAGTATCATTTATACATATTTCAATACAATATTCAATTAAAGCACTATGCAACCTGCGACACAGAGGGGGTAGTATATATGCTTAAATGCCCCTGTGGGAAGGTGTATGTGGGACAAACAGGTAGACAAGTAAAAACCCGTATTAAAGAACACAGAGGGGATATTAAAAACTTTAAAGCAAACACATATACTGACACCCCAGTCTCACGCCACTTTAATACATGTAGACACAACATGTTGCAGTTAAAATGGCTAGTGCTAGAAGTTATAGAAGTACCACAAAGGGGTGGTAATAGAAAAAAGTTACTGCTGCAAAAAGAAACACTTTGGATAAAAAAGTTGAGTGCATTGGAACCTCTAGGGATGAATGATCAATGGAGCATTGTTAGCTTCTTGTAAGTTCAGTTATTAATGCTTTTCTCTTTCCTTTAACAGATAGTGCTGCCCTTTGATTTGATTTTCTACCGGCTGGTAAGATGAAATATGTATAAATGATACTGGTAACGTTATGGCTACTTAGAAATACGGGCAGTTTTTCATGATGTATAATGTAAGCAATTTGAAATATGTCGCTGGGGCTGATAAGCTCTTTGCAGGCCCACCCTTGGGCAGTGCTGAGGTCAAGTGAGATTGGACAATGGGGAATGGACTGTTATGGATTCAGCAATTTTTCTCCAAAGACTTGGATCTATTACTATGGACTTCATTTTACTCACTGACTTTTGTATTTTTCTTACAATGAGGGGTTATTTTGGGAACACAATGTCACAATTTTTCCGCTACTTTGTTAGTTAATGACCAATAGGCGTGGCCAGGCTACAAATTCCTCCTAGCAGTTGCCACTGACCAATCATATGTAAGATGGGAGGGGCTTTATGTACTTAACCGAGCATCACTGTGTGGATTGTTACACTTGATAAAGAGCCTTTGAAGCTCGAAACATGTCGTGTGGAGAATAAAGGACACATCAGCAGCAATTGTGCGCTTCATGGTATCATTATCCCTACACTCTACTTACTTTTTTGTTCTTAGATCTACCATGCAGCTGTTATCTTGTGTTAGGGAGCTGCTATCTGGTTACCTTCCCATTGTTATGTTGTTAGGCTGCTGGGGGGGAGGGAGGGGTGATATCACTCCAACTTGCAGTACAGCAGTAAAGAGTGACTGAAGTTTATCAGAGCACAAGTCACATGACTGGGGGCAGCTGGGAAACTGACAATATGTCTAGCCCCATGTCAGATTTCAAAATTGAATATAAAAAGACCTTTTTGCTCTTTTGAGAAATGGATTTCAGTGCAGAATTCTGCTGGAGCAGCACTATTAACTGATGTGTTTTGAAAAAAAACATGTGTTCCCATGACAGTATCCCTTTAATAACAGTGTCCACAAAAAGCCTCCTGCCTGCTTGCTATAATTATGAATTCCCAGACTGAGGGAAACAAGAGTCAAATAATTTATATAGTGTAATTAAAGTTCATTTTGCTTGACTAATGTGATAAAATAGGATTTTGAATATTTTTTTGGGGTAATGGGTCCCCTTTAATAAAGGCAAGGCGAACGGAATTGTGAAAATAAAAAAAAAACACTTAATTTTCCTTGAGAAGTGCGCCCCCCCAGTGATTGCGCCCTAGGCCCTGCAGAACAGTTTATATACAACAATATTGACAAATATATACATTCCACCTAATTGTAATTTCAAGGCAAAAAAGAGACAAACCACGGGGGACGGCTACACTTGCCAGTGATGAGAATGCCCCAACGTTTCGGCTCTATAGCCTTTGTCAGGGGGAATTCTTGCACCTCATATATTCTATAAATATATATCTTCTAAGAAAACTTTTTTTGGCAAAAGATTGTTTTTGTTCTTTGTTACTGCATTTGGAGTGCCCTCCATTGATCTGGCCTCTCCTATTCATATTCCAGTCTCTTATTCAAATCAGTGCATGGTTGCTAGGAGAATTTGGACTCCAGCAACCAGATGGCTGAAATTACAAACTGGAGAGCTGCTGAATAAAAATCTAAATAAGTCAAAAAGCACAAATAATAAAAAATGAAAACCAATTATAAATTATCTCGGAATATCACTCTCTGCACATATTAACAATTCATTTAAAGGCAAATAACCCTTTAATGGCTTTATTTATATGGACTATTATTTATTATAGTTACATCAGCTATTTGTATTAGGATGCAGGGGCGTAACTATAGAGGAAGCAGACCCTGCGGCTGCAGGGGAGCCCAGGAGGTATAGGGGCCCCACGAGGCCCTAATTCATATACAATTTCAATAAATATTGGAGAAACAAGTCAACCTCTAAACATTTTGGGGGCCTGAAAAATAATTTTCTGTTGGGCCCAGTAATATCTAGTTACGCCACTGTTAGGATGTGTTGATGTAGTGAATGATAGGAGCGTCTCCCACATGACGGGGGGGACAGGGGGGAGAGTTGTAAGGGCCCCGAGGGTAAGGGGGGCCGGCCACTTCGCACTTTCTTGATTAGCCGGGCCCCCCTGCTTTCTGAGAGCTGCTGACGGGAAGGCAGGGCGGGAGCACAAGGGGAGGTATCTTCTGTCCATTACTTTCCCTTATTGGTCACAGAGTTTAAGTCCCGGTTGAGCTGCTCAGGGATTGGATAGCTGAGGTTTGAACTTCTCCTCCAGCTCATCCAATCACCATGCAATTTAACCGGGACTTGAAATTCTGTGACCAATAGCTGAAGAAAATGCTGTCACTGGAAGAAGATTCCGCCACCTGTGCTCCCCTCCTCCCTTCTGTAGTTGGCAGCTCACTGACAGCAGGTGGGCCACGCTAATGAAGTAAGTGTAACATGGCAGGGCCCCCCTAAAGGTAACCCTTTGTGGTCCCTGTTGTGTGGTGGGGCCCTGGGCACCGAATTTTTTTTAAACTTCTGGGGGTGCAAGATTTTTACATGGACGTTTAAGGGGGGCCCTGGCCACCAATTTTCTCATAATGTGGGGAGGGGCAGGCCACCAATTTTTTCCCCCATGTGGGATCCTAGCCACCAATATTTTTTAATGGGGGGCCCTGACCACAAATGTTTTTTTCAATGAGGGGGCCCTGACCACCAATATTTTATTATTAACATGTGGGAACCATAGCGACCACCACAAGCCCCACCTACAGGTCCGCCCTCCCCACCCCACAGGTCCACCACATAGCGTGTGGTGGGGAGGGCGGACCTGTAGGTGGGGCTTGTGGTGGGCGCAGCCCAGGTGGCCAAGGAAATTTTTTTGTATGGGGCCCTTCAATTTCTGATGGCGGCCCTGCTAGCAGCTCACCCTCAGGGCCCGCACTCCTTCTCTACTGTCACCTTTGTCTGTGAAATGTTGCCCTGCCACACAACAGAGCTGACAGCTGGAAGAAGTGACTGGGGCCACTGAAGACTTTTCTCATCCCTATTGTGGGATAAACCCAGTGTCAGACTGGATGACAGGGACCCACCAGAAAACCTTAGACTATGGCCCCACTGTCTAAACTCTTATTCCTCCTCAGTCACCTCTTTACTCTCCTAGTCTTTTATATTTACTTACTCTAGTCTTCCATTATTCAGCCTAATAGGGAATGAGCATAAACAGGCCACGTGGTCAGAATCGAGGGCAGTTTCTGTGCTTTCCCATTGGGCCAGTGAGACATAAAGTACAGTTTCCTCCCCCCATTGCACTGGCGCTTGTGGGAGAGACCAAACATGACTATGGGGGGGGGGGCAGATGATATCACGTGGCCGGCAGTATAACAAGCCCAATGCCCAGTCTGGCGGCGGATTAAAGGTTAGTGACGTGAGGCCAGTGCTGCCCGTGTGTCATTAGGAATAACCGCCAGTACCGCTGGGCTTGTAACACTCAGGCCGGGCCCGATACAATTATCCGACTAATTATCTCCTGACACTTAGTCACATGATGTCACTCCCGGGGTCTCCCCTCCATTCTCCATCTCCCCCCTCTCATTTCCCAGCTCCCAGCCATTCTCCTGCTGGCCCCGCCTCCCCCGCTGTAGCCCCTCCCACCCCCGCGCGCACTACCCTCACATGCCCCGCCCACCCCCATGCAGCTGCCGCTCTGGGATTGTCTGGCCCCGTTACATGAGAGTTCACTGGCCCATGCGGCTCGCTGATTGGCTGTCAGAGCCCTGCTTTGTGCTGCAGCATCTGTACATAATGGGCCTCAAGTAGCGCCCGAGTCCTGCACTTGTGCCGCTGACATGTCTCAGCCCCCTCCTCTCTCCTCCCTCCTTCCCATTCTTTCTTCCCCTTCCGCCTCTTTTCTTTCTGTCATCCCCCTTCCTCCCCCCTCTCATTCCCCCTCCTCCCCTCCCCCACTCTCTTCTCCCGCCTTCCCCCGCTCCTCATGCAGCTCGCAGAGACAGACGCGTGGGAGAGACAGCCTGGGAGACTGCTCAGGGCCTGGCCTGTAAGAGACATTCAGGGGGTGCAGAGGAATAAGGGGTGTGGGCAGCAGAAGCAGCCATTGACACACATTAACCACAGCAGCTAGGAAGAGACAGCTTGGCTTTCAGCATCACTGGCCAATCACATTGTGAAAGAGACAGCCCAGGGTAAACAGCAGAAAAAAAGAGACTGCTCTGGAGTAGAAAGATTGGTCAGGAAGAGACAGCTGGCAGTCACATTGGCTACAGAGGCCACATGTTGGGAGGAAAGAGACCGCCTGAGATCAGATTAGAGGTATAAAAGAGACTGCTGGAAGGAATAAACAATAGAGCGTCGGAGTCAGTTTGGGGTCAGAGAGATTTGGGTGAGGTGGGCAGGGTGTGGAAGTGGCACAGGCAGGTCACAGCAGAGCTTTATGTGTCGGGCCTAGTCTGGGAGGCAAGTGAGACCGTAGTTGGCATCTGATTGGCATTAGCGGGCGTGACATTGGCACAGGTGAGAGACTATATTTAGCACAGGTGAGAGACTATATTTGGCACAGGTGAGACTATATTTGGCATTAGCCATGGCCTCTAGTCCAGTTGCGTTGCCCCTGCTCCCCTCTCTGAGCTGCATTATGTGCCAGGACGTGCCCCGGGAGCCAGTCACACTGAGCTGTGGCCATTGCCTGTGCCGGGGGTGTTTGGAGCGGGCGTGGAGAGGGCAAGAGGCCTACCCTACCTGTCCCAAGTGCCGCCCCCCTCCTGCTGTACCGACCCCAGACACCGTTCAGCGGGGCGCCTGCTCGGAACATGGAGAGAAGCTGCAGTTATTCTCCACACAAGATGGCCGACTTATGTGCCCCTCCTGTAGAGATGCCGCCCAACAGCACCCTCCCCACACACTCGTACCCCTGCAGGAGGCAGTGGGGGGCTACAAGGTGAGAATATATATATATCTGATCACACCTGCAGGGATAAGCCCTCTCCCATTATTCACTGCCAATAACCTCCTTTATTTACCCCAAGGATGAACTCATCTCTGCACTTGCCCCGCTGGAGGCCCGACTCAAGGAGCTGCAGCAAATGCAATGTGCCCAGGAGCAGATGATCGCCCAACACCGGGTAAGTCACACAATGCTGATACCCCCAATATATATACTCGACTCCTACGTACTGAACCAGGGGTACACCTGCATACACCCACACATCTCTATATCTGCCTGCTCTGTGTATGTACAGTTGGGCCCATAAATCTTTGGACAGAGACAACTTTTTTCTAATTTTGGTTCTGTACATGATCACAATGAATTCTAAATGAAACAACTCAGATGCAGTTGAACTGTAGACTTTCAGTTAATTCAGGGGTTTGAACAAAAAGATTGCATAAAAATGTGAGGAACTAAAGTCTTTTTTTAACACAATCACTTCATTTCAGGGGCTCAAAAGTAATTGGACAAATTAAAAAACTGAAAATAAAATGTTAATTTCTAAAAATTGGTTGAAAACCCTTTGCTCCTGTTTAATGCTCTGCCAGGCCTTTAATGCAGCGACTTTCACTTGCTGTTTGTTTGTGGCCTTTCTGTCCCAAGTTTAGTCTTCAACAAGTGAAATGCAGCTCAATTGGCTTCACATCAGGTGACTGACTTGGCCATTCAAGTAAATGTGTTTATACAACTAAATCACATTAAGTAAATACATAGAACATATGGAGTTGCATACATCACAACCAAAACCGGTACAAAAGTTGAGGAAGGCCCTGTGTAAAGGAGCTTACAATCTAAAGGGAAGGGAATGAGACACAAGGTGTGGGAGTGGGCAAGGTCAGAATTGAGTAGGCGAGAGATGTAGTACTGTATGTGATAATGCATTTTGTAGTTAAGAGTGAGGGTAGGCTTCTCTAAATAAGTGCGTTTTAAGGGATCTTTAGAAAGCAGAAAGGTTGGGAGAAAGTCAGACAGACCGTGGGAGAGAATTCAAAAGGAGGGGTGCAGCCCTTGCAAAGTCTTGAGCATGTGAGGAGGTAATGAGAGAAGAGTTGAGGAGCAGGTCAGTAGAGGAGCGTAGCAAGCCGTTGGGTGAGTATATAGAGATGAGATCAGAGATGTAGGGTGGGGCAGAGTTTTGAAGTGTATTGAATGTCGGGGTCATTAATTTGAATTTTATTCTGAAAGGTTGTGGAAGTCAGTGTAGGGATTGACAGAATGGCGAGGCAGAGGAGGAGCGGTTGCTGAGGTTTATGAGCCTCGCAGCAGTGTTCATTATGGACTGGAGAGGTGACAGTCTCTGGAGGTGAAGGCCAATTAAAAGTCAGTGGTCTAGACGTGATATGACGAGAGAGTAAATAAGAATTTTGGCAGCATCTTGGGTGATAAATGATGGTATTTTGGATATGTTCCTTAGGTGGAAGTGACATGATTTAATAAGTGACTGGATATGAGGAGTGAAAGACAGAGCAGAATCTAGGATAACCCCAAGGCACCGGGCCTGGGGAGAGGGGGTGATAGTGGAATTGTTAACTATGATGGATACTTCTGGGATGTTACTGGTGTTAGTTGGAGGAAAGAGACCCATTTCAGTTTTAGAGAGGTTTAATTTAAGGTAGCGTTGCGACATTCAAGTAGAGATAGCGGACAGGCAGGAGGAGACCCGAGTTAGGAGTTCTGGGTTGAGATCAGGAGATGAGAGATAGATCTGAGTATTGTCAGCATAGAGGTGGCAATGGAAACCATACGAGTTGATTAGATTGCTGAGGGAGGACGTATAGAGGGAGAATAATAAGGGGCCCAGGACAGAGCTTTGAGGAACCCCAACAGAAAGAGGAAGGGGAGAAGATGCTACTCCATTGTAGGAATGATTAGTGAGGTAAGAAGAGAACAAGGACAGGGCTGTGTTATGAAGGCCAAGGCGAATGGAGGGAGTGGAGAAGAAGAGGATGGTCTATAGTGTTAAATGCAGCGGAGAGATCAAGTAGTATTAGTAGTGAGAAGTGATTGTTGGCTTTAGCTGTTAAAAGGTCATTAGTTAGTCTGGTTAGAGCAGTTTCAGTGGAGTGTTGTGGCTTAAAACCAGATTGTAGGGGGTCCAGCAGGTTATTGTCAGAGAGGAATGAGGTAAGTCGGTTGTAGACTAGGCGCTCAAGTAGTTTAGAGATGAAAGGTTGCAGAGACATAGGTCGGAGGTTGTCAAGATTGGAGGGATCAAGAGAGGGTTTTTTTCAGAATGGGGGTGACAAGAGCATGTTTTAGTTGAGAAGGAAACAGTCCAGTTGAGAGTGAAAGATTAAATAGGTGAGTTAAGGCTTTGATTAGACAAGGATTGGTATTGCGGAGAAGTTTTGAGGGAATTGGATCAAGCGGGCAGGTGGTAAGGTGAGAAGAGGCCAGAAGCTTTGAGATTCCTCATCAGTGACAGGGGTGAAGGAGCACAGGAGAGACTGGGGAGGGTGGTGAAAGTCTAGGGGGGTTGAGTAGTGTAATGTCCCTTCTCATAGTGTCAATTTTGTTTTTGAAGTGCTCAGCAATATCTTGAGCAGAGACAGATGTGCATGGAGGGGGTGGAGAAGGGGAAAGGAGAATGTTAAAGGTGGAGAAAAGTTGTGCTGGTTTTTTAGAAAGGGAGTTAATGAGTGAAGTAAAGTATGTTTGTTTGGCTTGGAAGAGGCTGGTGTTATAGGAGCGCAGGGCAGATTTATAGCTCCAAAAGTCTGACTCTGAACGGGGCGCCAGCGACGCTCAAGTGCACGTGAATGTCTTTGGAGCGCTTTTGTATGAGCAGTATGCCAAGGTTGAAGTGGTTTGGGTCTAGAACGTTTAGTTTTTGCAGGAGCAGCTCATTTAGGGCAGTGGTGAGAGGACTATAGTAGACAGAGGTAGCCACATTAGGACAAGAGATGGCTGAGATATTAGAGTGAAGAGAGTCAAAGGAAGAAGAGCGATGCAACGCGTCTACAGCTTGCAAGTCACGGTAAGTACGTGTTTGGGGAATAGCAGGGGGTGAGGAGGGAGTTAATGAGAGTTGAAATGTGAGCATATTGTGATCAGAGAGGGGAAATGGGGAGTTAGTAAAATTGGTGGTTGAACAGAGTCTGGTAAATATGAGATCCAGAGCATTCCCATTGGAGTGAGAGGGGGAGTCTGAGCACAAAGATAAGCCTAGGGAGGAGGTTAGTGAAAGAAGTTTAGAGACAGAAGAGTTGTTAATGTTGTTAACGGGTATATTAAAGTCACCTAATATGATGGATGGTATGTTAGATGAAAGAAAGGAAAAGCAATGCAGAGTGAAACAGGAGAAAAGAGCCTAATGCAGTGAGTCTCAAATGAGGAGAATGATAAAGAGGGAACAGGTGGAAGAACTTTAAAAGTACAGCGGGGAGAGAGAAGCAAACCCACCCCACCTCCAGGTCTGTTAGCAGGTGTGGGAGTATGAGTAAGTATGAGTAAGGTGTAGCCCCCATAGGACAGGGCAGCAGGTGAGGCGGTGTCAGTAGGAGAGAGACAGGTGTCAGTAAGTGCGAGTAGGTTAAAGGAATTTGCAGTGAAATGGTCGTGTATATCGGTGATCATCCACCCCTGTTGTCTTCCGTGGACGTCCAGGTCTGTTTGCGTTGCTGAGTTCACCAGTGATTTATTTCTTTCTCAAACAGTAGATTTTATCACTCCTAATATTGTAGCAATTTCTCGGATGGGTTTTTTCTGTTTTTGCAGCGTAAGGACGACTTGTTTCACCTGCATGGGGAGCTCCTTTGTCCTCATGTTGTCTGTTCTACATTAGGGATGTCGCGGACTGTTCGCCCGCGAACTAATTCGCGCGAACATCGACTATTCGCGTTCGGCGAATGTTCGCGAACGTCGCGCGACGTTCGCCAATTTGGGTTCGCCTTAGCTGGCGCTTATTTTTGCCCTCTCACCCCAGAGCAGCAGATACATGGCAGCCAATCAGGAAGCTCTCCCTCCTGGACCACCCCCACACCCCCTGGACCACTCCCCTTCCATATATAAACTGAAGCCCTGCAGCGTTTTTTCATTCTGCCTGTGTGTGCTTGGAAGAGCTAGTGTAGGGAGAGAGCTGTTAGTGATTTGAGGGACAGTTGATAGTAACTTTGCTGGCTAGTAATCTACTTGATACTGCTCTGTATTGTAGGGACAGAACTCTGCAGGGATTTGAGGGACATTTTAGGTTAGGTAGCTTTGCTGGCTAGTAATCTACCTTCTACTGCAGTGCTCTGTATGTAGCTGCTGTGGGCAGCTGTCTGTCCTGCTGCTGATCTCTCATCTGCATCTGTTCTTCAAACAACTGCCACCTAGCTGTCTAAATATCAATAATAATACCGTCTCCAGAAACACCACCCGAGTGACGTTTTTCAAGCAGCAATAATATATTCCGTATCCAACGGCTGTAGTGTATACGTTGCCCTTGCAGGCATTATTTGCCCAGTCTTTAACCAAGTGCCACCTAGCTGTGTGAGCTTTTTCACATTCCGTGTCCAGAAACATCACCTGAGTGACGTAGTGTGATTTCTGCCCTTTACAGCACAAAACGCAGCGCTGTGTCAACAATGGATTTTTCAGATACATTTTTGCCCTTGATCCCCCTCTGGCATGCCACTGTCCAGGTCGTTGCACCCTTTAAACAACTTTAAAATCATTTTTCTGGCCAGAAATGTCTTTTCTAGCTTTTAAAATTCGCCTTCCCATTGAAGTCTATGGGGTTCGCGACGTTCGCGAACTATTCGCATGTTTTGTCGCAAGTTCGCGAATATGTTCGCGAACATTTTTTCCGCCGTTCGCTACATCCCTATTCTACATACAAGCACCCCCCCCCCCTCAAATCAACTCCATGACATAACGAAGGAATTGCCCGTGAAATAACCTTTGAGTCAGTGTCCAATTACTTTTGAGTAGAGATGCACCGAATCCAGGATTCTGGCTTTTTCAGCAGAATTCGGATTTGGCCGATCCGAATCAAAATTTGCATATGTAAAAAAAAATGTCCCACCTTTTCCTTTCCCTCTCCTAATTTGCATATGCTAATTAGGATTCGGTTCGGTATTCAGACTAATCTTTCATGAAGGATTTGGGGATTTGCCCGAATCCCAAAAAGTGGATTCGGTGCATCCCTACTTTTGAGCCCCTGAAATGAAGTGATTGTGTTATATAAAAGTCTTTAGTTCCTCACATTTATATGCAATCTTTTTGTTCAACCTTCTGAATTAAAGCTGAAAGTCTGCAGTTCAACTGCATCGGAGTTGTTTCATTTAGAATTCATTGTGGTCATGTACTCACCCAACTGCTTACTACGCTCCTCTACTGACCTGCTACTCAACTCTTCTCTCATTACCTCCTCACGTGCTCGCATTCAAGACTTTGCAAGGGCTGCACCCCTCCTCTGGAACTCTCTCCCACGGTCTGTCCGACTTTCTCCCAACCTTTCTGCTTTCAAGAAATCTCTGAAAACGCACTTCTTTGGAGAAGCCTACCCTCACTCTGCTCAACTACCAAACGCAACACCACATACAATACCACATTTCTCACCCACTTAATTCGATCTTGCCCACTCCCACACCTTGTGTATTACTCCCTTCCCTTTAGACTGTATGCCTATGTATAGGGCCTTCCTCACCTTTTTGTACCTGTATTGATTGTGATGTTTGTTACTCCATATGTTCTATGTATAATTCATGTGATTTAGTTGTATAATCACATTTACTTTACAGTGCTACGCAATACAGTATGTTGGCACTATATAAATACATGTTAATAATAATAATAATAATGTTTTCCCGGATTTTACATCAAAATTTTGTCCTGATGTTCCTAAAAACAGTTTTTTTCCCTCTATGAATGTTATTATTTGGGAAATAAAGAGGTATAAAATAGTAACCAGATGTATATTTTGTCATGGTTGTGCCTGTTAATGTTTAATTGCAATTAGTCTGCCCCTTATACAGACCTGCGCCAATCACTCCGATCGCTTCTTTTTTCCGTGGTCCCCTCAAGAGGAAATTTCGGGTGACTTCAGAAACCGAATCGATCCGAGGGCCATCCCGTCAGTGATTTATATTCTAGCAGGCGGGAAGGCATTTCAGGGATATCAGTCGCCTGAAGAAGAGGAGATTTGCCGATGGGCAACTAATCTCCCCGAGTAGCCACGTGTGCCCCCTTACCCTTGTTATTAATTGAAGAAAAAGTTACTTTAACGTATTTCCCTGATTTTACATTTTCCTGGATTTTACATGTTTTTTTTCCTGGTCCCCTGAATAAGGTAAAATGGTATGTAGTTATGTAAGTCCCAGTGGCCTGTAAGACCCTCCTCTGTCTCTTCTCTACAGGGGAATGTGCTGAGCACTAAACATCATGTCAATGTGGAGTTTGAGAAGCTGCACCAGTACCTGCGGGAGAGGGAGGAGAGGCTCCTGCGTGAGCTCCAGCAGGAGGGAGACGTCATACTGACTGACATGGAGGAAAGTCTCAATAAGATCAAACACAACTGTCAGGGGATCCTACAGACCATCAGCTCCACCCAACCCAGACTGTATGAGCAAGATTCCATCTCCTTCCTTACTGTAAGTCCCTCTGTATTACACCCAAGATCCCCTCTCCTTCCTTACTGTAAGTCCCTCCGTATTACACCCAAGATCCCCTCTCCTTCCTTACTGTAAGTCCCTCTGTATTACACCCAAGATCCCCTCTCCTTCCTTACTGTAAGTCCCTCTGTATTACACCCAAGATCCCCTCTCCTTCCTTACTGTAAGTCCCTCTGTATTACACCCAGTGAGACAGCCAGGACCCCTCATTATTAGAATACCCCCCAGTACAGCTGATAGGAACTGAACTGATTTGTACTGTTCTATATTAACTCTTTGTTCTCATTTCTTCCAGGACATAAAGTCGTGTATGGAGATGTAAGTGTCCTCTAGTCACGGGCTGAACCACGTCAGTAGAATATTGTAGGGGGGGATTTTATGTGTCAGACTATTCTGAGTAAAAGCCTTCCCTTCCTATAAATTATGTATTTATTAATATGATACTGTAACTTATAGAGGCAAATAAAATGCAGCATACAGTCTAATGAACAGGGCCCCCTAGTGGTCACATGGTGTACTCCCTGCTAATATCATTCCACCGCATCGTGGACATTTATTTTATGACCCCCCCCCTTCCCAAGGGTCTTGCATTGCATGATGGGAATTGTAGTTTAAATCTGAATGAGTGTGTACCAGTCAGCAGAGTAAGAACTTTTTTCTTTGTGTCTCAGATGTTATGCGGGTTACAGAGACGGCTTCCCAGCCCAGAATGTAGTGGCCCCAAGGGACTTTGGCTTTGGGGCAGTAAAGGATCTGATTCAATACACGGCCTGGAAGGATATGAAATCTTATATCAGCCCAGGTAAGTCACTCAGCCAGACTGTTCCTGTATCACCCACTAGGGACAGACTTTCATTGTGCTTCAGTCTCTTGTATTATAAATATGTTGTATCTTTCTAATCCTTTTCCATTCAGCAGAAACATGCCCCCACCTGGATAGTCATGGAACTGCAACTACAGTATTTGCTGAATTGTGCTTAGTACAGGGAATACCTATGCTGCCATAGTTTTATGGGATCTCTCTGTACAGACTATGAGCAAACTTAGGGGACTGTTCCTGCTGAATTGTGCTTAGTACAGGGAATACCTATGCTGCCATAGTTTTATGGGATCTCTCTGTACAGACTATGAGCAAACTTAGAGGACTGTTCCTGCTGAATTGTGCTTAGTACAGGGAATACCTATGCTGTCATAGTTTTATGGGATCTCTCTGTACAGACTATGAGCAAACTTAGGGGACTGTTCCTGCTGAATTGTGCTTAGTACAGGGAATACCTATGCTGCCATAGTTTTATGGGATCTCTCTGTACAGACTATGAGCAAACTTAGAAGACTGTTCCTGCTGAATTGTGCTTAGTACAGGGAATACCTATGCTGTCATAGTTTTATGGGATCTCTCTGTACAGACTATGAGCAAACTTAGGGGACTGTTCCTGCTGAATTGTGCTTAGTACAGGGAATACCTATGCTGCCATAGTTTTATGGGATCTCTCTGTACAGACTATGAGCAAACTTAGAGGACTGTTCCTGCTGAATTGTGCTTAGTACAGGGAATACCTATGCTGCCATAGTTTTATCAGATCTCTCTGTACAGACTATGAGCAAATTTAGGGACTGTTCCTGCTGAATTGTGCTTAGTACAGTGGAATACTTATGCTGCCATAGTTTTATGGGATCTCTCTGTACAGACTATGAGCAAACTTAGGGGACTGTTCCTGCTGAATTGTGCTTAGTACAGAGGAATACCTATGCTGCCATAGTTTTATGGGATCTCTCTGTACAGACTATGAACAAACTTAGGGGACTGTTCCTGCTGAATTGTGCTTAGTACAGGGAATACCTCTGCTGCCATAGTTTATGGGATCTCTCTGTACAGACTGAACAAACTTAGGAACTGTTCCTGCTGAATTGTGCTTAGTACAGGGAATACCTATGCTGCCATAGTTTTATGGGATCTCTCTGTACAGACTATGAGCAAACTTAGGGGACTGTTCCTGCTGAATTGTGCTTAGTACAGGGAATACCTATGCTGCCATAGTTTTATGGGATCTCTCTGTACAGACTATGAGCAAATTTAGGGACTGTTCCTGCTGAATTGTGCTTAGTACAGTGGAATACTTATGCTGCCATAGTTTTATGGGATCTCTCTGTACAGACTATGAGCAAACTTAGGGGACTGTTCCTGCTGAATTGTGCTTAGTACAGAGGAATACCTATGCTGCCATAGTTTTATGGGATCTCTCTGTACAGACTGAACAAACTTAGGAACTGTTCCTGCTGAATTGTGCTTAGTACAGGGAATACCTATGCTGCCATAGTTTTATGGGATCTCTCTGTACAGACTATGAGCAAACTTAGGGACTGTTCCTGCTGAATTGTGCTTAGTACAGGGAATACCTATGCTGCCATAGTTTTATGGGATCTCTCTGTACAGACTATGAGCAAACTTAGGGGACTGTTCCTGCTGAATTGTGCTTAGTACAGGGAATACCTATGCTGCCATAGTTTTATGGGATCTCTCTCTACAAATTATGGGCAAATTTAGGGAACTGTTGCTGCTGAATTGTGCTTAGTACAGGGGAATACCTATGCCGCCATAGCTTTATGGGATCTCTCTGTACAGACTATGAACAAACTTAGGGGCTGTTCCTGCTGAATTGTGCTCTTGCACATTTTGTCTCGTCCCCCATATTTAAAGTTTCAATAGGCCAGTCTGTGACATTTCTATCTTGCAGTTCATCAGTTGGAGATTAAATAAACCCAATAGGCTGGTTTTGCTTCCAATAAGAATTAATTATATCTTAGTTGGGATCAAGTACAAGCGACTGTTTTATTATTACAGAGAAAAAGAAAATCATTTTTAAACATTTGTATTATTTGGATAAAATGTAGTTTAGGGGGAAGTTGACCTTCCCATAGCTGTGTTCAGCTGAATGGATTTTTTTTAAAAATTTGTAATATGCAATTTTAGATTTTGGATTTGATTCTGCCTTATCTTTTGAGGAGGATTCGGCGCATCCCTTATTTAAGTATAAGATAACGAATGACATTTAAGTTAAATTGGACTGTATTTTTTCAGCATTATTTACATTTTTTTGTTTGAATTTAAGAAGGCAACCAGGCAGGGCTTTAAGCTTTCGTTGAAGGTGAAGACAGATTAGCAATAAATAATGATACAGAATAAATTTAGCCTCACAATCTTTTTGACCGTTTCCGCAGCTCTGCCCAATATAATCATGGACCCCAGCACAGCGCATCTCAATCTGATCCTCTCCGAAGACCTGACTTGTGTCCGATACAGCGACACCAAGCAGAACATGCCGGAAAATCCCAGACGCTTTGATTACTGCTGTTGCGTACTGGGTACGGAGGGCTTTACGTCGGGACGGCACTACTGGGCTGTGGAGGTCTCCAACAAGACCAAATGGAACCTCGGGGTGGCTAAGGAGTCGGTGAATAGGCGTGGTGGGATTACCCTGTCCCCCGAGAATGGTTTTTGGATACTCTGGCTTCGAAATGGCCACGAGTTCAAGGCCTTGGATGTCCCGTACCGGACTCTCACCTTGAGAAGCAAACCACAAAAGGTGGGCATCTTCCTAGACTACGAAGGGGGCGTCCTGTCTTTCTACAATGCCGACGACATGACCCACATCTACACCTTCGTCACGTCCTTCTCCGAGACCATCTATCCGTATTTCTGTCCCTGCCTCAACGACTCGGGGAAGAACGGAGGCCCTCTAAAAGTTCTCCACCATATACCGTGAGAAGCGGTTAGATAGCATGAATATTGAAGGGCTCCGAAAGAGGAATCATTCCAGCCAAAATACCTTCTCCACTGTCGTGTGTTCCTTCTGTAACCTAGAAAATCCCTAGCAAGCCAAGGAGCGGGACTGGGACTATATGATTTAGTCAAACTCCATTAATTAAATATTCATTATGATGAAGGAAACCAGTTCCAAGTGTGGGTTTCATTACTGCCCCAGTCTCTGTCATCTACGTCATTCATTAAGTCGGTTCTGCTTTAGTACCTTAAGCTCTTATCACTTTGCACCCCCCACTACTCGGTAAACTAAGCTGCAAAAAGGAAATTAATGTATGTCATGTTTATATTCCAAGTACAATAAACTCGAACTGGAACCAAACGGCGGTGTCTTGGTACAAAGAGACTTCATTAAAGGAAAACTATACCCCCCGAACAACGTAGGTCTCTATATAGTGTGATTAATACTGTCTTATTGTCAAAAAGCATCATATAGGAAGAACCTGACTGAAGAATAATGGCTTATTATTATTATTATATTCCAGGCAAACCTAAAAAAAAACTGATTTTGCTGTCACCGCATTTCCTTTTTCTCAATAAAAATCTAACAAAAAGCTAAAAATTCCTTTATGGTAAATGGAAACGCCCTTCCTGTTTATCAGAAGTAGGTTTCAGTTGGGTTTCTCTTTCCCTACATTGGTGACTCCATTAAAGTGACTTGACACTCGTACTCAGATGGCAGAATTGGATAATGTGCAGGTGGATAATCTTTATAATGTATAGGTGTCTTTTTAGTTGCGTACAACTGTATCATTCATTCAGTCATAATTCCAAAAATATCCAAGACACCAAGTACATTTTTATCAAACTGACCTTCAAGTTGGGCTTCCAGGTGTATCTAGGAGAGCAAACAAGTATTCATCCCAAATGTCTCCCTAACTGGCCTTTAGGTTGAGTCCTCCTGCCAATGCATCATGCTCTCTAAGGGGGCTGCCCCACAGTTTGGGAACCACTGCTCTAGAATGAAGCTCTCTTCATCGCCCCTTTATCAGCAGACTCCAGGTCTTATCATAAAAATTGATGTGCGGATATTATGAATGAGTTGACAACCCTATCTAGTGCCGTAAGAGGTTCCTCCTATAAAAGCTGCTGATGCTTGGTATTTTAGAGATTTATGCTCAACAGTCTCATATTACAAACCCCAAAACAGATGAGGCTTACTAGTCTCACGCTAGTCTTTTTATTCCTCTAAAGTTGTTATGCAGTGTTTCTAAACAACTCCTGGCACCTTCTCAAGACGTATCTTAATGGTCAATTGGTTGTCATTCAGTGTCACGTCTTTGCAATTAGGCACCAAGTGTGAGGTCATTGCTGAGTGTCAGTATGGGTGAGGGGATGCTTGGGGCCAAAAACAATTCTGCAATAGCAACAGCACCGTTTATGTATAACCTGCCCATGGAGAATCAAAATGGCAGCTGGTACTTCTATGTAAGACACAGCTATTCAGAAAAGAATTGTTCTTTGCAAACAATAAAAGTGAGCATTTTGTTTATTTGAGGCAAAATAAAAGAAAGGAACTACATTTATAGATGGTTTATTTTTTAATATGAGATGTGAGTTGAAAAATTGTGTTCTGGACGATTGAATTGCATGGTGCCCAACTTGTAGACCTTTGACTGATGTTGATGCAACTCTTCCAGTGTGGATATCAGAAAATGAAGTCCAATGGCAGGTGGCAAGGCATTGGTTGAATCCATGGGGTATATCTGAGAGCGGGGGCTTATGGTTTAGATGGTGCTATCTTCATTTCACTCTGTTTCAGAGAATAGTTGTGTCCTTTCCAGCTGTTCCATACAAGGCCACCAGCGTACTGGTCATTGTGGCCTTTTAAATATCTGCCATTCAGGTTACAGGCGTGGCAGTGACGATACCAAAATCCTGCTTTATAGAGGTTTGCACAATTGTGTGTGACGTTATCTCTATCTTTGTCAAAAGTGGAAAACGGCAGCCCATTATGCCAACCGAGCGAATTCCCTGTTGGGAGAAAAGAAATGTCTCAGTGATACAATGTTGTCTACTGTCACTTACCTAAAAGATTGTACTACTCTCATAAGTATGAGTTTGCTGGTCCTACCTACATGTACCATTAAAATAATGCAGCAGTGGTCAGCTCTCCTCCAGCCAAAATTCTTATTCCCTCAATGATTCATAAATGAGCCCATTAAGCAGTGATCGCCAACCAGTGGCTCATGAGCAACATGTTGCTCTCCAACCCCTTCGATGTTGCTCCCAGTGGCTTCTAAACAGGTGCTTCATTTTGGATTTCTTGCTTAAATGTGAACTTTAGTTGCATAAAAACCATGAGTATTGCCAAACAGAACCTCTTATAGGCTGCCAGTTCACATAGGGGCTGCCAATAACCAATCACAGCCCATATTTGGGACCCCCAGGAACTTTTTGCATGCTTATGTTGCTCTCCAACCTTTATTTACAGTTGAATGTAACTCACAGGTAAGAAAGGTTGGTGACCTCTGCCTTAAAGAGTCAATACTGTGTAGGTTTGCTCTTAAAGGGCACCTATCACAGCCAAAATCAAACACATATTAACAATCTGACCAGTACAATCTAAACACGTTTAACAAACCACATACAGTTTTTTGAAAAAACTGCAGGTTTTAAAAAAATCCCTTACTTTGTCAAATGGGTTCTTCACTGAGGGAGGCCATATTGAGACTATAACAGAGACTATAATATGCAAATTTCAGGAGCATGCTCAGATTGTAACACTGCTTTGAGTATTCTACCCAGAATGCCTTGTTTAAGTAAACTCCTCCACTAGAAGTATCAGGAGATTTCCCTATCTTGTCCCCTGCTGGTGATGTCATTATGCAAATGAAGGTCACACACTAACTTCCAGCAGGTGGCAGCACTACTGAACAGCAGCTAACACAGAGATTTGGCTGATTTGAAAATAGCTTAGAATGGTTGATAAGCAAGCAAGGAATTTCAACTGAGCATGTGCGAGATTTCAGAGCTGCAGTTGGCTGGGAAGATATAGGTAGGAGGAGCCAGTGAAATCCAAGATGGCTGCCTCAGCTAGAACTGCAGGGGAGATAGGGGCGATCTTGCAGAAGGAATAGTGAGCTGATCATTTACATTATACAAACAATTCTAACTGTTTTAAAAATCAGGTTTCTTGAACTTTCACATAGTGTATTTACTTGGTAAATGATTTTGGTCATGATTGGTGCCCTTTAAATATAGCAGTACATTGTACCAATAATTTGCAACATAGCTTTCAGTTGTCAAAGGGACAAATTAGAATCAAGATCAGTCTTGGCATTAGCCCCCCTATATCTGATGGGTACGCACCTATTTTATTAGATGTATCGCCCTCCTCAAATCCATTAATATTCAGTTTGTATCCATCCTCCTCGGGGGAGATGGCGAAGCGTGAGAGAGAGAAACCTTATAGGTCACAAAACGCTTATTGTTCTCAAAATCTTCCAGGTCAATCCAGAGCCGACTTGGTTTTGTCAGAGTGAGAAGATAGATGTTGTGCAAACCTGAAAGGGCCAAGAGCAAATGTTTCTTATTAATATAGCATTTTTACATTAAGGTCTCACCTATATGGTTGCGTTATCAAGTGTGTGGCCTTCAGCCCTGATATATGGTAGAGGCCAATATGAAGTCAACTCTGGACTGAAACTTAATAGAGCTTTCTCAAAACTGTCTCTCATCCTCTCTGTAATACCCAGAATATCCTCCAAATGATTTACCCAACCAGTATTCTCCGCTTGCTTGTCCAAATCCAGATTGATATTCACTCCAGCCTCGAAAAAAGTCCACAGAACCATCAAATCTTTTCTGAAAAACCTGACATGAAGGTAAAACAAAAGGGAGGTTATACCACACGTTCTCCTTTAATAGCAGGTTTAAAATAAAATGGATGGAGGGCAAAGGTAAGTGGATTGAATA
Organism: Xenopus laevis; assembly: GCF_017654675.1. NCBI lineage: Eukaryota > Metazoa > Chordata > Amphibia > Anura > Pipidae > Xenopus > Xenopus laevis. The sequence continues at coordinate 131,566,078 of NC_054387.1, read as the reverse complement.
CAGTAGATGTTTAACAGACAGTACACCAATATGGCAGAGATGATGGAGTCTTATTAGCAGATAGTAATACCTGCGCATTGACCCTCCAGCACATGAGGCCCACTGGCTGGATAGGTTTGAGTAAAGACAAGCGCCATTTATAAAAGCATAGGAGGATAAAAGAAGGGACGAGGGAGAGTATAGAGGTCAACCACCGGCTTTACCAGTCTAACATCTATTCTTATGGACAAAGTAAGATGTCACTGTAGCCCAGGGGTCCCCAACCTTTTTTACCTGTGAGTCACATTCAAATGTAAAAAGAGTAGGGGAGCAACACAAACATGAAAAAGTCCCTTGGGGTGCAAAATAAGGGCTTTAATTGGCTATTTGGTAGCCTTTATGTGGACTGCCAGCCTACAAGAGGCTCCACTTGGTACTATACTTAGTTTTTATGAAATTGAAACTTGCTTTCAAGCCTTGAATTCAAAAATTAGCAGATACTTTGAAGACCCTGAGAGCAACATCCAAGGAGTTGGAGAGCAACATGTTGCTCACGAGCTACTGGTTGGGGATCACTGCTGTAGCCAATGGAAATCACTGGAAGAGTCAACTTATACCCTAGTTTTTAATCAAGATGATCCGTTTCAGTAACAAGTACTAAAACTGTAGATGCCCACTGGGTCTTCTATACTCCTGGGCCTCCAAGATATGTATGAGGTATGTTCTTGTGCCCCATAGCCCTAAATCTATTATTTACATTGCGAACTTTGTTAATTCTTTGGCAAGCTGAGGTTCATAAAAAAGGTTCGTGTGGGCCACCTTTTGTATAAGGGCCTCTAAATAGACAACTCTGCTGTAAATCTTGCTACAGATCAGGTGGAAAACCCAGTAACACCAGGAGTACCCGATACCTTGTACAGAAAAACAGCATGTGTGCCAAAGACACCATATTCTAGAATAATTCACCCATCAGATGTAGATGTATATTAATGCCTTTAAGAGAGGCTTGGATTATTTTTTTGAACAAGCATAATATTAAAAGTTCAATTAGTGTGGAATGAGTGTATAAATAGGTTATAATATATGTTTTCGACCAAATCAACTACTTAACTATGAACAGCTTAGATAACAGCACAACAGGAAATGTCATGAATTCCCTCCTTTTGGTTATGGGAAAGATGACAAAATGAGAAAGTAAACTAACAACCAATGGAGTGAAATATAGGTAATAAGGGTAAGTAATGCGAGACATATAGATTAGGATCCAATCTTATGGTGAGGTTGCCCTGATGTGATCATTTGGCTCCTGGGCCAGGGGTGGCATCATAATGGAGGACTAGGCAAGCCCATCAGAAGAGGACCACATCTACATGCTGATGGAGCGTTTGCCCAATGGGATTTGTAACCTGCCCAAAAAAATATCTGTTGGATCTTTAGTGGTCAAATGAGGGAAGACTCACTGTCCAGGGCCCTCCTGAGCTGCTCATGTCACAATATACAGAGACCGGGTTGGAGTAAGGTCCAGCAGGGTATATTAAATAAACCCCATCTGAGGTGATTCCTTCTTCATACACATCAGAACAGTCCAGAGGGTAGCAGTAGTGCTGGCAAGCCTGGACTGAAAAGAATGGAACATTTTTAACCCAAAATTGTATTAATTATGCAATTTCATTCCAAGAATGTAGAGATCTGTATCAATCATTTTATCATAGACTGTTGATTTGGTAAGTTTCCTGCTCAATGCTGCTTTTTATCTTCATCTCTGCTAGCGTTGAAGCCAACATGCCCTACTCCATCTGCTTTTACTAGAAAATCTCTTTAGATATGACCATGACTGGGCTTGACTGAAGGCTGGACATACAGGGAAAGATCTATTGATGACCGTTACTAAGCTAGAGGGTCTTTCCTTGTAGGCCCTGCATTTGCCTATATGCAAACTTTATGCATTTCCAGTTCTCATTTAGGGGTTATGGTCATGCTTTTTCCATCTGTATGTCTGTCCAAAGGGAGGAGAGGTCTACTCACCACTTTTGGCATTTTTTGCAAGGGATTCTGCCCTCCAATGTTCTGCCCTCAGGGCCATAAGCAAAGCAAGATACAGCAGCAGCCTCTAATTGGAGGAAAGGAAACGGCATCACTAAGTATATGAGCATCGACCTTTTCCTCTTTATATCTTTAAAAAGTACCCTGCGTCATCCCCTGACATAGAAAGGCATCGTTTTAAGTTATCAATTAAATCAGATTCATCTGGACCCTAGCAACCAGATGGCTGAAATTGCAAACTGGAGAGCTGCTGAATAAAAAGCTAAATAACTCAAAAACCACAAATGATAAAAAATGAAAACCAATTGCAAATTGTCTCAGAATATCCCTCTTTACATCATACTAAGGAGGTTATTTACTAAAACTTGAATTAATCAAATTTTTTATTAAAACAAAGTCAACCAAACTCCCTTCCAGAAATTGAACTCATTTATCAATAATTTTTCTCAAAAAAGAGCGACAAACGTTGCGACAAAATTTGTACTGTACAATCAAAGCTCAGACGACTCAGCTTTATCGGATTAATGGACGAAAACCAGCGCAAATCACGATGTCAAGATACATCTTCAGGGACATCTGCCATTGACTTCTACATGACCTTGACAGGTTTGAGATGGAGCATTTTCAGATTTGGGTTTTTTGCAGTTTTGGGGTATAATAAATCTCTAAAAACTTGAGTTTTTTTACTCTAAAGATTCAGGTTTTAAAACCTCGACCAGAAAAATTCAAGGATTAATAAATAGGCCCCTACATGTTCTCGTTCTTTTCAAATTCTCTATTAAATTTTGAATAATCCAGCATACAAAGAAATTAATTTAACATTAACTGGTGTAAAAGGGATTTGGTCATGATTTTTTATTTCTAAATGACACTGTTTACACTGCAAATAATTCACTCTACAATATAAAATGTCATTCCTGAACCAACAAGAGTATTTAGTTGTAATATTGGTGTGTAGGTGCATCTCAGGTCATTTTGCCCGGTCATGTGATTTCAGAAAGAACCAGCACTTGAGGATGGAACTGCTTTCTGGCAGGCTGTTGTTTCTCTTACTCAATGTAACTGAATGTGTCTGAGTGGGACCTGGATTTTACTATTGAGTGTTGTTCTTATATCTACCAGGCAGCTGTTATCTTGTGTTAGGGAGCTGCTATCTGGTTACCTTCCCATTGTTCTGTTGTTAGGCTGCTGGGAAGGAAAGGGAGGGGGTGATGTCACTACAACTTGCAAAACAGCAGTAAAGAGAGACTGAAGTTTATCAGAGCACAGGTCACATGACTGGGGGCAGCTGAGAAACTGACAATATATCTAGCCCCATGTCAGATTTCAAAATGAAATATAAAAAAAAATCAGTTTGCTCTTTTGAGAAATGGATTTCAGTCCAGAATTCTGCTGAAGCAGCACTATTAACTGTTGTGTTTTGGAAAAAAATTTTTTTTCCCATTACAGTTTCCCTTTAACTACTAAGTGACCGAGTTCTACTTCATCTTTTTGGTCGACAAAAAAACAAACACTAGGGGGCACATTTACTTAGTTAGAGTGAAGGAATAGAATAAAAAAAACTTTGAATTTCAAATGATTTTTTTGGCTACTTCGTCCTTCGACTACGACTTTGACTTCGAATCAAACTATTCGAACTAAAAATCGTTTGACTATTCGACCATTCGTTAGTCGAAGTACCGTCTCTTTAAAAAAAAATCGACCCCCTACTTCGGCAAGTAAAACCTACCGAGGTGCAATGTTAACAAAACAATTTTCTGGTCAAAGAAAAATCGTTCGATCGATGGATTAAAATCCTTCAAATCAATTGATTCGAAGGATTTAATCGTTTTGATCGATTTTTCGTTTGAACGAATGAATTGCGGTAAATCCTTCGAAGTCGAAGGATTTTACTTCGAAAGTCGAATATCGAGGGTTAATTAACCCTCGATATTCGACCCCAGGTAAATGTGCCCCAGCAAGTTAAAAAATTTTAATTAAAAAAAATTATTTAAAAAATTTATTTATTAAAATTAAAAACACAGCAAACATTTTCTCCAATATAATAATGTTAATGAAATAAATTAATACAATTATATAAGAAATGAAATATTAATAACACGTGAATGGCACAGTCAAGTTCAAAATAAATTTTCAAGACCTCAAGGATTTTCTCCCGTAAACTTTTAAATAAATTGCCCTTTTGTTGCCTAAATGTTAACTCAAAGGTGAACAACCCCTTTAATCTATAGGGCTCTTATTTACCTGCATGATGGCAGCCTTGGATGATTGAAATAGGTATGTGCCAAAATTGGTTCTTTATATACTTTCTCTTTATCTCTATTGAGCACCCACTAACATTGACTTATCTTGAGTGGAGATAAAGAATGGGGTTGTACAGCCCATAATTAAACAACAAGCTATTTGTTCTACTGAAATTAAAACGAGGCATCTGCTGTTCCTGGGAAATGGTTTGGTTCGAAAACAATTCCAGGTTAAAGTTACCGAAAAATGGGTTTGACTGTTTGTTAGGACGAAGTTCCCCGTGACACAGGACACATGGTACATTCCCATCCTGCATGGGGCATTCCAAGTGAATTTACAGGCATTATTGTGTTTTCATTGGTTTATACGCAGCCTATATGCATCTATAGGAAATGCTGATGAGCCCTGCAGCACGGGGCTTTAAGGTCGATGGGCGCCCTAGGGATTGGCAAATTTTTTCTCAGAAAAAATGACGCCCATAGACTTGTATGGTGTTGTGCGTCAAAATAAAAAGACGCGCGTCAAAAGAATTTGGCCGACAAATTTTTTTTGACGCCCATAGACTTTAATGGGCGTCGGGAAAATTTTGCTGGCGGCGAATTTTTGGCGAAACGAAACCGGTAAAATTCGCCCATCCCTAGCGCCTATATATCATGCTAAAACATAAAATTAGAAATTTCCATTAAAACATGGAAAGTAGCCACTTTAGTACAGAACCTTGTACTAATATTGTAAATATTAACATAGGAATGTTTGCCAGATGTCCTGCAGCCCTGTAAACAGGTGTAATCAATATCATGGGGGGTGCAATAAAATGTACCAAACCACATCGGCGTATACAGCTTTACAACTGCTATGACCACAATATTGTAGGTCAACAGGATAAAACCCAACTGGAACTTATCCAGTATTAAATCAATAAACCACTGTAAGCTGCCTTATCCAATGCTTTAGTCATTTCATAAATCCATGGCAACAAAAAATATTACAATATGAGCCATCCCCCCAGTACGTACATACTGTACAAGCTTAAAGGCTACAAGACATCGAACAAAGGCTACTTATTCTGCTTACAATGATTAAATGTTCCACTAAATGTATGAGGACTAGTGATGGGTGAATTTCTCCCATTTCGCTTCGACGAAAAATTTGCGAATTTCCCACGAAATTTGCGCAACGGTGACAAATTTACGAATGTCAAATTTTTACGCCGGCTTCATAATATTTTTTGACGCCGGCAACAATTCTGACGCCAGCGACAATCCAGACGCACATTAAAGTCATTGGGCATCTATTAATTGTCGTCGGCGTCAAAAATATTTTGACGCCGGTGAATTTTTGCTGGCCAATTTTCACAAAGATTTTGCAAATTTATTCGCCGGCGGCGAAACGCGAACTGCCGAATACATTCGCCCATCACTAATGAGAACTAGGAAACTTGGTATTGAAAATGGTTTATCAAACACTGGTCAAAGTTGCCCGTGTGCAACAACCAATCACATTGTTGCATTCATTGTTCTACCTACATCAGGCTGGAAAAGCCAATTACTGATGGGTTGCTATGGGTAATGAGCCCCCTTGACTTTCGTTGACCTGAATAGCTCAACCTGCAGCTTTTTCTATTATCCTTTTAATTCAAAGATGGAGGTAAATATCAACATTCCTCCAATTGTTCAAAGAAAGAAGTAAACAGAGCTGATATAACGTATTCTATAAGTGGAGATAATTTATTGCAGAATAAGAAACACAATTTATTGAAAGCTGAAGTGGCATGTAGGTCATTCCAGACTTCGTATCTTCATCTCAGTCGTTTTGAGGGAGTAGTTCAAACCCTTCCAGCCAAACCAAATGATGCCTTTGCCAGGGGACGTGTAGGTGCCCTGCAGGTATTGCCCATTAAGGTTGGCCAAGTGACAGCTCTTAAACCAAAAGCCACTGGAATAGAGGGATGGACAGTTCTGGTAAGAGTTCTGGTCATGGTCAATAGTGGAGAACTTCATCCCCTTGTGATGAGTCAGAGAATCTCCTGAAAAGACAATTCAAAATAAAGAAGTGTGTGCGTGGGGAAGTTCTGGCTCTTGCTTGCAGTTATTACCAAGGAACAAAGAGCACCCAATAGAAATACCCCTCTGGATTGCCGTCACATGTTCTGGCAAATTGAGGCATGGGAAATGATTGGGTACCATTAGACTGGGGCCAGAGTTTTAGCTGCTATCTGGTCTCGGGTTTAAATTTCCTATCAACCAAGTGGGACTGAAGACGACTGAAGTAGATGGACTGAATGCAAATCTAAACTATATAAAAGGTGTAGAATGATAAAATTAAAGCCACACAGCTGACCATGGCAAAGTCTGAGCATATATATATATTTTTTTGAATAAAGTACTTCCAGTCATGGTAATTTAAAGGAGAAGGAAAGCTACTGAAGCAGTTTATTGCCAATAGATTAGCCACAATAGTGCAAGCTATAACACTATATTTATTCTGTAGAATGCTTTACCATACCTGAGTAAACAGCTCTAGAAGCTCCCTCTGTTTGTTTAGGATAGCAGCTGCCATATTAGCTTGATGTGACATCACTTCCTGCCTGAGTCTCGCCCTGCTCACTCATAGCTCTGGGCTCAGATTACAGCAAGGAGAAGAGGAGGAAGGGGGGAGGAACAAACTGAGCATGCTCAAGCCCTAGCCCTGGAAGTTTAAGATGAAAACAGGAAGTCTGATACAGAAGCCCATGAGTACACAATAGAAGGAAAGAAATGTGGTGTTACTTTTGACATAGAACTCTAACTAAGCTTACTTAGTTTTAACCATTCTTTCTCCTTTAAGTAAAGCAGCGGAACTAGGGTAGGTTTTACTAGTAAATGGCACCTTTGTTTTCAGTTTCCTTTTTACTTTCCTCTTAGTTATTGCTTAGTTCTAGCTTCTCCCACCAACTTTGATTATACACCCAATCCCCCCTTCATGTACAAGTGTAAATCCATGCTAAAAGGAGACCCCAGGACCTGAACTCTCTACATTCTATTTAATCGATTCCATTAGTACAGATATAGTCTACTGGGTTTTCATTTGGGAAACGACTGGCAGAATTGGCACATAGTAATAGTTCTGTAACATTAGCCTCCTACCTGCACCTCCATCAGTGAATCCATCTACATAGAGAGTGTAGCCATCGGCCTCTGGGTTAATAGCATTGGGGGAGAGGGAGAAGTCAGAGTATTCTGCATGGACTGTGTTGTCCTCAAAGTCTCCCAGGTTGACCCTCAGCATATATTTCCTCCTCAGTGTTAGCTGGTAAATATTATGGAGCCCTAAGAAGAAAGTGGTTGACGTGTAGGTAACGCTGGTTTAATTGCTTAGAGGGGTTGTGAGAACTTGATGATTCATAGAAAGAAATTTAAAAGAAAGCTGCATGACATCTAATGGCAAGGCAACAGGACAGCAGTAAAGTGGTTGAATTAAGCATCACGTGGATCAGAATAATACAGAGACAACTGTGGTTCTCAGTGAGGGCCAGGACTCACTCACCTAGCCAGTACTCTTCATCTGCCCGGCCAAACCCCAACTTATAGTCGGTCCAACCACGGGAGAAGCTTAGGAGACCATTGAACCTTTTCTGGATCAACTGGGGAAAGACTGATTTTTAGATCTCACATCCTCAAAAAGGACAAACCTTTTTATGCAAAGTGAATATACCTTGGCCTTGGAATTGTGGGTGATCCTATGCAAATTTTATTTTTATACTTTAGATCCAGTAGTTCTGGGCCAACTGAACAGTGGCTATGGAAGAATGAAGGTCAACATCAGCAATGCACTGTATATTGTATAATTGACAGCAGTACACTAAAAGACATCTTACAGATGTTACCACACAACACTCCGATTGGGTTTCAGAGAGCCAACGGAAGGGTCAGAAAATCGCTGCGAGGGCAGGTTGTGACTTAAAGGAATTGTTCAGAGTAAACATAAAAACTGGATAAATAGATAGGCTGTGCAAAATAAATAATGTTTCTAATATAGTTAGTTAGGCAAAAATGTAATGTATAAAGGCTGGAGTGACTGGATGTGTAACATAATAGCCAGAACACTACTTCCTACTTTTCAGCTCTCTAACTCTGAGTTAGTCAGTGACTTTAAGGGGGGGCCACATGAGACATAACTGTTCAGTGAGTTTGTAATTGATCCTCAGCATTCAGCTCAGATTCAAAAGCAACAGTTATGTCCCATATACCCCCCTCAAGTCTCTGATTGGTTACTGCCTGGTAACCAGTCAGTGTAAACCAAGAGAGCTGAAAGGCAGGAAGTAGTGTTCTGGCTATTATGTTACACATCCAGTCACTCCAGCCTTTATACATTACATTTTTGCCTAACTAACTATATTAGATACATTATTTATTTTGCACAGCCTGTCTATTTACCTAGTTTTTATTTTTACACTGAACTGTTCCTTTAAGGTAATTGTACCCCCACATCAAAATCTTTTAAGACCCTTATGCTCCAATGCTTTGGAAAGATACTATGTTTTTGAATTGTACATAGTTACATAGTTAAATTGGGTTGAAAAAAGACAAAATCCATCAAGTTCAACCCCTCCAAATGAAAACCCAGCCCCATACACACACCCCTCCCTACTTTCACATAAATTCTATATACCCATATCTATACTAACTATAGAGTTTAGTATCACAATAGCCTTTGTATTATGTCTGTCCAAGAAATCATCCAAGTCCCTCTTATAGTCATTAACTGAATCAGCATCACAACATCACCCGGTAGTGCATTCCACAACCTCACTGTCCTGACTGTGAAGAACCCCCTACGTTGCTTCAAATGAAAGTTCTTTTCTTCTAGTCTAAATGGGAGGCCTCTGGTACGGTGATTCTCTTTATGGGTAAAAAGGTCCCCTGCTATTTGTCTATAATGTCCTCTAATGTACTTGTAAAGTCTAATCATGTCCCCTCACAAGCGCCTTTTTTCCCATACTCCAGATGAGGCCTCACCAGGGACCTATAAAGAGGCAGAATTATGTTTTCATCCCTTGAGTTAATGCCCTTTTTTATGCAAGACAGAACTTTATTTGCTTTAGTAGCCACAGAATGACACTGCCCAGAATTAGACAACTTGTTATCTACAAAGACCCCAAGATCCTTCTCATTTAAGGAAACTCCCAACACATTGCCATTTAGTGTATAACTTGCATTTATATTATTTTTGCCAAAGTGTATAACCTGCATTTATCAACATTGAACCTCATTTTCCAGTTTGCTGCCCAGTTTTCCAGTTTAGACAAATCACTGTGCAAAGTGGCAGCATCCTGCATGGAACCTATAGTTCTGCACAATTTAGTATCATCTGCAAAAATAGAAACAGCACTTTCAATGGCCACCTCCAGGTCATTAATAAACAAGTTGAAAAGCAAGGGACTTAGTACAGAGCCCTGCGGTACTCCACTAACAACACTGGTCCAATTAGAAAATGTTCCATTTACCACCACTCTTTGTAGTCTATCTTTTAGCCAGTTCTCTATCCAGGTACAAATACTATGTTCCAGGCCAACATTCCTTAATTTAACCAGTAACCTTTTGTGTGGCACTGTATCAAATGCTTTAGCAAAGTCTAAGTAAATCACATCCACTGCTATCCCAGAATCAAGGTCTCTACTTACATTCTCATAAAAAGAAATTAAGTTAGTCTGGCAAGATCTATTACGCATAAAACCATGCTGGCACAAACTCATAGTATTGTGATTTGCTACAAAGTTCAGTATCTTATCCTTTATTAACCCTTTCAAAAGCTTTCCTAACACTGACGTCAGACTAACTGGCCTATAGTTTTGAGGCTGAGAATGGGATCCTTTTTTGAATAGAGGCACCACATTAGCAATTTGCCAGTCTCTCGGCACTATGCCAGACCTCAATGAATCCTGAAAAATGAAGTAAAGAGGTTTGGCAATCACAGAGCTAAGCTTGCTAAGTACCCTGGGATGAATACCATCTGGCCCCGGACCTTTTTTAATCTTACATGAATTATCACTGGGCCCTATATATTTTAGGGTACCCAACACCTCAACAAGTCTGCTGTACATTGTTATAGCTCCACCACCTACCTCTGTTGCAGCTGTGGTTTCAAAGGTAGCCATGGTCTTGCATTGTGAGGGAACTCTTGTCCAGAGTAGAGCTGATAGAACCTGAAACTACTTATCAGTAATGACTGGTCATTTGAGGGCTCCCCTGGGCTTCTCCCCTTGTGCTTATAGCAGGGCCTACCACGGAGATCTTCTTGAAAGAGATCTTAGATGATAGTATAAGGAATGGGTGACAACTCACCGTCCATTTTCCACCATCAGTAGTCATGTCACAGTATACGGGCACAGCACTTGAAGATCCAGCAGGGTAGATAATGTACACCCCATCTTCATTTGATCCCAGAGCATAGACATCTTCACAGTCTGCAGGGAACTGCCCTGTTCCTGGAATATGATAAGGGAGGGTGAGGATTTGGTAAGGATCTGGCACTGGGAAACTTCTGTGTCTTGGGTGCAAGAAGGAAGAGGGAGAATCTGGTGCAATGGGATGATCTGGCACAGAAGTGTCTGAGGTGTATGAGGGCAGAGTTAGAAACTGGTATCAGGTGATGTAACTTGCACACTGGAATCGTGCTGGATAACCATATACCCACTCACCCATTTCTGACTGTCTCTTTAATTTCTGGCCCCAAAGAGAGCCACACACCAACAATAGAAGTGCACAGTGTCCGAAGAGCTCCATTGCCTGGAACAGAACAAACCTTGTAACTGAAAATTGCTACCTGGAGTATCCCTTAGGAACCTAGACTTAGGGGCAAATTTACTTATGGTCGAATATCGAGGGTTAATTAACCCTCGATATTCGACTGCTGAATGGAAATCCTTCGACTTCGAATATGGAAGTCGAAGGATTTACTGCAATTCGGCAAATTGTTAGATCGAACGATTAAATCCTTCGAATCGTTCGATTCAAAGGATTTTAATCCATCGATCGAACGATTTTTCTTCGACCCAAAAAAGCTTAGAAAGCCTATGGGGACCTTACCCATAGGCTAACATTGACTTCGGTAGGTTTTAGGTGGCGAACTAGGGGGTCGAAGTTTTTTTTAAAGAGACAGTACTTCGACTATCGAATAGTCGAACGATTTTAGTTTGAATCGGTCTATTCGAAGTCGATGGTCGAAGTAGCCAAAAAAACATTTGAAATCCGAAGTTTTTTTTATTCTATTCCTTCACTCGAGCTAAGTAAATGGGCCCCTTAATCTATGTTACTGGAGCTGACCAATCAGAACTCAAATGCTGATTTATACTATGTCCTTTTGCTTTGTTAATGCTCATCTCTTGGACACTATCTTATTAGAAATCTTATCTTTAAAAATCTGTATCCTCCAGAAACACCAGTCTCAGTCTTGAGCCCCATTTTATTTGGCAGACAGTCCAATAAAATACACAAATCTTATATGTAACTCACTAGTTTGATGAATTAATGTTAATCATTATACATTGTAGATGCCAACCCTATTTGTTCCAAGATCTTACCTTCATTCCTGTAGCAGATTTTCTGTAATTTTGGATGAATGCTCTTGTATTTATATGGTTGTCTCATCGTCCCCCTGTAATGTAAAGTAAGGGGTGGGGGGATCTGATATACGGGAAGAATGGGGATGAGGATTATAAGGTATAATGATTAACAAAGATAAGGATACATGATATGGAATAAGGGTTCAAGTTTTTATCCTGCAGGTCAAATATCCTGAACAGGTAAACAATACGTAATGCTCACCTCGTGTCCTTGAACTGGGAAATCCGAGAAGAGGCTGATTGTAACAGTGGATTTTACTGGAAACGGATTACATTGCTTTTAGAATCAAACACATGTACCCCCCATGCTGAATGGGTAATTCGTATTTGGTTTATTTGTATTGTACATAGCTTTACAAAATCTAATGAAGTCTACGGCAAGTATCTGAACTGGTTACCAGATACCAGTTTACACCCAGGTGAGTTCTTTGCCCTGAAATTTCTCAATTTATATCTTAGGTATAAACTCACAAACTATATTGCCTCTGTCTCAGTGACTCTCCCTACTGGCAGCTGTAAGCATCTCTGTATAACTTTCCTGTAGGACCTCACCTCTAACAATGACAATGTTCAGGGCCGGAACTAAAGGTAGACAGAAGAGGCACATGATAAGGGTCTACATGCACTTATCTCTTCTGGCTGCCTACTTCTAGTCAGGGCCCTGGGTGAGAGAAATTGTAGCATGTCCATGCTGGACGTTGGTGACTATGGACCAGCAGTGATGGGGGGGTTGCGATTGATGGTGGGTTACCTAGGAAGTAGTCCTCCTGCCATCAGTCCCAGTGCATGAGTAATGAGGAGCCAATGATGGCTTGTTGATGGGTGGATGGTTGATGTAGATATAGTTATCTCTTTGTACGTGTTTGTAAGTTCTTTATTACAGCTAAGCAACACGGGATAACCTAAGGACCCGTTATCTGCTTGTCAGTCTTTGTAGGTTTCTTTATCTACAGGCTTTTAATTTTACAGATCCTCAAACAAAAAAATAACTTGTGTGTGGATAGGGTTTGTCTCCAGCCCAAACTCCTTCATCCAACTCATGCAACCCATCTTGATGGTCTTGTGTAGACTTTGGAACTTTATCATGTTATGGAACTATCAAATCTTCTTGGGGACACAGTTATATCAGCTATTGTTCAATAGAGAGGCTTTATCAATCCAATGCAAAACATTGTCCGCCATATTTATGTTGGTCATAGACTCTCAATGGGTCTCAGAAAAGCAGAAACGTCCTAGACTCAGTCGGTGATCTTGGAAATATCTACTAATGGTTCCTAAAGTAAATATTTCTCATGCATTTACACAGATTTGAAGAAACTGGATTCCTTGGTGATCTATCCTAAATCAAACAACTCAACCCAGTTATGTGATAATTTAAGATCAATTATATTCATTTCTAATTTATAACACCTCCAAAATTGATTGTCCCTTCTTTATACAGTATAATCTAAACTGTATTTTTTCATATTGGCATTAAGCGTAACTAATGTTCAACCTAATTTTCATTGTTTCTATCTTTTTTCCTTTCTTAAGGTGGACCTCAAATTGTGTAGAACATAATACAAAAGCATATGGTGTAGTATCAGACACAAGTTATATAATAATTAAATGATATGTCTTATATTATTCAGACTTTAGAAGATATGTTCATGGAAAGTCTTGGCGACTTAAAGCATCCCTATAACTTAAATGTAGAAGGTACATTTCCTAATCCCAATTTACTTTGTTTGAAGATGAAGAAAGAAGAACTTTTCAGTGGAAATTAAAACATAAAACTGAAATGATGAAACATATTTATGAGACATATTCAAGTTACAGTATTCATTAGTGGACATCATCTACTGAATATTTAAGGTAGAGACTACAGCAGGTCAGGATGAACACAATGGAGTTATAGCGAGCAACATCAAGTGAGCTACAGAGGGAAGAAGTGTCATTTGGGGGTGAAGGTGAAAAAGCTTACAGCAGGATGACAGTAATATTACACAGCCTATCCGTGTGCTACAGGTTGTAAGGCTAAGTGAACTGCAGGGTCATCACACACGTCGTATCTTCATCTCAGTACTTTTAAGGGAGAAGTAAAGACCCTTCCATCCAGACCAGATGACGCCACTTCCATAGGACAGATGGGCACCACGCAGGTATGGTCCATTCAGATTAGCCAGGTGACAAGCTCTGAACCAGAAGCCGCCAGCAGAGAGGGAAGCACAGTTTTGCTGGTAATCATCCCGATCTCTGTCATAGGTGGAAAACTTCATCCCGTTGTGATAGGTCAGAGAGTCCCCTAAACAAATAACAAGAGTGTATCAGGGTGGAACATATTAAAGAACCCATGTGACGGAACTACTGGAAGCCCCAAATGGAATCCTTGAGAAGAGTTGAGAATTGTCAGATTGCTTTGCCATTAAAATCTAGAAGAAGCTTCGTGCATTGAAACAATAATGTACCAATATAATATTAAAATATTGAATCAACGTTTTCATACATCATCCACTTTTCTTTTTGTTTCCCCATAGATCAGTGGTCTTGGACCTTTTTAGTTCAAGCTAAAGCTAGAGGTCTAACCTTTGGTCAGATAATCGTTTAGCTCAGAACATTGGAGCATTAGTCATTCATCTGTACTTCCAGGAATTTCTAGGGCAACAAATACATTTCCACCATGAATTTCACCCTAATTGAGTTGGGTTTTCTGGTTTATCTAGGAGAGTTTATAGCAATTTGCCCAAAACTTACCTTAATTGACCTTTTAGCTTGTGTTTCTGGTTTATCTAGGAGGGAAAATAGCCATTTTCCCCAAATCTTACCCTAAATTAACCCTTGGGTTGAGCCTTTCCGAACACTACTTCAATGACCCCACTGGAAGAATGTCCAGGAGAGACAAAGGGAAGCTTAAATATTGGCACACTGGGCAATTTTAAAGGGGTTGTTCATCTATGAGACAACTTTTAGTATGATATAAAGAGTGATATTCTGAGACAATTTGCAATTTTGAGTTATTTAGCTTTTTATTCAGCAGCTCTTCACTTTGCATCTTAAGCAATCTGATAACTAGGGTCCAAATTCCCCTAGCAACCATGCATTGATTTGAATAAGAGACTGGAATATGAATAGGAGAGGCCTGAATAGAAGGATCAGTAAACAATAACAATACATTTGTCGAGCATTTTTTTTGTAGAAGGGAGTTAGCGACGCCCATTTGAAAGCTACAAAGAGTCAGAAGAAAAATGCAAATAACTTTAAAACAATAAAAAATAAATAATTAAAACCAACTGAAAAGTTGCTTATAATTGGCCTTTCTATAACATAATAAAATTTACCTTAAAGGTAAACCACCCCTTTAAGGGGGTTATTTGCTAAAATCTGAATTTTTCTGATTATTTTAATAAAAAAAGTCAGACCAAACTAGAATCCACAATTTGACCTTATTTATTATTTTAAAAAGCTCAATTTAATCGATTTGGGTAAAAACCCGATAAAATGGATCGAAAACCCAAATTTTTTTAGGAGGTTTTTCCTCTATTTTTTTCTGGCTTTTTCCCGAAAAGCCCGATTTGTTTCAGATTTTGATCCAAAAACCCAGAAAAGATGGAATTTTCCACTAATTCTAGTGCAGACCACACAAACTTCAAAATAGGATAGGACTTATACACAACCTCAGCAGGTCTCAAATGGCAGATTTTCAGATTCAGGCTTTTTGCTGCATCAGGCTTTAATAAATCTCGAAAAAATTGAGTTTTAAAAAGAAAATACTGAAAAATATGAGTTTTTGCCCCCAAAAAAAGCCAGACTGGAGTTTAGTAAATAACCCCCTAAGTGTCTTCTCATGTTTTGTAGCTCTAGGAGTGGACAAGATCATCAAACTACCCGTTAAAAAGCCAATCCCCAGATGAAACCAGGTGCACTTTTTTGAATGGCATTTTCAAGTAATAATTGATTTTTATCAAAAAAATTGATTTTTTAGCATTTTGGAACTGAAATGATGAAGGTTTCCACTCGTTATGGGACATCAAAGTAAAGCAATTATGCCTCATAATTTCATGCCATTTTGGACAGCACCCCATTTGTCATTTCTTTGTATTTCAGTTGTTCGGTGTAATAATACTTAGGATAGAGCCAGGGAGAAAAGCTAAAAGAGTAGCCAGAGAGGGGCGCGAGGTGAGGGGGATTCACAGTCATCACCCAATTTTCCAGTAACGTTGTTTATGAATCAACTAGCTCTTTGCAATCTCTGCAGTCAATCCTTTCTGTGTTGGGAAGATGGACTTTGTTGGAGCTTTCTATTCCAGCATTCTGTGTCTGTCTCTAAAAAAAAACTATTGCTTTTTTTTGCCCATGTTTTGTCCACATATTGTGAAAGAAGAGTGGGAAAAAACTCTGAATAGGAGTAGCCATTGACCTTCTTGTTTGCATTCTGTCACTTTGCTACATTCCCATGACACAACAAAACTTTGATCTTTAAGGCCACAGCCCCGATGAAACTAACCCGTTTTCTGGGAACAAATTTCAGATCCAAAGGTTAAAATGTCATTCTGGTATTCTCTCACTTGATAAACAGTCACCCTTTCTTGAAATTATCTAATGTATCTGCCGGTACAACTACTACAGAGAGGAAATATAACAGCTTGCACTGTAGAATCCTTCCGCTAATTTTATTTTGTGATGAAATTATATTTTCATTTTTTATGGAAAACTCACCACTTTTATAGCAGTACTTGAAATGATCAATTCTTGCAACAGGTCTAGCTTAAAAAATGATTCTGTTACAAAAATATAAAAAAACCAGAGGGCCATCAAGAGGAACGTCTATGGGGGCTAAGTACCATTATATGCAAGTAGGCAAAAAAAAGTTGCTAAAAACAAATTTAGAACATTTCCAGTAGTTTTGGAGGGGGGATTCTATTATCATTTTTGAAATGATAGAAAATTCCTTTTTAGAATTTAAATTTTTAGAAGAAATATTACAAAATTGCTTTAAAGAGGAACATCTATGGGGGCTAAGGCAGCCTCACTAGAAGTCTACTTGCTTTTAACAAAGACAATAAAAGGGGGTGGTGAGACTACTAAGAACATTAAAACTAATTTAGAACATTAATCAGCACTCATCTTATCGGCAACTTTTGATGCCATCTTCTTGGGTACTACTGCTTAGGTCTTGGACAATTGGACTCCTAAGGGTCCACAATGTTTTAAAGAGGAACATCTATGTGGACTAAGGCAGCCTCACTATATTCTAACAAAGACAATAAAAGGGGGTGTTAGACTACTAAGAACATTAAAATGAATTTAGAACTTTAATTAGCACCATCTCCTTGGGTACTACTGCTTAGGTCTTGGACAATTGGACCCCTAAGAGTCCATAATGCACCTCAACTACTAGGAGTTGCTCTTGGTGCTCCTACCTGCTCCTCCATCAGTGAAATCTTCCACATACAAAGTGTAGCCATCATCCTCAGGGTTAATGGCTTTGGGGGAGAGGGAGAAGTCACCATATTTAGCATGGGCCGTGTTGTTCTCAAAGTCTCCGAGGTCAATCCTCAGCTCATACTTCCTCCTCAATGTTAGTTGGTAAATATTGTGCAGTCCTAAGGGGGCATAAAAAGGGAAAGAGAATATAATTTACAGGATGCATTGGTGATAGGGGTTGCTGGGAACTACAATAAAGTAGACAACATTCCTGCATGAACGTAATCAGAAGGGTTCAGCGTAAGGGAGGCCATATAGAGGCTGTTGCATTATCTAACCAGTCTGCAGAGCAATAAGTTGAATATTGTATGATAGGACCATAGACCAAACACCTCAGGAGTAACAGAGGTTTCTCTGCAAAGGCAAAAACTTACCAAGCCAGTACTCTTCATCTGCTCGACCAAACCCTAATTTATAGTCAGTCCAGCCACGGAAAAAACTCAGGGTGCCATTAAACCTTTTCTGGATCACCTGTAAGGGGGCGGAGACTGGTTTTACGGTTCAAAGCCAAACATTTCACACGTAGTGAGAGGATGGAGGAGCAACTTGGAATTGTGGGTGATAATATCATTATAATCATTTTAGTCCAGTATTTCTAAGCCAAATGAATGGCAGGTAAAAAAAATAGATAGATATGATAAGGAGAGCATTTAGGATTAATACTATATTTATGTGGACTCACGTTTAGTTGGATCACACTTAGGTTTATTTAAAGGTCTAAATCTTACACCAGTGAAGACCCACCATCATGGTAGCCGTGCTGACATATAGAGTGTGAAAGTGGTTTCCACATTTATTTGTTGCCCATGAAGTAAGTATGAGAAGAAGATGATTTTTTCCCCTTAGGCACTATGAGTACAATGTGATCCATATTGACCTTAAACCACTGGTTGTAGCCCAGAGCTCTTGGTAATCTCATCACTGCCCTGGTCTGTGGTTACCTACACAACTACACCACCTTAAGGTGAGTTCATAGCAAGATCTCCATTCATGTACACAATAATTCATGTAAGTTTATAAATAAAATCATAATGGGCTGCAACTCACTGTCCACTTCCCACCATCAGTAGTCATGTCACAGTATACGGGCACAGCACTTGAGGATCCAGCAGGGTAGATGACATATACCCCATCGGCTTCTGCTCCTGCAGCGTGTACCTCCTCACAGTCTGCAGGGAACTGCTCAGTATCTTCACCTGGAAGGTAAGAAGACAGGGTGAGCATGTGGTGCAGGGGCAGAATATTTGAACAGTGAAACTGCTCATGGGTGAAGTAAGGTGCACATTCTTATAATCTGTGCCTGGGGGGGTAATGTAGGGAAATAATCTGCTCATTATCTGAACACGGAGAGTGAAAAGGTAAGGTTAGAATCTGGTGCAGAGTGGGTAGAAGGGATAATAGTCTCTGGGAAGGGAGTGTGACTGTGGGATAGCAGGTATAGTAGGGAGAGATGGTGTCTATAGTAACAGTGGGATAATAGTCTCTGGGAAGGGAGTGTGACTGTGGGATAGCAGGTATAGTAGGGAGAGATGGTGTCTATAGTAACAGTGGATAATAGTCTCTGGGAAGGGAGTGTGACTGTGGGATAGCAGGTATAGTAGGGAGAGATGGTGTCTATAGTAACAGTGGGATAATAGTCTCTGGGAAGGGAGTGTGACTGTGGGATAGCAGGTATAGTAGGGAGAGATGGTGTCTATAGTAACAGTGGGATAATAGTCTCTGGGAAGGGAGTGTGACTGTGGGATAGCAGGTATAGTAGGGAGAGATGGTGCCTATAGTAACAGTGGATAATAGTCTCTGGGAAGGGAGTGTGACTGTGGGATAGCAGGTATAGTAGGAAGAGATGGTGCCTATAGTAACAGTGGGATAATAGTCTCTGGGAAGGGAGTGTGACTGTGGGATAGCAGGTATAGTAGGGAGAGATGGTGTCTATAGTAACAGTGGATAATAGTCTCTGGGAAGGGAGTGTGACTGTGGGATAGCAGGTATAGTAGGGAAGATGGTGCCTATAGTAAACAGTGGATAATAGTCTCTGGGAAGGGAGTGTGACTGTGGGATAGCAGGTATATGTAGGGAGAGATGGTGTCTATAGTAACAGTGGATAATAGTCTCTGGAAGGGAGTGTGACTGTGGGATAACAGTATAGTAGGGAGAGATGGTGCCTATAGTAACAGTGGATAATAGTCTCTGGGAAGGGAGTGTGACTGTGGGATAGCAGGTATAGTAGGGAGAGATGGTGTCTATAGTAACAGTGGATAATAGTCTCTGGGAAGGGAGTGTGACTGTGGGATAGCAGGTATAGTAGGGAGAGATGGTGTCTATAGTAACAGTGGATAATAGTGTCTGGGAAGGGAGTGTGACTGTGGGATAGCAGGTATAGTAGGGAGAGATGGTTCCTATAGTAACAGTGGATAATAGTCTCTGGGAAGGGAGTGTGACTGTGGGATAGCAGGTATAGTAGGGAGAGATGGTGTCTATAGTAACAGTGGATAATAGTCTCTGGGAAGGGAGTGTGACTGTGGGATAGCAGGTATAGTAGGGAGAGATGGTGCCTATAGTAACAGTGGATAATAGTCTCTGGGAAGGGAGTGTGACTGTGGGATAGCAGGTATAGTAGGGAGAGATGGTGCCTATAGTAACAGTGGATAATAGTCTCTGGGAAGGGAGTGTGACTGTGGGATAGCAGGTATAGTAGGGAGAGATGGTGCCTATAGTAACAGTGGGATAATAGTCTCTGGGAAGGGAGTGTGACTGTGGGATAGCAGGTATAGTAGGGAGAGATGGTGTCTATAGTAACAGTGGGGATAATAATAGTCTCTGGGAGTGTGAGCCCCTGTATCATTTTTCTCTGTGTCTCTCCATCACAAAAGAAAGTAGACAGCCCTGCTCCTAAAAATATATTATCCAAAGACATAAAGTAAATATTTAGGTTGAACATTTTCTTTAGACACACTGCTTTTTCATTCTTTGCATTTACAAGCCAATTAATATCCTGGCCGATCTAACGAGGTGTTTGTGGAGGAAACAATTTCCTTCCGTCTGCTCTTGATTTGCTGACTTTCTGTCAGCAAATCCTTTCCGGATTCCAGTAGAGATTTGTGTGTCTGCAGTTTTGGAATTTGCCCTCTACTTTGCAATCGGATGTTGGGACATGTGAGATTCTGGGATGAGTTAGTTCCAGTAGGTTAGATGTTTCATGCTGCCTAGAGTAAGGAGAAGTTATTCTAATTTCTAGACTTTTTTTTTTAGCAATATTGCTCTTCTAGTTGACCTTAACAGGTTTAAGCCACCATTCCATGTCAATGTAAATTTCATATGGTGGTCCTAACTATTAACCTCCAGCCATGTTTTTCATTGACCAGTGTCTCCTCCTTGTTGTAGTTCTTTGGAAAAGTATCTTCTGACCCACATATAGGGAAAACACCTCAAAGACCAACACAAATTTCAAAAGCCATGAAACCATTGAAGAGTTGGGTTTGAAGTTCTACAACCTTGGAAGTAGAGTTTAGATCCGTTAAATTACGATATTTTAATATTTAGAATTCTTTCTAATGGCATTTCTTGTCCCCTTTAAAAATGAAGATTTGGTCATGTATTTCCCCCACCTCTTTGCAGTCTGTTTCTCATCCCAAGAGACCCAATGGCCCCAACAGGTTCTCACATCATCTTTGTTTAGTTTGGGCAGCGGATTGTTTGTGTAACGTATCAGTTGTGTAATGGTTTCAGCTGGTGGCAAGGTGCCAGAGCTGGCAGCATGTAGGGAACACTTGGCATGAAGTCCATGGGAAATGAGAAGAAGCTGTACCTGATACGGAATACCGGCACTGTGAAACTACAACTGTCAGTTGTTGGGAATTTGTGGATCCAAGGCTACTTGAATGCCACTTAATGCTCATTTAAGAAGATAAAGAATCTGGCAGAGGCTGGCGTAAGGGAACTCTGTACTTTCAGCCATAGGGCTCCTTAGCATCATGCATCCACCAGCACTCCTTAAATTGCTAATCTGAAGTGGAAGTGCATGTGTGTGTATTCCATTAACATAACATAT
Source organism: Xenopus laevis (assembly GCF_017654675.1). Taxonomy (NCBI): domain Eukaryota; kingdom Metazoa; phylum Chordata; class Amphibia; order Anura; family Pipidae; genus Xenopus; species Xenopus laevis. The sequence goes on along the minus strand of NC_054387.1, from coordinate 131,544,698 downwards.
GATATAAATGGATTTTCCATCAAACATCTGGCTCAGGACACACTTTCCACTCACCATTATCCGGCTCTCGCTTTGATATCCGACTCCAAACCGAGCCACAAGCCAACAGCAAGAGAACGATGTGCCCAAGGGCCCCCAGTGCCTGGAACACAACACAACTTGTATATCTGAGCTACAAATCCTATAGTGGTGTGTGTATGATCTACTGCAGTGGTCCCCAACCATGTTGCTCACCAACCCCTTGGATGTTGCTCCCAAAGGTCTCAAAGCAGGTGCTTATTTTTGAATTCCTGGCTTGGAGGCAAGTTTTGGTTGTATAAAAACCTTAGGTAAAACATTTGGGGACCCACCATAAAGTGACCTTTGGGTTAAAAACCATTGGGGACCCATCATTTACTGTAATGTCCCACCATAAAGTGACCTTTGGGTTAAAAAACATTGGGGACCCATCATTTACTGAAATGCCCTACCATAAAGTGACCCTTGGGTAAAAAACCATTGGGGACCCATGATCTACTGTAATGCCCAACCATAAAGTGACCTTTAGGGTCCAAGCTGACCCTTTCTGTGCCTCGTGGTGCTCTTAGACATATTAGTGATATACCTAGTGGGCACTCTCAGTGCTCTGGAAGTGACATCTTACTACAGGGCAGGCTTTGTTTGTTGAAGTGTGAAAAATTGTGAGTTTATAATTGTACATGTTTCTCAGGGAGCAGCCCCACCCTACTGTAACAACTACCCCCCCCACACACTCTTCCAGTTAGAACTACTTTGTTATGCCCTGTAAAATTCCTCATTTGTTTGGACTCATATGGAAATCTCTGTTACTGAGCTGCACATTGATATTTTGGTCACCCTATAAATGATTTACATATTTAAAACCACTGTTGTAAATATGCATAAAAATCTGATCATTAGTTGCCCCCATTGTTATAACCTACATTAAAGCCTCAAAATCTCAGCAATGCCCCCTGTCTCCATTGTTTATTCAGGCTGGTGATGTTCCCTTTCTAAGGGGAACTCGGCTTATTAACCTAAAGGCAGGAATTTGTTCCCTTCCTATGGGGGGTGAGAGATCATAATCAGGCTGAACCCCATCTGTCCCCATCCCATGGCCCTGAGCTCCTACCTTCATCTCTGCAGCTGCTGCTCTGTAATTCTGTAATATTAAACTCCTGTATTTATATGGTGTGTCTGGTCCAGAGCTCTCCCGCCACCCCCTGCCCCCATTCCTCTGCAATATAAGGGGGGAGCGAATGGGGGGAGTTGGAATATTACTGTTAAAATAAAAAATACACAGGACAGGGGTGTTGGGCTTCAGCCTCCAGGATACAAATCACACATGTTCTTGTAGCATAACAGGATGCCCAGAGCTGGCACTCACACCAGCGAAGTTCGGCGAAGGTGAACAGACAGTGGAATGAGGTTACACAACAGAGTCATATGGTTTTGTCTTTCATGCACTGTACTGTGTTGTGTTGTTCTGCTACACAACTTCCCTTGCAATAATCATTATACAATGAATGAGGTGTGACTTCAGCCATAGAGAGAGGAGCTAGGGGGACAGAGTAGGACAGAAAATTAGAGTGGGTATGGAAGGAGGCAGCAGAGGGGGAGAAAGAAAGAAAGGAAAGAAGTAAGGAAAGAAAGAATGAAAGAACAGAAAGGTAGGAAAGAAATAAAGGAAGGAAAGAAAGGAAGTAAGGAAAGAAAGAAAGAAAGGAAGTAAGGAAAGAAAGAAAGGAAGTAAGGAAACAAAGAAAGAAAGGACGGAAGGAAGGAAAAAAAGGGGAAAGAAGTAAATGAAAGACAGAAAGGTAGTAAAGAAATAAAGAAAAGAAAGAAAGAAAGGAAGGAAAAAAGGAAAAGAAAGACAAAGGAGGAAAAGAAAGAAAAGAAAGGAAGGAAAAAAGGAAAAGAAAGAAAGAACAGAAAGGTAGGAAAGAAGTAAAGACAGAAAGGAAGGAAAGAAAGGAAGTAAGGAAAGAAAGAAAGAACGGAAGGAAGGAAGGAAAAAAGGGGGGAAAAGAAAGAATGGAAAGGTAGGAAAAGAAGGAAATGAAAAACAGAAAGGAAGTAAAGAAATAAAGAAAGAAAGGAAGGAAGGGAAAAAAGGAAAAGAAAGAACAGAAAGGTAGGAAAGAAAGGAAATAAAGAAAAGAAAGAAAGGAAGGAAAAAAGGAAGGAAGGAAGGAAGGAAGGAAAAGAAAGAAAGATCAGAAAGGTAGGAAAGAAAGAAAGAAGGGAAGTAAGGAAAGAAAGAAGGGAAGGAAGGAAAAAGGTGAAAGATAGAAAGAACAGAAAGGAAGGAAAGAAAGGAAGTAAAGAAAGGAAGGAAGGAAGGAAGAAAGGACGGAAAGAAAAAAAAGGAAGAGAAAGAAAGAACAGAAAGGTAGGAAAGAAGGAAAGAAAAGACAGAAAGAAGAAAGAAAGAAAGAAAGAAAGAAAGAAAGAAAGAAAGAAAGAAAGAATAGGAAATAAGAAAAGAAAGACAGAAAGAAAGAAAGAATAGGAAATAATAAAAGAAAGACAGAAAGAAAGAACAGAAAGAAAAGTAAGAAAGAAAGAAGGGAAGGAAAGAAAAGAAAAGGAGGGAGGGAGGACGGATGTCTTTCTATAGTTATAACATGGGGAGGAAAAGACAGCAGTGAGTTAAGGCAAAAGGGAGAGAGAAGTAGTTAGAGATGGGGTAAGAAGACAGAGAAATAAAGGAGAAGGAAGAAATGGGATGGAGAAAAAGTGGGTTTAAAATGAGTGAAAGGGAGATGAGAGGTAAAGAGATGTGGATAGAAAGAGGGTGGAAGAGTGAGAGAGAAGGGATATAGGGACAACACAAAGGAGGATGAAAAGAGCTTGAAATTACAAATATATTGTGTTGTCTTGGCAAAGAGATAATTGTTATTTCTAAACATGACAAAGAAGAGACTGACCAATAAAGAGAAAGCAGGACATGGGCAGAGACATATCCTGAAAGAGACTTTGGGTGAGAGAACTTGAGACTAGAATGGGAGCCCAGGCCTCCATCCCTATTCTGCCTTCCATCAAACCCTTTGCCATACACAATGCCCGACACCCCATAAATCACAAGTGACACATGGCTGAAGCCCAAAGCTTTCCCAGACTGGACGCCTCCAGGGACTGTGTATTTTGGGATGGGGGGGGCACATGTCAGTCACAGGAACACCTCCAGAATACACCAGCCTCATAGCACTGAGCTCTCTAAGAACCCAAACAGGGTGACCAATAGCAGAACTACAAGTTACTGGATCCATCAGCAAAAGAACATTTTTAGGACTATTCTGCACTGCTGGCCCTTTATTCTCAGCAGCTCTCACAGGCTGGCATTGGTGGGTTGGGTTACCCTAGACTGGTCTGCGGGGAAGGGAAATGTAAGAACCAAACTGATATATACAGTTTTATGTTGGCATCAGCCAGCACTGGTCCCATCCCACAGATGTAGATAAGGGAAGATCACATTTTCACTTAATGTGCCAGTTGGTTCCTCCGCCTTATTCTCAGGAATGATAATGAGATGCCAGCAGTGATCAGTTGGCTCATCCATATGCTTTTAGCAGGAATTTGATGATGGATTCCCAATCTTATCCTGTCCAACTGGGCTTGCTGGGCAGTAGATATCCTTGTTGGCATTCAATGAGCAACTCACCAGTCACATGACAAGAACTGGCAGGGCATGTTCCTGGACAATCACCAATAACGGGCCCCTCGTCTATGGAATTCCATTGGCAGAAGAACAAAGTTCCAATAATTAATGTACTTGATGAAGGCTATTTATTTGTACAATTTACATCATGTTTTCTTATCCCAGAGGCCATTACATTCCTACATTACAGCCGGCCCCTCTTATCTCACTGTGGCCCCGTCTATAACCCAGGAACTGTAAGGCTAAGGCCACACTAGGCGATAGCGCCGCGATTTGACTCGCGGTGACTTTTCAGTCGCAATCGCTGGGGAAACTTTTGCGCTGGCGTATATGGGGAATCGCGACAAATCGCCAGCGTAAAAACACACGCGGCGATCTTTTTTCTATTGTCGCTCGAAATCGCCGAGGCGATTTCGAGCGACAATAGAAAAAAGATCGCCGCGCCAGGCGATTTCGAGCGACAATAGAAAAAAGATCGCCGCGCGTGTTTTTACGCTGGCGATTTGTCGCGATTCCCCATAGACGCCAGCGCAAAAGTTTCCCCAGCGATTGCGGCTTAAAAGTCGCGGCGAAAAGTCGCCGCGAGTCAAATCGCGGCGCTATCGCCTAGTGTGGCCTTAGCCTAATGTATAGGAAAGCTGGGAATTGTATTGTACAACTGGCACGGAGTACAGTACTTGGAGTAGGGTACCATAGTGTTGAACTTGCCAGTCCTCGCATGCGATGAACTGGAATAGCTGAGAGGGACCCTGTAGATACAGAGCTGAACTGGAATAGCTGAGGGTGACCCTGTAGATACAGAGCTGAACTGGAATAGCTGAGGGGGGACCCTATAGATACACAGCTGAACTGGAATAGCTGAGGGGGGACCCTATAGATACACAGCTGAACTGGAATAGCTGAGGGAGACCCTGTAGATACACAGCTGAACTGCAATAGCAGTGGGAGACCCTGTAGATACACAGCTGAACTGCAATAGCTGAGGGGGGACCCTATAGATACACAGCTGAACTGGAATAGCTGAGGGAGACCCTGTAGATACACAGCTGAACTGCAATAGCTGAGGGTGACCCTGTAGATACACAGCTGAATTGGAATAGCTGAGGGAGACCCTGTAGATACACAGCTGAACTGCAATATCTGAGGGGGCCCTGTAGATACACAGCTGAACTGGAATAGCTGAGGGTGACCCGGTAGATACACAGCTGAACTGGAATAGCTGAGAGGGACCCTGTAGATACAGAGCTGAACTGCAATAGCTGAGGGTGACCCTGTAGATACACAGCTGAACTGGAATAGCTGAGGGGGGACCCTATAGATACACAGCTGAACTGGAATAGCTGAGGGGGGACCCTATAGATACACAGCTGAACTGGAATAGCTGAGGGAGACCCTGTAGATACACAGCTGAACTGGAATAGCTGAGAGGGACCCTGTAGATACAGAGCTGAACTGCAATAGCTGAGGGTGACCCTGTAGATACACAGCTGAACTGCAATAGCCGAGGGTGACCCTGTAGATACAGAGCTGAACTGAAATAGCTGAGGGGGCCCTGTAGATACACAGCTGAACTGCAATAGCCGAGGGTGACCCTGTAGATACAGAGCTGAACTGAAATAGCTGAGAGGGACCCTGTAGATACACAGCTGAACTGCAATAGCCGAGGGTGACCCTGTAGATACACAGCTGAACTGCAATAGCCGAGGGTGACCCTGTAGATACACAGCTGAACTGCAATAGCCGAGGGTGACCCTGTAGATACAGAGCTGAACTGAAATAGCCGAGGGTGACCCTGTAGATACACAGCTGAACTGCAATAGCCGAGGGTGACCCTGTAGATACACAGCTGAACTGCAATAGCCGAGGGTGACCCTGTAGATACAGAGCTGAACTGCAATAGCTGAGGGTGACCCTGTAGATACACAGCTGAACTGCAATAGCCGAGGGTGACCCTGTAGATACAGAGCTGAACTGAAATAGCTGAGAGGGACCCTGTAGATACACAGCTGAACTGGAATAGCTGAGGGTGACCCGGTAGATACACAGCTGAACTGGAATAGCTGAGAGGGACCCTGTAGATACAGAGCTGAACTGGAATAGCTGAGAGGGACCCTGTAGATACACAGCTGAACTGCAATAGCCGAGGGTGACCCTGTAGATACACAGCTGAACTGCAATAGCCGAGGGTGACCCTGTAGATACAGAGCTGAACTGAAATAGCTGAGGGGGCCCTGTAGATACACAGCTGAACTGAAATAGCAGAGGAAGACCCTGTAGATACACAGCTGAACTGCAATAGCTGAGGGGGCCCTGTAGATACACAGCTGAACTGAAATAGCCGAGGGTGACCCTGTAGATACAGAGCTGAACTGAAATAGCTGAGGGGGCCCTGTAGATACACAGCTGAACTGAAATAGCAGAGGGAGACCCTGTAGATACACAGCTGAACTGCAATAGCTGAGGGGGCCCTGTAGATACACAGCTGAACTGAAATAGCAGAGGGAGACCCTGTAGATACACAGCTGAACTGGAATAGCTGAGGGTGACCCTGTAGATACAAAGCTGAACTGCAATAGCTGAGGGGGCCCTGTAGATACACAGCTAAACTGAAATAGCAGAGGGAGACCCTGTAGATACACAGCTGAACTGCAATAGCTGAGGGGGCCCTGTAGATACACAGCTGAACTGAAATAGCAGAGGGAGACCCTGTAGATACACAGCTGAACTGGAATAGCTGAGGGTGACCCTGTAGATACACAGCTGAACTGGAACAGCCAAGGCTTCTTGTGTGTGGCTTGCTGGATGTAGTTTCTCTATTCACCTGTTTCCTATTTCCAGAAAGAGTCCAATCTCTCTTTACTCCGTACATCTCTCCATCACACACACAGAGCTCAGATCCAGCATGGATTGGCACAGTCTCCCGTATACTCTGCATTTCCCTCTGAGATTCAGCCGCCAGTGTCTGGAGTCAGTCCAGGTGCAGATTTGTGGGGATATGAGGGAAGGACTGTGTGTGAGTAAGAAGGGGGATAAGTCCCTGCACCCAGTGGATAACAGAGAGCTACATTGAGTTTGTTCTGCAGTGTAACCTACTCAAGCTGCAACACGGTGCAGGGACACATTGGGTTATAGTGCAACAGCTGTGCAGCATGTGACACTCAACAGATCTCTAGCACACAATTGGTTAAGGCCTAAGCATTCTCTATGCTTGTTGCTCCTCAGATCTAGCACACAATGGGTTAAGGCCTAAGCATTCTCTAGGCTTGTTGCTCCTCAGATCTAGCACACAATGGGTTAAGGCCTAAGCATTCTCTATGCTTGTTGCTCCTCAGATCTAGCACACAATGGGTTAAGGCCTAAGCATTCTCTATGCTTGTTGCTCCTCAGATCTAGCACACAATGGGTTAAGGCCTAAGCATTCTCTATGCTTGTTGCTCCTCAGATCTAGCACACAATGGGTTAAGGAATGAGGGAGCTGAAGGCGCTGCAGAGCATGATGTCATCAGGAAGCAGCATCCAAGTGTCTGGGAACTCAGCCCAGACTAAACAGTGAGCGTATTCCTGAGTGTGAATACACAATCACACTCATCTACACACTGACCCACAACTGCACAGTCGCACTCACAAACCCCCCCCCGACAAACCTTGTTTGATTACTCCTTGCCTGTGGAGCTTACAACCTGGTAGCAGTAAAAGTATACCTTTTTCTCACAACACACTCATACAGAATGGAATCGCTCTTTTCCACAACCTACGTGGTTTGGTTACCCTTTAAACCATCGCCGGTAACTGACACCCTGAAGAAGTTGAGATTGGATACTCAACAACGTTTTAAATATCAGCAAGCCTTCTGCTTCCTAAATCTTGACACCATTAGTTCTAAAGAAAGACCACCTTTCACATGCCTGACGCGTTTCGTCTTGATTGACTTCAAAGGTTTCCAGCCGAAACGCATCAGGCTGAAAGGTTGTGACTTCATCCGGGGGCCCCCAGTTCAGCTTACTACAGTTGGAACGCCGGCCATTGAGATCAGTCTGGGATAGCGCTAGAGAAGAGAACCACAGAGGGACGGACTATAGGCAACCGTAACCGCATTTTTATTAAGATAGATGGCTATTAAAATGTTTTACACGATCGTAATGGCATATTTTTTTAGAATTAACGGTGTCAACATTTGGGAAGCAGAAGTTGTTCCAAGACTTGCGGATCTTTAAAATGTTGTCGAGTATCCAATCTCAACTCCTTCAGGGTGTCATTTATTGGTCGTTGGTTTAAAGGGTAACCTAACCCCGTAGGTTGTGGAAAAGAGCACTTCCATTCTGTATGAGTGTGTTATCACAAAAAGTTGTATTATAAAGTATAGAAATACTACACCATATTTATTCCTGAGCTTTTCTAAAGCTCTGGTCCACTTTCAAATCTTTTTTTTTGCTGTCATATCAGAAGGAGAATGGACGTGGTGAACCGGCTAAGGGACGGAACTACAAGGACCTTCGAATATTCTATTTACTTTCTGAACGGCTTACAGCCTGGAGCACAGGGAGGCCCCAAGGTCACGGGAGGTGGCCTCCAATTAGGTATTTGCTTTCATTTTATATCTTGTACTAGACTGATCAAAGCAAACTGCTGATTGGTTGAACAACATTTATTAATGGATGTGAGAGTATACATAGTTCAATGAAACTTTATATTACCGCACACCTCCTTCCACTTATTCTGCGTAGTGGTGCTGGTCTTCCGTTGACCTTGCCAGGTCACCTTACTGCTTTGTAATTTCGAAAAACGGTCCGCACACACCAATATTGCAGTCGGGGATTGTGCCCCTTTTATTAATGCCACCAACAACCAATATTCAACGTTTCGGGGGGACACAGCCTCCCTTCTTCAGGAGTATACATAGTCTCATTAGTCTCATTAAACTAAAAACATTTTGTGCTTTAGCCCTTAACGGAAAAATCTGCCCAGCATCGCAGTCATGCCAGTTTTGAGCATCGAAACAGCTCCAGACGCAATCTCCATAGCAACAGCCCTCTCGCCTACTGCCACTACGGGCTGTGCCGCCAGCATTGCAGTTCCTCGGGCTGCTGTGGCTCCCAAGACACTACACACCCCGAAGCCTGCGGTGATGCCGACCCCAACGGCGTTCATTGTGAAACGTGTAGTAAAGTCATTACAGAACTTTTCTTGTATCTCCAGCAGTCTCACTTCTAGATCCTTCAGCATGGCGTCGTGACTCGAGGTGTTGCTGCCCTGTACAAACTGCATGAATTTCTCGAGGAGTTCTGAGAATTTTTGCGACACTTTCACCCGCATTGTGGGAGGCAGCGTTAGGGAAGACTGAGAACGAGAAAAAAAAGTGCCATTATTGGGTGTCGGTAAGAGCACAAAATATGAATATGATTCTAGAACTTTCTTACTCCATTCACAAATAAACCCTGGTCCTGGTATTTGGTAGCACCCTCAAAAAGCCCGAGAATCTCTGCTGACAGTTTGTTTCACTCTACATGTGTAAACTGCTCCAGTTCTACATTTTAAAGGAGACATAGGATAATGAGCCCCCCCCCCTCTAATTTTATAGGCAATAATATATATACTATATGGTGCTGGTTTTATTTTTGCCTAAAAAAATTTTTCTTTTAAAAAGGGCCCCCTTTTAGATCTGCTAAGATCCCCGTCCAAGTTTCAAATGAGGGGTGTGGGCGTGTCCTAATGTTCCCTGCCAGAAGCACAGTAGGAGGAGGACAGCCAATCACAGCCCTGCAGTCACACAAGCACAGACATGCTTTAGTTCAGCCTAGGTGCTGATTGGTTCCTACCCTACAGTGCAGTGTGCTTCTGGCTCCCCTGCACAGCCTGGGAAAGGAGGCAGCAGGAAGTGGAACAGATGGGCGGGACTAGTGGGGATTTTGCAGAAATTTTCAATAAAGTCACCATAAACACAACTTTTTAAGGCACATTCCTTCTATATCTAAGAGAGTTTAAAACACTGGCACAGTATTGGTTTTTACATAATATGTCTCCATTAATAAAGCAGTCTTCACATCTCGCCTCAAGTGCTCCATGGATATAGATATGGACTCATTGGTGGCCACTTTCAGAACAGTCCAGCGTTTTCTCTTTAGCCATGTTTGTTGAAGTGCTTCAATAGCATAGGACGGCAGCATATTCATAACACACCAGCCCCAGTATTTCATGACATAGTGGGCCCAGCATTATATGGCACCATGGCCTAACATTTCATGATTGTCCTGCTAGAAGACACATGATCTGTGACAAGGACACAGCTTTCTGACACCAGGTTCATAACGCCTTATCTCCAGATTTTGTGATACCATACTCAAGTTTCACAGGCTGAAAATGAAACTCTAAATATCAACGAACCTCTTCCATGACTGTAGGGATGGTCTTTTCTTTGAAGGCTTTTCTGAGAACAAAAATATGCTGCGCTTTACCAAAAAGCTCTAATTTTGCCTCCATATGACATTCTGAAAGAAGGGGTTTTGCTTGTTAAAGTATGTTTTGGTCAACTCCAATCAGACTTCGCTGTCTCTTCCTTGTCTCCTACCATTCAGTTGGCAATGGTTGAACTGTGGTACCTTGTATCTGTAGTTCAGTTGATCGAGGTTCTTTCACCAAAACTGCACCAATCCTTCTCTGCCATCTTTGATCGGTTTTCTCCATGTCCTGGGATTGGTTACAGTGCCATGGGCCTCAAACTTCTCTAGACAATTACAAGAGTCCTCAGCACTCAACCCATTATCAATATATTTAAGACAGAGACATTTCTGAAAAATGCCTTACCCTTTAAACAAAACAGGGATTGTTTGTCCATATATTGCAATATATTTAAGCTGAAGAACTACGTCAAAGTCATCCCATATCTGGCCAGTCCTACGCTTAATGAATCAGATGAAAATTAAGAATTCTATTGCTTCATTATACATTTTACACAGGGACTAAGTTTTACCTGCAACTTACTTGCTGCTTTCAAAGTAAACCTCCCAAACTTGGCTGCCCTTTTATTAGACACCAGTGGGATCACCTGACTATAGTTGGAGAGGGTGGGAGCTACAACATGGAGCTGGTCACTGCTCCTGTAGAACTATAACAATCAACAGAAAGTTGTGCTCACCACTAGTTTTTAAAACCATTAGGCGGTGTTATAGTACTACAGAAGCAGTGACCAGCTCCATGTTGTAGCTCCCACCCTCTGGGAGCTACAACATGGAGCTGGTCACAGTAGCACAAAATGGGTTGAGTGCAGAGGACTCTTGTATTTGACTATATGTATTTTGTGGTCACAGCCTCGCTGCACCCCCGCCTAATGGTTTTAAAAACTAGTGGTGAGCACAACTTTCCCTTGTTTGTTATACCTCAAACTTCTCTGACACAAAATCTAATGGTCTCTGGACTTGAAGGCTGAAGATGTTGTCTTACAAGTTTCTGTCTCATTTTCTCAGACAGCTCTGTGCTCTTCATTTTCTTCTCCATGTTCGGCGCGGCGAACTCAGACACAGTATAGCAAAATCCAAATATTTCTTGCAACTTTCAAAAGGTGCCACTAACTTTTTTCCAGGCCATTTTAGGATTTCTGGAATACGATAACCTTTGGCAACTTTCTCCAGTTTTTTTGTGTTGCCCTTTTGAAAGCAAATGAATTACATACTGTATGTGAATACCAAAGCACTGGTTTTCATTATTTTCAATCATTTTCTGGCAGAACTGGTACATTATTTGAAAAAAGTGCAAAGGTGCCAATATTTTTGGACACAAGTGTAGGTGCGTTTTGCCCTCACTGATCCAGTTACACCACATGACCCACTGTGGCAGGTAAGTGGACGGAACTTCTTGTAGTTGCATACAGACATTTGGAATGAGGGATTTGATTGATTTCTGAAAAGAAAATATATATATTCTCGGTTTCCTTTCACCTACCTGATTTTTCAAAAAATCCTGAAACTCATTTTCAATGTCTCCCATGAGCTTTTGGTTCTTAATGGCGTAAAACATCTGTAAATATGGAGCAGGAAAAGAATTTAAACATTTTAAATAAATAAAGAAAAAAAACAGAAGAATTTTACGTTATTGGGTGACAACGTTTGGACCAGGTCTAGTAACCCATAGAAACCAGTCAGTAAGTGGCATTTACTGGTCACTTGTCTAACTAGGCCTAATGCAATCTTCCTTAAATTATGCAAGTATCCTTTAAGCCGATGGTCAAAGTGGCCAATTAAAAAAACGGTAGCGGTGGTTCTATTGCACAATGACCCCAGCATTTCTTAACACTTGTCGCTGTATTTTAAAGGGATACTGTCATGGGACAGTTCAAAATGAATCAGTTAATAGTGCTGCTCCAGCAGAATTCTGCACTGAAATCCATTTCTCAAAAGAGCAAACAGATTTTTTAATATTCAATTTTGAAATCTGACATGGGCATGGGGCTGGACATTTTGTCAATTTCCCAGCTGCCCCCAGTCATGTGACTTGTGCCTGCACTTTATGAGAGAAATGCTTTCTGGCAGGCTGTTTTTCCTTCTCAATGTAACTGAATGTGTCTCAGTGGGATATTAGTTTTTACTATTGAGTGTTGTTCTTAGATCTACCAGGCAGCTGTTATCTTGTGTTAGGGAGCTGTTATCTGGTTACCTTCCCATAGTTCTTTTGTTTGGCTGCTGGGGGGGAAAGGGAGGGGGTGACATCACTCCAACTTGCAGTACAGCAGTAAAGAGTGATTGAAGTTTATCAGAGCACAAGTCACATGACTTGGGGCAGCTGGGAAATTGACAATATGTCTAGCCCCATGTCAGATTTCAAAATCGAATATAAAAAAAATCGGTTTGCTCTTTTGAGAAATGGATTTCAGTGCAGAATTATGCTGGAGCAGCACTATCAATTGATTCATTTTGAAAAAAAAAAACATTTTTTTGCCATGACAGTATCCCTTTAAGACACAGTGGGCCCAGGAACATATGACCCAGTAATATATATTATGGTCCAAGCATTTCATGAAACAGTGACCCTGATATTTTTATGACACAGTCTCCAATAGAGTTCCCATTGTTTGAAACCTCACTGGACAAATAAGAATGAGATCTAAAATCAAATTGGTGCTCTAAATCTCTCTTTTATGTCTATGGAATTGCACACTCAAAACAATGGTCCAGGAATGCGTTTTTGTGGCATGCTGCTGGTCAGGGTGCTACTGACTAAACAAAAGTAGTGGTACAATGGAGTCCAGCCAAAACCCACCCTGCTTGTAGCAACTTTTTAATTTATTCAGGGCCCTGGGACCCCCTAAAACAAAGAAACATCCCTGAAGTCACCACACTTGATGCTACAGTCCTGTTTGTGTGATGTCTGCAATCTTTTCATGCCATTGCTCACATTTTGTCAACAAGTCAGGCATTCTAAAATATGATCTGTTATAGGTTCCATTGCCCTTTGGTGGGACCCTCTGCTTTGTCTCCTTGACATGGCAGCTTACTAACATGCATGGATGAGACCCACCTCAGTAACAACAGTTTCCAGATATATTGAAGCATTTCTTCAAATGAATGGGTACAGACTCATTGTAGTTTATGTTATTTTCTAGGGCCCTTATTACAAGAACTGTATATAAAAACGTATACTTCCCCTATCCAATACCCACCTCCATTGGGGAAGAAAAGCCATAAATTTGCAGATTAAGAACTTCCGTGAACTCCTAGACAACAGATAAATAATAAAGATATGTAAACAAAGCAAACGCCCGTATACTACAAGGAACATCAGTGTTCCATCTGTATACAGACCTGTAACATAGAAAATACGTGAGCAGAGGTCAATAACTCTCCATCTATATTCGTCTTAATATGCGTGCAGATCCCCTTAACTACTTTAGAGACATAGCTCCTCAGGCTTTCCTGAAAGTCTTCATCCATGTCTGAAAAAGGGAAAAGGAGACAAAAGGCTAAAGAGCTTGCATACGGAGGTCCTTGGAATCGTGTATGGCATAATCTAGGTTTCATGGTGGAGAGTTTCATTGTTTCTAGTGGTTGGGGACTATAGTTCCCCTCATTCTCAATCAATGAGAGGTTGACTGAACATGCTGGAGTTGAGGTCCATATCAGCTATACACTATTTTGTCAAACTGGTCATGGTGAAAGCAGTGGGTTTATGCATGCCAAGACCCCCAATCGTATTGTGATACCTTGCAGCCTTCCTTCGCTCTCTCCAGTTATCCCCTTGCCCGGATGGGGCAGCAAAAAACAGCGTGTCTGGTTGCTTTTCAGGCTCCATAAAACTTTGGGGTAACTGTTTAGTTTTTCTAGTTTCTGCAAGAGAAAGAAACACCGAGAATGTTCAGCAATTTCCCTTTAAGTGTATATTTAACATTTAAGGTAACAGGCATGATGAGCATCAAGGACATTTACAGTACCTCAATTTCCCGACTGATATAGGAACGAGCCACGTCTCTGTCCCACTTCTTTGAGTGGTACCAATCTCGAACCAGGATATCGAGATGCTGGAATACACAGGAGGGGGAGAAGGGAGTGCAAAGTGGTGGTGAGATTTGATGGTTTGTTTACACTGCCTTTGCTTAGCATCCATACATCTGCAGTGCAGGACTGCTGCTTTTGAAAACAAGCACGAATAAATGTAAACAAGCAACAGCTATAACACATCCTGATGTCTTCTTGGGCAAGTTCTTTTCATTTACGGTCTGCTTTGGCAGCTCCTTTGATTGTGCGGAATGAATCACCCTTTTGGCATGCAGATTTTACTGATGCATCTGGCGCACACAATACACATTCCATCCCATTTCATTTCAGCAATCAAGAGTCCCCTTTCAACGTAGTGAAAGATTCCAAAACAGTCAAAGAAAAGGTGCAGCCCTGCCTAATGCTGGTTTGCTGCCCAGTCCAAACTCCATTCTCCAGAGGTCCCCTTTCCTGCTGTCCTGCCCAATCCGATTAGCTCAAACTAATCACAGAAAATCAAGGTGATTTATCACAAGTATCAATGGACAAAGAATACTATTACATATATAGTGAATAAAGTACCCCCTCTTATAAAATATAAGGATATTATAAGTTACCGAGGAGTTTCATGACCATATAAAAACACGAGGCCGAAGGCCGAGTGTTTTTATACAGGTCATGGAACTCCGAGGTAACTTATAATATCCTCATATTTTACAACGAGGGGTACTTTATTAATTATAATACACAAATTTTAGTGAGTCATGTGACAGAAATTACATCACTACTCACCGTTTATAACTGATGACATCACTACTCACCGTTTATAAGGATATAATTTACAAGATATTTACGGCTTTTGTGTATTATAAGTAATTACGCCACAGAACCCTTGGTGTTTGTGACTTCTACTAATCCCGGTCAACCATCAGTAACTTTTCTACTGGGTTTTGTGACGAGCAGGGCCAGCTCGATATCCGTGGGACTCGAGAGTCTGGCGGGTTTGAGCTGACTTCTGCACACAGTTTGCGGGCAGGTTCCAGTTGATGTCTGCTCTCCCTGTCCACAACCTTGCCGCGCTTGCTTCTTCTTCTTCCGTCAGTATCTATTTATAGGCACACGCCTGCCTGCCCCCTGTGATGATGTCAAAGAGGGGTGGGGAAGAGTGCCTATAAATAGAAGTGCCAGCGGGTTAGGTTTGGTTGCGGATTGGGAGTGGACGGGTTAGGGTCGGTGCAGGTCAAATTCTTTTTGACCACTAACTATATGTTGACCACATCACTATTGCAAAGATACCCAAGAAAGCATCCACAAAGAGCCAATCGTGTAATTGGAAGAGTGCACTATGTCAGGAAACAATAATGGGGAGAACAAGGACAGATTTCTAGAGTGAGTGCATCCCATCATGTTAGAAGCCATTTAAATCAAGTCCATTGAGAAAGCATGAAATGAATGGCCAAAAGACTTGCGAGAGGCAAGGGAGCACAAGGAGTCTTACCTGCAGGTTCTTTGGTCCACATTCCTCTCCCATATTCATGTACATCTAACAAAAGATTACACTTATTACTACCATTTATCCCAGAGTACCCACCCCTGCATATCACCAACATACTCAAACTTCCGGGAGCTCACCTCCATATAGTCCAACTCTGTTTCCTTCAGATTTGAAGCCACATTAAAAATCTGCAAGATTCCAATAAGAACAAAGAGTGAGCACCCCATCTTACATCTGCCATCTTATGTACTTATGGCTGAAGTTACATATATCGTTTTGCTCTACAAGGGGTAAAACTGCTTACCAAGTGCGAGCTGATGAACAAGGATAACGCAGAGAGCTTAATGCAGGTTTCTCGGTCACTCTCAATATCCAAGGAGCCCTCAGTATCCAGTAGAAAGACTGCAATCTGGAAAAGGAAATCTGAGGGTAAGACAGAGATGATGGTGGCAGGTGTAGAGATGGTCTTCTGAGTCAATGAAGTTTCTCCAGCAAACCCTGGTTAGTCTGATAAACATGGTGCAACACGTGGTGTTGGTAGTGGTGGCTGCTTACCTTCCCCCCTTTATGATTCAGTAGGAAAGGCCGGTTCCACATCCAGATACCCTTTGTGGTGGTTTCAGTTCCAGGACTCCACTCGAAACCTTTCAAGGGCTCATCATCTGCCCCCAAGGAGATCTCCTCATCCATCTCCTGAAAGTGATGGATGGACAAGCATATCTATTGTTAGCAGTTAACTGTCTTCAACCCAGGGCTTAACATTCTGCAGCATTAGTGATACAATTATTATTGTTATTAACTGCCTTTTATCTCATGCACTTCTAGACCTTTGCTTTCATCATAGCACTTGCTAAACCAGTATTTGCAGAAGTCATTTGAAAGCACTTGATGATTCATTGGAAAGAGAGTCTAGACAGCTTGTTAGATAGACTTTACAGCTCTGATAGAGGTATGGTAACCCACTGAAGGCTTGTTATTATACACAGACATGGTGCCCCCCACACTCACCATGCTTCTCAGCGCCCGCATGATATAGTTCATCAGAAAGGACTTGCCCCGCCGTTTCTCCCCAATGATGCAGAGAATGAACACCGGGTAATTTGAGTATCTCGTATTTAGGAAGCAGTCGTGAGCACCTGATAGATCTAAACTCAGACGACCATTCACATCCGTCCAGACCAATTGAATTGGATGATCCGGTTCGGCAGCTGTAAGATTCTCCTAAATGTTGAAATAAATAGATTTTAAGAATGAATATTGAAATGCATATTTATCATCTCATGCTCTTCCTCTTAAAACTGTCCTTGATGACTTTACCATTCTTCACATTACACTTTAGATTATATTCACCATGCCTCCTTTAAATTTGAAGCAAAAAAAAAAAAATTTGGTTAAATGGTCAAAAAAGCCTTCTCATTCAACTCTTTTGAGTTGCACGCACTTCAGATTTTCCACCCTCTCTCTGTACGTGTAGCTGTCATTTATGCTCGTTAGCCTGCTCCTCTGCTGCCTTCCTTTCTGACTTTGACACCCGGCTTTCTTTCTTTCTCTGCACTGACAGCCCTTCAATCATCCTTGGGGATTCCAAATTGATGATGCTTCACAACCCTGGTCCTCTCGTTTTCTCTGCCTAACCTCCTCCTTTGAGCTCCAGCAGTGGACAAACACCCCTACTCATAAAGATGGCCACTTTCTGGATCTAGTCTTTGCTAAAAAAAAAAAACTCTCTCTCTCTCTAGTTTTAACAGTGACCCCTTCCCCCTTTCCGATCACCATTTGGTTACATTTTCCATCTCTCGCTCTCCCTGCCCACCTGCTCCTTTACCCACTGTCTTAGTTCAGGATACATGTGACATTGACCTCTCAGCCTTAGCTGGAGGTTCTCTGTATAGATATTCTCTGATGGATCTGCTCATCACATTAAGATGCTCAGAGGCTAACTACTTACACAAAGGTTTCTCAATGGACACCTTCCTGATCACCATTTGGTTACATTTTCCATCTCTCACTCTCCCTGCCCACCTGCTCCTTACCCCACTGTCATAGTTCAGGATACACAAGACATTGACCTCTCAGCCTTAGCTGGAGGTCCTTGGAATAGATATTCTCTCATGGATTTGCTTGTCACGAGGACTAATTAACCAATTACACCAATTACAATTACCCATTTCCGATCACCATTTGGTTACATTTTCCATCTCTCACTCTCGGTGCCCAGCTGCTCTTTCCCCCAATGTCTTAGTTTGGGATACACATGACATTGACCTCCCAGCCTTTAGTTCTCGGAATAGATATTCTCTGATGGATATGCTCGTCACAAGAACCAATTAAGATTCTCAGAGGCTAACCACTTGCACTAAGGTTTCTGGATGGAAACCTACAAGCAGTACATAACTGACCGCACAAATCCTTGCTTAAAGGCACAGCACACAACAAACTCTAGATTTGTCTTCATGACCAGTCCTATTCCCACCAACCCTCCTGCCTGTACGTTTTATAGCTGATTGGTTGCCAGCTTTGCCTTACCTGCATTGCGTCACTCTTTTTTATACCCTGCTTGATTTTGGAGATGAGATTTCCCAGTCTGTAGTCAGGAACTATTTGATTTCTAGGGCACACTGCCCGACATTCCGGGCAAAGGTATCCCTGTGAGGTGCCCCAATGGGTAGTGATGCAGTTCCTGCAGAAAGTGTGTCCGCAGGTAATGTAGACAGGGTCGGTTAGGTCGTCCAGGCAGATGGAACAGGTAATATCCTCCGTTAATGAAGAGAAACAATCTGCTCCATATTGGGGGTGCGGGGCACTGCTGGGAAACAGAGGTGTTTGGGAAGAGCAAGATTAAAACTAGTGCAAGATGAGCCCTTCAGAACTTAATTGAACTGCTTTGCTTCTAATATTCAGAACTCCAAGATGGATGAACTTTTTTTTTTTTACAGGTTTTATCTACCAGTCGGTCTAGAACAGAGAATATGCTAACGCTTCTATGATTGGCTACATGTTGCTCCAACAAGTGAATGTTCTTTGCATGATTGGCTACAGGTTGGTATAGCACCGTGAATGTTCTAGTTCTATGACTGGTTACAAGTTGATCTGGGCCAGTCAACCTGTAAATGTTCCAGTGCTCCGATTAGCTGCAGGGTGGTCTAGTCCTGTACAAGGAGTATTACTCTCTCTGGCCCTGTGAATGTTCTAAAACTAAACTATGACTGGCTGCGGTTAATCCAGAACGGTAAACATTCCAGTGCTCTGACTGGCTACAGATCTGGTCTAGCCCAGTACAGGTTATTATCTGGCTGGAGATGAGATCGGTCTAGCAATGTTATTTAGGGATGGTTTACCTTCAAGTTTACTTTTAGTATGCTATAAATAGGCAAATTCTAATCAACTTTTCAATTGGACTTCATTATTTATTTTTTATAGTTTTTGAATTATTTGCCTTCTTCTTCTGACTCTTTCCAGCTTTCAAATGGGGGGTCAGTGACCCCTTCTGAAAAACAAATCCTCAGTATTGCTACACATTTATTGTTATTGCTACTTTTTATGACTCATCTTTCTATTCTGGCCTCTCCTATTCATATTCCAGTCTCTAATTCAAATCAGCGGCTGGTTGCTAGGGCAATTTGGACCGTAACAACCAGATGGCTGAAACTGCAAACTGGAGATGCTGCTGAATAAAAAGCTGAATAACTCAAAAACCACAAATAATAAAAAATGGAAACCAATTGCAAATTGTCTCAGAATTTCTCTCTCTACATCATACTGACAGTTAACTCAAAGGTGAACAACCCCTTTAAAGTGGAACGGCCACCCAAACACAAAAAGCTGCCTAATGAAAGTCCTTTGCAAATTAAACATGAAACACAAATGATTTTTTTTCATTAAAACATCCCTACCTGGTGTTTAAATATCTGTCAATTAAATATTATCTGTCCCGCCTCT
The DNA here is from genome assembly GCF_017654675.1 of Xenopus laevis. Taxonomy (NCBI): domain Eukaryota; kingdom Metazoa; phylum Chordata; class Amphibia; order Anura; family Pipidae; genus Xenopus; species Xenopus laevis. Next base: position 131,525,143 of record NC_054387.1, on the reverse strand, counting down.
ATGCTGGAGGCATAGAGCTGGAGCAGTCAATTACTTTCACTTTCTATTCAGCACTTCTCACATTGCCCCTTCCTTCCTCAGGCTCTATAATTATGTAGGGCTCTGCTCATGGGCATTAGGTCCCCCATTCTGGTGTATACACAAGATTTTGGGGTGAAACAATTTGCATTATTAACCGAGCCCGGCTCCTGCCTGCTTGCTGTGACTGTGTACAGCGGCGATTCTAAGGAGCCGCCTGAGGCGGCTCCTGCAATGCCGCCCCCCCTCACCAACTTACGCGCCGGGAGGGGAGGCAGAAACACTACTGCGGAGAGCGCAATTGCGCTCTCTCGCAATAGTACAGCTGAATTTCCGGTTCAAAAACCGGAAATTCGGCTCTTAAAGGTGCAGGAGCGGCTTTTTGTCGCCCCTGGAATCCTTTCAGGCGCTGTCGCCTGAGGCGAGCGGCTCAGCTCACCTCATTAGCGGCGCGCCCCTGACTGTGTAATTCCAAGATGGAAGGAAATAAATAATAAATATAGTGTAAGTAAAGTTTATTATGCTCAACTAACGTGATAGAAAAGAGTTTGGAATTATTTCTTGGGGTGACAGGTCCCCTTTAATACTGCAGCTACAGGTAGGTCCAGCCCTGTGAATAACGACTGCCTGCTGAGTCTAACTGTACCCACTTTATTATCTTATTATCACATTATTATCTTAAGTGTATATGATGTGTATAACTACATATCATACACAAAAGGGCAATTGTGTGAGCTACCTTTCCAGTTAAGTACCCAACTGTGGCATTGCCAACTCAGCGTTACATATGAAACCCACACGGTACATGACTCAGGCTGATTGGACTGCACCGAGCAATGCTGCCAGGTCACACAGTGAGTAGCACAGATATGTCCAGTATATCAGGTATAATATAGTCTGACTGGAACTCGGGGTGGGCAGGATAGACAGAGGCTTTATGTGTAATTTCAGAGGGGGACAAAGGTTATAATCACATGCAACCGCTCCTGCTTCTTCTGCCCAACCAATCCCAATGCTACACCTTAATGGTGACCACACAGACCATTGACACTGAAGGTTTCGCTCTGGCTAGTAGCAACTGTGGAACCTATAAGTCATCTATAGTGTCAGGGCTACCTGTGGCCTCATAATAATAACCGTCACCTCTAGGTCACATCATTCGGCCACCACCATCAGGCCCGGACTGGCAATCTGTAAGTTCCGGCAAATGCCAGAGGGGCTGCTGTAAAATGCCATAGACAGTCACTGTGGAGTGGGGCTGGTGGGGGACTGGATGGGCCTCTTGTGTATTTGAAATGCCAGGGCCTATTTTGAGTCCCAGTCAGCTTTTTGTAGTCAGCACTTATCCACCGCTTAGTAACTCAGACGGTGCACGTGTCCAGTGGCCCACTGTCCAACCGGTTTCACAAATAGTCCCATATACGACACAGATCCATTCAGGATAATAACTTTAAAAAGCCTTTATTTGCACATGGCTTTTAGATCTGCAACAAACATGACGTGTCGGGCTCACCTGTAGCCCTTTTTCAAATTACTGCTACGTCTGTGGAGTTACAATTTATACCAATTATCACAGCGCCATCTTTTGGCTACATTGTCTCATTGCTCCAACAAAAATGACAATTGCAACAAAGTATCACTTATCTGTCTCTGTTACTTTTAAATTAATCTCTCTGACTCAACTTCAAAGTCTTTATACATCAGGTATAAAGACAACATTGTGCAGTTTGGCTGCGCTTTATCGATGATGTTTTTGCGTTATGGACGGGGCCACAGGAGTCCTTACAGGGGTTCCATGAGTATATTAATTCTGTTTTACCCCATATAAAATTTACCATACATGCTGATCTGCACAAGGTGTCTTTTTTTAGACACCATGGTGATCAAAGAGGGAAATCATCTAGTGACTGATCTGTTCGTTAAAGCAACTGATAAAAACACTATATTACATTAGATTACAATTCATTTCACCCCATACAAACACGTAAGCCATTGCCGAAATCCCGATTTTTGAGGGTGAGGAGAATAGTAACAGATGACCAGAGAGACGGTCGGAACAACTGGATAATATGGAAGAAAAGTTCCTCCGGAGAGGTTATCCAAAATCCCTCCTGAAGCAACAACGGGCATTAGTGGAATCACAGGAGGGGGATGCACATAAAGTACAAAAAGAGAAAGTAAAACTGACTAAATTTACCTCTGTGAGTGGACATGTAGCAAAAATTATAAGGAGACATTGGGGAGTACTAAGGGATGGGTTACCAGAAATTGATAGCTTCAGACAGCCCCCAGTAATGTCTTACAAAAGGAATAAAACTGTGGGGTCCCAACTAGTCAGATCCAATGTGGGAGGCCTTGGGAATGGATTGTTTCCTTGACTTTCCTGCAATTGCTGTTCCAATTGCCAGAGAGGGGATATCATAGATCATCCGAGAAAGGGTAATCCTATAAAAAATAAAAGGTCACTATACGTGTTTATCCTCATATGTAGTTTATACGATTCAATGCCCGTGTGGCTTGCTATATGTGGGTCAGACCACAAGGATCGTTAAAGAAAGAATAAGAGAGCACAAGTCAGTAATTAAATTAAAGAAAGTGGACCAGGTGGTCTCTGCTCATTTTACGGATGAGGCTCATGGGGTTCACCAATTCAAATTCCAGGTTATTGATCAAGTTCCCATACCCCGTCGGGGGGGGGGGGGAACAGGATAAGGGAATAATTAAAGAGAGAAGCAAGGTGGATACGTTTGTTGGGGACTTTGGAACCCCATGGCCTTAACCGTGAATAGGACTCACATCCAATTTTCAGATCAACTCTATACTTCTGCAATAACCTAATGGTGACAATATGTTTTCATTTGGTTGTATTTTCAATGTTGTACATTTTTATATCTTTCAGAGTATGGACTGATCTGTAAGGATCCACAGGTATAACCTGATGTATAAAGACTTTGAAGTTGAGTCAGAGAGATTAATCTAAAAGTAGCCAAAAGATGGCGCTGTGATAACTGGTATAAATTGTAATAGAAATGAAAAGAAGTAAAACCCCTCTCTATTCAATTGACCACCAATTAAAGAAAATTCAAGTATTAGTGCAGCAGTGTCAGAATTTATTAACAGTTTCGTTAAAGGTTACTAACCCAGTGTTGCTTCAATTATTGGGCAGCCATCGCGTGAGATCCCATTTCCAAGTATCGCGAGACCTCATCGCGAGATCTCATTTTCAAGTATCGCGAGACTTTGCATTCAGGAAGTGATAAAGATACCACACCAAACGAGTCACTTTTAGATTTTGCCTTGACAAAGCCAGCAGGCGAAACACGTGTTGGCACACTGGGAAGCGCTTTTTGTGAAGCCTCCTGGGCGCTTTCCTTATTTTTACTATTGCAAAATAATTTCCTATTGATTTTAAACTTTTGCGACCGCATTGATTCTTCTTTTATAATCTTATCTGTTATCCAATGGCACTGTGGGATTTGTAGTTTTATAGGGAAGATTAGCTCTCCGAATTATAAGATAGCAAGGTAAAATTGAGACTACAGTCCCCAGTGACCTACTTTCTCCTCCGTGTGGGGTCCCAGACTTAGAAAAATACAGGCAGCTAGAACTTGGGACTTCTCCACCTCTAACAATTTTCCTATTCCTCCTTTCTCTTTCAATGCTGGTCTCCTTTGAATAATTTTATGCAAACGTTTTTTAACACCCTATAACTTTAACGGGGGTGTATGGATTAATTATTACTCACCAATTTTTATGCAGTCCTCAGAGGTTACCTTAATTGATCTGCAGCAATTTTAATGAATTTAGTAAAGTTTACTTTTTAACAGTTAATCAGTTATTTACAATCTTCTATAATGAATGGATTTTAATGTGTGATATATAATAACGAATTAACTTTAATCTCACTTGGGTCAATTTAATCCTGGTTATTTAAGTTAACTTCTTAATTTCATTTGAAGCACTAGCACTTTATAGCACAATATTAATTAATCCTGTTACATGATTTTTAATTGCTGATGAATTATTAGCACCTAGCACATAGCACTTTATTGGGTAACCCAGCAATGGCTGCCCAATAATTGAAGCAACACTGGGTTAGTAACCTTTAACGAAACTGTTAATAAACTCTGACACTGCTGCACTAATACTTGAATTTTCTTTAATTGGTGGTCAATTGAATAGAGAGGGGTTTTACTTCTTTTCATTTCTATAACACATTATTTTGGTAATCACACCTCTTTCGTTCGGAAAACGTATTGCTTTTTTAGGAAGGTACACTGAACAATTCTTTCTTTATGGTATAAATTGTAACTCCACAGATGTAGCAGTCATTTGAAAAAGGGCTACAGGTGAGCCCGACACGTCATGTTTGTTGCAGATCCATGTGCAAATAAAGGCTTTTTAAAGTTATTATCCTGAATGGAGCTGTGTCGTATATGGGACTATTTTGAGTCCCAGCCCAGACCTGACCACCATTACTCCTACCCCTGCCACCCCCACAATCACTGCTCCCACCCCCAGTACAAGCCCTAGAGACAAGCAATCTAGTAAAGCACTGTCCCACCATGTATGAATATGTGCCCAGAACATGGCAGACAGCAGCACTACAGGGTAATCCCTCTGAGAGCAGGTCTAACCCCCTGCCATAAAGCAAGGCCCTACTGCTGCTGTTTGCCGGACATGGTCAGCTGATCAGCAACAGGAAAGTGTCAGGAAGTACAGGGAACATAAGAATGACCTGCTGCTATCAGTGTATGATTATATCAGTGTATCAGTATCAGATATATATATCAGTGTATCAGTATAACCAGTGTATCAGTAAAGGAGGGGGTGAAGGAGGAGGTAACAGCTCACCCGGATGAAGTCCCTGAATCTCCGGCCTCTGGAGTGTTTTTTGGCTTTCTCTGCCTCCTTCTCCCTCTCCTGTTCTGTGACTGAGCAGCGCTGCCCCTTCTGCCTCCTCTTTCTCCTGCCGCTGCCCGGCTGGGACCCTCCATGTTTTTATTATCGGCCGCCCCTGACAGACATTAGACTCCGGGCCTACTCCAGCCTGGCCCCTCCCACTGCCAACTTCAAATCCTTACTTCCTTCTAATTGCCCCGCCCCTTCTATGTCGCCTCCATAAGCAACGCCCCTCTCTGTAATCGGTTCTACTTCCGCTGCTCCCCTCCCTCTGCCCCGCCCCTTCCCTACTGCCTCTGTCTCTCTCTGCCTTGTGTCCCGCTCTCACTCCTCCCCTCCCACTCTATGCCCCTCCCCTTGTCTATAAAAGCCTCTCTCTCCCCTGTGTTCCAAACTCACGCCTCCCCGCCTCTCGGTGCAGTGTCTGTCCCGCTCATTAGTGTGTGAGAGTATTTATGTGCAGCCTCTCCCCCTCCAGTCTGTATTATAAACGGGGTGTGTGTGTGGGGGCGGGGCCTGTGACACGCTGAGACCTTGGTGTTGTCACTGAGGTGATTATGGCGGAGTCCGGGCTCATAACAAAGGGGTGACAGGGAATGTTGGACACATTATATTATTAGTCCATGTACACTTACAGGCTCAGAAGCCTTGTGTTTTAAAGGGGATTGTGGGAAAATTGTGGGACTTCACTTGTCCCGCCCCCAGTCTGTATAGGCCCCTCCCTCTTCCCCGTTGTGTATTTGTTTCGTTTCTGCTCTAATCCCTCCCCCTTATCTCTCAGCCCAGCATTCCTCTGTCTGACTCACTCTCCCAGCATGCTCAGCAGCCACTCACCCCATGACATTAAGGACACGCCTCCTCTCTGAGACCCCATGACATTAGGGACACGCCTCCTCTCTGAGACCCCATGACATTAGGGACACGCCTCCTCTCTGAGACCCCATGACATTAGGGACACGCCTCCTCTCTGAGACCCCATGACATTAAGGACACGCCTCCTCTCTGAGACCCCATGACATTAGGGACACGCCTCCTCTCTGAGACCCCATGACATTAGGGACACGCCTCCTCTCTGAGACCCCATGACATTAAGGACACGCCTCCTCTCTGAGACCCCATGACATTAGGGACACGCCTCCTCTCTGAGACCCCATGACATTAGGGACACGCCTCCTCTCTGAGACCCCATGACATTAGGGACACGCCTCCTCTCTGAGACCCCATGACATTAACGGACACGCCTCCTCTCTGAGACCCCATGACATTAGGGACACGCCTCCTCTCTGAGACCCCATGACATTAGGGACACGCCTCCTCTCTGAGACCCCATGACATTAGGGACACGCCTCCTCTCTGAGACCCCATGACATTAAGGACACGCCTCCTCTCTGAGACCCCATGACATTAGGGACACGCCTCCTCTCTGAGACCCCATGACATTAGGGACACTCCTCCTCTCTGAGACCCCATTTCAATGTTTCCACGTGAAGGAAACAGAGTTGCCAGGTTTGTGTTTCAAAACCAGCCAAAGACTATAAAAAAAAACTAGCCAAAACGTAGCCAAAAGCCATTTTAAAAGTAGCCCAAAAATAGCCCAATTATTACACTGAAAAATCTTAATAAAATGAAGTGATAATAAAGGTACAACCAGCTTTCAGCCTTTTCCCTAAGTGGAACCTGAGGGGAATCTATATACCCTGTTCCTATACACTTAGTCCCTACTTCTGGTCTATTAGTAACCGGGATCTTAATCCCTCTGACTCTCCTCGTCGGAGCCTTGAGCTGCTCAGCTAAATAACCAGTCTGTCTGTCACTCCTAGAGTGACCTATAATGGTGATTAGCCTATTCTTACTAGACCTGACCTGTCTAGGTTCCACAGAGCTCTACCTGCCTGTTCAGGTCAGAGCCAGCACAAAATGGACACTGAAAGCATGGCTTCAGAGCCTTTTATATCCCAGCACAGTGCCATCTGCTGGTCACTGTGAGAAACAGCAAGGGGCATAGCTTAGAGCAGGAAGAGCAAACAGTACCCCTCCCAACTGTATTTTAGGCAGGGCCGCCATTAGAAATCACAGGGCCCCGTACAACAAAATTTATGGGCCCCGCCCACACTGACGCCCAAGCACCACTCCATATCCCGCCCACTCCACATTGCAGTTAAAAGACCACACAGACATCAGCGCTAAAAAAGTAACCCCCCCACACACAAGTTATAAAAAGCTATTGATGGTCAGGGCCCCCTTATAAAAAATTGGGGCCCCAAAAAAAAAATTTAATTTTTAAAAAAAAAAACATTGGTGGCAGGGGCCCCCTTATAAGTTAAAAAAAACTTGGGGCCCCAAAAAAAACAAAACATTGGTGGCAGGGACCCCCTTATAACTTAAAAACAAATTGGGGCCCAAAAAAAATAAAAAAAATAAAAACATTGGTGGCAGGGGCCCCCTTATAAGTTAAAAACAAATTGGGGCCCCAAAAAAATTTTTTTTTTAAAAATTATTTAAAAAAATAAATAAAAAAATATTGGTTACAAGGGGCCCCTTACAGGTTAAAAAAAAATTTTGGCCCCAAAAATTGGTGGCAGGGGCCTATAGAATATTAAAATAATACATTGGTGGCCAGGGGATTAAAAAAAAAAAAAACACACACACACAAACTGGTGTTCAGTAGAATTGAACTCAAGGCTTCAGTACTTCAACTTCGCCTCCTTTCGTGACTTCGGGTCTTTTCGGCGCTTTGGGACTTCGGCTTTGGCTGTTTTCGTGACTTCGGGTCTTTTCGGCACTTCAGCTTCGGCTTTCGGCACTTATGCATTTGGCAACGCAGAGGCAAGACGTACGGCTCGGGCACTCGTAAGGGGGCCCCGGATCTTCAAAAAATGCAGCGCTGCCGGGCCCCCCTTCATGCCCGGGCCCGGTACGCTTGTCCCCCCCTGATGGCGGCCCTGATTTTAGGACCCAGTTAGGTGTCTATAACACTGAGGGACTGCCTGACAATAATACTGGGGATGGTTATTTTACACATCCCTACATTAATATATACAGTATATAACACAGACACACGTCTCTCAATAGCAGCAAGCAGGGACACAATACACACACACACACACACACCTTACATTCATACAATTCTAGCTGACAAGGGCACAATTTATACCTACACAAACTGTGCCATTGTGTCATGTACCTATTTAAACACACACTGTACACAATACACAACACACAATACACAACACACAACACACAACACATGCAGGGAAAGTAAAAGGGCTGTACAGAGAAACACTCACCAAGGACATTTCCACTGTACCTCAGCCTCTCCCCCTAATATCTCTGATTCACTCCAGAGTCCAATTCAGCCGCACACACTTCATTTGCTTTAAAAATTGGGCCGGTTTTAAAAGTCCAAACAACTTCTAAAAGTAGCCCAAATCTGTACGTTGGCGGGTTTGGACTTTTAAAACCCACCACTAGATTTTAAAAACAGCCCAATTTGGCTATAAACTCGCCAACCAGGGTTGCCAGGTCTAATTTTCAAAACCAGCCAAAGTCAGCTCCAAACTGGGGTTGCCACCCAACTGGTAAAACACCGGCCAAGGCCGGGCCGGTATTACAAATTTACCGGCAATGTAGTTGCCAGTAATTTGTAATACCCTTAAGAAAAAGCCCTTGGCCCACCCTCAATTTGCTCAGTACTTACTTTTTTTTCAGGTTTCTGTCCATTGCATGCGTGGGCTCCACCCCCTTTGCAGCACAGTGTATGACTCCGCCTCCTTTTTATTCCCGCCCCCCGGACGGTAAATTTTTTTAGAAAAGGTGGCAACCCTATGCCAAACCCAGCCTAAAACTAGCCAAGAGGCACTTGAAAAGTAGCCCAAAAATAGCACAATATGTGCAGTGAAAAAGTCTAATGAGTATATGTGAAAATACACCTTTTTCAAATTTTCACAGCTTCACATATTTTTCCATGAAGCAAAATGCGACAGATTTATCCGTCACTGGGGGGAGTAATTACAGAGGGAGGCCCTGGAGGTATAGGGGCCCTTATAAGGCTTAATAAATATACAATTTCAATAAATATTGGTAAAACAGCCCAACCTCTAGTCGTTTTGGTGGCCAGCAGATTTTTCGCCCTAAAATGTCTGAAATTGAGCAAAGTCACCGGAAAATGCGAGAATGCGTAAAGGGGTTGTTCACCTTTAAATTAACTTTTAGTATCATGTAGAGAGGGATATTCTGAGATAATTTGCAATTGGTATTCATTTTTTATTATTTGTGGTTTTTGAGTTATTTAGCTTTTTATTCAGCAGTTCTCCAGTTTGCAGTTTCAGCCATTAGGGTTGCTAGAGTCCAAATTCCCCTAGCAACCATGCACTGATTTGAATAAGAGACTGGAATATGAATAAGAGAGACCTGAATAGAAAGATGAGGAATAAAAAGTAGCAATAACAATACATTTGTAGCCTTACAGAATATTTGTTTTTAGATGGGGTCAGTGACCCCCATTTGAAAGCTGGAAAGAGTCAGAAGAAAATGACTATGACGATTTTCATTCATCCAGGTCATGGTATATCTAGTATAGGTAAATCTAAATCAACTGGACTTGCTGAGTAATCATTGAAGACGTTTCACTACTCATCCGAGCAGCCTCTTCGTTGATTACTCAGCAAGTCCAGTTGTTTTAGATTTACCTATACTAGATAGTCATAAGACAAAGGGCAAATAACTCAAAAGGTATAACATATAAATAATGAAGACCGATTGCAAAGTTGCAAGGAATTGGACATTCTATAACATACTAAAAGTTACCTCAAAGGCGAACCATCCTTTTAAGAGTGACGGGAGCCCAAAATCTGGTAAATCCCGACTACACAAGTCAGTCCCATTGCATGCTGGGTATTGTAGTCTTACATTAAACTTGGCAGTCGGCAAATTGTTAAACAAAAACGTCATTACCCAACATGCACTGGGAGACGCAGGCTCTGCACATTAGGGCCAGAAAAAACCTTGGTTGGTTTCCAAAGTACAAAGGCCCAAAAAGTAGCCTAAAACCATATCTTGACTAGTTTGCACTTTAAAAAACTTTAAAGGGATACCATCAATTCTGCACTGAAATCCATTTCTCAAAAGAGCAAACAGATTTTTTTATATTCAATTTTGAAATCTGACATGGGGCTAGACATATTGTCAATTTCCCAGCTGCCCCAAGTCATGTGACTTGTGCTCTGATGAACTTCAATCACTCTTTACTGCTGTACTGCAAGTTAGAGTGATATCACCCCCTCCCTTTTCCCCCCCAGCAGCCAAACAAAAGAACAATAGGAAGGTAACCAGATAACAGCTCCCTAACACAAGATAACAGCTGCCTGGTAGATCTAAGAACAACACTCAATAGTAAAATCCAGGTCCCACTGAGACACATTCAGTTACATTGAGAAGGAAAAACAGCAGCCTGCCAGAAAGCATTTCTCTCCTAAAGTGCAGGCACAAGTCACATGACTGGGGGCAGCTGGGAAATTGACAAAATGTCTAGCCCCATGTCAGATTTCAAAATTGAATATAAAAAAATCTGTTTGCTCTTTTGAGAAATGGATTTCAGTGCAGAATTCTGCTGGAGCAGCACTATTAACTGATTCATTTTGAAAAAAATTTTTTTTCCCATGACAGTATCCCTTTAAATTAGTAGCCAAATTTGGCTGGAAAACCACCAACCTGGCAACCCCGGTGTAAAATCCCAGCAGTGGCTGATCATGTGACTAATCATGTGGGTGGGGCAGTTGGCTCACGCTCTATTGGTCACCTGTATAGCCGTGAATAGCAACAAACGTATTTGCATTTGCCTCTTTCCTTATTAACCCTTCAGGTGCTGCAGTGCTTCCATCTGCCCATGTGACGCGGTGTCCGTAAAACCGGTGAGTAACATTGGTCACAGTGTCGCCCCAATCCTTAAACGCCACGGCGCTAACGATAGATATAAAGGAGCCATGATCATGTGTGTGCGCCCATCACTATACAGTCTTACGCATACCTCCCAACTGTCCCTTTTTCGGAGGGACAGTCCCTCTTTTGACAGCTCAGCCCGCAGTCCCTCATTTGTACTGGAAAGTCCCTCTTTTCTCTGCACTGAACAGCCAGAAAAAGAAACAAAGTTTCTCACTTAATTGGCTTTTAGCAGAGAGCCCAGAACAGCTAACAGGTGCAAATAAGATACTTTGTAACAGTTTTGAGACACAAAAACACAGTTTAGATAAGGAGAAATATTTTCAAACTTTCATAACCTGCCAAATTTTGTAAAACAAACATGGTAATTAGGGGGTGTGGCCTCAGAAAGGGGTGTGGCCTCAGAAAGGGGTGTGGTGAAAAAATTGCTGCGCTACATGCTGGAAAAAAAATTTTTGTCCCTCTTTTTACTTCCAAAATGTTGGGAGGTATGTCTTACGGGTTTGTATGGATTCTGCTGTATAATATTGGAGCGTGAGACTGTTGTGATTTGACTGGCAGTTGCATCCTATCTGTCAGCACTTTCCCTTGTGCCACACAGGAAGTGTTAAAAGAACCCTACAGCATGCACTTTTGTAATAACTAATGGGGCAAATCATTGGGGTATTTCCAGTCACACAGTGGCGGGGAGCAAGGGGTACGAGCGGGCCAGGACCCGCACTCCCTCAGGACCCCCCGGCAGCCCGCGCGCCACTGATAATGCCGGCAGTATGGAGGGGGGTGGGGCCCGGCTGCGCGTCACGCACTAGGGCCCGCCCCCCTCTAGTTACGCTACTGCAGTCACAATACATTAGTTTAGAGGTGCCACTTACCTCCAGACACCCCAACCTCATGAACAGAAGTAAAATAAAAATACACAGTGGAAAAAAAAAACAGCTTTAATTAAATATATTTCATCTGCACTGAAATGGTTAAAAAAAAAACATAAAAACAGCAGAAAGGTTGATTCTGATTTTTAACAACACACACACAAGAGACTATAGACTGGGGCACCCGGCGGGATGCTGTACGAGCCAATCAGAGACAATAGCCCCGCCCCATGGGCAGGGCACGCGTGTGACTAATGTATGACATCACCAATGTATCGACCAATCGAGGGACAGAGTCACAGATAAAAGAAAAAACAGTGTTTGTGCAGCGCATTGATCCGTTCTTCCTCTTCAATGACCTCACAATGGGGCGTATTTACCAATAGAAAAAATGCAGTTTAATCTTTTGATAAATATCCTTCCCCATTTATCATTTGTAGCTGCTCCTGTTTATATACAGTAGGTATAGGGGCAGAGAAATGCATTCATTTCATCATCCCCATAAGCGTTAACTTTTAGTATAACGTAGAGAGTGATATTCTGAGACAATTTCCGATTTCATTTTTTATTATTTGTGGTTTATTGTATTGTATGTAATTTCAGCCATCTGGTTGCTATGGTCCACATTACCCTAGCGACCATGCATTGATTTGAATACAAGCCTGGAATATGAATAGGAGAGGGCCTGAATAAAAACAATACATGTGTAGCCTTACAGAGCAGTTGTTTTTTTTTTTAGATGGGGTCAGTGACCCCTATTTATAAGTTGGAAGGAATAAGAAGGCAAATAATAATAAAAACTATAAAACATAAATAATGAAGGCCAGTTATAAAGTTGTTTAGAATTAACTGTTATACAACATACTAATGGTGAACTGAACCACTCCTTTAAATTTTGATGCAGGCTGCGCAGATTTTGGAGCTGCCATGTAATGTGAATCTACATTAATTACTAAACTGTACTAAGACTGTATTGTGTATATATATATATATATATATATAGTCAGTGGGTCCCTAAGCGAGAATGTGATGGCCCAGTCACTTAGCAGGTAGCCCATCTGAGCAATAAAGCAGGGTCCAGGGGACTGTCAGCTCTACTAACCACTGTCACATGGTTTTTACCAGTAATCAGGTGCCTGTATTGTACGGGCCAATCAGGTGCCTCTCTGTTGCATAATGCATATGGAACAGTATTTATTGAAGCATTTGGTATAATGAGCACAGCTGCACGTGCCAGATGCTTCAATTAAGCTTCATATCTTTATCCAGGATGGATCTCAGCAGCAATGGAAGACCACCAGTGATGGGTGAATTTGTCGCGTTTCACTTCACCACGAAATTCGCAAATTTCCTGCGAGTTTTGCAAAACAGGCGAAAAATTTGCGAAATGTGAATTTTCGGTTGGCGCCAGCAACAATTTCGCCGGCGGGCGACCATTCCAACGGCGACCTATGACTCTCATTAAAGTCAATGGGCGTCCGTTTATCTGACGCCGGAGTCGGAATGGTCACCGGCGTCAAAAAGATTTGACGCTGGCGAAATTTTCGCGGCAAATCCGAGAATTTATTTGTCACCGGCGAAACACGGAAATTTGCTGACAATTTGCACCTCGCAAATAAATTAGCCCATCACTAAAGTCCACCTATCCCTCAATTACTCCCTTTCTCTGCAGCAGGGAGCCACAATGGATCTATGTTTGCCCAGCACCCTGACGGCCGTGTTCTAGCATATAGCATTCAATATATGCCCCTCCCACTTCTGTTTCTGTCTGCAAAATGAACTTATCATGCTCCTGGATCTGCTCTTAAACTTCTGTTTGTTTAGGATAGCAGCTGCCATATTAGCTTGGTGTGACATCACTTCCTGTCTGAGTCTGTCCCTGCTCACTCATAGCTCTGGGCTCAGATCACAGCAGGGAGGGGAGGAGGGAGAATGGAAGGGGGAGAGAGGAGCAAACTGAGCATGCTCCAGCCCTGGAGGTTTAAGCTGAAAACAGGAAGTCTGATACAGAAGCCCATGAGTACACAATAGAAGGAAAGAAATGCTGTGTTTCTTTTGACAGAGAACAGCATTACTTTGAGGGTTACTGGTATATTTATATAGACCTTTCTGATAAAGCTTACTTAATGTTAACCTTTCCTTTTCCTTTAATGGATGTTACGGTTCCACCAGCTGCTGTGTGTCCGTTCCTGACCCGTCTCCTCCCTCTTCTGTTGTTTAGCGCTTTGTTTCTGTTTTTTTGTTTGCAATGGCTCCCAATGTCACCGTGCCTCCCACAGCCCCTGTAATCAGCACCGCAGCAGTACCGCCCACCGCAGCCGCAGCCGCCAGTACTGTTCCAGCTACCACAGCTCCAGCCACGCCTCCTGCCAAGCTTAAAACACCACCCCCCACAGCGCAGCCAATCCCTATGGTGCACTTCTTGAACCGTTTGGAGTATTCAGTGTTAAATTTTTCCTCTGCTTCAAGCAAAACGGATTTCATTTCATCCATCAGCAGCTGCCGGTCTTGACTGTCATCGTCTTTAATTGATTCTTCATAGACAGAGAGAAAATGGGCGGCAGCTTCACTGGTCATGTACCTCATCTTGCTGGGTTTCACTCCCACAATCTTGAAAGGAGAAGAACTGGCTGGGGCCTGAAAAATAGCAAAAGGAGGAGGAATTAAGGCTAAAACAAATCCAGGACAGGAAGTGGAAGCTGAGGGAAGAGGCGTGGCATAGCAACAGGAAGCAAAGTGCAGGAAGTGTGTAAACAGACAGGAAGCTAAAGGACGGTGTATGAGCAGGAGGATAAAGAGTGGAAGTGGTAATGATCACAGGGAATGTAGACTTTTACACTTTCATTGTTGGTATTGGACATGGCAGTCCTACTCAAATCGTCCATTTGCTTCTAGTCTTGTCAACATAGAGAGGCACATTTATCAATGGTCGAATTTCAAATTCATGTGAAATTATTTTAAACTATTACATTTCGATTATACTTGAAATTCGATTGGGGGGTTATTTAATAAGAAAAACGAATATCTAAAACTCGAACAAATATTACTGACCTGAAAACTCGAATCAAATTCGAATTCTCCGAAAAAAACGTGAATGTCAGGAAGGCTAGTGACATCTTCAAGTTGGTCACTGGACCTTTCCCATTGACTTATACATGAACTCGGCGGGTTTTAGGTGGCGAATAGCTGAATTCCACATTTTTAAAGGGGCAAGGTTTGATAAAGCTCAAATTTCTAATTAAAATTCTAATTGAGTTTGGATTATTCACAATTCAAATTTGAGAGTTTTGACCATAAAAAAAAAATCAAAAATTCTAATTTTGAATTCAACAATTAATAAATCTGCCCCTTAAACTCTCTAACTAGCTGTTGATTGGTTCAAACACTCCTCAATGTTTTCCCCTACTGAAGTTGTAGGTTGTGTGAGCCATGTCATGTCCTCTCAGTGAGGGTGGTCTAGCGCTTCCAAGGATTGGGGGGATGTAGTTCTCCGACCCAGAATGTGAGCTCTGTTAGCCCAGTGGGGAAAAAACAGTTTTTGCATAATAAAATAGTGCTCAGGTAAGTACCTAAGAAGTTCATGATAAGCCGCTTACCAGATTATCCATGTGTTTCCGGAATTCCCCTTCAACTCTGCTCATATTCTTGTGGTTTTCAAATGTGAAGAACATCTAAGGAGGAAGAAGAGTTTTTCCTAACTCCCATGAACTCAAATTCGACCAATCGAAATCTATTATAAAAATCGAATTTTAGGATTGACCGGAAAACTAGAATCCAATTAAATTTTAAAAACTTAATTTGAGTTCTTTTCTCTAAAAAAAAAACCTTGCATGTCAGGAAGGCTGCAAACAACTCCAAATCGATCCCTGGACCTCTCCCGTTGACTTTAACAACAAATCGCTAGGTTTTAGGTGGCGAATAGTCGAGTTCAAGTTCTTAAATGGCCAGAGTATGATAAATTTAGAAAATCGAATACATACACAATTGACACATAAAAGAACTCAAAAAATTCTAATTTCTAATTTTCAATTCGACCCTTGATAAATCTGCCCCATTCTGTCAAGGTGCCCAGTGCTGTGATCTGTGGACTCAGTGTCGGACTGGCCCGGCCGGACACCGGGAAAATACCCGGTGGGCCCCGACCCTTAATGGGCCCCCGCCGGGCCAGACACCTCTCCAGATATCTTTAAAAAAGTTTGCTTCCCGCAGCGCCGATCAGCGCAACGCCTTCTGCGCATGCGCCAGGCGTTTTCACGCTGGTGCGCCAAGCGCCACCTTTGTGTGCGCGCACTCGGTGCGTCGCAGTAGGGGGCGGAAGGGGCCCTGGACAGTAGTCCCGGTGGGCCCCGGGCCCCCCAGTCCGACCCTGTGCGGGCTTCAAACAAGCAGCCAATCCTGTCCCCTGTAGCCCCTCCCACCCGTAAAGACAGACAAGGTAAACTGGCACAGTGCCCTTATCTATACACCTGGGCGGGCAGAAGAATCTAAGGGCACAGACTGAAACAGAACATATGGCTTCTTACCTGCAATGGGGAGGCAAATCTGTATTGCTCTTTCTGCAATAGGTCCACACATTCCTACAAAGAAACAGTGTTAATGTCAATTTTCAGGACCTGAACCAAACTGTCAGTTTTTTGCCTAGCCAGATGCATGTGAGATGTCAGGAACCAATTAGTGTGATGGGGAAACCTGTACTATGGATGTTGTCTCAGTTACAATCAGGGCCACCATCAGGCGTAGGGGATACAACTGTACCGGGCCTGGCCTCAAGAGGGGCCCGGCTGTGCTACACTTTTCGAATTAGCCAGGCCCCACTTACCAGCGAGGAAGTGATGCGCCGCAAAATGTCCCAAATTGCTGAAGTCCCGAAGTCGCAAAGTGAGCCGAAGCCGCGAAAGTAGTAGAAGCTGAAGACCCGAAGCAGCGAAAAGACCTGAAGTTGTAGATCTAAAACGACTCAAAGCCACGAAAGTAGCCAAAGCTGAAGACCCGAAACCGCGAAAGTAACAAAGAAGCTGAAGAACAGCTAAACACCACTAAACACCACTAAACACCAATGTGTTTTTTTTTTTTATTAAACCACTTGGCCACCAATGGTTTTTTAAAAATATTCTATGACCACCAATGTTTTTGTTTTTACTTGTAGGAGGGCCCTGACCACCATTTTTTTTTAAAAAAACTTTTATGGAGGGCCCTGGCAGGTGGGCCCTGACACCAAAACTTTTATGTTTGACCCTGGCTGCTATTTTTTTTAACTTATAAGGGGCCCTGACCACCAACTTGTGTGTGTGGGGGGGGGTTACCGTTTTAAGGGCTGATGTCTGTGTGGACTTTTTACGGTGGTGTGGGGATAGGATCTGGGGTGGGGCTTGGGCTGGGACCCAGAAAATGTTGCTGTTGGGGACCTGTGATTTTTGATGGCGGTCCTGGATACAAAAGAGCAATAAGAAACAGCAATTCTGTACTAGAAATAAATGGAGTGGCCACACACACACCTTTAATTTTCTCTCCAGTTGGGCACAGGTCACTTTATCCCCACAGATATCAGTTTTGATGTGGCGCCAGATGCCTTGCACAAGGTCCGTTATGTAGTTTTGAAGGTGGTTCCTGAAATCATCATCCATGTCTGTAAAGATAAGCAAGATGGAATATCACAAGTCCTATGGGAATATGTAGAGTAGGGTGGCCAGTGTCCTGAAACATTGCATGTGAACATTCCAATGGCCTTAAAGGAAAACTATACCCCCAAAATGAATACTTAAGCAACAGATAGTTTATATCAAATTGAATGACATATTAAAGAATCTTACCAAACTGGAATATATATTTAGATAAATATTGCCCTTTTACATCTCTTGCCTTGAACCACCATTTCGTGACTCTATCTGTGCTGCCTCAGAGATCACCTGACCAGAAATACTGCAGCTCTAACTGTAACAGGAAGAGATCACCTGACCAGAAATACTGCAGCTCTAACTGTAACAGGAAGAGATCACCTGACCAGAAATACTGCAGCTCTAACTGTAACAGGAAGAAGCGAGGAAGCAAAAGGCAGAACTCTGTCTGTTAATTGGCTCATGTGACCTTACATGTGGTTTGTATGTGTGCACAGTGAATCTTACGATCTCAGGGGGCGGCCCTTATTTTTTAAAATGGCAATTTTCTATTTATGATTACCCAATGGCACATACTACTAGAAAAGTATATTATTCTGAAAATGGTTTATTTACATGAAGCAGGGTTTTACACATGAGCTGTTTTACTCAGTATCTTTTAATAGAGACCTACATTGTTTGGGGGGTATAGTTTTCCTTTAACCTTATTGTGTGTGTAATGGGGAGTAATTATAAGCAGTGGGGTACCAATCTGTAGGAATGGATTTTTGGGGGGCTGGTGCAGTTTTGAGGATTGGTGGAGACTGAAAGCCATTGGAAATCTAGTAACAATATTTTGGGAAAGAAAAGGAAGAGCAATGTTTACTAGAGGTGAGTGTTACCTGAAAGCCTTCCCTCGCTGACTCCCATCAGTCTTTTTCCTGGGTGGGGCAAGAGGCAGCAGCTCACTGATGGGCTTCTCAGGGTGTTTAACACACAGGGATATTCAGATTTCTTTCTCAACCTCTTTTAGGAAAAAAAAAAACAGTTGCAGTCAGTTCATTATAGTCATCACACTTAAAAAAAGCTCTAGGTTGGGTTGCTCACTTTTAATCCAATAATTCCAATGACCTACGTATGCTGATTCTAATGGGAACATGACCGGTCAGTCTCCAGGTCAAGCGCTATGACTGAGTGCAATCTGACCACCCCAGTGGATGGAAAAAAACTGCAAGATCCAATCAGGATCAGCCTGCAGACTGAACGACTGGGTGGCTAAAGAATGATGGGAGTTGCAGTTGGGAAAAGTTTCAGACCATGTGTATTTGTGCTTAAAGGATAAGTAAACCTTTGAAATAAGTGAATGTAAAATTAATGAGGGGGCTATTCTAAGCACTTTTGTATTTTACATTCATTATTTTTTTTAGATTCCAAGATATAAAAGGATACATGTGCTGTTAATATGAATGAATTTTGTTACAGCAGCGCCACCTGCTGGTCATTTTTCCACCAGTCTGACCACCAAGTCTGACAACTTCCTTGACTACTTGGTGGTCAGACTGGTCTGAAACTGACCAGCAGGTGGCGCTGTTGTAACAAAATTCATTCATATTAACAGCACATGTATCCCTTAATATCTTGGAATCTAAAAAAAATAAATGATGAATGTACAGTGCACAATTTCTTAGAATAGCCCCCTCATTAATTTTACATTCCTTTAAAATAAGAGGCGCTTTCTTACCCATTTACAAAGGGGGCCCAGCTTGCAAAACTTTGCCTTTTGTAGACCTAGTACTAAGGGGCAGATTTATCAAGGGTCGAATTAAAAAATTCGAAATTCGAATTTTTTAGGTTTTTTATGGTCAAAACTGTCAAATTCAACTAGAGAGTTATTCATAGTTACATAGTAAGTTAGGTTGAAAAAAGACACACGTCCATCAAGTTCAACCTTTTGTACTCGATTTTAACCTGCCTAATTGATCCAGAGTTCAAATTCGATAAGAGTTTTTTTTAAAAAAAATCTGAATTAAATTTTCGAGATTTATCATATCCTGGCCCTTTAAGAACTGGAATTCAAGTATTCGCCACCTAAAACTTGCCCAATTGATGCTTAAGTCAATGGGAGACGTCCAGGGATCATTTTGGAGTTGTCTGCAGCCTTCGAGTTTTTTTCGGAGAAAAAAAACTTTAAATCGAGTTTATTCGATTCACATTTGATTCGAGTTTTCGGGTCTATACTATTCACCCGAGTTAAAAAAATTAGATTTTTATAATACATTTCGAGTTCATGGGAGCTTTAAAAAAGACATGAATTCGAAATTTGACTTTTGATAAATGTGCCTCCCTATCTCTTGCCATTTGGGATGGTCATGCACATGGTGAGCTCTGCAGTCGATGTTGCCCAACTAGTGCCCAGCCAGCAATGATGGGGGGGGGATAAGGGGGTGGAGACAGAATGTTCTCTGTATGTAAATGAGCATCTGAGTGCATATGTGATTGGACAACCACACTCCTAGTCAAGAATCAACAAATCCCTAATTCCAACCCAACGGTTGAGATACAGCGTCTCAGATATGGAAGTACATACCTCAGTCTCGCGGTTGATATATGATTGGGCGTCTTCTCTGCGACATTTCTCTGAATCAAACCAATCTCTGATCAGTATATCCAGGTGCTGGAACACATAAAGGCAAACTCATGGCAACTGGGACTCAAAACACACGTGGACATTACACAGGAGACTATGTATTCAAAGGTAAAGATGAAGCCAAACAGACTGTATATAATCCTTTACTGGGTCACATCCCTATATAGGGGCAGATTTATTAGCACTGGAAACTAACATCACCACTGATATTGCCAATTACAACCAAGCAGATCTTTGCTTTTGTTTTCTAACTTGTACGTGACTGTTCCCATCTAATTGGTTGTCACATTGATGTTTGTCTCCAATGTTAAAGGGGAACTATCGTGAAAATGAAAATTTAATATAAGCTTCCTCATACTGAAGTAAGAAACTTTTTAAATGCAATCAATTAAAAATGCTGCACTGTTTCTGAAATAATCACGTTTATCTTCACTATTCCTCTCTCAGCATCTGTTTCTCTTCATTCTGTCTTCATTCAGCAGTTGGGTGTCAGATATTCACTGACAGTTAGATCCAATATATCTTATAGGGGGGCTCCTTTCCTAGCAGATGTATTAGAGCTCACTCAAATTCCAGTATATACAAAAATGTAACAAAATAACTGCCTTTTGCACAAATCCTGCATGTAGAGAGACATGATGTCTGGTGAGTTTAATAGAGTGAGCTCTAATACATCTTCTAGGCAAAAGGAGCCCCCCTATAAGATATATTGGATCTAACTGACACCCAACTGCTGCATGAAGACAGAATGAAGAGAAACAGATGCTGAGAGAGGAATAGTGAAGATAAACGTGATTATTTCAGAAACAATACAGAATATTTCATTGATTGCATTTAGTTTCTCACTTCAGTATGCTGAAGCTAATAATACATTTTTGTTTTTGCGATAGTTCCCCTTTAATAAATGCGCCCCTCAGTGTTGTCTGTTGTAGGGATGCACCAAATCCACTTTTTGGGATTCGGCCGAATCCCAGAATCCTTCATGAAAGATTCAGCCGAATACCAAACCCAATTCAGATTTGCATATGCAAATTAGGGACAGGAAAACTGAAAAAAAAATTTTTTTGCTTCATATGATTGTCGCAGGAATGTGAGGTTTCAGCCGAAAACCGACAGAGAATGATAGAGAATTTGTGTTTTACAAGGACACTAAGGAGTCTTGCACAATCGTTCCTTTACCTGTAAATACTGCAGCTCAAAAGATTTCCCGGCTAGTTCTGCCACATGAAGATACATCTGAAAACAATAGAATAAAGTATTAGACTGAAGGCGGCAACTCAGCTGCCAATCAGTACGGCCGGCCAACAGACCAACCTGCGGGTGGAAGGGCAGGATACGTTGCATTGTGATGATCATTTCGGTTACAACCGGGAGCTGCAGCTCCTCTTCGCTTACTTAAAGGGATACTGTCATCGGAAAACATGTTTTTTTCAACACGCATCAGTTAATAGTGCTGCTCCAGCAGAATCCTGCACTGAAATCCATTTCTCAAAAGAGCAAACAGATTTTTTTATATTCAGTTTTGAAATCTGACATGGGGCTAGACATATTGTCAATTTCCCAGCTGCCCCTGGTCATGTGACTTGTGCCTGCACTTTAGGAGAGAAATGCTTTCTGGCAGGCTGCTGTTTTTCCTTCTCAATGTAACTGAATGTGTCTCAGTGAGACATGGGTTTTTACTATTGAGTGTTGTTCTTAGATCTACCAGGCAGCTGTTATCTTGTGTTAGGGAGCTGCTATCTGGTTACCTTCCCATTGTTCTTTTGTTTGGCTGCTGGGGGGGGGAAAAGGGAGGGGGGTGATATCACTTTAACTTGCAGTAAAGCAGTAAAGAGTGATTGAAGTTTATCAGAGCACAAGTCACATGACTTGGGGCAGCTGGGAAATTGACAAAATGTCTAGCCCCATGTTAGATTTCAAAATTGAATATAAACAAATCTGTTTGCTCTTTTGAGAAATGGATTTCAGTGCAGAATTCTGCTAGAGCAGCACTATTAACTGATTCATTTTGAATTTTTTTTTTCCCCATGACAGTATCCCTTTAATTTACTAAATTTATGCAAGGAAAAATTTGTAGTTTATCGCTTTGAGTGCCCCCCGACTGGCTGTAGATGCCCAGATTGTTGAAATTGGCCAAGCTGTATGGCGACTCAAGAGTAACACAAAACCTCCATTGGCTGCTTTACACTAGGGGCAGATTTATTAAGGGTCGAATTGAAAATTCAAATTCGAATTTTTTTATGGTCAAATTCAACTAGGGAATTATCCAAACTCGATTCAAGTTTTTTTTTTTTTTTTTAAAAATTCAAATTCGATTTTCAAGATTATTATCATATCCTGGCCTTTAGAATTTGGCCATTCACCACCTAAAAGCTGTTGAATTACAGTATAAGTCAACGGGAGAGGTCCAGGGATCAATTTGAAGATGTTTGCGGCCCTCCTGACGTTCAAGATTTTTTAGGAGAAAAAACTCGAATCAAGTTTGATCGAATTCTAATCGAGTTTAAAAAATTTTGATTTTTTTTTTTTTTAATAAATTCCCCCAAGTCGAATTCATTCGAATTTAAGGGAGTTTCAAAAAACTCATGAAACATGAATTTGAAATTCGACCTTTGATAAATGTCCGTCCCCATGTAGCTTGTGCCCAGATGCAGTGCAAGTAAGGAAGGACTATTTCCCCTTATCTCTGCTGATTTCATATGAGAAAGTTACAAGATTCATAATCATATTTATGTTTCTCTCAGCCCTTCCCTTTGCCTTCTCACCTCCAGATAATCGAGTTCTGTTGTTTTCAGGCTTGAGTTCACATTGAAAATCTGAAAAAAAGACCAAAATATAAACAAAACCATTATTTTGCCCTTTCACTGTGCTGTTACATGCCCAGATTTGCTCCTGACAGGTGGCCATAGATGATCAAATTAAAGCTGCCTATATCAGCCCTTTAAGCATAGCCCTACGCGTTTCGACCGGTAAGGTCTTCATCAGGGAAAAATATACAAGAAAGAAAAGGCAGTAAGAATATCACGTCTATTATGGTGAGTCTGTTGGGGATTCCCGTAAGTATCGCACCTCACATTTCTTTGGCTGGGAGTGCGCCTTCTGACTCTTCTTGTTTATTGATTCACCATCTTATTTTCCTGATCGCGGGGGCTTCCGACAGATCCCCCTGATTGATATCAGGCCAAAAATCAGGCAGATATCGATCGGGCAAGTTTGATTTTTTCTTTGATCCAGGACCGCATTGGCTAGTTGATTTGGACCTACGACCCGTCGGCTCCCATTTGTATCATTTTAATCCAATTGTTCGGTCCCAGGGCCGATCGTTCGGATTAATCCAATATCGTCCTGCTGTTAGTGGGCTTATTGGGTTAAGATCTAATCGTGTATGTCCACCCTTAATGGCTGTGAAATGTGTGTGAGATTCCCCCTGAAATCCCTTTAAAGGAGAACTAAAGCCTAACTAAAGTAGCTAGAAATGTTGTACATGATGTTTTGTGCTTCTGTACCAGCCCAAGGCAACCACAGCCCTTTAGCAGTAAAGATCTATGTCTCCAAAGATGCCCCAGTAGCTCCCCATCTTCTTTTCTGCTGATTCACTGCACATGCTCTGTGCTGCTGTCACTTACTGAGCTTAGGGAGCCACTCACAATATACAGTACACATAGAATAGAAATGTCACAATATAAGGCTGATTAGTAATTAATACACATAATTACTACATGGCAGCACAGAAACCAGTGCAATTAGCATCAGAATGTAATAATCAGCAAACCTGTAGCATCAGCTTATATTACAGCCAGGGAAGCTCATTTTCTGCTGGATAATTAGTGACGAGCCCTAAGCTTAGCTTCTCAACAGCCAATCAGAGCCCACTGAGCATGTGAGTGTCACAGACACTTTCCAAGATGGTGACCCCCTGTGACAAGTTTGAAGTCCTGGATCATTGCTGCTATTGACAAGCTCAAACTTTAGCCTCGTGCAATAAGTTCACTATAGAAAATATGCCATTTTTAACCATATTTATTTTTAGGGTTTAGTTCTCCTTTAAGGGCACATTGTATACCAGGCACATTCAGCAGTGTAGGCGGATCCAGAGGCTTATACTTACCAGTTGCCTAAGTAAGGCAAGTGCAGGGGTCTTGTGCCCTGTGTACATTGAGCCAGATTAATATGTACAGCGCTACTTTACTGCACCAGACTTTGACACATGAATATTAATGAGTTGCATGTTAGTGGAAAGTCCAGCCCCCCGGAGTAGTAAATGACATGAGGGGGGAGGCAGTGACCTACCAGGTAGGAGCTGAGGATCATGGATAATGCAGACAATTTCAGGCAAATGTATCTTGAACCCCCAGTATCCAGGGAGCCCTCTGTGTCCAACACAAACACGACCATCTGCAATGGGAAGAGCCAAAGAAGAGCACGGCCATAAATATCTGTGTTACCCCACACTAATGACTTACACAATCTTATATAACAGATAATATACCCACCATGTTCATTAGTGTTGATTTAAGACAGTGAAAGGGATTATTAGAGGGAAAATACAGAGCATTCAAATTCTAACAAAGGAAAATAATCATTTTTAGAACATGTGTAAGCCTAACGCGTTTCGTGCCTGAGGTGGGCACTTACTTATAGGCTAGTAGCCACCTCAGGCACGAAACGTGTTAGGCTTATGTCCTAATAAAGATTTTTTTCCTTTTAATAAACATTTTTGGCTACGGCTTTACTACAGGATGACTCTTACTACATTTGAATGCTCTATATTTTACCAAAAACCCTTGGACAGGGGGTTACCCTGGTAAGAGATCATTTTTTAATAACATTTTGCTTTTTTTTTTGATTTTGTATATTTCATCATTTATTTGATTAATTTCCGATTCTGGACTTTACCTCGAAAAAATGGATTATTAGAGGCCTCCTCAGGAATCTGGAAATGTCTCCATTCTGGAGAGGAAGGAGCTGTGTCTGCTGATACTCCCGGCACAGTGTGACCCCCCAATACCTCAGAAGTATTTCAGAAGCCCATCATATCTATGTCCCCATATGTCAGACAGGACCAGTGATGGGTTGAATTTAACCCATTTCACTTTGCCAAAATTTGCCGCCGGCGAAAAATAGACTCAATGGGCGACAATTTTTTTGTTGATGCGCTTCATTTTTTTTCTCCCATTGAAATGTATGGGCGTCATTTCCGCAGCGAAACGCGACACAAAAAAAATCACTCGTCCCTAGATAGGACAGATCCAGAGATTGAAGCAGAGAGGATATTCTATGGACTGGAATCCAAATTCTGTTTCTGTCTCACCTTTTCTCCATTGTGTTCTAGAATGAACGGCTTGTTCCAGATCCAGATCCCCTGGGTGATGCTTTCTGTACCCGCTTCCCATTTAAATCCACACAGAGGCTCATCCTCTGCTCCAAAGCTGATTGGCTCGCCCCTTTCCTTTAAAAAAAAAAAAAAAATTGTTCATTTTTAATATATTTGTCATTGGATTAATGGAATGAATGTGCATTTTTAGTCTGGGGGCTGCTGGGTAACATTATTGCTGCAACTGGAAAATACACCGTGATGAATATACTTTGCCTAAATGCAAACTTCAAGTTAGTTATTCACAGCAGAGATGCGGAAATTCAACAAGCAAAGATAAGAGCAAGTCAGAAAACTGATAAGAGCTAATCTCTATTATTATTTTGTGTCACGCTATGAAATGCATTACAGGCTCTTCATAAAGCGACCTCGGCCAACTGATACTGCAGGAGCCTGTTACACAGGACAGATCCAGAGCCTACTCACAGCCTGGAAACTGACAGACAGACAGCCCCAGGGAGAACAGACTGAAGGACGTTCACTTTCTACTGGTGAAGAGGTGCTGTCAGCAAAAATGGCTGCACAATATGTTAGAGACGGAGAAATATTATGGATTATATTCTGATAATGTCACTGACTT
Organism: Xenopus laevis; assembly: GCF_017654675.1. Lineage (NCBI taxonomy): Eukaryota > Metazoa > Chordata > Amphibia > Anura > Pipidae > Xenopus > Xenopus laevis. Next base: position 131,499,222 of record NC_054387.1, on the reverse strand, counting down.
TTTTTTAATTCCCCCCTCAGACTATCATCCCTTATATCAAAAATGCTTCAGGACTCATCCCTGTTTTTTTTACTGATCTATTAGTCACCCTGCTATAGTTCCAGGGGTACCCAGGGCACAAATAAGCACTTACCCCAAATCTCCCCCTAACTGACCTTCAGACTGGGCTCCCTTAGCTCATAACAAGGTTACAGATATATAGAAATATTGGGGTGTCACCCTGCTATAGTTCCAGGGGTACCCAGGGTACAAATAAACACTCACCCCAAATTTCCCCCTAACTGGCCTTCAGACTGGGCCCCCTTAGCTCATAACAAGGTTACAGATATATAGAAACATTGGGGTGTCACCCTGCTATAGTTCCAGGGGTACCCAGGGTCCAAATAAGCACTTACCCCAAATCTCCCCCTAACTGACCTTCAGGCTGGACCCCCTTAGCTCATAACAAGGTTACAGATATATAGAACATTGGGGTGTCACCCTGCTATAGTTCCAGGGGTACCCAGGGTACAAATAAGCACTCACCCCAAATCTCCCCCTAACTGACCTTCAGACTGGGCCCCCTTAGCTCATAACAAGGTTACAGATATATAGAAACATTGGGGTAACAGTCACCCTGCTATAGTTCCAGGGGTACCCAGGGTACAAATGAGCAATCACCCCAAATCTCCCCCTAACTGACCTTCAGACTGGGCCCCCTTAGCTCATAACAAGGTTACAGATATATAGAAACATTGGGGTGTCACCCTGCTATAGTTCCAGGGGTACCCAGGGCACAAATAAGCACTTACCCCAAATCTCCCCCTAGCTGGCCTTCAGGCTGGACCCCCTTAGCTCATAACAAGGTTACAGATATATAGAAACATTGGGGTGTCACCCTGCTATAGTTCCAGGGGTACCCAGGGTACAAATAAGCACTCACCCCAAATCTCCCCCTAACTGACCTTCAGGCTGTGCCCCCTTAGCTCATAACGAGGTTACAGATATATAGAAACATTGGGGTAACAGTCACCCTGCTATAGTTCCAGGGGTACCCAGGGTACAAATAATCACTCACCCCAAATCTCCCCCTAACTGACCTTCAGACTGGGCCCCCTTAGCTCATAACAAGGTTACAGATATATAGAAACATTGGGGTGTCACCCTGCTATAGTTCCAGGGGTACCCAGGGTACAAATAATCACTCACCCCAAAACTCCCCCTAACTGACCTTCAGACTGGGTCCCCTTAGCTCATAACAAGGTTACAGATATATAGAAACATTGGGGTAACAGTCACCCTGCTATAGTTCCAGGGGTACCCAGGGTACAAATAAGCCCTCACCCCAAATCTCCCCCTAACTGACCTTCAGACTGGGCCCCCTTAGCTCATAACAAGGTTACAGATATATAGAAACATTGGGGTAACAGTCACCCTGCTATAGTTCCAGGGGTACCCAGGGCACAAATAAGCACTTACCCCAAATCTCCCCCTAGCTGGCCTTCAGGCTGGACCCCCTTAGCTCATAACAAGGTTACAGATATATAGAAACATTGGGGTGTCACCCTGCTATAGTTCCAGGGGTACCCAGGGTACAAATAAGCACTCACCCCAAATCTCCCCCTAACTGACCTTCAGGCTGGGCCCCCTTAGCTCATAACGAGGTTACAGATATATAGAAACATTGGGGTAACAGTCACCCTGCTATAGTTCCAGGGGTACCCAGGGTACAAATAATCACTCACCCCAAATCTCCCCCTAACTGACCTTCAGACTGGGCCCCCTTAGCTCATAACAAGGTAACAGATATATAGAAACATTGGGGTGTCACCCTGCTATAGTTCCAGGGGTACCCAGGGTACAAATAATCACTCACCCCAAAACTCCCCCTAACTGACCTTCAGACTGGGCCCCCTTAGCTCATAACAAGGTTACAGATATATAGAAACATTGGGGTAACAGTCATCCTGCTATAGTCCCAGGGGTACCCAGGGTACAAATAATCACTCACCCCAAATCTCCCCCTAACTGACCTTCAGACTGGGCTCCCTTAGCTCATAACAAGGTTACAGATATATAGAAACATTGGGGTGTCACCCTGCTATAGTTCCAGGGGTACCCAGGGTACAAATAATCACTCACCCCAAATCTCCCCCTAACTGACCTTCAGACTGGGCCCCCTTAGCTCATAACTAGGTTACAGATATATAGAAACATTGGGGTAACAGTCACCCTGCTATAGTTCCAGGGGTACCCAGGGTACAAATGAGCAATCACCCCAAATCTCCCCCTAACTGACCTTAAGACTGGGCCCCTTAGCTCATAACAAGGTTACAGATATATAGAAACATTGGGGTGTCACCCTGCTATAGTTCCAGGGGTACCCAGGGTACAAATAACCACTCACCCCAAATCTCCCCCTAACTGACCTTCAGACTGGGCCCCCTTAGCTCATAACAAGGTTACAGATATATAGAAACATTGGGGTGTCACCCTGCTATAGTTCCAGGGGTACAGATATGAGGGGTTTGCAGTCTCAGGGTGGGGTATAGATATGGCCATTGAAGGTGCCCAAGGACATCACAACATTTTACAACTATTTACACTACTAAGCGGCAGATTTATCAAGGGTCCAATTGAAAATTCGAAAATCGAATTTTTGAAATTTTTATGGTCAAAACTGTCAAATTCAGCTAGGGAGTTATTCAAATTTGATTCAAAGTTTTTTTAAAAATTTGAATTTGATTTTCGAGATTTATCATACTCTGGTCTTTTAAAAACGTTGACTATTTGCCACCTAAAACCTGCCGAATTGCTGTTTAAGTCACTGGGAGACATTCAGGGATCAATTTAGAGTTGTTTGCAGCCTTCTTGACATTCGAGTTTTTTTAAATTCAAATTGAATTCGATTCGAGTTTTCGGGTCGATTTAATTCATCCGAGTTTGAAAAATGCGATTTTTCAAAACAAATTTCGATTGGTCGAATTTCAAATTTAGGGGAGTGTTTAAAAACTCACATGACTTCGAAATTCGACCTTTGATTAATGTGCCTCTAAGAGCTTTGGGTGTATCTGCACGTGATGGTATTTTCAATGCACTTTGTATTCCTGTCCCCGGCCCATGTTTGTGGCTAAAAAGAAACTCAATGGGGGTCATTTATCAACACTGGGCAAATTTGCCCATGAGCAGTAACCCATGGCAACCAATCAAATGACTGCATTCATTGTTCTGCTTGCAGCTGGCTTTAAACAGCTAATTACTGATTGGTTGCTATAGGTAACTGCCCATGGGCAAATTTGCCCAGTGTTGATAAATGAGCCCTAGTGACTCAATAACTCAATAACATGTTTTCTTACATCATATGATGGTTTGACTCCTATAACTGTATATTAAATGCTAAAACTACATAAACTTTATCAGAAAGGTCTATATAAATACACCAGTAAACCCTCAAAGTAATGCTGCTCTGAGTCCTCTGTCAAAAGAAACACCACATTTCTTTCCTTCTATTGTGTACTCATGGGCTTCTGTATCAGACTTCCTGTTTTCAGCTTAAACCTCCAGGGCTAGGGCTTGAGCATGCTCAGTTTGCTCCTCTCTCCCCTCCCTCCTCCCCTCACTGCTGTAATCTGAGCTCAGAGATATGAGTGAGCAGGGAGAGACTAAGGCAGGAAGTGATGTCACATCAAGCTAATATGGCAGCTGCTATCCTAAACAAACAGAGACAGTGTCTAGAGCTGTTTACTCAGGTATGGTAAAGCATTCTGCAGAATTAATATAGAGTTCTAGCTTGTACTATTGTGGCTAATCTCTTGGCAATAAACTGTCTTGGAGCTTTCCTTCTCCTTTAAAGGAGAAGGAAAGGCTAAAAGTAAGTAAGCTTTATCAGAAAGGTCTATATAAATACACCAGTAAACCCTCAAAGTAATTCTGCTCTGAGTCCTCTGTCAAAAGAAACAGCACATTTCTTTCCTTCTATTGTGTACTCATGGGCTTCTGTATCAGACTAACTGTTTTCAGCTTAAACCTCCAGGGCTTGGGCTTGAGCATGCTCAGTTTGCTCCTCTCTCTCCCTCCCTCCTCTCTGCTGTAATCTGAGCTCAGAGCTATGAGTGAGCAGAAAGAGGCAGGAAGTGATGTCACACCAAGCTAATAAGGCAGCTGCTATCTTAAATAAAAAGAGAGCTTCTAAAGCTCTTTACTCAGGTATGGAAAAGCATTCTGCAGAATAAATATAGTGTTATAGCTTGTACTATTGAGGATCTATTGGCAATAAACTGCTTTGTAGCTTTCCTTCTCTTTTAATAGGCTTCCCCTTCAGACACTGTCACTCCTCCAGTCTGTAACTGATGCTGCCGCTTGGCTCATCCACCTCTGCCAGTCTCTGGCCTCTGCCACCTTTTAGGATAAATGAAACTAAAGCAAACAAGGGAAAGTTGTGCTCACCAATAATTTTTAAAAACATTTAGGGGGGTGCAAAGAGGCTGTGAGCACAAATTCATACAGACAAATACAAGAGTCCTCTGTACTCCCAATAATAATATATTTAGGACATTTTGTGCCTTAAGCGACTAAAAACGCCTTACCCTTTAAACAAAACAGGGATTGTTTGTCCATATAATGCAATATATTGAAGCTGAACAACTACATCACAGTCATTTGATACATTAGGAACTGTTTTCCCAGCTATAGTCAGGTGATCCCACTGGTGGCCAATAAAAGGGCAGCCAAGTTTGGGAGTTTTAACCTTAAAAGCAGCAAGTAAGTTGCAGGTAAAACTTATTCCTCTTATAAAATGTATAATGAAGCAATAGAATTCTTAATGAATCAGATGAAAATTAAGCGTAGGACTGGCCAGATATGGGATGACTGTGACGTAGTTGTTCATCTTAAAGCGATTCTTCACCTTTAGATTAACTGTTAGTAAAATGTAGAGATGGATATTCTGAGACAATTTGCAATTGGTCTTAATTTGTTATTATTTGTAGTTTTTGAGTCATTCTGCAGCTCCCCAGTTTGCAGTTTCAGCAGTCTCCTTGCTAGGGACCACATTACCCTAGCAACCGGCATTGATTCAAATAAAATACTGGAATATAATAAGGAGAAAGCCTGAATAGAAAAATGAGCAATAAAAAGTAGCACTGATATTCGATTCAAATTCGACCAAACTAGATTCAAGTTTTTCTTCCGCAAAAAAAAACTAGAATGTCAGGAAGGTTACGAACATCTGCAAATTGGTCCCTGGACATTTCCCATTAACTTATACATGAATTCGGCAGGTTTTAGGTGACTAATAGTAGAATTCAAGCTCTTAAAGGGCCAGAGTATGATATATCTCGGAAATCGGATTCAAATTTTTCTTACAAACTTGAATGAAATTTGGATAATTCCCTAGTCGAATTTGACAGTTTTGACACTAAAAAAAATTTGATTTTTCAATTGAACCCTTAATAAATCTGCCCCCTAGTATGGTACCCGGCTAAATGGATGTCACTTACGCATGTGGTGAGTTCACCATGACTGTAATACTTAGAGGAACGTTACCCAGGGTGGCTATGGGTGACCATTTAAACCAAACTGTCATTCCCTTTACAAGCTGAGACGTCTCTTTCCCCTGTTTGTGTAGAAAAGAACCAGTTGCTCATTGATTGAAGTCAACAATAAGCGAATTTGTAGTTTATTCTGCCCTAAACTTTACTTTAATCAGTGAGCTACTGGTTCTTATCTACACTGAATGCCAGAGCTGATGGGCAGGTGAAGGGCATCCAGATTAAAGGGATACTGTTATGGGAAAAAAACATTTTTTTTTCAAAATGAATCAGTTAATAGTGCTGCTCCAGCAGAATTCTGCACTTAAATCCATTTCTCAAAAGAGCAAATAGAGAATTTTACTTACCTACTTGACGTAAATTCCTTTTCTTCTAGTCCCGACATGTCAGTACACATGGGCATTGCCCCTCCCAGACCTGGAGGTAGGACCTATAACATAGCCAATCAAAATCAATCATGACCTATAAGACCACATGACTTCCTCCTCACCACAGTTATACTTTTGCCATAGCAGTACAGTAACCAAAATAAATAATTGGGATGGGAAACCATGTACTGACATGTCGGGACTAGAAGAAAAGGAATTTACGTCAAGTAGGTAAGTAAAATTCTCTATTTCTTCTACGTCCCTCCATGTCAGTACACATGGGATCTACCAAGCCATGCACCGAAAACAAGGGGTGGGAATAACCAACATAATGCAAAAACCAAACTGATGCTAAGGAGGCCCTGAGAAAAGGCCAGCATCACATCCATCCAACAGGGGAGCTGATAAATGTATATCTCCTGAAAAGGGTAGATAAAAGGCACAAGAACAACATGTCCTAGGACATGGTAAACGATTAACAAGAGCTACAAAATCAACCACAAAATTACAGAGACCGGTACTTGAGGATCAAGCATTGCAGATTAAGAATAAACATATTCTGTTTAAAAAGGTTCCCTCAGTGACTAGAGGGATACCTGCAATATGGTTATCTGACAAAACCCCACCTGGGGAAGAACAAAAATCCTGCAACTGTTAAAACAAAAAAGGTGCCTTAGGACAAAACCAGAATGATGGCAATAGCCATCTCAGAACTAAAACACCCTAGAAACCACCAGGAAATCAATCAGATCAGAAACTAAACACAACTTGAATGCATCTATCACCAGTGCTGGAGAAATACACGATCCTCAGCAATAGCAAGTGGCCCTAAAAAGACTTGGCCCACATTAGCCTGGTCCTGCATCTTAATGGAAGCAGCTCAAACCAGTGCTGACCGGAGTCACCTCTACACCAGAGATCAGTCCAAGATCCACTAACTCCATGCTAATAATACCTAATGAAGACTTAACTAAATGAACACCAACTCTGGGTTATCATAAATCAGCATATCATTGTAACCATTGTAGAGCCATGCTGGTACAGCCCAGTAGCTCCACCAACCACCAAATCTAAACTGGGTATACAACAGCACAAGGATAAGCTGCTGAACCAACCAATGTGACTTAAAGCCATCTACCAGTAAAATATGCTGTTGCCCCAGTCAACTGCTACACAAGCAAGCAATTGGACCCAAGCCAATTACAGTTCTAGAAAACACCCACAAAAGCCGAGGCCACTACAGCTCAAGCTGCACAATGATACAGTTTATGCAAAAACTGAACCAAACCTGTGACCATACATAGAAGCTACTGAACCAGCCAACAGCTGGGAGCACAATCCAAAATCAGGCATGCCAGAAGCTTATAGCCTACAAAAACTGGTACCAAACAGCAATGATGCACAATCCACTGGCAGAGAGCCAGCCACCATACATGCAACCAGTGGTGGACCAGCCAGCTATTATGTATTCCAACATAGATGTGCAAGGCCATTGTCACCCTAGCAGGCCAAGATGCCCGTCAGCTGAAGTGTTTGCAAAAAAACAGAGTGGAATTTGAATACACAAGCAATAGTAAATAAGCCAGCTATTGTGAATGCCACCCTTAGGGACAAGGTAACCAACTGCACTGGCACCTGACACAAAAGTCAATTTCCATACATGCAACAACGGAGCACGTCAGTTGTTGAACTTGCAAAATCCTGGTCCACAAGCCAGCCTTATTGATAATAAGCAGTGGCATACAAGACCAAAAACAATGCATGTAAGGCAGAAGAAAAGGTTAGCTGTAAGCCAACATATGACCAACATCAGCTGCTGAATACCAATCAGCAACAAAATTAGCTATGGGCTGTGAAACTCAGAGCAAACACCAGCTGATGGTACAACCCATGCTAGATCCAACCAAATAGTCAATCATGCCTACTGCTGGTGTAACCAGAACCATACCTGCAAGGATTGCAGACAAGACAAAACCAATGGCTGTTGTCCTGCCAAGGATTGCCGCAAGGCAAACAGACATGCCCACCAAGGGCCACAGCAAGAATAGTAACCATGCCTATCAGCCGCCACAGCCTGGCTGGTGACCTATGCACCATAGGTCACAGCCAAGACTGGCGGCCACAAGCCCACAAGGACTATAATAAAAACTAGCAGCCCCCTTAGCCAGGGGCCACAGAAAAGGCCAACAGCCCAAGAACCCTGGTAAAAGGCAAGCAAGCACCTAAGTTAAGGGCCATGAAAACAGGTCCGTAGCCATAATAACCCAGGTAAAAGGACAACCAAACAAATGCGCCAAGGGTAAAAGACCACATGAGCCAAAGGCTCATGCAACAGGCCAGCAGAACAAGGGCCCTTGTAAAAGGCCAGCAGACCCAGGAGCCGAGGACCATGGTAAAAAGCCATGGACCAAAACAAGGGCTCTAACCCAAGCCAAGGACCATAATGAAAGCTAGAGGCCACACAAACCCAGCTCCCTGGCGAGATGCCCGAGGCCACACAAAGGGCCATAGACTACAAGCATGTTAAGGTGCCAATAGACATAACAGTAAGTGCCCTTTAATCTACCAACAATTAAAGAAGGGAAACCTACCGTCACAAAAACTCAGTAGATGTAGTATAACTACAACTGAGCTCCCAACAAAAGCCACCAGTCCAGATGGGAATAGAATATCTAAGAGAAGGCCAACATCACACAAAAAGACACCATATAACTCGGAACACTGCCTGTTAAGTGTGGAAACATCATAGGAAAAAATGGGGCACAATGCTGCTACAGCAGAACAAACCCCTAGCTGGTCCTGGAAATACAAGGTGTAATAAGAGCACACTTGCCTACTGTGTCTGCGCAGAGAACTCGGGCTCACAAACCTAAGACCTCAGATGACAACTATACAAGAAGTCAGAGGAATACAGGCACCTAACCAGATAATATGCGCTAGACAGTAGGAATAATCCAGACAGATCCTTGGTGGCAGACTGCTTCTAAGGAGCAGACTCAGGGGCGTAACTAAAGAGGAAGCAGACCCTGTGGCTGCAGGTGGGCCCAAAAGGTATAGGGACCCATGAGGCCCAAATAAAGAGCAATTTCAATACGTATTGGTAAAAAAGCACAACCTCTGGATATGTTAGGGGCCCTAAAATGAATTTGATGTGGGGCCCAATGACATCAGGTTACAGCACTGAGCAGACTCAATGTAAGGAAGGGGCTACCATACTGCTTCAGCAGTGCAAGCCTCCAGTGTAATAAAAGGCAATAAATTAATAAATTAGCTGGATGGAAACTCCAGCCAAAGCCCCAATAGCTCTCAGCTGAGGGACATAATTAGCCAATTAGCATGCAGACTTCCCAGTGCACTACACACAGTAGATAATGAAGAATCATACTCAGCAGCTTCAGGCAGTTATAACTAGCCCATATGCATACCCACGGCCCTTTTGCAGAAGTTCTGTAGAGTTCTGTAAAGTCTCACATAACTCAAAAGAAAAGGGGAGGCCAAAAATCTCACAGGTAACAATGTGGAAGCCCACACCTGTGTCTGTTCCCAAAAAAGCACTAGATTGAATCTTGTGCCTCGCTGGGCATATAGCAGGGGGGCTGTTTTAGCACAGGGCTAGGACCATGGGTATGCCCACACCTGCACTTCTTCCCAATAAGCCATAATTTACAGATTATGCGTCTTGAGGCATCAGGTAAATTCTTCTCCGTTACCTGGGAATCATCCCTCTGTGTCCACACAGAGGTAAAAAATAAGCAAAAATAAATAAATAAATAAATAAAAATACAGAAGAAAAAACAAAAGGCTCACAGGTAATAATGTGGGAAGCCCACACCTGTGTTTGTTCCCAAAAAAGCACTAGATTGAATCTTGTGCCTCGCTGGGCATATAGCAGGGGGGCTGTTTTAGCACAGGGCTAGGACCATGGGTATGCCCACACCTGCATTTCTTCCCAATAAGCGATAATTTACAGATTATGCATCTTGAGGCATCAGGTAAAATCTTCTCCATTACCTGGGAATCATCCCTCTGTGTCTACACAGAGGTAAAAAATAAATAAATAAATAAACAAAAAGAAAATGCAAAAGAAAAACAAAAAACAAAAACTGTGTTTGATTTCTCTCAAAATTCAACAAAAAATAAAAAGTGAGGAGGGAGATCCTACCTCCCTGTCCAGTAGGACAAAAAATAACTGGTGAGGAGGAGGTCATGTGGTCTTATAGGTCATGATTCATTTTGATTGGCTATGTTATAGGTCCTACCTCCAGGTCTGGGAGGGGCAATGCCCCATGTGTACTGACATGGAGGGACGTAGAAGAAACAGAGTTTTTTATATTCAATTTTGAATTCTGACATGGGGCTAGACATATTGTCAATTTCCCAGCTGCCCCAAGTCATGTGACTTGTGCTCTGATAAACTTCAATCACTCTTTACTGCTGTACTGCAAGTTGGAGTAATATCACCCCTCCCTCTCCCCCCCCAGCAGCCAAACAACAGAACAATGGGAAGGTAACCAGATAGCAGCTCCCTAACACAAGATAACAGCTGCCTGGTAGATATAAGAACAACACTCAATAGTAAAAACCCATGTCCCACTGAGACACATTCAGTTACATTGAGAAGGAAACACAGCAGCCTGCCAGAAAGCATTTCTCTCCTAAAGTGCAGGCACAAGTCACATGACCAGGGGCAGCTGGGAAATTGACAAAATGTCTAGCCCCATGTCAGATTTCAAAATTGAATATAAAAAAATCAGTTTGCTCTTTTGAGAAATGGATTTCAGTGCAGAATTCTGCTGGAGTAGCACTATTAACTGATGCGTTTTGAAAAAAACATGTTTTCCGATGACAGGATCCCTTTAAGCACCTGACACCCATAAGGGTTTTATACCAAGACCTACAAATATTTCTCCTGTTTATGGTCATGTCCCTTGTGATCAGAGTGGATTTCCCAGTCTCACATTCCCTTGGGTTACTCACCTGATTCTGCCAGTCACTTACACACCCTTATGTTTATCTTCATTAACTGAACTTTTACCCTTTCCTAGTCACAAGTTCAGATATGTCTGACATTAATCGATTTATGGAATAGTAGCGGGTTACTATAATCACCCATGGGTTCCTATTCAACCTCCTGGGCACATCCGTGACTCGCTCGTCGTCTGCCCAAACCCTGCCCATTTCATAGGAAGACCTTGTGGCCCCTGACAGGACTCCATCATCATCATCAAGAGCTGAACATTACAGACTGGACAGCCCTCCATCATCTTGTCATACTACACCCCACAAAGGAAAAGTTCAGTGTAAAATAAAAACTAGGTAAATAGATAGGCTGTACAAAATAAAAAAAATTCTAATATAGTTAGTTAGGCTAAAATGTAATGTATAAAGGCTGGAGTGACATAATAGCCAGAACACTACTTCCTGCTTTGCAGCTCTCTTGCTTTCCACTTATTGGTTACCAGGCAGTAACCAATCAGATTGACTTGAGACAGAGGCACATGGGCCATAACTGTTGCTTTTGAATCTGAACTGAATGCTGAGAATCAATTGCAAACTCATTGAACGGTTATGTCCCATGTGGCTCCCCTTAGGGAAGAGACACATGCTCAGATTCAGGGAGATTAGTCGACCAGGTGACAAATGTAAATCGCCGGTGGGATGGCAGTCGGAGCGCTTCGTTTTCCGAAGCTTCCTCGTGAGGCAACTTCGGAAAAAGAAGCGCTCCGAGTGCCATCCCGCCGGCGATTAACATTCTAGCCAGCGGGAAGGCAGGGGACAGAGTTCGGGGAGATTAGTCGCTGGGCGACTAATCTCCCCGAATCTTGGCATGTGCCCTTACCTTTATAGTCACTGACTAACTCAGAGTTAGAGAGCTGCAAAGCAGGAAGTAGTGTTCTGGCTATTATGTTACACATCCAGTCACTCCAGCCTTTATACATTACATTTTTGCCTAACTAACTATATTAGAAACATTTTTTATTTTGCACAGACTATCTATTTACCCAGTTTTTATTTTTATACTGAACAATTCCTTTAAAGCTGCGGCACCTCCATAGTAAAGACAAGTGTAGGACTGATCTTCTGCATAAATCTGATATTCTCTGGGGTGTGAGTTACCCCACTTGCACTGCCCTATAGACAGCCGTCTCAGCAGGAGTTTAGTTATTACACTTCCTATTATTTTATCAGTCAGTGCTTTGGGCAGCTCCAATCAAACGCATGCCTGACTATAAGGAGAAGCTCCATTATATTACCTGGCAGGACAGGGCCCTCATGATGTAGTTCAAGAGAAAGGATTTGCCCCGGCGTTTCTCTCCGATCACACATATGAGGCACACGGGGTAATCTGCTACATCGCTGTCCAGAAAACAGCTTTGTACATTGGTTTCATCCAACTGCAGGTGCCCACGACTGTCTGTATAAACCAGTGGAACGGCACAGGCTGGGGTCTCCTTTAATGAGAGAAAAAAATCAATTGAAATTAGAAGTTGCTTTTCCAAGTGTCGTACTGAACACTTATAATAGCAATGGCCGTGTATTGGTCGTTATGTACAGTATGTAACTCCATATGTTCTATGTATGTAATTTAGTTGTATAAATACATTTACTTTACGGCGCTGTGCAATATGTTGGCGCACTATAAATACAAGTTAATAATAATAATATGTGCCCCTCCTCTATCACTTACCTGCTTGGCCTGCTCTTCTCTCATCACCAGCTGGACCTTTGCGATCAGATTCTTCAGCCTGTGGACAGAAATCAGCTGATCTTTGGGACAAACCTTCCTGCATTCGGGGCAGCGGTAGCCCAATAGTTGTGGGGTGTCCCAACACGAGACAATGCAGTTCTTACAGAAGGTGTGGCCGCAGGTGATGGATACTGGATCAGTAAGTTGGCTGAGACACACGGAGCAGGTGATATCTTCTTCCAACTTGTGGAAACGTACAGAGACCTCCCGTGACATGCTGGGACTGCAAACAAATACAGTAAGTATATATAGTGAGTATATATAGTGAATAAAGTACCCCCTCTTGTAAAATATAAGGATATTATAAGTTACAGAGGAGGCAGAGTGTTTTTATACAGGTCATGGAACTCCGAGGTAACTTCTAATATCAGTGAGTCATGTGACAGAAATGACATCAGAACTCACCGTTTATAACTGATGACATCAGAACTCACCGTTTATAAGGATATAATTTACAGGATATTCATGGCTTTTGTGTATTACATATAATAATGGCTGGAACATGCTTTACTTATATACTAAATACACTCTTCTAATGAAAAAAACCTGTGTTGCTGGTTCATTCTGGAAATATATATATATATATATATATATATATATATATATATATATATATATATATATATATATATATATATATATATATATATATATGAATGTCCAGTGCCTGTGTGCTGGTTTGTATCAACAGTATAATTATCTAGACAAAAAAAACGCACCAAACAGGTCTTTGTATGTGTCAAAAAAAACAAAAATGTATTATCATTACAATGTTGATAATACATTTTTTTTTTTTTTGACACTATACAAAGACCTGTTTGGTGCGTTTTTTTTGTCTAGATAATTATATATTTGATAAAAGGCTGAGTTGCAGCCAAAATGTTAGTTTCTGAATAAAGCATTTATATCTTTGAGATAAGTCCTGTGAGTGCAGCTTCTTCGGTGGAGGATTATATATATATATTTTAAAAGAAATTTACCCCAGCACTCCAACATACAGCCCCCTGGGAAACCTATTATATATATATATATATATAGCACACAATTAGTTTGAACACAGGCACATTTCTACAACAGTGGAAATAACCTGGTTGAAGGCGTCTTACTATTCCTGCGACTGATCAGTGGCAACAGTTGGAAACTCAAGGGTTAATAAAGCAGCCATTGAGCACATACCCCTGGGATTGTGTATCAGAGCCACAAGGTGATACGTGAGATATTAGAAAAGTATGAGTGAGAAATTAGTGAGGTGTTAGTGAGATATAAGTGAGGTGTTAGTGAGATATTAGTGAGGTGTTAGTGCTCCATGTGATAATGAGAAAGCAAAGGCTAGATGGGTGAGATTAGGGGTGATGTGCTGTATGCTAAGCGGTGGTTACACCCCAATGGGTAGTTAGAGAGAGAGAATGCCCCCCCCCACTGACAGAATAAAAAATGACAATGATGGGGGGACAGAGAGAGGAAGGACACGGCACAGTCCCACTCACGGTTTGTTGTTGTTGCTGCTGTTGCCTCCCATGTGCTGAGTGTAGAGAAGTGGCACCAGGGAATCAGTGGTTGGGAATGTGCAGAGGAACTTGCTGGTAACTGAGGGAACATTCGGCAGGAGGGTGGGGAGAGGGCGGGTGATAGAGAAGAAGTGAAACACAGCACCTTAGGGTGACCCCTCCCCAGAGCCAAGTACAGCGTGTGTGATCAGCAAACGGTATGGGAGGTGTGGGGCTGTGCCAAACTCTGGGAACTTGGATGTGTCCCCCCCCCAATTCAATGGAATTTATTATTCTAGGGGCATTTAAAGGGGTGGTTCACCTTTAAGTTAACTGTTAGTATGTTATAGAATGGACAATTCTAAGCAACTTAGAAGATGCTTACTGTTGAGAGTCTAGGCCAGTGATCCCCAAACAATAGCTCACGAGCAACATGTTGCTCTCCAACCCCTTGGATGTTGCTCTCAGTGGCATCAAAGCAGCTGCTTATTTTTGAATTCCTGGTTTTTAGGCAAGTTTTGGATGCATAAAAATCAGGTGCGCTGCCAAACAGAACCTCCTGTAGGCTGCAAGTCCATATAGGTGCTACCAAATAGCCAATCACAGCCCTTTTTGTCGTCTACAGGTACTTTTTCATGCATGTGTTGCTCCCCAACTCTTTTTGCATTTGAATGTGGCTCACAGGTTATAAAAGGTTGGGGACCCCTGGGCTAGGCTGAAATGAGGGGTGGGAGTGCCTCTTCATTATGTGGATGGCCCTACCTGTCAGTGCAGGAAGTCTGGGGGTTAATGTTCTCCCGTCTGGAGGCACGACAAACAGAATCCTGCAGCTCCTCCTCTTCCTGATCTCCACTTCCTCTTATCAGTTTTTTATTTGTCCTGAACGGGGGCAGACATCGCTTCCTCCACTCTTACTTAATACAGATGAAGACTACAAAATACAGGTTCTAGAGTGCGCCTTTCAGTTGAGACCCTTGCGTGTGCTCCTGTAGGTAGAGCCCAGAATGAAAATAATTATACTCTAGGGTGAGCTCCAGGGTAAAGCCCCTCCTGCAGTGTGCTTCCCTAGTAAGTAAGTCTGTTTTTGTTCATGCTTATGAGCCAAGGCCATGGCATCTGAAAAAACTACTTCACGCACAAAGAAAGCTCATGCTAAGTCTAATACCAGAAGGGGTAAGAAAAGAAAGTATTCAAGACCACCTTCTCCAAATAAGCTCCTAGGTTGCAAACTATAGACTCTGATTATCAGCACTCTGACCAGGACAATAATCCTGCTGCTACTACTCTCACAACTACTGCACAAATTCACTGTAACAACTACTTACGCTGGTGGTCTAGCGGTGCGAGGGGGTCGGCGGGGACGCCCGCCACGCTGATCATCGCTGCTGCTGGTTTCCTAGGGGCGCTCGCGGCGCGCACGTCTCTTCTTAAAGGCGATGTGATGCTGGCGCGTGACCTCTATTCTGAAATCTGTATTCCGACCCGTGCCTGTCTGACTCTTATCCTGATATCCTGGTTTTGACCCTTGCCTGTTTGACTCCGCTTGCATCCTGCCTGCAACGACCCGTCCTGGTTTTGATTATGCTTTCTGTCTGCTCCCTGTACTGTGATCTTCTGCCCAAAAGACTTTGCTAACGATTGTACCCCTCTGCTTGTCCAGCACCCTTAGCTCCTTTTTTTATAAGACCTGGTGGAATCCAATTAGCTGAGGCCTCCTCTTGAGGTGAAAGGCGGCTGCTAAAGGCGGAAACAAGAGCCGAGACCAGGGAGCCTAGCATTGGTTCTGGATTTTGGGTGCCGATGGTGACATTCACTCAGTACCACAGTCTAGCACTCCTTCTCTAAGCAAAGAAAAGAAGCAAATTCAGGATCAGGAACACAATCTATTTTGGCAATTGTCAGAATGGATCCAAAATCAGGTTAAATCTTCCATCTCACAGGCACTCAAAGATCAGGTGAAATATGGCAGTAGACAAAAACTAGAAGCTCCTACTACACCCACCCAGCTCATCGCATCAATCACAATCAGACAGCAAATCACACACTTCAGATTTAGAAGGTTCCTCTACAGATTCCTCGGAGACCAGTACATCTCCAGCTAACAAGCGACCAGAAGAAGTTAAAACACTCCTCAAATACATATGCAACAACTTAAAAAATATCAGTGACCCAAACACCTATTTCCAAGGCAGATAAAGTCCTAGGCAACAGATACAAAAAATCCAGGTATTTTTTTTTTTCAGCAAATGTATTACCGAACCTATTGCTGATGAATGGGCAGAGCCTGGACAGAAGAGCATCTATTTCCCAAAATTTTCAACAAATTAGAATATATGGGATAAGTCTCCAAAGGTAGACTCAGCGATAGTCCGATTATCAAAAAATACCACATTGCCAACGGAAGATGCTGGGTCCTTTAAAGACCCCATGAACAAAAAAACTTGATTCCTCCATACAACAGCTATATTTTGACCAGCGTTAGCTTAGTTTCAGTGGCCAAGACAGCACGCTATAGGTGCAAAGACTTGAGAAAAATCCTACCACAATAGACCTAGACAAAATAAGCTCAGCGTTTTCCTTCCTCAGTGAAGCCTCACTGGAGATAGCGAAACTAGCAGCCGAAGCTTCTTCAATAACTGCAAGGCGAGCACTGTGGCTGAGACCCTAAAATTTGAAGGATCCTACCAATTTGGTTCAGAGCTCAAAAAAATTATATCTGAGGTGACAGGTGGCAAGGGGGCCTTCTTCCCTCAAGGCCGCAGAAACAGAAGAGAATTCCACAAGCGAAATTACCACCACAGATCCTGTAACTCTTCTCAGAGATCATCCTTCAGACAACGTCCACCTACCTCTCGATCATTAAACAAGAGATTCAAATCCAGGCAAGGGCAACTCAGATCTAACAAATGATCAGGCCCAGTTAAGACACAGAATTCCTGACTCCGACAACAATCATCTAACTACCATACCAGTCGGAGGTTGCCTACAAAAATTTCATTCCGAATGGGAACAATCAACCCAGGACCAATGGGTACTTCAAATTATATCATCAAGCTAAAAAATTCCCTTTCGAAAAAATTTCACAAAATCGCTTTGTGCCTTCTTCTGTTTCAGAAGATCCAAAAAGAGCAGCAGCTTCCAGACATCACTCAAGAACTACTTCAAAAACAGGTAATTGTCCCAGTTCCAAACCACTAACAATACCAAGGCTACTACTCCAATCTATTTTTAGTATCAAAGAAAGATGGCGGTTTTTGTCCTGTACTCAACCTGCACCCACTCAACAAGCACGTGCAATATCAGAAATTCAAGATAGAATCCATTCTCTCCATCACATCTCCAATCCTCTTAGCATGTATGTCCAAGGTGGATCTCCAAGATGCAGATGTACACATCCCTATTCACAAGGACCACCAGAAATACTTAAGGCTCACGTTCCAACAGCAACATTTTCAATTTCGAGGAAGGCTCTTCGGACTTACTTCTGCACCTCGAGTGTTCTCAAATGTATTAGGGGCATTGATAGCCAACATCAGAGCCGGAGGTTGCCACAACCCTTATTTATGCTACATCTTGGCATCAAGCCCAAATTATGATGCAAAACTGCATCCTCACACTATTCAAACACGGTTGGATAACCAACTACAAGACAGGAATAATTCGTCCACTTGCCAGCTGACCTTCTTGGGCATGGAGATCGATTCACTATCTCAGAGATTGATATTACCTCAAGACAAATTTCACAAGCTTTCAATGTCGATTTGGGAACTCCTTTCCGCACCGTTAGCAGACAATATTCTGAGGACTCTGGGTCTTATGGTGTCTACCATCGACGCCATCCCGTATGCACGTTTTCACATATGCCCTCTTCAGAACCACTTCTTCAGACATTGGAACAAGGACCTGTCCCAAATTATACCCCTCTCCAGCCAAATCAGCCACAGCCTTCACTGGTGGCTACAACCGACAATGTCACCACGGGCAAACTCTGGCAAGCACCAGAACCAGCAAAACGGGCAATATTAATCTTGCCAGGGACATGGTCGATGTAGGAGAAGACACTACACATCAACATTTTAGAGATCTGGGAAATTTTCAACACTCTCACATTTTGGCAACCTTTCCTTCCCAACTCTCATATCCACATTCAAGTGGACAACGGAACGGAAGTGGCCTACCTCAGCAGAACGAGAAGCAAAAGAGCTATGTCCAAGATTACAAAAATCTTATGCTGAGCAGAAGTGCACAAGGTACACATATCGGCGGTCTATATTCCCGGGATACAGAATTGCCAGATGGATTTCCTCAGCCGAGAACACAATCGACCCAGAGGAATGGATGCTTCACAAATAGGTGTTTTAGTTACTCGTCAACAGATGGGGTGACCGATGTGTGGATGTCATGGTGTCCAGGTTCAACACACAATGCTGACTATTCCTCTCAAGGGTCCAGGATCCCCTAGCGGAAGCTGTAGATGCCTTAACTACACCTTGGTCATTCCGCCTAGCACATGCCTTCCTGCCTATTCCAATGATTCCTAGACTTAGCAAAAATCCACACAGAAAATGTTCCCACGATACTTGTGGTGCCAGCATGGCCGAGAAGAACATGGTTTGCGGACATTATAAGTATGGCAGTGTGCAAACTGCTCGCCTCACCCCTCAAACCAGACCTCTTACTCCAAGGACCCATTTGGTTCCTGGACAATCACAAGTTACATCTCACTGCCTGGCTATTGAATACCAAACCTGGCTTATGAAAGTATTTTCACAGTAAGTCATAGAGACACTCATGGCGGCCCGTAAATCTACTACCATTTAGGCCTACCACAGAGTTTGGTCTATTTTCTTTCAATGGTGCACAGGTCAAAATCTTGATTGGAAGTCATGTTCCTCATCTGAAATCCTGCAGTTCCTCCAGGATGGAGCAGATAAGCGGCTCAGAGTGTCTTTTCTCAAAGTTCAACTCTCATCATTAGGAGCTCTGTTTCATCAGCAATGGGCCGCACTTCCTGAATCTAGACTTTTATTTCTGGCCAAGTCGTGGCTGTGCCCTCCTATTCGGGATCCCACTCCACTGTGGGACCTCAATCTAGTCTTACACTGCCTTCAGCAACACCCATTTGAACCGATAGAATCGGTGGACCTTAAGTTACTTACAGGGAAGCCAGTTTTTTTTCTGCTATCTGCTCAGCTAAAAGAGTGTCGGATATAGCAGCCCTTTCCTGCATATCCCCGTGGTTGGTTTTTCACACAGACAGGGCCGTTCTTAGAACGGTGCCATCTTTCCTGCCCAAGGTGGTTTTACCATTTCATATCAATCAGGAAATCGTTATTCCGGCATTCAGCCAAGAAACATCTTTAGAGGAAAACTCCCCTCTCCTGACACTAGATCCAGTCAGGGCGGTGCAGAAATATGTTCCATCAGGAAGTCCGAAGCACTTTTTGTTCTTCATAGTGGGCAAAATATGGGTGAAAGAGCACCAAAGCGCACCATCGCTAGATGGATAGTGTCCACTATACAGGTGGCGTATTTACTTTTGAACAATCACTTTCCAGTTCATGCCAAAACACACTCCATGAGAAAGATCGGTACCTCATGGGCCTTCTATAATAATGTATCTCTAGAGAACATTTGCAGAGTACCCACCTGTACTTTTCCGAACACATTTTCCAGATTTTATAGACTTTTCAGCACAGAGATGACTCGAATTTTGGCACAATGGTGACTTTGGTTAAGTCCTGGTTTTTCTTATAATCTTGTAGATAGTTACATTCCCTCTAGTGATGCGCGGGCCGGTCCGATACCCGCAGAAACACTATATGATTGGATTCAGGGAGTTGTTACTAGATAATGATGTACAGACACACTATGATTGGGTGCAGGGAGTTGTTACTCGATGCTGATGTGTAGGCACACTATATGATTGGATTCATGGAGTTGTTACCAGATAATGATGTACAGACACACTACATGATTGGATGCAGGGTGTTGTTACTAGATTCTGATGAGCAGGCACACTATATGATTAGATGCAGGGAGTTGTTACTGAAAAAATAATTCCACAGCTGCTGATCTGGAATTGTGCAACTAGATACTGATGTGCAGAAACACTATATGATTGGATTCAGGGAGTTGTTACTAGATAATGATGTACAGACACACTATGATTGGGTGCAGGGAGTTGTTACTCGATGCCGATGTGTAGGCAAACTATATGATTGGGTGCCGGGAGTTGTTACAAAAAAAAAACCTGTGGAATTTGACTGATACTGCTGTAAATACCAGGGATGGGTGAATTTTTTCACCTTGTTTCATCGCGGAAATGACCCCCATAGACTTGAATGGCGTCGCGCGTCAAAAAAAAAATTCGGCTCGCGTCAACATTTTTTTGACGCCAATAGACTTTAATTGGCGTCGGCAAAATTCCGCCGAAGCAAAACAGGTTAAATTCGCCCATCCCTAGTAAATACTCGGTAGTTGCAGGGGGCTGTTATATAAAAACTGTGTTGAAGGGTGTTTAGATAGAGCACTAATGCTCTTGAAATGATGGCAGCAGTAGCAATATATGGCCCCTCTTACAGCCTGTACACGTCACAGCAAAGTCTGAATAAAGAGGAGTGATTGCACTTTTAAAGCTTTTGAAACTAAATTTTACTCCGAAAGGTAAATGAAACAGGAGGTTTTCTTCTATTTTACAGTATGGCCAATTGATTTGAGGAGAGTGTTCAATAATGGTATCCCTTTAATGATTTGCCTTCTTTGTCTAACACTTTCCAGCTTTCAAACAGGGGTCACTGACCCCATCTAAATCCCAAATGCTCTGTATGGCTACACATTTATTGTTATTGCTCCTTTTTATTCCTCATCTTTCAATTCAGGCCTCTCCTATTCATATTCCTGTCTCTTATTCAAATCAGTGCATGGTTGCTAGGCGAATTTGGACCCTAGCAACCAGACGGCTGAAACGGCAAACTGGAGAGCTGCTGAATAAAAAGCTAAATAACTCAAAAACCTTCAATAATAAAAACCAACAACAAATTGTCTCAGAATATCCCTCTCTACATCACACTAAATGTAAATTTAAACCCAATTAAGGGCAAAGCCTGTATGTGTTGCTATTCAGGGGGTTAGTAATGGGAAGGATAAAGTGGAAAGGGATGTCCAGTCTGTGAAGCTCTTTTGGGAACTACAACTCCCAGAATGCACTTGCAGCCTCTCTGTCTCTGTAGCTATAAAGGTTTCCTGTCAGAACCCTGGTGCGTGTGAGGCTCCTCCTCTGCTCCCCTCTCACCAATCTGATTCCTGGGGATCTTGTTCCTCACAACTGGGAACCAAACAAGTAAAGAGTGCGTAATGTTAGTGACATCCCCCCACACACACAGGACTCAGCTAGTGCCCCGGGCTATCCCTTCCCCCCTCCCCCGGTCTGTTCCGCATTCCTCATCTCCAGGCGGCTCCCTCTGCTCTGCCTGAGCTGCAGTCACACTGATCCCGCCCCCTTGCCCTTCCCGCTTCCCTAGCTGAGGAACTGAAAGTAAAAGGAACTGTGTCTTCTAGCGTGGCCATTGGCTGCTGGCAGTCACGTGGGTTTTGCTTTACCAGCAGTAGAAGGGGAAAGTGTTTACTGCACGGGTATTGGCTAAAACACAAACACGTGGGTACTGCTTGCATAGACGTTTGCTTATTGGCGGCCACGATGACGTTGTTTGTGTACTACTGCATTATTGGTTGCTCTAAGCACGTGGGCGTTGCTGTCCTATTGATCGATAAAGTCACGTGGGCGCGGGATATTGTGCAGACAGCACACGGGCAGTTGAGAGTGGAGCTCTTGTTGTCTTATCAATAGGACAGACTGTATATACTCGGCCCAGTGGGAAGGCCACAGAGAAGCCCGGGTCCTGGGCGGGAACAGCTTAGGGGCATCGCGCTGCTCACTGTGCTGGGACTGGGCAGTGTGGGACACAAGGAGAAGCCGGAATTGGAATCATGTGACCTGACTATACAGGAAGAGTTTGCTGTGAATCCTCCAGGAAGTTTTGGGAGTGTCCCAGTTTTATTCAGGCAGATGTGGCTTCCTTGTCTCGTGTGCGTCACTCTGGGCTCCTGATAGAGAATCACGAGGAAGCTTCATGTCTCTGAATGTGATCAGTCCTCACAGTGTATAACTGTGGCCTTAATCATTATTCTGGATTCCACGAATAGCCAAGCTGGAGAGAGAGAAATCACCCCTAAACTTAAACCATCTTATTAGGATAGGGGCACACGGCAAGATACGGGGCGATTTAGTCGCCTGGTGATTAATCGCCTCTTCTTTGGGGCGACAATCTCCCCGAATTGCCTTCCCGCCGGCTAGAATGAAAAATCGCCTGCGGCATGGCACTCGCTGCAGTTCGTTTTCCGAAGTTGCCTCACGAGTAAACTTCTGGTGACTTCGGAAACCGAAGCGCCGCGAGTGCTATGCCAATGGCGATTCTTCATTCTAGCCGACGGGAAGGCAATTCGGGGAGATTGTTGCCCCAAAGAAGAGGCGATTAGTCACCAGGCGACTAAATCTTCCCGTGTGCCCCTACCTTAAAGGTTCGCAAGACCAAGGGTGGTGACACTAGTCCTCCCCTTTATAGTAATTGTTACATACAGAGAAGAGGTTTTCAAAATGTGGCCCTAACCCCCTGGGGTGGGACAGTCCTGAAGCTTAAAGGAGAAGTAAACCCCCAAACTAATGAAAAACCCCTATACTTCATAGTCCCTTTTCCCCCACACAGGTGTTAATACGTTGTTAGGTCTAACTTGTTTAGTTCCTGGGTGTTATTCTACGTGAATCCTACTGTGTATCCTGGTATTGAAATATAATCACAAACAAGGTTAGGGAGCACCACCCATAAATTGAGTAAGCCAGTGGATGGTGTGCAGGGTTAAAGAAATAAGTATTAAGCTCCCCATAGACGCGACGATTCTTCTTGCCGAACGACCGATTTTAGGGAAGCCCGACCAATCCTTCAAAATTATCGTGCGGTTAGTGGGATTCGAACGATCGTACATCTTACGATTTTTCGGCCGACATCTGTCAGGAAATTGATCGGCCAGGTCAAAAAATCTTTGTCGGTCCCAGTGCAATGTATCTATGTTTGCAGGGCCAAGCAGGCAGCTCCCCTTTGTTTTACTGGCAAATTGGTCTTTTTAGTTGATGGTAAATTCGTACGATCGTTCTGAGAAGATCGTAGTCTCACGATCAGGATCTGATCTTTTAAAGATCTCAACATCTATGGCCAGCTTTAGGTGCCTAGTTGATTGCTTTGACCACTCCTTCGACTTGCCCTTAAGACCGTTAGGTATAGATAGCAGATGTCATTTTAAGTTTTCTCCGAGTAGTACTCTCTGCTGTCATGTTTCTATGTCCGAGTAATGTCACATCACAAATGTTTCATACATTCATGTACATGAACATTCATGTAGTTAAACATGGTCTGGTGCAGGACAATGTACTTTCACTTTGTAAAAAAATGTGTTGGCCCTTTCAATGTCCTTCATAATTTCCATGTTCATTGTGGAAGTTTCTTAAGGCGAGAGGCATGGAACTATGTAAGAACTATGTAAGCAAAGAAAACAGGAGATAACTTTTGGTGGGGAAGGATGAAAAGGACAGAAGCTACATAGTATGATGGAAATACGGGACTAAATAAGCTACAGCAGACATGTTAAACCTAGTCGAAAAAGATGGCTGACCCATGAAGTAGAAGTCAATAAAGTTTAGACTGTAAGCCCTACGGGGCAGGGTCCTCTAGCCTTTTGTTTCCTTGACACTGAGCACTTAATCTGCATTGTAATTATATTTTATATTTATGTGAATTGTATTCTAATAATGCACTTATTGTTACTTTTTATTCCAATGACCCCTTGTTTGTTACTACTAATTTATTGTTTTGCTGTAGAGTGCTTTGCCCTCAAGGAGCGCTTTACAGATAAAAATATAAATACATACAATAAAGTAGATTTGTAATTTGCATTATTCCTGGCGGGACCTAGTGACATCCAATGTATGTTTAAGGTGGTCCACAACCCCCTTCAGGAGTGCGTAGTTTAATCAATGCTACTTCATTTGCAGCCTTGTATCTGGGGTCCACTTGGTATTCAGAGCCTTTATTATTTTCAAAACAACGAGTGACATAGTGTATATTAATATGTAAGAATTATTAGTAAGTGTCAACTATCATAGTGTCAACTATCAAAAAGTTTGGATCTTGCTCTATGTTTTTGGTAAAGTCCATATTTTCTGCTTCTTCTCTTACCTCTTCTAAACAAATGGGATACTCTGATAACAATAAAATTGGCACTGCTTGCTTATGGTCTGAAGAAATAGATATTTCAGATGGGGTCTAACTCTAGTTTTGTCTATGGAAGGTCCAGGACCAGGCACTTCTCTTCTCACCAAGCTGTAAAATAACAACAATATATAACAATCATGAGAATAAGCAGAATATATTAAACAGATTGAGACATTGTTATGTAAAAATTAACCAGCTTAGTGCTAAAAAAAAGAATCACCTTTACATGGTAGGTTCCTGCAATGGGTTCACATTTTACTGGGCACGATAGTGGATTTACTGCTTCTGACACTGGTTCTTCCTGATCTTCCTCCAGTTACTCCTCTTCCAAAGTGTCTGGTGCTGAAACAGTAGCAGAATCAGATGGGTTTCCTGCACTGTGTAGTTCAGCAGTTTCCCTGAAATAAATAAGACGGAACAGGGTTAGGTACTGTGTTTACTGAATGTTTTTACATCAATGCCGTCGTCATTGCTACTAAAACCTGTCAAAATATTTTCCCCATATCATAAAGTATGAGTGAGCCCCACAGGTTAACATTAGACCTAGCCAAGTCAAGATCTAAAAGCCAGCAGAGAAACAGATGGTTAGAAAAAAGTGAGGCCTACATACCAGGGTTTGTTCTCTATGAAGAATCCTTACTCTGCGAAAACCCTTAGAATTCACCGGTAGAGGTCAGCTTCTGGATTTCATTGTAATGAAAGTTGGTAGCCTTCTCAGCAATGTCTTTCTGGACAGTCTGAAAATTTCTTTATCTCTTCCGATGAGCTGATTCTCAAACTTCTCTTCCATAGAGGAGTTGTCAGATATTTGTCACTTTAAATCAGAGTACAAGACAGCACAACCCCCATTCTTTTACAAGTAATACGTACAAGTGCCTTTTTAAAAAAGACAAGTGGATAAGTATGTCTATGTTTACCAACTGCTGTACTTTGGTCTAACTTTTCATTGCAAACAATGAAGGCAATTATAAAACAGTTTGAAAGGAGTTGTTCACCTTTAAATTAACTTTTAGTGTGATGTAGAAGTGATGTTCTTAGACAATTTGCAGTTGGTTCTCATTTTTTATTTGTGGCTAGTGTTGAGTGAAAATTTTCGCCAGGTTTTGCAGTGAAAAAAAAGCCCATAGACTCCCAACGAGTGAAAAAATTTCTTGCCCATTGACATCAATGCATTTGTTACATTTTTTCACTCTTGGACAAAGCGAAACAGGTCCGATTCATCCATCACTTTTAGTGGTCATTGTTCAGCAGTCTTTAGCTGTGCTGAGTAACCCAAGATGAACCCATTAATGGCTGGGTAATGCACAGAAGCCATTATATGGTGAACAGAAATGTAATGAATAAGAAAAACTAAATGAACAACAAGATCCAACACAGGCCTGTGGTGAGGCTTAATGTTAGACAAGAAAGAGTAGACAGTACAAAATAAGCCACTCTCAGCCCACCATTAATAGTTGGGGGGGACTGCAAATTCCTCAAGCATTCTCCAGAGCTTCCAGTATGTTTCTGAAAATTATGGAAAGCATAAAATATTAAAATAGTAGTCTTTATTGGTTTTCTTAAAATAGGCAGGAGGATCAAACCTAATGCGTTTCAGGCTCTCGAGCCCTTAATCATAGATCTATGCTGTCCATAATTTTGAGAAACTTAATGGTAGATAAGGCAGGGTTAGTAAACAGGCAGAGAGGTAAGGACTGCCAGCAGACAGGTGAGGTCTGTAAACAGGGACATCCACTGCAAAACAGGAATCGGGCAGTGGATGGGGACTGGAGAACAGGAGCAAGTAACCAGGTTAGGAACACGGGAAACAGGCAGTAATCAGGTGGTTACACAGGAACTAGAAGGGCACAGGCACAAGGAATTACTGAATTGCAGGTATAACAGGCAAGATCAAGCTTGGTGAGCTTTGATGATCAAGCAACATGAAGTTCCAAGACACAGGCTTATGAAGAGCCTTGATTGCTAAATCAACAACATGTTGTTAATAAGGCAGGAGGAGGTGACTTATCAATGAGGTCCGTGATAGCCCAGAATGACCTTTATTTGTCTTACCTTAATCTTGATCTTCATTCTTGAGATGTCCTGGTATTAGAGTGGCTGAAAGAGAGAGAGGAGAAAGAATAAACATAAATTCATATGGAAACAAAGCAATCATGATAAATATGTTTCATTCAATAACTTTGAAAAGGAATAGCATTCAATGGTAAACAATTTAGAAATACTTTCCAGTGATATGATCCACTCGCATTCTATTTTGAGGTTTCCTCCATCTGTCATATGAGTAATAGCCATGTTTACTGGGAAATGCTATGTCTGCCTTAAAGCATGGAGGATTTGCATCAAGGGTGACGGACAAATCTTTTTGAATTTTTCAAAGGCCTCCTCCATTTACTCGTACATGACCACAGTTGCGTACGGCTTCTCATTTCTGGTTGTTTTTCTTCTTTGGCATTTCTTCACTCTTCTGATCTTTCTGCCACTGTTCTATGGTGTTTAGTTCCTGCGTAAAAGAAGTCATACCTATAAATTGTGGTTAAAATTAAACCCATTACTCAAAAGTCTCAAAAGAAATGTTTTAATACACTAAAGTAATGTCATGCGTACTTTATTCCCAGAGTTTCCTTGCCAACCCCTCTTCTTAGTCTTTTCTGAATGTCGCTGGTTAAATCCAGGAATATGTCGCAAGTCTTGTAAAGATGTATGTCACCGAAGGCCAGGCTTCATGACTTGAGCTGAGAATGCCCAAACCTCTTAATATGTTCAATTAATTGATAATTATTGCACTTGAATTTCCCAGCTCTCTCAACATGTTAAAAATGTATTTGCTTTCTCAGTGTTGTTGAGGAAATCCAAGGGTTCCATAAAGTAGGAAAGTCTTGTGATATTTCCCATCTAGAATATATACATATTTTACAATGTAGACCAGAGATCTTCTACCAGTGGCTTGTGAGCAACATTTTGCTCTCTGACCTCATGGATGTTGTTCTCAATGACCTCAATGCAGGAGCTTATTTTTTAATTCCAGACTTGGAGGCAAGTTTTAGTTGCTGCCAAACAGAACCTCCTCTAGGCTGCCAGTCCACATAGGGGCTACCAATCACATATTTTGCACCCTATGAACTTTTTGCAGGATTATGTTGCTATCCAATTTCTTTTTACATTTAAATGTTAATGCCACTAGTCCTATATTATATTTGAGGTGAGTTTCATTGTACAAGCTCCTCCCCTAAATTTTTAAAATTGCAGTGAGTATTTCCTCCCATCCCAACTAGACTGAATCAGCCTCCTCATTTATAGGTGATTGTGTTCAGTAGTCACCCTTAATTATCATTAATAGATTATTAATTAAACAAATCACCTGTATTTATAATTATTGTTATTGTGTTAGGCAGCACGGGATAATATTATGGTAATAACAAATTCTTTGTACTTCTTAAAAGCAGTTTAATATTAATTCAGGTGTATTAAGTGATTATCAGAGTCTTGGTATGGGTGACTGGCCTAGGGAAATGTATTTCAACCTAAGAAGTAGTAATTGCTTGCATTAATTTTTTTCTTCTATACTTTGCCTATAAAATTAGAACTTGAATTATGTATCCAGGTCGGGTTTTATCAAGCTTATCCTCATAAGCCAACAATTAGTCAGTAACCATAAGGTGTTTCTCCAGTGAAGCTTGATTCCAAATATTTTGGCAGTTTCTTGCACCCCAATCTTGAGTTTTAATACAAGGCAATTGAGGTGTTATCACATCTACCAGGTTTTCACCATCATTTCAACTTATACAGGTCCAATATATACACCATAACACAGTTAACTGGAGAGAAAGACAGTTATGGCCCTCTGAACGTATGTTAAGCAATTGGTTTATTCTTTTGATGGTAACTTCATCATTGGTGGATTCATCTGAAAGCCAGAAGGTAGACACAAAATTCATGTTTTCTGAAAACAACCAGTAAGCAATTAAAAGCACAATCCCTGCCCTTTCTGTTGATTTTTCACTGGCGGAACCATAGGTTCAGTGTTCTGCTTCATTAATTTATTTTGACTTGAATTGAAAAGATGCAAAGACTATAAGTAGTAGAAGAGAGATGCCTCATTGGGGAAGAACCTGCAAAGGAGGACATCCATGGTCTTCCTAAAGCCCTGTAACTTAATGGTCCCCCAGATTTTGCAGGACTACAAATCCTAGAATTCTTCAACATAGAATCCAAGGTTAATGTATGCTGGGACTGTGGGGCTGTTAATTGTCCACCAACATCTGGGGTCTCATCTAGGACCCAAGTTTAACAGGGCTGTAAAGCATTGGCCGCATAGGGGTTTTTCATAATAAAATGTGCAGAGTTTGCTACTATTCTAATCACCTCCTGCTTAAAATCAAACATCTTTTTGGTTGCTATGGGTTACTGGACATGGGCAAACATTTGTTATATACAAGCTTACGATTATTGCAATGGTTGACAGCAGGGCATACTAATAATGAGTGTTTTCCTGTAGGGTGATTAGTAATATAAGTATGTTTGACGCCTCATCCCATCCTTCCTACCAAAATATGTGGGATGGAATTTTAGATATGTTCTCTGTATTCTAACTTGGATACAAGGCAGCCACGTGATTCCTAAAATACTCAGCCATGGGACTATAGGTATTCCTTGGAAATTCAAGCAATTCTCACTGCAACCATCACTTACAAGTTGTAGTTCTAGAAAGGAATTAATTATTTACTGAAATGTAAAACTGCAGGTGTCAAAATTGTGTTTGGCTATACCCCTCCGAATTAAAAGCACCAATCTATCCCATTTACAAGCTGAAACAAATGAATACCTCCTTTAAAATCTCCAATACAATGTGTTCATCAGCTGGGCTGCTATGGGCATAGAATGAGCCCCCAAACTATTCATTGTAGTGGGATTTCAATGACTTCAACCAGAATATTTCCTGATTTGAAACCATCTATGGCTTCTTCTCTCACTTGGCTAATTAGATGTTCTTCATCCTCCCTTAGGAATAAAGGGATCTGAGCTGGAGAAGTGATTTTAATCAATGTGAAATAAAAGTATTGTAATTGAACATCCCCTTTAAAAGCTGTAGTTTTATTAATGGAGCCAGAAAAAATGGTGAAAAGTGCTTGCTTTGACATTCTGCCAGGATGTCTTGTGTATTACAAGCCAGATAAACAAAAGATTCTGGGTGTGTTCTACTGATGTGATTAATACAAATCAGAAATGTCTGCTCACTAATTAATTAAACCTCATTAAGGATCAGGTCAGACAACATTCTTGTAGCGCAAAATATAAAAGTGGAATGTCAGTTACAATCAGTGACCTATCCAGAAGACAATGGTGAAGATGTTCTCTGTATTCAGAGCTGTGTTCCTCCTGAACTTGGGTAAGCGTGTCTACAGAACACCATCTTGTTCTCTCTTTCTTCTATAGGTACCTTTAGGACTGAATAGAAGTAACATAAGATAAACTTAAAATGGGCTAAGAGATTGTCTTATTTTACAATGCTACAGTACATAGGAAGTGTAGAAACATTTCTTTCTTATAAAACAAGTTAGAGAAAAGTTTATGTCCTTGATAGATTTTTTGGTTACAAAGATGAATCGATGGCAGTAATTCCTGATATAACAGTTTGGTGTATTTATTATCATTTCACTTATTTATCATCTAATCTAAAATTTGTGGATCAAATTTTTCTTTATTTAAATTGTTTTTTTGTATTAGAATAATGTTCTACAGGGCCATTGTTTTTTTTCGCTAAACATATTTCTAATTTACCTTATTACCTGTTACTGTTTGAAGAAGACATATAGCAAAACCCTCCCCATCCATATTATCTATAAAAAATTGCCCCTTTATTGGTCCCTGTCCTTATTTCAAATGAGGGATGGTCCCTGCCAGAAGCACAGTAGGAGGGGGCCAGCCAATCACAGCCCTGCAGTCGAAAAAGCAAAGACAGGCTTCAGTTCCCTATCAGGTCAGCCTAGCTGCTGCTAGTTTCTATGCTACAATGCAGTCTGCTGAGTGCCGCCAGCTCCCCTGCACAGCCTGGGAAAGGAGGCAGCCCGAAGTTGCAACAGTTTGGGGGGGACTAGTAGGATTTTTGCAGAAATTTTGAATAAATCAGCCTAAAACACTACTTTTTTCAGCACATTTAAAAAATAGGTAGGGGCACATTTGAGTTTGAGGGGAAAAAATACATTTTTTAAAAAAAAATCTTGCTCACTAGAAAATGAAAATAAAGGGCCAGATTCAATTCAGTGAGAAAAAGTTATCTCCTGGTTTATCACGTGAAAAGTCATGGGCAGGAGTAAAACGTTTTCTCCAAATTCAGTTCCAGTTTTTTTCCATAGACTTCAATGAAATTTTACGTGATAAACCGTAAGATAAGTTTTTCTGAATTGAATTGCATCTCAAATTGAATCTTGTCCATGACTTTTCACGAGATAAACCTTTTTCTCACTGAATTGAATCTGGCCCACACAGTTGCTTGAAATTCTTGCTGATATCTTTAGAAACCTGGCAGCTATTACTTGGCAGATTTTTATTCTTTCATAAATTGTAACTATTTGAGTTTTTAAAAAATATTCTTGGGTATATTCGAGTTTGTGTTTTCATCTTGGGTCCATTTACAATCTTTTTATTTGATGACTTTTTTTTTTCAACCATCTTTTCCATATTTATTTGGCTCATATAAAATCTGAAAATATGTTTTTTGGAGATACTAGAAAAAGCAAAGACAAATCAAATAAATGCTGGAAATTTACCATTTTAACTAACCTTTCAGTAGTGATCTTCGTTATTATAATAGAGCAAAATAAAGAAATTCCTCTAATCTCCGGGGCCTGTCTGGCCTTGACTGTTTTAAGTTCCTTCTGTGAGAAATTTCGCTCATTCAGTGGATAATGGATGTGAACATGCGCCAGATGAGTCAATGTTTATATGTGTAAAGTGCAATGTTACAGTATTAATTATTCTAATAAAACATCTATGCATTTCTCCTTTAGGCATCAGTGGAATTATTCAAGCTGTAACAGGTGCAGTATAACTATAATTAATAAAGTTGCTCCACAAAAATATTTCCAAGATGATAATGATGCCGTGGTTGTTGCTGGATTGACCTGAAATTTCTCCATAATGAAAATAACATGACGTTAAAAACAGGGGATTTGATTCATTTTTTTCAAAAATTCTTTTGAAATATTGATTATCTGAGGGTGTCTTTTTCAACATTTACTGCCAATATAACATTAAATTCAGATACCTATACACCTTCAGGCACTGGCTGTCATCTTGGCTACTCTTGATCAAAACAGTTTGTGTGTGTTGGAACCACAATGATCACCACTCTTGTTCAATGTAGGGTTGCCACCTGTCTGGTTTTAAACCAGACAGTCCAGTTTTTACTCATGGGCTGATGAGTTCAAAACTAACTGTCCAGGTTTTACTGAAACACAGACACAACTCTGGCTAATCGATGTGGAATGCAGCCAATCCCTGGATGCTGCATCATAGCCCTGCCCCCTGGCATCACCAACCTAGCCCTAAACATCATCGCTCCCAACATAATCAACTCTGCCCCTGACATCAACTGCCCTGTCCAGACCAAGCAGAGAAGAAAAGTGCAATTCTAGTTAAAGGTTTCTTCACATATTAATTAGGCAGGGTGAAAAAATGGATGCCCCAGGGCTGAGCATTTGGATCTTCCTTATTTGGTCACCACAAATAATCAAAAATCAGAAAAAGATCTGCTCTTTTGGGAGCTGGGAACATGAATGATTATTTCGCAATCTAATAAATCTAATATTAGCCACTGGGAAAGCATTTGGAGGTGACTAGTCAGTTGCAGCAGAGATTACTCCTGGGGCAACTAATCTCTTCATGTGTCACTGCTGTAAAATGCTGATGGGCAACATGTGGCCCTCCAGATGCTGTTGAACTACATTGCCCATCATTCGCCTACAGCCTTTAGCTGTTGGTTGGATGTTGGGAAACAGAGGGCCAAAAGGTTGCCTGTGCCTGATAGACGTTATACTCTATGACAGCAATAATACAAAACTATTTTGCCGTTGCCTGGTAGACATTATACTCTATGACAGCAATAATACAAAACGACTTTTGGATCTCTTATTACAAGGTGCAGTAGCCTGATATGCTTCCCTCTATTTTGCAGATTGTGGAGTTTCCTCATTAGCAGGTCGCATTGTAGGAGGGCAGGATGCTGTGCCTGACAAGTGGCCCTGGCAGTTGAGCTTCAGGTTCCAAGGCAAACACTTCTGTGGTGGATCCCTTCTTTCTCCCACCTGGGCTGTTACTGCTGCTCATTGCTTCATAGACACCAAGTCAGTGTGTGGTTCATTTTGGGCATGAGTATGGATAAGGTTCTGGTGGAAGATCTTGGAGTCTAAGGCTTATGTCACATGCAGCATTTTCGCCACTGTCTTTGTCTACAGTCCATTTCCCAGTACTACCGGCTTTATAAGCAACAAATCTGAATCTGAAACCTTGTGCCTCAAAAAGGCATGAATACTTGACTAAAACTAAACTGTAGGAATGTAGACAATAAAATAAAACCCAACAGGCTAATCCGTGCCCCCCTTTTCCATTTTAGGTTGACCTCTAAAGATATCACCGTATTCCTGGGCTCTTACAAACTCAGCGAGAAGGGTCCACACGAAGTATCGGTGGGAGTAAAACAATTCATAAACTATCCAACTTATAAGAACGTAGCGGACATTGGCGATATCAGCCTTGTGGAGTTGGCCAGGGAGGTGAACATCTCAGAATACATTACCCCCATTTGTCTTCCTTCTTCTTCTGTGAATTTTGCCACAGGACAAAAGTGCTGGGTGACTGGATGGGGGCGCCAGAAGAATAACAGTGAGTATTTATTTTATAATAGTGATAATTAATTTGGGTTCCTTGGAAATAAGCTTCGTAAAGAATATAGATGGATCTCCCTCTAGTGGCATGAGCCCTACCAATCTGTTTTACCCTGCCTACAGAGATAAAGGGACATGGAGAACCTTCCAACCTGTATTTACCAACTCACTCATTTCCTTGGTCAATCTCTAATCTTTAATTGTCCTTAAAAAATGATGGTCCT
This sequence comes from Xenopus laevis, assembly GCF_017654675.1. Lineage (NCBI taxonomy): Eukaryota > Metazoa > Chordata > Amphibia > Anura > Pipidae > Xenopus > Xenopus laevis. The sequence goes on along the minus strand of NC_054387.1, from coordinate 131,465,660 downwards.
GATTTTGAAAACTGAACAACTGTATAGAAAATATTCAGTGGTCTTCTAGTGCAAATATCTGCTCTATATCTATATAGATCTATAGATCTATATATCTATATATCAGGACTTGGATTCTGAAATTCTAAACATGACAGAAGGTTACTGGTTAAATGAAGGAATGTTGGCCTGGAACATAGTATTTGTACCTGGATAGAGAACTGGCTAAAAGATAGACTACAAAGAGTGGTGGTAAATGGAACATTTTCTAATTGGACCAGTGTTGTTAGTGGAGTACCGCAGGGCTCTGTACTAGGCCCCTTGCTTTTGAACTTGTTTATTAATGACCTGGAGGTGGCCATTGAAAGTACTGTTTCTATTTTTGCAGCAAACTGGAAAATGAGGTTCAATGTTGATAAATGCAGGTTATGCACTTTGGCAAAAATAATATAAATGCAAGTTATACACTATGGGGGCAGATTCGAATATCGAAGTCGAAGGATTTAGCGCTAAACGTTCGTTCGATCGATCGAAGGATTTTTCGTTCGATCGAACGATTAAATCCTTCGATCAAAAAAAGTTTAGCAAGCCTATGGGGACCTTCCCCATAGGCTAACATTGACTTCGGTAGGTTTTATCTGCCGAAGTAGGGGGTCGAAGTTTTTTTTAAAGGGAAAGTACTTCGACTATCGAATGGTCGAATAGTCGAACGATTTTTCGTTCGAATCGTTCGAATCGAAGTCGAAGGTCGTAGTCGAAGGTCGAAGTAGCCCATTTGATGGTCGAAGTACCCAAAAAATACTTCGAAATTCGAAGTATTTTTCATTCGAATCCTTCACTCGAGCTTAGTGAATCGGCCCCTAAGTGTGTTGGGAGTTTCCTTAAATGAGAAGGATTTAGGGGTTTTTGTAGATAACAAGTTGTCTAATTCTGGGCAGTGTCATTCTGTGGCTACTAAAGCAAATAAAGTTCTGTCTTGTATAAAAAAGGGCATTAACTCAAGGGATGAAAACATAATTCTGCCTCTTTATAGGTCCCTGGTAAGGCCTCATCTGGAGTATGGGGGCAGTTTTGGACTCCAGTCCTTAAGAGGGATATAAATGAGCCGGAAAGAGTGCAGAGACTAAGTGCAACTAAATTGGTTAGAGGGAGGCAAGAGTTAAATTATGAGGTTGGGGTTGTTTTCTCTGGAAAAAAGGCGCTTGCGAGGGGACATGATTAGACTTTACAAGTACATTAGAGGACATTATAGACAAATAGCAGGGGACCTTTTTACCCATAACGTGAATCACCGTACCAGAGGCCTCCCCTTCAGACTAGAAGAAAAGAACTTTCATTTGAAGCAACGTAGGGGGTTCATCACAGTCAGGACAGTGAGGTTGTGGAATGCACTGCCGGGTGATGTTGTGATGCTGATTCAGTTAATGACTTTATGAGTTTCATGTCAGTTTGCCAAGGGGAGATTGTCTATTAGGGTAAATGCTAATAATGTCCTATCTGGACACAGAGCCCCAAGATTGGTACATCTGTCTAATGGGCTTGTTTCGGTTTCTGTTACTAATGACCCCTTGATTGCCCTGCCATGTCAGCTACATCACTCGAGAGCAGATTGTGGGTTTACAAGGTGTTGCCTTAAAGCTTCTTCTACAATTAAGTCCAGGGGCTAAACAAATAATTAAGCCAATGTTTAATTTGTAGCAGGACTATATTCCATCTCATGGACCAGGGGGTCCCCAACCTTTTTTACCCATGAGCAACAATCAGATATACAATGAGTTGGGGAGCAACACAAGCATGATAAATGTTCCTGGGTGATGCAAAATAAGGGGTTTGATTGGGATCTGTATGGAGTGACAGTCTACAGGAGACTCTGTTTGGCAGTAAATCTGGTTTTTATACAACCAAAACTTGCCTCCAAGCCTGGAATTGAAAAATAAGCTCCTGCTTTGAGGCCACTGGAAGCAACATCCATGGGGTTGGAGAGCAACATGGATCATTGCACTAGACTATAGCCACTGGTGTAACACTGCTTGATAATGACCACTAGGGAGTAGGGGTAAATACAAATATAGACAGAAACTGTACCCATTGAAGAGGTTCAGTAATGGTTTCTCTTCTTCCAAGATTAATTTCCCTCACTTTATGCATTTTCTAATCAAGCCATTTCTTTTACAGATAACCAGCCACTGGCGGACATACTGCAGGAAGTCTCATTGCCTCTGATTGGTGCAAAGAAGTGTAATGAGTTATATAATACCCAATCTGGCGCTGAAACAGCCACCATCAAAGATGAAATGATATGTTCAGGTTACATCAACGGTGGAAAAGGCTCATGTCAGGTTGGTTTATGATGGTATCTGTAGCACAATGTGAAGCACCCCCAGCTATTCTGTGTGTATACAGCACTGATATTGCATGGTAAGGACAGGAGGGGCAAGATGCCCTCATCCCCTGGGACACCCTTCCTTGCTCTATTCAGGAGACACAACAAAGATGATGCAGGAATGTGAGGTACTAACGAATTTCTGGCAGCTTATACCTCCCTATGGCAGAGTTCAAGTGCTTAGTATAAGTATTACAGTATTAAGTGCCTATAATAATTATTAAAGAAAGCCTTCTTGTTCTTTTCAGGGTGACTCTGGAGGGCCCGTTGTGTGCAATGAGGGCAATCGTTGGTACTTGGCTGGCATTGTAAGCTTTGCAGCAGGGTGTGCACTGCCATACCGCCCCGGTGTAAATACTTTGGTGACTGTATATTCGGACTGGATTGTACAAAATGCTCCCAATGTCACAGGGAATGTGCGGAACGTGACTTTCACATCACCTTTGATCCCCCTGGGTAACACAGCACCGACCGTTGTCATTCCCACCTTCCTCTTTCCATTTCTGTTCATTCTATTGGTCAGTCAGTAAAGCCCTTACACTAATAAGCAGCACTATATTCCGTGCTTCATTGAGTGTTAAAGGGTATGTAAACCTAAAAGTCATTTTTACCCTTAAGCAACTGTCTAATACACATTTATTCGTGCTTTTAAAACCCATTAAAATTATTTGCAAATGTAATTGCAACTGAAAGTTGTATCTGTCGGTCCCTTTTCTGCACTGCGTCTTCTGACTCTTGAAAAAAGTACCACCATTTTCAAGATTTTGGCTACTTATAGTCCTCCTTGTCCATCACTTCAGTTGGCAGGCAACATTGCTTGTTTTATGTACATGGGCATGTTTCCCCATAGCAGCTGGGGCCAAGCTTGCTGCAGCCATATTGTATTTTATGGGTAAACCTTTGATTAGCTAGCGTGTGTCATTGGTAATGAAGGCATTGTCCTGGGCAATGGGAGCATAAGCAGACTTGCAGCTTAGAGAATTGTGCCATGACAAGGGTGAGGGGGAACTGCACTTGGATGGGATTGGATTGTTATTACCCTGTCTTACAATAACATCAGCTTCCACAGGGTTGACACCAAGTTGAAGGAGGCATGTTTTTTATAGCAGAGAAGGAAAAAAGTAGGGCCGTTCCACAGGACCAGAGAAATTCAATTAAAAGGATATTTTATTTATACAAAGTTAAAAATATAATCTGCATCTCCATCCACCCTACGCATTTCGCACCTATTCAGGGCACTTAGTAGGGTGGATGGAGATGCAGATTTATATTTTTAACTTTTTATAAATAAAATATTCTTTTAATTGAATTTCTCTGGTCCTGTGGATCTGTTTGAGTGCCGGTCGGCTCTACTTTTCTCCTTCTCTGCCGTACCGCTCCTTAAAGCTGGGGGTCTGGGGCTGGTGCACCCGGACCACATTTACTACTCGATGAGTCATTTACATTTCATTCTGGTGCACCTTGTTCTCTTTTAATTACCAAAATGTTTTTTATAGCCTTTCATATGGCAAATGGTCGCCTTTTCCTTTAATGAACCAAAGACTGATTGAAGTGAAGTGAAGTCTTGGATGCACAATCTGTGACTGGCAGTCTCCTAAAAGAACTCTGGGCAACCAGACACAGCACGATTGTCCTTTATTTAAAATTGTAGCCCAACACATTTAGGCAGTGCCTTACAAACACATTCACATCAGTCCTTGCCCCAATGGAACATACAGTCACACAACACACACGCTAGGGTCAATCTCAATTGAAAATGGTTAACCTGCTTGTGTGTTTTTTGGAATGTTAGAGAAAACTGGAGTACCTAAACATGCAAAATGTATGACACTATAGCATGCATTGACCAATGCCACTATGTCTATTACCCAATACCACCCATAGAGTATTGTAAAACAATAATAATCCAATGTTTTCATTAATTTGCATTTTTTTTCTTGGATTACATTTGCAAAGAGGGCAACTGCTGAAAAGTTAGCGTTGCCAACATTTTTCTGACAAGCCGTCTGGAGATATGGCTCAGCATGTCACCCACTTTAAGTAGACCATTACCATACCTTTTTTGTGGTTCTTTAATTTTGTGTTAGGCAGTGGTGTACTGGTGTACTCTGTATGCCATGTGATATCAAAACAAGTTTTGCTCCATCTGTTTAAATTATTCTTTTTCATGGCTTGGTAAATTCTATACAAATGCAATGACCAGAAAAATTGATAGATTTGATCTTGGGACATGACTGAAGAAGGCAAACACTTAACTGAATAGTATAGATAAAGTACAAGCAAAGCTGGCTTGGGTCTAAAGGCCATCTGAAGAAGACCTCAAAGTCTTACTGGAGAACACATCAAAGGGTTGATAGGGAACAGGCAGGAGTCATACTGAAGCCCAAAACATGATAGAAGCACAGACTGAAGCACTTTTCCAGGAACAGGTGAAAGCCAGGTGTAGAATTAGGGAATCTAGAGAGAGCAGGCAGATATTCTTGTACCAAAAGTCTCCAAAGCATCATCTCTTCTGCACAAATGAGTGTTAGAACATGACTTAAATTGTGAAAGCACAAGTCAAAGAACATGGAAACCACAAATTGTGTTACTGCTGTGAGGAAGGCAGCAGATTACTTCTCTTTTGCTGTGCAAATAAAATGCAAATAGCTAATAGGGTGTAATGGCAAACCCACACAACCACTTTCTCCTCCTGAACTCTCCCTGAACATGCATCTTTGAACTCAGGGTGTAAGGGTGATGGCAATCATTCATTCAGGAGTAATGGGGTGTGCTCTATATATGATCAATTAAAGTTGATTTATACATAATTCATTAAAAACAATTAGTAAATACACAGCACAATGCGGAAGACTGAAAAACAGTTGGCGGCTACTGCTCTGAACATAAAGAAGTCATGGAAATGTTCTCATTAATCAGTGCTCTGCTCTTGCTGCTCTTGGGTAAGTATCTCTATATCATGGGTCTAGAATCTTCTGCTCACATACACCATAGATAAGTGTGGGAATTGGCAATTGTCCTTGCTCAATATTTTAGATACACATTCCAATTATATTTATGTTGTACAGTTCTCTGTCGACCCTTAATCAGAAGTTTCTTCTTGAACTTTTTCATTAAAGATTGGCTTCTTCAGTTCGATGAAATGTTTTTAAAATTGCTCAGCTACTTTTGACTTCTATTAGATGCTGTATAGACCTGAATCAATGAAACATGTGGCCATATTCTGCTCATCAAAAAATAATCACACCCCCACCAGATATCCTATATGCATTGTCTAGACAAAATATCTAAGGGGGGTTATTTACTAAAACTATATTTTCTAATATTTTAACAGAAACAAACTTGACTTAACTCCCGTCCACAATTTGGGCAAAGTTACTAAAAATTTTACACAAAAAAATCTGATTAAAAAAACTCAATCTTTAATTTGTATTGTGTGACTTTTTCAAATTGTTGTGCGACGGTATATTAAGTACGGTATACAAAGCCTTGAATTTTAATAAATAACCCCTAAATATTGATTTCAATTGAAATTATTTAGTATGACTTATTTGTATGTTTAGACCCTCTCTTATTCATCTTCTATCATTCAAACCACTGTCTGGTTGCTAAGCTAAGAGGTTGACTGGTGTATCTCCAACATTTTTAAACTTGGACTATTTGAATACTGGATATATATTGTTTGGTACCGCACTCTCTAATTCATTAACTAGACTTACTCAACCTCAAATATTGAGGTGGTGCAAGAGATAAAAAATTTTTAAAGCTATAATAAATGTTGAAAAGTATCTCCAAATTTGCACTCGGTATTGAGTCTATAATTAATCAAATATTACTTTAATTATTCTCAAGGCACCTGATTCAAAATTAAAACCACATACAACAATACGAATTAATTATCTTTAATTTACACATATGCAAAAAAGATATATTAATGAAAAAATATATAACTCTTAAACTTTAAAAAAAAATTGATCAGTGTTAATAAAGTGCATTAATTCATGTTAGATTAGATTGTTAGGACTGTTAATCAGTATTATTAGGAATTCATAATCAATTCATGTTAGTTTCATAGATTGTAAATCAGTGGTTATGAACATGTTAATTCCTTGATTCAGTTGGTTAGTGAATGTCCCAAAAAAAAAAAAAAAACGAAAAAAAGTTCATCAAAATTTCCAAGTCAACTGTTAAAAGGATTAACTGAGAGAACGTTAAATTGATATAATCCTTGCTTTTGCCACTATGTGGCTAGAATGTAAAGATTTTATTCCCTTACTGCAAGGAACTATTTGAATACTGACTGAGAAGAGCATGACTGTTGATTAGGAGTGATAACCAGTGGTAACCCTCACATGTGGAGTCATCTATCATTTTCAATTTCATGGTATTTCCGCTTGACAAATTCGACGCATGGGCCTGTTTATTGCCTGGTGCCTACAGATATGGCAACCACGTTTTCTGTTATGATGATACTTTGCTAATTAATTTATTGTGTATATTTACTTTTAGGCTTTACTGAAGTGACTGTTATTGCAACAGGTAAGTGCTTGAATATTGCCATGCCACCTGTGTGTGAGGTTGTACTCAGTTAGAAGCACCATCTGACCATTATTAGTTGGCTGCCTGTGGATAATATCAGGGTGTCCAACAATCACAGCAGAGCTACATTGTCACTCAGGATCTCATTCGTTCCTGATCCCTCTTCACCAGTAAACCTCATAGACCTGAATATGTGTAATCTATGAAATAATATCTTTCTCCTCTTGCTTTCTTACCTGCAAACATCTATTCCTGTAAGCATTGTCATCAATATCTTGGCCAGTATTTCAGTGTTTGTGCTAATCTTTAATTACCTATCAACGTAAAAATAATCTCAACGACAAAACTGGGTGTAACAATATCCCAGCCGTGGGTGTGCCAGTTGATTGGCATGAGAGGTTCCTGAAGTGAATAAATCTTTAATGTGACTGCATGTGCCCTGGCCGAACCCCCATGCCTTGAAGAGAGAGATCAGAATACTCTTATTAGGAGGCTCTTCACTCACCTATCTAGCACAGCTTTATTTATGAATCTGTTTTACTGCAGAAACCATACTGAGTGATTTTACAAATATTGAAAAGTATTAGTCAAGATTCAGTATTGAGAAATATTTGTTCAGCACATTGTAGAACTGATCAAGAACATCAGACTAATGTTTCAAAGAGGTGAGGTCTAGCAATTGACTACAGCAGTATACGAGGTCTGGGCACTGATTGAACACTCATTACTTGGTCTATGCAGAGTCATGAGGGGTAGTACTATAGTAACCTTTAGCAGCCCACCAGATGTTTGGTTTCAACCAGTAAATGTTACTTTATTGGTTGATATTCGTTACTAGACCTGGGACAAACACCATAATATTGTATAGGCACATTTCACTGGGATGAAACAATCCAACTGATATGATGCTCCAGGAGGCTCATTTGCTAACACTAGCCGCTTTTGTATCTGGATAGTAACTCGTGGCAACCAATCAATGATTAGCTTTCAACTAGCAGAAAACATGGACTGGGGTTCATTTCTCCAATGTTTTAGGGAGTGGGTTTGAGTTCTCTAAAGATTGTGTTGTGGGCATCAGTAATTTGCGTCGCTGACTGTCACTTAATATTTGGCCCATTACATGGAAATAGTTAGCCAGCTCTGAGTTAATCCAATATTCTCAGTCCCAGCTATAAATTCCTGCAGCATTCTCCTTCTCTACCTTTTATGGACCTTTAATGGAATCCATTTCTTACCATGCCAACTGACAATTGCCTCTCACTCATACAAAATAGAGACAAAATATATTTGGCTTTTGGTTCCAGTAGAACATGGGATTATTATTTAATACACAAAGGGGGGGTTTGTGGGAGCACCCGCATTGCTAAGTAAAAATATATAGAAGTATAAGGGAAGTGCTACTGGCATATCCAAATGGGTCAGTGCACATTCCCTGGGCCCCTGTCTAAGTAATTCAGTAGATATGCAAATGCATGTGTTAACAAAGACAGGGGTTTTTAATTGCAAAGTTATGATCATAAAGTTGAAAAGCCACCATACCACGTCAAGGTAAACCCCATATGGCGGTCCCGAACTTGTTTACCTACCAGTCATAGTATTGAGGATCCTGTGTCTCTCTGCATAATAGCATTAGTAAAGTAAAAAGTAAAAGTCTGCTGAACCTTGGTTTCTGGAGGGCTAAATGCTCCCCTGCTGCTGAATTGCAGCTTTTAAGAGAGAGTGATTGCCCAAACCAACGCCCATTTTTGACAAAAAAGTATAAATATGGTGCAGTTAAAAGCATAGGGCCACTATTAATTAATAGGGGTGGGTATGGGGGGTGCTACAAGCCACAAGAAGCTTAGCCAAAGCTACAGGCTGTAAAAGCATTACTTAGACAGGGGCCCAGGGAATGTGCGCTGACCCATTTGGATATGCCAGTAGCACTTCCCTTATACTTCTATATATTTTTACTTAGCAATGCGGGTGCTCCCACAACCCCCCTTGTGTATTTGCTTTTACAGCCTGTAGCTTTGGCTAAGCTTCTTGTGGCTTGTAGCACCCTCCATACCCACCCCTATTAATTAATAGTGGCCCTATGCTTTTAACTGCACCATATTTATACATTTTTGTCAAAAATGGGCGTTGGTTTGGGCAATCACTCTCTCTTAAAAGCTGCAATTCAGCAGCGGGGGAGCATTTAGCCCTCCAGAAACCAAGGTTCAGCAGACTTTTACTTTTTACTTTACTAATGCTATTATGCAGAGAGACACAGGATCCTCAATACTATGACTGGTAGGTAAACAAGTTAGGGACCGCCATATGGGGTTTACCTTGACGTGGTATGGTGGCTTTTCAACTTTATGATCATAACTTTGCAACTAAAAACCCCTGTCTTTGTTAACACATGCACTTGCATTTATACTGAATTACTGAATTACTTAGACAGGGGCCCAGGGAATGTGCACTGACCCATTTGGATATGCCAGTAGCACTTCCCTTATACTTCTATATATTTTTACTTAGCAATGCGGGTGCTCCCACAACCCCCCTTGTGTATTTATTATTATTTAATGCCCACTTTGGTATAGATGCTTCCTACAGCAGAATATTAATGGATGTGGTGGTGGTGGTGTCCCCCTTCCTCCTCACAGATTGTGGAATACCTCAGCGGACAGGCCGCATCGTAGGAGGTAAGGATGCTCAGCCCAGTAACTGGCCCTGGCAAGTGAGTCTGTGGGCTAAAGGCCAACACATCTGCGGTGGAACCTTGATCAACGACAAGTGGGCTGTTACTGCAGCTCACTGCTTCATTGAAAACAGGTCTGCTTCTAAATAGGAAGGTGGGGGAAGCTTAGAAGGGGCAACTATCAGACTGTGGTCTGGTATTGTCATTGTCTTTAGGCACAAGGCTGCTGCACATAATAACACAGCTTGCAATGGATTTTTTCAAATTACTGCTAGCATGAATGGGGTGGTCACTCCAGGGATCCCCTGTGTCAATTGGAGTACTTGAGCATGAGTTGGAACAGGAAATGGGATGGATGCACAAGAGCTCTGTGCAACTATAGGGAAGTGCTGAGGATTTGGAGTTGATGCAATTAAGGAACTATAGTGAATTTATACAGAGACTAGCTGATCCTGGTACTACATTAGTGGTCTTCACCAGCGAGGGTGACCCAGACTCCTGGCATCTTCCTAAAGTGGCATCATTGAAGAAGAAGTAACACAGAGCTTCCTTATATAACCTTATAGACCTTTGGCTGGTTGGCTGCTTCTTCTATCTCTAATTTCTTTTTGGCCACATTATTACTCTTGTGCACATTCATGTGTGTTTTCACTCACATTTTTTTGTGTATACGCCAATAGTATGTGGCTTAGAGGCAACAATTACTTGGCAGGAGATATGTCCGCCAAAATAATCTTCTTGGACATGCAGTAGGCTTCCTTCCTTGGCCTAAGATCATGCCAATGAATAATTGTTCCCAAACGTTATTATTTTTCCTGCTTAGCAAGAGTCACACTAATGTACATTACCAAATCCAACAGGCTGATCCATGTGTTCATTGTTCCATCACAGTTTGACGGCCGAGTCAGTCACCATATATCTAGGGTCTTACAAACTTCGAGAGAAAGATCCTCAGGAAGTTTCTGTTAGGGTGACAAAAGTCATCAACTATCCCAAGTACCAGAGACCTACAGACAGCGGGGATATCAGCCTCATGGAGCTCTCCAGAAGGGTGAACTTCACAAAGTACATCTGGCCCATTTGTCTACCTGCAGCTGGAGTGATCTTCCCAACAGGCCTTAAATGCTGGGTGACTGGCTGGGGGCAAACCAGGGGTGGCAGTGAGTGTTTCTTTGCCTTTTAAAGTCTTAAATTTAAAATACTGTTTGGTTGTGGGGCTCACTTAAGTTTTCACTGGATTTTTATTGCTTTGAATATTTTTAGAAGACATCTTTTCTGTTAAGGCCCTCTTTTGTTCATCTTCTGGTTTTCCATTTGAAGGAAAGGTGAAATCACTGTGGGGGGGGGGGTACCAAATGTTATAGGCACCACCCAGTGCTTTCACCCTGCCTGCTCTTTTACGCTACGTCTGGTTGTAATAATTAGTGGAAACATTCTGATAAGGAATAACTCTTTCTATGACCAAAGTCACCCTTATTATTCAAAGTGTTATTCTAATTCATTATTTCCTTAAAGGTAACCAGTCATTGGCGGAGACCCTACAGGAAGTGTCGGTGCCTTTGATTGACGCACAGAAGTGCAATGAGTTATATAATACCAAAAATCCACAAGGCGCTCTTAAAGCTTACATACAAAATGGCATGATATGCGCTGGTTACATCAATGGTGGAAAAGCCTCCTGCCAGGTGGGTGACTGTACCTGGGAACCTCACCCACATTTAATTGCAAGATAGATGGATAGATAGATAGATGGATAGATACAGAGATAGACACATAGATAGATGATAAAGAGATAGATATAATTAAAAATATAGAGAGATTGATAGGTGGATGGATGGATGGATGGACGGACAAATAGATGATAGATAGAATTAAAGACATAGATAGATGATGGATATATCGATAGATAGATGATAGATAGATAGATAGATAGATAGATAGATGATAGATAGATAGATAGATGATAGATAGATAGATAGACAGATAGATAGAGATACACAGATAGATAGATAGATAGATAGATAGATAGATAGATAGATAGATAGATAGATAGATAGATGATGGATATATAGATAGATAGATGATAGATAGATAGATAGACAGACAGACAGACAGACAGACAGACAGATAGATAGATAGATGATAGATAGATAGATGATAGATAGATAGATAGATAGATAGACAGACAGACAGACAGACAGACAGATAGATAGATAGATGATAGATAGATAGATGATAGATAGATAGATAGATAGATAGATAGATAGATAATGGATAGATAGATAGATAGATGATAGATAGATAGATAGATAGATAGATAGATAGATAGATAGATAGATAGATGATAGATAGATAGATAGATAGATAGATAGACAGACAGACAGACAGACAGATAGATAGATGATAGATAGATGATAGATAGATAGATAGATAGATAGATGATAGATACTGTAGATAGATGGATAGATGATAGATAGATAGATGATAGATAGATAATGGATAGATAGATAGATGATAGATAGATAGATAGATAGATAGATGATAGATAGATAGATGATAGATAGATAGATAGATAGATAGATAGATAGATAGATGATAGATAATAGATATATAGATAGATGATAGATAGATAGATGATAGATAATAGATATATAGATAGATGATAGCTAGATAATGGATGGATGTACAAATAGGTGATAGATGTAACAATAAGTTTCCCTGGTGGTCTGGTGGCTTACCCTGTGAGCAGCGTGGACACCCAGCGTGTGCTTCCTGTTCCCTTCGGCGCTGGTATCTCTATGGTGCACACGGCCACAAGTTTCCTGGGTTTGATGTCATCGCGCAATGCAGCGAAATTCAGTATTTAAAGGGGCTTTGAAATAAAACACATTGCCCGTTGTTAGGTTCTATTTGGTAGTTCCTAGGTCCTTTATTCTATGTGATTCCTGTTTGATCCTTCTGGTTTCGACCTTGTCTGTTACCGGACTATTCTGAACTTCTGTATCCTCACCCTTGCCTGTCTGTTTATTCTAAACTCTGTATCCTGACCATTGCCTGTCTGTTTATTCTGACCTCTCCAAGCTGACCCTTGCCTGTCTGACTATTCTATGCTCTCCAGTCCTGATTCTGGCTGATTATTCATGACTCTGCTTGTGTTGGTCCAGCCTGACCGTTCACGCTGCATAGTCTGGTCTGTCTTCCAAGCTGTGTTGTCTTCCATCCTGTATATTTGGTGAAACGATTGTGCCCCATTGCTTGTCCAGAACCTTTAGCTTTGCTCCTCTCTTAGTAAGACCTGGTGGCTGAGACCAGGGAGCCTAGCACAGGTTCTGGATTTAGGGTGCAGAACGTGACAATAGATAGAATTAAAGACATAGATATATGATGGATATATAGATAATGCATATATAGATAGAATTAAAGACATAGATAGATGGATATATATAATGAATGAATGAGTGCCCCTTGCAATATAGATGGATAGATGAAGAGATAGAAAGATGATAGAGAGATAGATATTAAAAATATAGAGATTGATGGATGGATGGACAGACAAATAGATGATATAATTAAAAACAGACAGATGACAGATAATGGATGGATAGATGATAGATAGATAGATAGTTAGAGAGAGAGAGAGAGAGAGAGAGAGAGAATGAGATGATAGAAGGAAGGTTGGATAGATAGAAATAGAGAGAGACACAGTAGATAGATAGATAGATAGATAGATAGATAGATAGATAGATAGATAGATAGATGATAGATAGAGAGAGAGAGATGATAGATAGATAGATAGATAATAGATAGATAGATAGATAGATAGATAGATAGATAGATAATGATGATGGGTAGATACTGAATGCTGAGATTTCTCAAGCGCCATCTGGTGCATCTGGATGGATGGGCGGACAAATAGATAATAGAATCAAAGACAGACAGATGGATGGATCTATAGATAATGGATGGATAGATGATAGACAGACAGACAATGGTGATAGATAGAAAGATGATAGATAGATTATATATAGATAGATAGAGATAGATGATAGTGATAGATGATAGATAAACAAGGGAAAGTTGTGCTCACCACTATTTTTTAAAAACATTAGGCGGGGGTGCAACGAGGCTGTGACCACAAAATACATATAGACAAATACAAGAGTCCTCTGCACTCAACCCATTATCAATATATTTAAGACATTGATACATTTTGTGCTACTGCTACTGAAAAATGCCTTACCCTTTAAACAAAACAGGGATTGTTTGTCCATATATTGCAATATATTTAAGCTGGAGCAGTGACCAGCTCCATGTCGTAGCTCCCATCCTTCCCAGCTATAGTCAGTATAGAATTCTGAATGAATCAGATTTGTGAAAATTGTATCTATCATCTATATCTATCTATCTATCATCCATCCATCCATCTATCTATCTTTCCAACCATCCATCTATCTTTCCATCCATCTATCTATCTATCTATCTATCTATCTATCTATCTATCTATCTATCTATCTATCTATCTATCTATCTATCTATCTATCTATCTACAAATACAAGTGTCCTCTGCACTCAACCCATTATCAATATATTTAAGACAGAGACATTTTGTGCATACTACTACTGAAAAATGCCTTACCCTTTAAACAAAACAGGGATTGTTTGTCCATATATTGCAATATATTTAAGCTGGAGCAGTGACCAGCTCCATGTTGTAGCTCCCATCCTTCCCAGCTATAGTCAGTATAGAATTCTGAATGAATCAGATGAAAATTGAGCATAGGACTGGCCAGATATGGGATGACTTTGACGTAGTTGTTCAGCTTAAATATATTGCAATATATGGACAAACAATCCCTGTGTTGTTTAAAGGGTAAGGCATTTTTCAGTAGCAGTAGCACAAAATGTCTCTGTCTTAAATATATTGATAATGGGTTGAGTGCAGAGGACCTCTTGTATTTGTAGATAGATAGATAGATAGATAGATAGATGGATGGTTGAAAAGATAGATAGATAGATGATAGATGGATGGATGGATAGATGATAGATAGATAGATAGATAGATATAGATGATAGATAAGTTATGATGATAGGTAGATACTCAATGCCTGGATTTCTCAAGCGCCATCTGGTGCAGGATGTAGGGATGGTTCTGTGTAATTTTTGGAAAATGTTAGCATGGCTGATATTTGAACATTATTCTGCCTCCAGTTCTGTGGATTTAGAAACTGAACGTGGATAAAGTCCTTCAGCACACAGCTTACTCACAAAGGGAAACTCTAGCAATTACCTTTCTTGATCTTTATTCCAGGAAGTGATGCAAAGAAACTGAAATTTCATAAATAAATTCATTCTCAGCCCTAGCTTGGAATATGTTAAATTAAACAAGGGAAGTGGAATGTAAAGATGAGATAGGCCTGTTAATTTTGCCTTGATTTGACACATTTGGGTAACCTCATCAGACTGTAGGGGCAAATATAAGTAGTTTGATGGTCTCATGTGTAAGTATTTCAGAACGCTGTCTCTTTCTATTCCCAGGGTGACTCTGGAGGGCCAGTAGTGTGCCAGGAGGGGAGACAGTGGTACTTGGCCGGGGTGGTGAGCTTTGGAGCAGGGTGTGCCCTGTCATACAGACCCGGTGTAAACACCTTGGTTACTGCACACGTGGACTGGATTGAGGCAAATGTTCCCAACGTCTCTGCCAATATCCAGAATGTGACATTTACGTCCAGATTGGTCTCCATTATTAGTGCGGCGCCAACTGTCTCCATTCCCACTTTCTTCATCCCGTTTGTTCTCATCCTGCTGCTCAGTCAATAAAACGGCTCATTACAACTTGCACTAATAATTGTGAATATGGATATGCAATCACTGGCACAGGCATTCTGATGTAAACTTACCCCTTGATGGAAAGATTTTCAGAAGTATTAGGTTTAAGCCTCCTTTTAATTTTTGATGCTTGGCCAGTCCCCCAACTTAGCTCATATCAGTTGTATGAAAAGTAATTGGGACAGGCAACTTGATTTGGTCACATGTCAATGAACTTTTAGGTTTGTCCCTATCATTTGATCCCTTGGACACCCATGGATTCTAATCCCACAGTTTGGATATCTGAGCATGACCTTTTATACATGTGTCTCTACCCAGGAACATCTCATTGAGCACCAGCCAAGGACAATTCCATTTAGTCCCTTCTAATTTCCACCCCAGGACCATATACTGCAACACCATAGACTATACCATTTAGCACTGTGTATATTCTGAGCACAGAGACCCGCATTTGCCTCCCCGTTCAAAATTGCTATATTCATAGGATACGGACAGTGTATCCCCCTCCCCCGCCTATCACTTTACCTGTGTGTCACTTTGTGCAGATATCCACTGTAACCAATCAGAAGCTAGCTTTAATCATCATCTAATGCTAGAAACATATCTTGATTGGTTGTATAGGTAACTAGTTGAGAGAGATAGTTCACCTTTAAGTCAACTTTTAGTATGTCAAACAATAGGCAATAATTCTTAGCAAGTTTTCAGTTGTTCTTCATTATTTAATAGTTTTGCCTTGTTCTTCTGACTTTTTCCAGCTTTTAAATGGGGGTCACTGACCCCAGCAGTCCATAAATGATTGCTTTGTAAGGTCACAATATTAAGATTATTATTTTTTATTATATATATTTCTATCCAGACCCTCTCCTATTTATATTTAAGGTTTTTTTTTTTTATTGAAGCCATTGAAACCAGGAGGCTAGGATAATTTGGACTCTGGCTACTGATATTCCAAACTAAGCAAAAAGCTGAATTATTCAAAAACCGCAATTAATAAAATACGAAGAGCAACTGTAAATAGTTTCAGAATATTAAAGTTCATTTAAAGATGAATAATTCCTTTAATAGGTTGCGTTCTATGTTGAAAGCAGTCTCAAACACTTCAATAAATGCGCCAGGTTGAGTGTTAATAACTGTATACAAATATATCAGATTTCTGGGATTCCCAGAAATAAAGTCTGTTGTATTTCTTTTTAATCGTATATAATATCCATTAACCATATATGTAAAATACGATGATCATTTGTTGGGTTCATATACTGTATGACTTAAATCTAAAACCCTGGTGGCTATAAAGTCAATCTCCCCCCTGGTTTCTTTCTTTATTTACAGTGTATGTTTCAGTTAGAGGGAGGGGGATTGGGTTCTGCTGCTTCTGAGACTGGTTTCATTTTTACATCTCACTTGTAAGAGGGTGAACCAAATGTTGCAATTGATTTGTGGTTGAAAGTTGATTGAATAATGTGTGTGAGATGTGTTAAAATTGAGAGTATTATTTGGGTAATTGGCCACCAGGTGGTGCTCAAGGGTAAAAAGGTGTCATTTATTCCCCCACCAGCAGAGGGAGCCCAGAGTGCTAGAGGGTATAAAAGGAGGCCACACCCTAGAGTTGATGTCTTTAATGGGAGGATGTTGTCAGAGAAAGAAGGAAGCTCTGTCCTGAAGAAGATCTAGAGCAGGAAGGAAAGAAAGGTCGAACCTAGCATAGCAGTTTGTAGTTAGCAGGCACTAGGTGTCTGAGATAGGGAAGTTAGCACGGGTAGTTTCTTGCCCCACCTAGGAGTGTAGTGGAAATTAGTTTTCCGTGGACATTCCACAAGTCAGGGACCCAGAATATAGGGAAGACACAGGATAGGGTTAAGGAGGCCTGGGGCAAGAAGAAGGACTATTGGTGATCCCGGTCGGAATAGTAAAAGGGTGCTGTTCGAGCACCGGATTACTGAGACGGGGAGGCTTGGCGGAGTGGTAAAGGGGTGCTAAGGTGCACCGCATTACCGAATCAAGCAGAGGAGGAGTCCGGAATGGTAAGAGTTAACCCTCCCTGAGATCTGGGATAGGCCCTAAGGAAACTGTGGTGGAAACTAAGGTCAGCTGTGGCAAGAAAGTTAATGTTGCTTGAATGCTGTAAAACCGTAAGTGAGACTGTTTGAAATTTTTGTGATTTTAAATAAACCAGAAATATTTTTATTTAAAATTATTCCGACTTGCTATTGTTCCTGTAAGGGGTTAACAGCTGGTGGGCCCCCTACACACTTCCCTTTTTTACCTTGAACACAAACAATTCTATTGTCTCAATAACCAGCGAGTTCCTATAGGATCCGTCTCCCAGCCGCCGACCCCCAGAAGGGAACTGCAAGGAGAAGCATCAGGAACAGTGAGTTATTAGTTGCTGGGCAGCCTCAGGGGCTGGATCTGCTTCTAATACGTCACTGACCTGGGAACATAATAAGAGATGCAGACGTACAATAGATGAACAAATTCCTTTGATATCTTTTTATATTGCTTTATTTCTGCATTTAATGCCTAGAAATCCTTGTGTCATTCTCATGCCTAAAAAATGTTCTTCCAGTAGAAAAGAGAAGACGCAGACGGGAGAGAGACGACACAGGATTCTCAGCCAGGGAATTTCCTACTTTATTATGATTTACATATTGTAAAATGCCTGTTTGGTTTCTTAAAGGGAATGTTCCCCTTTAAATTAGCTTTTAGTATGATGAGTCAGTTTGCAGTTGGTCTTCATTTTTTATTATTTGTGTTTTATTAGTTATTAAGCTCTCTAATCAGGTGGCTCTCCAATTTGCAGTTTCAGTTCCAAATTCCCCTAGCAACCATGCACTTATTTGAATACTGGAATATGAAAAGGAGAGGCTTGGATAGAAAAATAAGTAATAAAAAGTAGCCATAGCAATACATTTGTAGCCTTACAGAGCATTTGTTTTTTTAGATGGGGGTCAGTGACCCCCATTTGAAAGCTGGAAAGTATCAGAAGAAGGCAAATAATTAAAAAAAAAAAACTATATAAAATAAACAATGAAGACCAATTGAAAAGTTGCTTAGAATTGGCCATTCTATGACATACTAAGTGAACCACCCCTGTAAGTAGAATACGTTATGGTCTCAGTGAACTTTGGTGGCAAAAATATCTAAAATGCTAATGTCACACTTAAATTACTGTAATTAAATACAATTGTTCTCAAGCTTCTACCTCAGTGCACCATGATGGAGAGTGTTGGGTGCTTATTCAGAAGATCCAGGGTCAACGGTTGGGGGGAAAAAATCCAGTGGTATTGAATGATATTCTGAAATTCCAAATGACATGGGTACTACAAATACAGTTAGGTCCATAAATCTTTGGACAGACACATTTTCTTTTTCTAATTTTGGTTCTGAACATTCCCACAATGAATTTTAAATTAAACAACTCAGATGCAGTTGAAATGCAGACTTTCAGCTTTAATTCAGGGGGGTGAACAAAAAGATTGCATAAAAATGTGAGGAACCAAAGCCTTTTTTTTTAACACAATCACTTCATTTCAGGGGCTCAAAAGTAATTAGAAAAAAAGTTTGTTTGTCCAAATATTCATGAATCTAATTGTATAAAGATCTGATGTATATTGCCCCATTGGCAATGGGACCAGTTCCTGGATCAACTTGTACTATGAGCTATCTCCCATATCCCTGTATTCCCTCACTTGCTAAACACCATCCAACCCCTTCTTATACCTATCTAATGTATCAGCCTGTACCACTGATTCACTTCCCAGCTCTCCCTGTAACACCCCTTTCCCTCCTCTAATCTCATTGGCTCCCTCCTGTCTGCTGGGAGGAGCTACTGGGGAATAAAGCATCCAACCCCTTCTTATACCTATCTAATGTATCAGCCTGTACCACTGATTCAGGGAGACAATTCCACATCTTCACAGCTCTCACTGTAACAAACCCCTTCCCAATATTTAGCTGGAACCTCTTTTCTTCTAATCGGAATGGGTGACCTTGTGTCAGCTGGAAAGACCTACTGGTAAATAAATCATTAGAGAGATTATTATATGATCCCCTTATATATTTATACATAGTTATCATATCACCCCTTAAGCGCCTCTTCTCCAGCGTGAACATCCCCAATTTGGCCAGTCTTTCCTCATAGCTAAGAGTTTCCCTTTACCAGCTTAGTTGCCCTTCTCTGTACCCTCTCTAATACAATAATGTCCTGTTTGAGTGATGGAGACCTAAACTGTACGGCATATTCTAGATGGGGCCTGACACGAACACATTAACATCCCTATCAAATAACTTGTTTAGTGAGGATGGCTTTGGCAGCAGCCTATACTTCCAGAGGTCCCCAGGGCCATGAGTGAGCTACACATTTTGAGCCCAGCTGACTAGTGCATGCTAAATGGAAAACCAACTTCTTTTTAGAGAAACATATAGTTGCCTTATCCAATACTGTGATGGAGAAGTGAGGTCATATATGTTAAAGATAAACTTATTTAACCTTCTGCCATTGCTTTTTTCTGAGAGCATGAGGTGACCATGGGTTTCTGGGTGTATAACTAATAAGCATGAATTCACACAAAGCCACCATCAGAAATCATGGGGCCCTATACAGCAACATTTTCTGGGCCCCCTGGTACCCGCCTACCCCAGAACCCGCCCCCAAGCTCCAGTCCAGATCCCACCCACCCCACAGTAAAAAGTCCACACAGACACCAGTGCTAAAAACGGTAAATCCGCTCACTCACAAGTTATAAAAAGCGATTGGTGGCCAGGGCCCCTTTAAAATTTTTAAAAAAATTTGCCAGCCAGGGTCTCACATAAAAGTTTTTAAAAAACAGTGGTGGTCAGGACCCCCCTACAAGTTAAAATAAAATCATTGGTGGTCAGGGCCCGCCTATAAGTTAAAAAAACTATTGGCACCAGGGCCCTCATAAAAGTTTTTAAAAAAACATTATTGGTCAGGGTGCCAGCTAAAAGTAAAAAAAAAATCATTGGTGGTCAGGGCCCTCCCATAAATAAAAAATTGCGCTAGGGCCCCCCATAAAAGTTTTTACAAAAACATTGGGGGTCAGGGCCCCCTACAAGTTTAAAAAAAATCATTGGTGGCCAGGGCCTCCCCTATAAATAAAAAAAAATTGTGCCAAGGCCCCCCATAAAAGTTTTCCTTTCGTAGCTTCGGGTCTTTTCACGGCTTCAGGCCTTCAACTTTATTTTCATGACTTCAAGACTTTTCTTGGCTTTGGGTCTATTTGGTGAGACTTTGGGTCTTTTCAGATCGGCTTTGGGTATTCGGCGCTGCAGGAACTTTGGAGCACAGGCAGGCCCCCCTTTGGCCCTGGGCCCAGTACGGCTGTTCCCCCTGTGCCCCCCTCATGGAGGCCCTGGATTCACACATCCACCAAACATCTCGTTGCCAATCTCTGAATTGTTTAGTTCTGCTTAGTTCTACCTCAATCTAACCCTTTTTTTGTCTTGCAAATGTCAGATGAACATGGTCTTGTATGACCAACTAAATGAACCAGAAGAAACGAGCAGCAGAACTATTATTCCAAAATGCATGCTTGCAATGAAGTCCTTTATCTGAGAGGAGATATTTTTCCATTAAGTAGTAACTTACTCCCTGGGACTAATCTTTCCCATGTTTTATGGCAGAAAAAAAAAAGAAATATCTTAAGATCTTCTCAAAGAAACCATCGAAAATGAAGACTACTGTTAATGATTTAATTGACAAACAACTTGTTGACTATGAAAGATCACTTGAAGGCTGCAATGAGCAGAAGAAGGCAAAGCTTGTGAAGGAAATGGAGGCTGATTTAAAATCACAGCAAGAAACATTCTGAAACGACTACTCCAAACAATACCGAAATGTAACAACGGTTGGGATTGTATCATTGGGCATAGATGGAGCAGTTGTAGGAGGGGCAGTTTTGCCTGATGTGGTTGGGGGGCACTGGCAACAGAAGCAGCAGTGTCCGTAGGTCGGTTCAGAGGCTCTTTCACATTAGGTGGCTTAGGGACAGGGGTGGGGGCATTTCTAGGCAAGATTTTTACGAGGAAAAATAAAAGAGAACAGGCAAATCAGAAAGGTCTAAACAATCACTGCTAAATGACACAACGTAAGAGTAACTTATTTTACCAAAGCCAGTTTTGAATGAGAAAGAAATCTTTGGAAAGCATCTTAGTTTTGGGCTAAGGTAAAGGTTGAGTTGTATATAGATGTTTGTGTTACATAACAGTGCAATGTCATATGTCAATGATTTATACTGTTTTATACTGTGGAATTAGGGGCATATTTATCAAGGGTCAAATTTCGAATTTGAAAAACTTCGAAATCCAAATTCAAAAAGACCAACCAAAATGAAGTCAATTTTCGCTAGCGTTAGTCACTTCGCCCTTTAGTAAATCTGCCCCTAGGAGGTATCCGGAGAGCTCTAAACTGTGGTTTACCTTTCTCAGGTAGCTCCTCTCTCAGCTGCCATTTAATTACTTGGCTGAGAGGGAATATTAACCCTACCTGTGCTGGGTATCCCTCTGCAACACATGCAGTTTAAATGCACTCTTTTCAATGCACTTTCCTGCAAGACAATGGTGTTTCCTGTCACACTTTATATAACTTCCATTTACTGGCGTTTTCCCTCTTTACTTCCATATGAAAAGTAAGAAAACACTGGCACAGCATGATGCTTGACAAACGTTGCATCCGCAATAAATGAGCAAGGGATTTCCCTGCTAGAAGCAACCCATGCTGTGCCAGTGTTTTCTTACTTTTCATATGGATCTTGAGGTAGCCAAACGCCTCCTTCACTGAGCACCTGGGATTCGATTTGATTGGGAAGGCCAGGGTGTGCTAGGGTAATTTCTTTTCTGACTCCCTCCTTACTTCCCCCATATGTGTGGCTTGCATTAGTAATTCACATGTTGGTGGACATAACAGAGGGAGTTTTCCATTCAGCGCTCTCCTTTGTTTTATACTTCTTCTTGACCAACTGCCTATTCTTCTCTCATCTGCGCTCTACTTTTTTACTCCGCTTTCCATTTATATCCTTTCCCTTCCTCACCCTTCTCCTGTTTTTATCATTTCCTTCCCTCTCCCCAGCCTTGCTTATTGCCTTTACTCTAGTTGCAGTCTTCTGGAAAATGTAGAGATAAAGACCAGGTTATGGTCTACTGCCAGCTCACCTACGCACAATGTTTCGGACTATTTTTCTGCCTTGATACTGTTATATGGAATTAAGCCTAATTTCTTAGGTTTCCCCCTCATGGTAACTTATTGTAAATTGTAACCCCAAGAAACACAAGCTTCAGCACTCCAAATCCTGTGGAAAGTGGTTTATTGTGCGAACAAACTAGGCAACATTTCTGGCCAATGCCCTTTCTCTAGGCCCAAAACGTTGCCTAGTTTGTTGGCACAATAAACCACTTTTTGGAGTACTGAAGCGTATGTTTCTTGGAGTTTTAAGTGGGTCCCTGGCAGGGGGGACCAACAGCTTGCACCCAACACTACAACAAGTGGTGAGTTATAGTTGAGCATCTAGTACAGTGATCCCCTAACCAGTAGCTCGTGAGTAACATGTTGCTCCCCAACCCCTTGGATGTTGCTCTCATTGACCTCAATGGAGGTGATTATTTTTGAATTCCAGGCTTGGAGGCTTAAAAACCATGTGTACTGCCAAATATACCTACCTGGTTTTTTTTCTGTAAGCTGCCAGTCAGCATATGGGCTACTAATAGCCAATCATAACCCAGGAACATTTTTTCATGCTTGTGTTGCTCCCCAACTCTTTTTACATCTGAATGTTGCTCACAGGTTAAAAAGGTTGGCGAACCCTGATCCAGTACATCGATTGTACTAGATTATTGGAAATTGTAAGGACAATTCACTGTCCAAGAGCTTTCCCCAGTCTACTCTAAACTCACTTATGTTGGATCTTCAGCAGGTCCTTCTGGTTCTGTCTCTAGCAGTAACAGTATGTGGGTGGGGGGACATCTAGGAGTGTTTGGTTTGAAGATCTGGATTGTGTGCAGTTGTGATTATTACAATATACAAATTCATACATTCATTACACATTCTGTGCTTTTTAATAGCAATTACACTTATATATAACTTAAATATCACTGTAATTAACGTATATTGGAAAATTGCTTAGAATTAAATTGCTTTCATTAGCCATAGCTTTTATCACTTTACTTCCTAAGAAAACTTCTTTTATGGCAACATGAGAAAACCAAATTTTTGTCCCTTGGTTTTGTAAAAGTAGTTGAAGTTGCACCTTGTACAACAGTAGATCAATAACGATGTTCTACTTCGACAAATGTCCAGTCCAACATAAACAGCTGCTTCACCAGATAGAAGAGCTGAGGAACAGACTTCATGGCTGTGGAATGGGATATAATTTAATTCTATGGAGCACTTCAGCTGGTTTCTATCACTATGGCTCATCCGTAGCCAAGACAGGCACACCCTGATTATTATTTACACTATGTATAGCCATGTATTAGGTCAGATTGTATATTGTACATTGGAATGAAAATGTCTACAATCAACATGGCTGGAATGATTGGTAACGTCACAGCATCATATTGGTAATTGTTACTAATGAGAGTTATAAAGGTATTTATAGCAAAAGGCAATAGCAGTCCTGCACTGCACTGGGCATTATGGAATACGTTATTTATTAACGGGAGGGCAACCTTATCTAACTATAGATGTCACTGTATTTCAGTTGTTCATGTTTTGAAGCCTGAGAAAAGTTAGATGTTTTTCCTCAATTAAAATAAATGTTAATCAAAAACTGTTTTGTGTAATTATTTTGTTCTTTATATAGCACCAACATATTCTGCCGAATTTTACAGAGATTATACATGTCTACATGTTTTTCAGTGTGGGATTAACGTTCTTGGAGAACATACAAACTTCTTGCCCTGGCTGTAATCAAACTTTGGACCATGGTACTTAAAAGGAGAAGGAAAGGCTCAAATTAAGTAACCTTAAAATCAGAAAGGTCTATATAAATACACCAGTAAACCCGCCTCTGTAAAAAGAAACACCGCATTTCTTTCCTTTTATTTTGTACACATGGGCTTCTGTATCAGACTTCCTGTTTTTATCTTAAAATTCCAGGGCTAGGGCTTGAGCATGCTCAGTTTGCTCCTCTACCACTCCCTCCTCCTCTCCCTGCTGTAATCTGAGCCCAGAGCTATGAGTGAGCAGGGAGAGACTCAGGCAGGAAGTGATGTCACACCAAGCTAATATGGCAGCTGCTATCCTAAACAAACAGAACACTTCAAGAGCTGTTTACTCAGGTATGGTAAAGCATTCTGCAGAATAAATATAGTGTTATAGGTTATACTATTGTGGCTAATCTATTGGCAATAAACTGCTTCGGTAGCTTTCCTTCTCCTTTAAGGCAGGGGTACCACCCACTGAGCTACTGTCACCCCCTTAACTCATAACTAGGTTATTCATATAGAAACACTGTTATATCTATTATTACAGGAATATCTAAACTAAATATCAAATATTTCTGGGTCACCATTTGAGCCCTCACAGATAATTGGAGAAAGGGTCCCCAAGATGGCCTATAACTTCTATAAGTCTCTTATACTCACTTTTGAAAGAAACACTAGTGAGGTTATACAATTTAGATATAATGAAGAACAAAGTACTTTACATAGAATGCAGAATATTCATGGCAGAGTTCCACATGGCTGTATATATAGGGGGTGATATCTGTATCTTCCCAAGCATACCAGGATCTCAAAGGGATTTGACTGACTACCCCTTGGTCCTATGCACTTTAGACCTAAAGTCTGGTAGGGGTTGCCTGGGCAATGGCCAGCACTACAGTCTTTTTGTTGGAGCATGAAACTACTCTTACTAGCTCATACTCACAACTCAAAGAGTGTGCTACAATAGGAGCTACCCTGCCATTCACTTCAAGCCTTCCCTTGACTTACAATTAGGGCCCTAGCTTCTCCTTTACTAAGGTCTCCTACATCAGATAGAGGAACAGAGTAAGAACTATGGTATCCCTCTCATTTTAAGAGACTGGTCATTCCTATAACACCCTTGGACCTATAGAAACATAGCCCTCCCATAAGGTATAGATTAGACACAGCATGAGAATGATAATTCCTTCACATTCCCTACACTCCTGTAATAAAAGCTGTACCTGGTGGTCTAGTGTGGGGACGGCAGGGAAGCCCCCCACGCCGATCTTCCTTGCTGGCGCCGGTTCTCTAGGGCGTGCGCGACGCACCTCTTCCTTAATTATAGGCGCATGCTCGCTGGCGTGATGACACCAGCGCGCAATGGCGCAAAATTTTTAATTTCCATTATAGGAGTTTGTTCGTGGTGCTTCTGAGCTTTAAGCTAATCTGTCTGAACCTGTTTTGATTCCTGTTGTGACCCCTGCCTGGCTTTTGACTATTCTGACCTCTGGATCCTGACCCTTGCCTGAATACCGACTACCTCTTCTGCTAAATCCCTTCTGATTGATCTCCCGGTTTGACCCTTGCCTGCCTGACTACGCTTATTCTCTGCCTGCCTCGACCCAGCCTGATCCGACTACGATTTTGCCTTAAGCCTTGTACCACGACCTTCTGCGCAAAGACTTTGCTTACAGTTGTGCCCCTTCGCTTGTTTAGAACCTTTTGCCTTGCACCTCTCAGGGTGCCAACCATAACAACTCCAAAGGGGATTTCATGTGATGAATTGTGTTAAAAGTATTTCTCACTGAATTACATTAAGGGGGTTATTTACTAAACTCCGGGCAAGCTTTTTGGAATTTTTCGAGATATATTAAAATTAATGCTTCTCTGGAAAAAGCTAGAAAAAATCGAGCGATTCGGGAAAAAACTAAGAAAAAACTGTGCATTTTGGGTTTTCAATCTATTTCAACCAGTTTTTACCTGAACCGATTAAATCACGCTTTTTTTTTAATAGCAAATAAGGTCAAATAGTGGATTCTAGTTTGGTCAGACTTTTTTTATTCAAAAAATCAGAAAAATTCGGATTTTGATAAATAACCCCCTAGATGTGTAAAGGAAGAGCGTTGATGCAATGTACAAGCAACCAATGGAGTTTCGAACACACAGCAACGAAATGATGGCAAAACCTAAGCACCTTTTAGGAGATAAAGTGACCTCTTTGGAGTGTGAGTCAAATCTCACACAGAGTGGAATGTATAGTATGATACTGATTTAATTTCCACCCGTATTGTCACTGATCAATTATAACTAATTAAGAAACAGGACAACCAACTTTTTCAAACAGCTATAAATATATGTGTGTGCATGTGTTTGTTGACACAACTGGAGAATAAGAGAGAGTTGGTGGCCACTGTGGTGTCGATCAGACAAGTAAGAAGATGTCCTCTTTAACTAGAGTGGTGATCTTGCTGAGCTTGGGTAAGTGACTCTGAAGAACAATAGTGATTCATTATTTTTTACAATGCGTTTATGCTACATGCACAAAGATTAAACATTTACAGCAAGTAGATATTTTTGGGAAGTACTTTTATATTATGGAAAGTTCAAACTTTCCCACACCAGTATAGTAAGGGTTGACTTTTCATGTTTGAAATAGCATAATGAAATAGCATGTGACTACTTTCTGGCAAGCTGTTATATCTCCTACTTAATATAACTGTCTCAGTGGGACTTGGCTTTTACTATTGAGTGTTGTTCTTAGATCTACCAGGCAGCTGTTATCTTGTGTTAGGGAGCTGTTATCTGGTTACCTTCCCATTGTTCTGTTGTTTGGCTGCTGGGGGGGGAGGGGGTTGATATCACTCCAACTTGCAGTACAGCAGTAAAGAGTGACTGAAGTTTATCAGATCACAAGTCACATGTCTGGGGGCAGCTGGGAAACTGACAATATGTCTAGCCCCATGTCAGATTTCAAAATAAAATATAAAAAAATCTGTTTGCTATTTTGAAAAATAAATTTCAGTGCAGAATTCTGCTGGAGCAGCTCTATTAAATGATGAGTTTTGGAAAAAAAACATGTTTTCCCATGACAGTATCCCTTTAAGATCCAAACTGGACAGATAGCTACCAAAGAAGACCTAGACAGATCCTTGACTCTTCAGTTGTCATTTTATGTTCATTCTTCTTTTTCATCTGTTCATTTCTCTCATTTTAGTATTTGTTAAATATTTTTCTCCTCTTATGTGTTTGGTCTTTTTTCCACAATGTCCTTCCAAATGTTCCTCTTCTCTTCTTAAGATACTGTAGATGATGGCTAGATAGATAGAGCTATGGGACCTGTTATCCAGAATGCTCGGGACCTGGGGTTTTCCAGATAACGGATCTTTCTGTAATTTGGATCTTCATACCTTAAATCTACTAGAAAATCATGTAAACATTAAATAAACCAATAGGCTGGTTTTGCTTCCAATAAGGATTAATTATATCTTAGTTGGGATCAAGAACAAGCTCCTGTTTTATTATAGAGAGAAAAAGGAAATCATTTCTAAAAATGTTGATTATTTGGATAGAATGGCGTCTATGGGAGACTGCCTCTCCATAATTCTGAATTTTCTGGATAATGGGTTTCCAGATAACATATCCCATACCTGTACACATTGCACATTGCATTATATTTCAAATCTCAGTGGTGTTTTCATTTTCTTCTTCAGGGATATATGGAATAATGAAAGTTGCAGCAGGTGAGTAGAAGAAGACGGGTTTACCATAATATCAGTTGAGTTCAGAAGGGATGTTTTTTTAAAAAAAAATTCGTAATTTTTATTGGCATTTATAACAATAAACCAGCAAAATGACATATGCGAGATCTTGTTACATCTAACAGTGAGTACAAATTGAATACAGCTATTGCTGTTCAGTGTAAGTTATAATAAATGCAATCAACACAATCAATAGTCATTTAATAATACCAGTGAAACAACATGAATAAACCAAAAGGAAATTTAAAAAAAAATAAATAAAAGTATTTTTAAAATGAATAGTTAAATCTCGAATGAGAAATATTATCGTTTTTGAATGGTGACGACTTTATCATGTATTGCTTTATCCTCATAGATCTAAATTTGATGCTCACAAATGAGCAAAGATCATAAAGATAGGTAAAAAAATATCTGATTTCTTGGGCGGGAGGGGATTAATATTTGTAGAATTATCTTCTCACAGATGCAAAAAGAAGTTGAAGGAATTTTGTTAGATTTGGTTGTTCCTTTATCCCAGTAAATCTAAAAGATTTAGTAATATCAATTGAAAGGCTTAATGAACATATTAACGGACTTGGGGGCACATTTACTTAGGGTCGAATATCGAGGGTTAATTAACCCTCGATAACCCTCGATATTCGACCGTCGAAGTAAAATCCTTCGAATATCGAAGTCGAAGGATTTAGCCCTATTCATTTGATCAAACGATTAAATCCTTCAAATCAAACTATTCGAAGGATTTTAATCCATCGATCTAACGATTTTCCTTTGATCAGAAATTGGCTAGAAAGCCTATGGGGACTTTCGATGCTCAGTAGGTTTTAGGTGGCAAAGTTGTTTTTTAAAGAGACAGTACTTCGACTATCAAATGGTCGAATAGTCGAATGATTTTTAGTTCGAAGTCGTAGTCGAAGGTCGAAGTTGCCAATTCGATGGTCGAAGTAGCCAAAAAAATACTTTGAAATTCGAAGTATTTTTTATTCTGTTCCTTCACTCAAGCTAAGTAAATGTGCCCCATAGTTTCAATAAGATATTTGGAGAAGATGAAATAATCTCAAGCCATAAGGAATTTATTAAAGGGCATGACCATAAAAAATCTGGATTTAGACAATTACATTTAGGGTATGCAAGGAATAAAAGTTTTGTAGGCCAAATGTATAAGGCAATAGTGTTCCCTCCTTACTGCAGTATCAATTGAATTATTATAGGCTTTTTAAAGATGAAATCAGGTGCTCAGGAAAAGTAGACGTGTCAAGAAAGAGATGTCTTATCATGTGGTATATCACAAGCATATCAGTTTGTACAGAGACATTTTACTCTAATATTCTATATATCCATCGCTGAAGCCTATAGAAGTTCTGATCCATAGACATAAGTATCAATCAGAGCCAATGATGGGGCTAATTTATTCATATACAGGATATCACCCAAAAATGTTTAGTAGTACATCAGTCAGTGCAATCTGTATGAAGATATTATGGGCTATATATTTACCAAAATCATCTCAATGCATTAAATTGTCCATCCAAGAAACATAGGAGATGAAAAGATACCATGGATAGTACAGACTAAAATAACTATTAATTGAAAGAAGAACTGGCACAGACAGAGTACAGGACCAGTTAGTCTGGAAAGAATTGTGCCAACAAGGAAATATGAGGAGAGTCAGGGAGCAGCACCTTAATACTTGGGCATATTACAGGTTTGTGCGTGTGCCAGTGTGACACACAAAATATCCAGGGACCAGCTACATAGTACTTAAAATAATGAGGTATATCAGTGACACCCATCTGCATTCCAATTAGTGTAATGGAAAAGAACTGCTATACAACTATAGTTTTTTGTTATCTCCCGATGCACAAACTGAGGGAGTTGCTAAATTGATCTTTAAATAGAAGGATAACTGACATCCCTCTGTGCTCAATCCATAGAAAATCAAATTACACGTAGCATTAAAAATGCACATTTACAGGAACAGCAGAGCTCTGGGCCCCAGGTGTAAGGATTGACTGGACAGGAGCCAATGTGCAGGTTCAGGCCAAAAAGTCAAGGGCAGACAAACAAATCAGGGAGAAGACAAAGGTTGGGACGGCAGAGAACACGCATGGTCAAAAAACAAGCCAAGGTCAAAACCGGGAGATCAATATGAAAAGAACAAGGACCAGAAAGGAACAGAACAGGAATAAGACAAGATTACCAGATAAGACACAGGAGCAGAAACGATCAGGAACCGAAACAGGATCAAGATGTCACAAGACTTGAAGTTAGCAGGAAGGCCAATAATCCAGTAAGGGGATATCTGGTAATTAGGTTTAAATAGCCCTCAAGTGAGCAATTGCCCTCACACTGCCTCCCGTGGCTCAAGCAGAAGGAGCAGTGCTATATATATACACCTGCAGGCACCAGCGCTCCACACCATTCAGTCCATTCCTGGAGTATATTTAGGACTGAATGATGTGGAGCGCTCATGCCTGCAGGTATCCAGTGCTGCACACTGATCTGTTCTGCCTACGGGAATACATACCTTCTTACACTACTGTGTTTTTCAACTGATAACACTTATCACCAATGGGATTCACTTCCTGATGATGACGTCATGTGTTGGTTTGGTGGCACCTTAAGCTTTAAATATGTCTGTTTTTTGTGTTGTAATCTCTTCCTGAGGACGGCTTGAGTTAGGAGCCGAAACGTTGAAATAAATACCATTTAATTTTTTCACTTTAAAAAGACCTGGTGTGCGGTTCATTTGTTATTTTTGTATTTACTATATAACCTGCACCTAGGCACTGGACATATATAAGGAGTGCTCCAGGTAGATAATTTGTGTATTATATATATATTGAAATATATTGATACTGCACCCAGGCGTTTGAAACCATGTATCGAGAGTGCTGGCTTTGTGATGGACTATATATATATATATATATATATATATATATATATATACACTTTTCTGGAGTGCCCAGGACCGCCATCAGAAATCGCAGGGCTCTGTACGACAAAATTTCCTGGGCCCCCCGGGCTGCGCCCACCACAAGCCCCACCTACAGGTCCACCCTCCCCACCACACAGTAAAAAAACAAAAAAAAAATATTGGTGGCTAGGGTTCCCACATGTTAATAAAAACATTTGTGGCCAGGGCCCCCCCCATTAAAAATATTGGTGGCTAGGACCCCACATGAGAAAAAAAAATTGGAGGCCAGGGCCCCCCCCCCACACTATAAGAAAATTGGTGGCCAGGGCCCCTTAAACGTCCATGCCTTCCCGAAGTCAGCAGCTCTCAGAAAGATGGGGGGCCCGGCTAATCAAGTAAGTGTGGTGTGGCCGGGGCCCCCCTTACCCTCGGGCCCCCTACAACTCTCCCCCCTGTCCACCCCTGATGGCTGTCCTGCCCGCACCTCTGACGTTAGTTGGTTGGAGGTGCTTGATCAATGTTTGAGGTATAAATAATAGAGGATCCGCACTCTCCTTTTTGTTTCAAAGTATAACAAAGTATAAAAGGAGAGTGCGGATCCTCTATTATATATATATATATATATATAATTATTAAGGCAAATCATACAAATGAAAACTGGATAAACAGAATTCCTGGTCTGGGTGTGTCACTGGATTGGCCTCAATAGGTTTCAACATGACCTGGTTTCATCCTCTTCATCTGGCTGTGCAGCCAAAACGGAAAAATAGATCTTTTCAGCTGATTGTAGCCTCATAATGAATGTGACGCTACAATCATCAGGTTCCTGTCTTATGCCAGGAGAGAATTGGAACAACATCAATTCATATATAAATTTATTTGTACAAGTTCTCTACTTTGTGAACATCCCTGGTCAAACCTCAGCTGCAGTGAATGGCCAGTCATTGGCTGGGCAGTTGGGTGCTGGGTTTGCATCCATGACTCTTTGGTCTACACCATTTTTCTCTTTTGCAGATTGTGGAAAAGTTCCCTTGGCTGGGCGCATTATGGGAGGGCAGAATTCAGTACCCGGAAAGTGGCCCTGGCAAGTCAGCATAAGAGATGCAAAGGGAACACATTACTGCGGTGGAGCTCTGGTTGATAATAAGACTGTTATCTCTGCTGCTCACTGTTTCCCTAATACCAAGTGAGTGTGTGACTGTATTGAGTTCTGAGGGTGAAGGGGGCACTGGTAACTTGCTTGGATATTTCATAAATAGGTTGATTTGTATTTGAAGGACATCAAGTCATTAATTCTCCTGTCCGAGGGAAGGAAAGTCCTTGATAAAAATGTCAAGTCCCTGATTCTTTACGTTAAGTAGAAAGTGATAAATTGTTCAATAAAGGTGGCAAGAGGCTGACTAATGATCATATTTACATATAAATAAGGATCCATGCCAAATTAAACATAGTTACATATAATTGCTCTGTAATGGATGAGGCTGGAAATAGACTTGTGTCCACACAGTTCACCCATGAGTCCTAGGACATGACTAAGCACCATTTATCGGTGATAACACCCATTCATCAATGATTTCATGGAATACTTGAAGGATCTTGTATATCTGTTGCTTCTATATGGTTAGTGCAGTTTCGCTTATAGTAGTTTCTTACTGATACACAACATGACGCCCTGTAAGAGATAATGGTCACAGGTCTCCGTGGTCACCTCAAATTCCCTCAGTAGTAGATATATTGGGCCATGGTTTATCACGTGAAAAGTCATGGACGAGATTCAAAACTTTTCTCTTAATTCATTTCCCAGTTTCCACATACACAATGAGATACGATTTTCTCAATTGAATTGCATCTCAAAATTAATCTCATCCATGAGTTTTCACCTGATAAACCTATTTCTCACTGGCCCATTATTCTCTATATAATACAAAGAGTCAATTAAAATGATTTAACAGAAACTACAACCTCATAAATGAACTTACTGTAATCTATAATCTTTGTATCTGACATTAGAGCTGTTTATAACAGGTCAAATAATTTTAGTTGGAAAATTGTCCAACATTCATTTTTCAGATGCTGCATCTTCTGTGAGTAAAGGTCTTTGTGCATGTGACCTCCATTAAAGGCTACATACAGTTACTATAGAATTTTGAGGGTTATGCCTATAACTATTTCCACAATATACACTATTTATTGTGTTTCTGTTTCTGTTTTAGTGTGACTAAATCACCAGTCACGGCTTGTCTGGGATCTTTCAATCTAACCGAGGCAAATCCAAATGAAGTTTGTGTTAAAGTAAAAAACATCACCAATTACCCCAATTACACCAAAGATGCAGACAGCGGAGACATCAGCATCCTGGAACTTGATAGTGAATTAAACATGACCAACTACATCTTCCCTGTTTGCATCCCAGTTTCTGGACTCAATTTCCCAACAGGCCAAAATTGCTGGCTTACTGGATGGGGGGATATCAAGTTTGGAAGTGAGTATATTATTACAAGAAAGGAGTTGTTCACTCATTTGCCATTTTAGTGGACATGTTTATCCATTGATGCATTTGGCACAAACAAGACAGAATTAATTTCAATGGAAAGATGGGGTGGACCCATGTTAAATGCTGCAACATAGCCTCCTTGCTGCCCGTGGATGCATATAAACCAAATCAGTGCGATTCTTGAGGCTGTTATACCCACAATTCAGCATTACTTTCTAGAATTCCAATATAATGGCTTCTGCAGAAACCTGGGGTAAAAGGGTTTGGAAGTGGATGTGATATGGGTGGGCATATACATGACCTATAGTTGTGTGTGATTCAGATCGAGTATCTATAGGCAGTATCTTCCGTTTTCTTCCTTTGAAGACAGTATGATCTAGACCTAGAACATGAGTGTCATCCAATTGACACAGCAACGATAAACACCCAAACCAAGCCCTATGCTGAGCACTGGTCTCAAGCACCAAAGCATAATCAGCAAATGAGGGCACATTGCTTGTATAGAAGAGCATAAGTAGCTCCACGCATCTTGTGCTTTCAGAAGCATTAAGCCAGAGCAACCAATACCGGTCAGCTGTTTAAAAGCAACCATCTTATTGGTTGCTATTAGTTACTGCTAATGGGCAAAATGAGTGCATATTAATACATTTTGGGTTTATGCTTTGGATGGAACCATAAAAAGAGTCAAGTGTTGCAAGGTTTCTTATTGGAGCATCTTCTTGTATGAATTTGGCTGCTGGCCCTTGAAGACCATCCCCCTCTTTGTAGCACAGATATAAATAAATTAGACAGTTTCTGTTCTTCTTTTTTTATAAAATTCATTCATTGTTTTTGCAATGCTTTTCACTTCTGGTAGCCAATTTGCAGAGCCCTAAAACCCTGCAGGAGGTGTCCTTGCGGCTGATCGATGCAAAGAAATGTAATGAAACATATAACATCAATGCAGGGGGTGCTGCCAAGGCAGAGATTCGCGATGACATGATATGCACAGGGTACCCTGAGGGTGGAAAGTCTGCCTGCCAGGTGGGTAACGTTGCTGTAAAAACATGTAAGAAAACAGTATATATGGAAAACTGCCCCTATAACCCTGTAAGACTCAATGCCAAAGGCTCATGCCTAAAGAGTATAATATTTCATTTATTAATTGTTATTTTCACAATTAAATAAGAAAAATGAATGTATTGGGGCACCTTTCTATTCAATTGGCCCCAAAGGAACTTGGGTTCTTAACCCTCTGCCTTACTTTGGTGGTGAGCCCTACCAATGAAGTAGTATTGCGACCTGTATTAAAAAAAAAAAACCTTTTATGTCTTTTATGTCCAAACACCCACCTTCCCATGTCCATTTCTCAGCTAAGCCCTGTCACCATAATTAGAGACCATGTTTTACCAAGTCACTGTTACAACAAGGATTCTGCTTGGGTCCCACCTGTTGCACCTATGTGTGAGTATTTTTTACCAAATTTTAGCAAATCTGCCCCATATAGTGTGAGTTTGCCTATCTGTTGCTTATATCTTGTTCCACTGGTTGCCATTCTGTCCTTTTGCCCTACATAGAGTTCCTCCAAATGTCTCCTTTGATATTGAGGAGTATTTCCAAGAATTTTAGATTATATATCACAATATGATATATCACACTATGTGTTCTATTTCAGGGTGACTCTGGAGGGCCTGTAGTTTGTCTTAAGGACGGGTTGTGGTACTTGGTTGGGGTAGTGAGCTTTGCAGCAGGTTGTGGACTACCAAAGCGCCCCGGGGTAAACACTTTAGTCCCATCCTTTACCAACTGGATTCTACAAAATGATCCCCATGCTTTTGAGAATGTTCGTCCTGAACCGACCACTACAGTGGCTACTACTACTACTACTACTACTACTACTACTACTAGTGGAGCATCGACCAGACTTATCTCCAGCCTCCTCATCCCTGTTTCATTCATTCTGCTAGTCAGTCACTCAAGCTCTTCTTCTTTCCAACAAAGATTTTCTTAATTCATGAATTTGGATAGGACTACACCACTTGAAGAAGAAACCAATAAATATGTAGAAACAATTGTGTACAGATGCGAGAGGTCCTCTGAGGAAAGAGGGAAACCAAGACAACTGGGCCTTCCTTATCGTTGTCCTTTTTTAGCTGCCATGTACCCCAAATGCATTCAATAAATAAAGATGAATTTATCCTTATATAAAGAGAAACCATCCTATTGGGGTTATTTCATGTTTACATGATTTTCTAGTAGACTTATTATGGAAAGATTCGTTATCTGCAGAACCCAAGGTCCTGAGCATTCTGGATAACAGCTCCTGTACTTTATATTTTATGCTAGTCCTTGTATTTCCCAGGCCAATAGTCAACTAATATCAGTAACATCACAGGCTCAATCCACTAGTCACATTCCTTGTTGCTTTTCTCTAGATGCAGTGTAAAGAGCAGACACTGGCCAAGTACTCTCAACTTGAAAAGTATTGGTCTATCTGCCTGTTCAACATTTCACTCCAGAAACAATGGTACTTATCTCAAGTTGGTCCTCCCTTTGCTGAAGTAACAGCATTCACTTTTCTGGAAAGGTTTCTTCTAGAAACATTGAACAAAGCATGTGAATCTGGTGGCTCTACTCATACACTGTTAGAGGAAAAGTCAACCAAGAACAACACAAAGCTTTTATGAGTGGTCAGTATCAACATCTCAAATGATTTCAACCCTAATGGCAGTTAAATGTGCAGGATAATAAATCCCTCATCCATAAGTCACCATCTAAACGTTATGCCATTGAAAAATTATCCCAGAAACTTCTCATGGGTAGTTTGAAAAGGAGTAAAGGTGGAAAGGGTGACTGCTGGTCTCTGAGCAACTATTTCTTGAATTGAGAGTCTTCCTACAGTACCAGAAACAGGTGATTACCATTGAAATAAACAGTGAACATTTTAAGGCATTTTGTCACCCACCCACAATTTGCCCAGAATCTAGTCTTGTGCCATCGTCCTCAACAAGAGGTCATAGGTTCATCTTAGCAGTCATCTTAGACTACACCCAAAGGCATTCCCTTAAATAAAAGCTACTGCTAAACAAGTTGCTGCTAAACCATTTGAACTGTTCTCAAGGGTGGGGCTCCCTGAAGAAATACTTACTGATCAAGGTGCCAATTTCATGTATAAACTCATTAAAGAAGTACTGATGCTCCTAAAGGTGCAATTTATAAAAACTACAGTGCATCACTCGCAATGACTTTGCAAAGAAAAACTGGGACACGTTGCTCCCTTTTCTGATCTTTGCAGTCCGAGAAGTCCCAAGAGTCTCCACAGCCTGTTCCCCCTTTGACCTATTATATGGGAGACATCCGAGTGGAGTACTGGATTTATTAAAGGAGTTTTGGGAAAAAATACTGTTCAGTATCTCCTGGGTAAGTTTGCCAGAGCAACATTTTAATTGAAATGCTCATCTTTGGGTATTTCAGCCAGGAGATAAAGTTACTCCTCCCTTCCTCAGAAAGCAAGCTCTTAGCTAAATGGTTTGAGGTATTGTGCAGGAGCGGAGAAGTAAATTACAAAAATGCATGTCGAAGTGGGGTCCTTTTTGGGGTTTGCTGGCTACTACCACCGCTTTATTACTCTACACAATTACTTCTCCAATTACATGGTTTTCAAATACTTTTCCTTTCGGATCCAACACAGGCCTGGGAAGGCAAATCAAAATATAGATTTCCTTTCAAGACAAGGGTTGGAGAGTTGGGCTTCAGACACGGGAAGTCATTTATCAACACCGGGCAAATTTGCCCATGGGCAATAACACACGGCAAACAATCACATTGCTGATTTCATTGTTCTACTTGCAGTTGGCATTAAAAGGCTATTCACTGATTGGTTGTTATAGGTAACTGCCCCTGGGCAATTTTGCCAGGTGTTGATAAATGAGTCCCAGGGTCTCCCGCAAACAGTATGCAAAGCAGATGCTACAAACTGACCAGCTGGGTCTGTTTAGCCTCAACTGGCTAATAAAGAGACATTAAAGCCTAGCTAGTCAGTTTACAGAAGACATAGGAGCATATTTACTAAAGGATGCTGTAATTTCACCAAAAATTGAGATCCCCCACAAAATCACCAATTTACTGTAAGGAGAATACAACAAGTTTTGGAGAATTAACTTTGCAGTAGTAAAAATTCTGTTTGCATCAGCATAAATTGGCATCTCTTCTCCAGGTGAAATCTCTCCAGTGAATTTTCTCCAATTTACTATGAGCACCAGAACGAATTTTCACCAAGAGAAATGTCTCCACATTCAGGCTGGTGAACTACCATTTTAAAGATAGAGCAGGGACTTTTGAATCCCCTTATGTACGTTGCCCCTCCAAACTTATTCTCCATAGTTTGTATCTTCACGGCAAAGATCCTCTAGAGAATTATGCCAGGAGCAAATTCACCACATTTCTCTTGAAAAAGTTTACTTGCGATTTTTTGTAAATATGAGAAGTAATGTGAAAATACACCCAGCGAATGAAGGTGAATTGTGATAAAGGTAGAGGAGGAGAAAATTCATAGAACTCATGTGAACCCAACACATTGATAACTATGTGCCTGTTCATACACAATTGCCTGTTCAGAGGTCTGTGATACTGCTGCCATTCTGTTAACATTGAACCATTATTACTGCTGGAAGCTATTTTGTTGTCCTTGCTGGTTTATGAAAAGTGTTGCAAACACCTTTAAAATGCCCCCCCCCCAAACCAACTAGAATGCAGGGATTCATCACATGTTGTTTACACCTCCACTATTCCATCTGTTATTATAGGCTAGTCAAGATGTGGCGGAGGTGCTGCCATGATTAAAATGATTATAGGATGGGGGGTCATTACCAATGGGTAATCACAATTTCTCAGATTGCAAGCAACACTTGTCTCCTTCATGTCATTGGCCAGTATAAATCAGGGAGTAAAGAGGAGGGTGCTTCCTGATGATTTATAGGATATACAATATAATTATTATTCTAGGTAATGCATGGTAAAGGGATAAAGTACTGTTAAGAGAGGGTTACCCTTCACATACATGTATTATTGTCAACAAAAGATTGAAGTACTGCTCCTTATACAGTGTTTATTATCCTGACTATTTATAAGACTATTTTCTGTTTCTACTTTGTGCTGCTACTCATACATTAACTAGGGGCATTTCTATCATCTCTAGACCATTGTTTCCTATTAAGTATTAGTAATTGGCCTTCTAAGTACAACTTTACCCAAAATCAGAAATGTTCCCCCTCCAATGACTCCTGCCATGACTGGGGCAGTCATTATAGCTCCAAGTTGCGAGACACCAAATATCCATAGGGCTCCTACTCCTGCTGACCCAAGCGCCCCACGCATCAAAATCCGTAGCCTCCTAGAATAATAGTTCTTAGAATATTCATTGGAGAACTTCTTCTGCTGTTGACGCAAATACAGTTTCATCTCATCCAATAGTCGCTTCTCTTCTTGGTTATCAGTATTGCCTATTAAATTCTTAAAATCAGCCAGGAACTTATTAACACCCTCATTGATCTTGCGCTCCATTTTCGATGGTTTTGAAGTCAAGTTTGCGAATAGAGTAGATGTTTCTGCTGCCTAGGTGGAAAAAGTGTGGCACTTAATACAAGTCAGTGGCTTCACAATGTCAATTCTAGTGAGTACTGCTGTCTACTGAACATTCATCAGAACGGAGTGAAGTAACATGTTATGACAATAAGTCAGATCCTTATACCATGTACCTTGTTTTGGACCTAGATCCTCGCAGGCAGAGCAGACTGTTGGGTTTTCACAATCTGGTAGAAAGGCACCGTTATTCTAGGACAGGAATCCCCAACCTTTAGAACCCGTGAGCAACGTTCAGAAGTAAAAGGAGTTGGGGAGCAACACTAGCATGAGAAATGTTCTTGGGGTACCAAATAAGGGCTGTGATTGGCCATTTAGTAGCCCCTATGTGGACTGTCAACCTACATTGAGGCTCTGTTTGGCAGTGCACCTGGGTTTTATGCAGCCAACACTTGCCTCTAAGCCAGGAATTCAAAAATAAGCACCTGCTTTGAGACCACTGGGAGCAACATCCAAGGTGTTGGAGAGCAACATGTTGCTCAAGGGCTACTGGTTGGGGATCACTGTTCTAGGACATGTTTACAGTTTAAACTGTGGAACACTGTTCAGCTAATACACAAGTAAATGAGGCATCTCTGTGCAGATAGCAAGGACTTTCCACTCAACCTACTGTATGTAGTCTTAACATGGAGATTGTCTGTCACCAGGATTCCTATGATCTAACTGAGTGGTCCCCAACCAGTGGCTCACTAGCAACATATTACTCACCAACCCCTTGGATGTTGCTCCAAGTGGCCTCAAAGCAGGTGCTTATTTTTGAATTCCAGGTTTGGCGGCAAGTTTTGGTTTCATAAAAACGAAATATATTGCCAAACAGAGCCTCCTGTAGGCTGCCAGTCCATATAGGGGCTACCAAATAGTCAATCACAGACCCTATTTGCCACCCCATGGACTTTATTTCATGCTTGTGTTGCTCCCCTACTCTTTTTACATTTGAACGGATAAAAAAAGGTAAGAGGTTATCACCTGGCTAAGAATAGGACTACTTGTCTCAATATCAATATTAGTCTTATGCCATATATTATCCTAAACATGACAAACTAGCTTTATATAAAGCATGTAAACAAACTACCAAGACAGAGCCTAGTGGTGAAATACATGTAGATATAAAGGAGTGAACATGTAAAATACAAGACTACAATTACTCACCCTACACAGGAGGAAATCATTAAACTTCTTTTTAATGATCTTCTTGCTTTCACGATGTTTATGTTCATAGAACTTCTAAATGGAACAAGTAATAGAAAAAAAAACCGTCACTATATAAAATATCCCGGATGAGACCATCTCATGGAACTTTCATCAGATTGTTTCTTTCAGTGCCTTCCCTAATATAACTGCATTACCATTATCATAGCCACCAGTCACCAATAATATTGGTCTTAATTGTATATAACAAAAATATAATTTAAAAATACATGAGTACCTATGTAAATCAATGATGCAAAAACACAGATTATTGGCAATGAGCTAAATGGCTATGCCATAAACAAACATTGGTACCCACCAGGCACAATCCATTCCTTATAATACAAAGGTTTTTCACTTGATACCTTGGAATAGTCTTGGCAGAACTTTCCCTGCTGTTGGTGCGTGTAGGATTTCAGGTCTGTGAGCCATTGATTTACTATTCCATCAGTGTCCTCTATAGAACCTTTCAATTTTTCCTGTAATTCACTGGCACCAATGCTAATTCTGCTCTCCAATGTAGCTGGGAGCACATTCTTATTTATCAGGTCAGACATTTCTGATGCCTAGGACGGAAAATAAGAAAAAGAGATTGTATGGAACAACCACTAATTAAACATCAAAAGGCCATGTCCAAGGAGAAGCAAAGGTTTCACCAGTGACCACCAGTGATTCCAGATCCTTACCTATCAATACAAAAAGACACTCTTGCTCTTCACCAACCATTTTCTGAGCACTATGCCATCATCTTCTATTATTCTCTCAGGTGTCCCCTGCAGGAATGTTATGAGGTCTACACAGTGCAGAAATGAATTCTGTACTGCCTCTATGCTCACCCAAGTCAAATGAATGATTCCCAGAAGACTGGAAGAAGATGCTGGCACAGCTTCCAGAAAACAGGGTGGTTGTACCTAGCCAGGGAAGCAGTTAAACAACTAACACTCAGCGATTTTACCTTTACTTCTCCTTCCAGTTGGACATGTTTCCTACAAGCTGACTCATCGATAGCACCCACTTACTAGGCATTGGGTCAAGGAGACAAATAGCTAATTTAATGCTGAAGGTGTCAGTGTCACTTTAAAGGGATACTGTCATGGGAAAAAAAACATTTTTTCAAAATGAATCAGTTAATAGTGCTGCTCCAGCAGAATTCTGCACTGAAATCCATTTCTCAAAAGAGCAGATTATTTTATATTCAATTTTGAAATCTGACATGGGGCTAGACATATTGTCAATTTCCCAGCTGTC
Organism: Xenopus laevis; assembly: GCF_017654675.1. NCBI lineage: Eukaryota > Metazoa > Chordata > Amphibia > Anura > Pipidae > Xenopus > Xenopus laevis. The sequence goes on along the minus strand of NC_054387.1, from coordinate 131,424,122 downwards.
CCAAGTCATGTGACTTGTGCTCTGATAAACTTCAGTCACTCTTTACTGCTGTACTGCAAGTTGGAGTGATATCAATCCCCTTCCTTTTCCCCCCCAGCAGCCAAACAAAAGAACAATGGGAAGGTAACCAGATAACAGCTCTCTAAAGGTGGCCATACACGGGCCGATAAAAACTGCCGACAGACCGCGTCGGCAGCTTATTGGCCCGTGTATGGGGCCCCGCGACGGGCTTCACCGATCGAGATCTGGCCGAAAGTCGGCCAGATCTTGATCGGATGGGACAGAAAATCCCGTCGGATCGCGGCCGCATCTATTCGTTGATGCGGTCCCGCGATCCGACCGCCCGTTTGGGCATCGTTAGGATCCGATCGTTGGGCCCTAGGGCCCACGATCGATCAGCCCGATATTGCCCACCTCAAGGTGGGCATATCGGAGGGAGATCCGCTTGTTTGGCGACATCGCCAAACGAGCGGATCTCTCCATGTATGGCCACCTTAACACAAGATAACAACTGCCTGGTAGATCTAAGGACAACACTCAATAGTAAAATCCCATGTCCCACTGAGACACATTCAGTTACTTTGAGAAGGAAAAACAGCAGCCTGCCAGAAAGCATTTCTCTCCTAAAGTGCAGGCACAAGTCACATGACCAGGGGCAGCTGGGAAATTGACAAAATGTCTAGCCCCATGTCAGATTTCAAAATTGAATATAAAAAAATCTGTTTGCCCTTTTGAGAAATGGATTTCAGTGCAGAATTCTGCTGGAGTAGCACTATTAATTGATGTGTTTTGAAAAAAAAATGTTTTCCGATGACAGGATCCCTTTAAGAAGGTCCGTAAAATTTAACCTAATGAAACAAAATGGAATACAAAGCATTTTCCAATATATATTATATCAACATTTAGTCAAATACAACGTGAATCTCCATAAACCTTGGAGAAAGCATTGAACGGTAGCCTTCTACTAAAAAGGCAGCCATCCCTTTCTTCAGACTATTGTATGTGCCAGTACAACTGGGTGTGTGAAACAACAACCACAAATTTTAGCATATGAAAAAGGGTACAAGCTAAAATATCTACACAGAGGGCAAGGTTGTACAGTATATGTATATGAATGTTTCCTAACTCACCGTCTCCATTATAAAATTCCAGAATTCTTCTTTAATATTTTCCAATTTCTTGTGATTTTCAAATGCAGAGTACAACTATAGGAAAAAATGAAGAACAAAAAAAGGATTATAAAGGCCATAAGAACATCATCCAACTTTACTGAGGGTTCTTTGCAACCGTGTTTTCCCCAGCATGCAATATATGCTGAGTAATATTTTTTTGCTTAAAATATATACAGTTTTTTTCCTATGTATAAGGTGAATTTGGTGCTAGTCTCATAAAACATCACTTCTGAATTAATGGCATCTTTATATAATGAACCCACGATTATGTTACACTTTACTATTCTTTTGGCAATTTTTGTGTTGGAGTAGGGTTTCTTTGCCTCAATGTATAAAAACATACAAGTAGGGGGTCAGAGGGGACATATCTCAGTTCATATACAAATAGGGGCAGATTCACTAACTTCGAGTGAAGGATTCGAATGAAAAAAATTCGAATTTCGAAGTATTTTTTGGGTACTTCGACCATCGAATTGGTTAAATTCGTTCGAATTCGAACGAAATCGAACGATTCGAAGTAAAAATCGTTCGACTATTCGACCATTCGATAGTCGAAGTACTTTCCCTTTAAAAAAAACTTCGACCCCCTAGTTCGGCAGATAAAACCTACCGAACTCAATGTTAGTCTATAGGGAAGGTCCCCATAGGCTTGCCTGGGATTTTTTGATCGAAGGATTTTCCTTCGATCGTTGGATTAAAATCCTTCGAATCATTCGATTTGAAGGATTTAATCGTTCGATCGAACGAAAAATCCTTCGATCGATCGAACGAACGTTTAGCGCTAAATCCTTCGACTTCGATATTCGAAGTCGAAGGATTTCAATTCGAGGGTCGAATTTCGAAGTATTTTTAACTTCGAAATTCGACCCTTAGTGAATCTGCCCCATAGTATTAGGGCAAGATTTGACTCTTGATCTTCTTTCAATTACTTCACCTTGGTGAACAAAAATTGCACTTTTTAAACGAATAGGAACTCTTCCTTAACTGTTTCTTAAATCTGTTTTCTCTCCATGAACTGAATGGTCTGCGGTTTTTTAGGGTTAAATAGCCTCTCCTTCTAGACAGAAAAGACTAACCCTTCAGTTTCTGCCTTCTCCCACTTTGTGGTGCTCCTAGGGACTTAGAAAAAATATAACTAGAAATCTTGGGAGCAACTCCACCAACTATCTTCTTTCACAATTCCTCTCTTATCCTCAAGGAGCGGTTGGGTTAATTTGCAACTGAGTAGCACTGTTTTAAATCTACTCAATCAACTTTTTTATTAATAGCACCAGTCACTTTTCTATATTACTACCTCAATTATCACGATACAAATGTTGTAAGAGGTCCTTTTTCAACTAGTGGAGCACAGGCACTTTATAAAGTTTCTCAATGAATTATAATTCTCTCTTATTTTAACATAAATACTAGGAATTGTGAAATTAATAAATACTAGAGTCTTTTTAGAATCAACAATGGATAAAATATACACAGAGTTGGTGTAGCGACAATCAATATTTTATTGGTTGTATTTATTTAAGCACTGCACTTTACGTTTTCGGTATAAGTTGAGGGATTTTATATACTTCCACTAACTGAATGGTGAATGAAAAAGTTGGTCGCTGAAAGAATCAATACATGGTCTACAGAGGTGAGGGTTGGTTTTAACCGTTGAAGGCATTTTGCAGTCACAAAGCAAGGTTCTCTCCTCTCTTCTCCCTTCTACGATTAATTTTACCCTTGTGTGCACTGTAGTTTTACGAAACAATTTAATAAAGAAAGTTAGTGAAACCCTTTTTAATACAAATAGTCAGCCAGCATTCACCACTTTGATTTTTACATGTAGCGACCAGGTGCACGTCAAATGGTGTCCACTTCCACCAGCTTCAATATCCCTAAATCACAGTAGACAGCTGCTATTTCCTTATTCAAAAATCTGTAATATTAAAAACATAAATAAAAATCCAGTTAAAAACATACTTAGCGGAATATAGAGTGTAGATGATATTCTCGGTTTAGGCCATGGGGCTCCATGGTTTCTAAGCAACGTATCCACCATGCTTCTTTCTTTAGCAATTCCTTATTTCTATCCCCTCCCCGTCAAAGTTTGGGCACATTATCTAAAACTTGGAACTTTAATTGTTGGACCCCATGGCCTTTTTCCACAAAGTGGCTTGCAACCGCCTGATCTGTTTTCTTTAATCTTATGGCGGACGTGTGTTCCCGTATCCTTTCTCGTATCATGCGGGTGGTCTGCCCCACATATAAATACCCGCAAGGGCATTTAACGATATACACTACGAAAGTAGATGTGCAAGTGTAGTATCCCCTGATCTTAATGGGGTTACCCTTACGTGGATGGTACACAGTGTCTCCCTTTTGACAATTGGAGCAACAGTTACAGGAAAGGCACGGGAAAGTCCCATTGTTTTTTGGGCGTAATACACTTTGCCTAATTTGTTTACCCCCCAGGTCCGATCTCACCAGCATAGAGCCAAGGGTTCTATTTTTTTATATAACATGAGGGGTAAAGCCTGAAAGGCTTCCACAGTGGGTATCCCCTCCTTAAGTAAACTCCAGTGTCTATTAATAATTTTAGCCACATCCTTACTTAAAGATGCGAATTTAGAAATGAATGGAATTCTCTTCGTTTTATTCTTATGTTTACCCTGATGTTTACACTCCTTTCGGTCACCCTCAATTTCTTTCTACTTTCGTAGTGTATATCTTTAAATGCCCTTGCGGGTATTTATATGTGGGGCAGACCACCCGCATGATACGAGAAAGGATACGGGAACACAAGTCCGCCATAAGATTAAAGAAAACAGATCAGGCGGTTGCAAGCCACTTTGTGGAAAAAGGCCATGGGGTCCAACAATTAGGGGCAGATTTACTAAGGGTCGAATATCGAGGGTTAATTAACCCTCGATATTCGACCAGGAACTAAAATCGTTCGACTTCGAATATCGAAGTCGAACGATTTAGCGCAAATCCTGCGATCGAACGATCGAAGGATCATTCGTTCGATCGAACGATTAAATCCTTCGAATCGAACGATTCGAAGGATTTTGATCCAACGATCGAAGGAATATCCTTCGATCAAAAAAACGCAGGCAAGCCTATGGGGACCTTCCCCATAGGCTAACATTGAGTTCGGTAGCTTTTAGCTGCCGAACTAGGGGGTCGAAGTTTTTCTTAAAGAGACAGTACTTCGATTATCGAATGGTCGAATAGTCGAACGATTTTTAGTTCGAATCGTTCGATTCGTAGTCAAAGTCGTAGTCGAAGGTCGAACTAGCCCATTCGATGGTCGAAGTAGCCAAAAAAACACTTCGAAATTTGAAGTTTTTTTAATTCGAATCCTTCACTCGAGCTTTGTAAATGTGCCCCTTAAAGTTCCAAGTTTTAGATAATGTGCCCAAACTTTGACGGGGAGGGGATAGAAATAAGGAACTGCTAAGAGAAAGAAGCATGGTGGATACATTGCTTAGAAACCATGGAGCCCCATGGCCTAAACCGAGAATATGATCTACACTCTATATTCCGCTAAGTATGTTTTTAACTGGATTTTTGTTTATGTTTTTAATATTACAGATTTTTGAACAAGGAAATAGCAGCATAGGTATGGAGAAGGAGGCTCCACCGACAAAACAAAATATAGTATGATTAAATCTTTTTTGATCTGTAGTTTATGATGTATTTAAGGATTGAGCCACAAGATGGCGCTATACAAGGTCATATAAAAATGTGTTACCATGTGTGAAACATTAACTTGATAAAGGGCCATGCGGCTTGAAACGTTGTTGCGATTGTTCAGATGATAAAGCCATGAAGTTACAATAAAGGCTTTTTTAAACAATCTTCAAGACTGGTGCTGTCTACTGTGATTTTGGGACATATCTCAGTACCCAGAGGTCCTCTAGCAGCTCTGAATTCTAGAGCTTTGTGAGCTTTATTCGAATAGCTCACACCTCGTTTGGTTTCTAAATTAAGAAAAAACTTGAATGTAACAAAAAGTCGAATCAGTGTTGTCGGGATAAAAACTTTGAATACTTGAATTGATCGAGTTTTCAGCGGGAAAAATGTGAATTGCTTGAATTAATCAAGATTTCGAGCAAAACCCACTGAAAAAAAACTGGAACATCATGAAGGCAGTCTTCAAATGGTATAAGGGACCTCTGCCATTCATGACCTCAATGGGTTTGAGATGGAGTATTTTCAGATTCGAGCTATTGCCAGCTTCTGGGTTTTTTTAAAAACCCCAAAAAATTTAGTTTTTAAAAAAAAAACTTTTTAAAAACTTTCATACTGAAAAATACCCTCGAAAACTCATATTTTTCATGGGAAAAACAACTCGACCTTTGATAAATGTGTCCCTCAATTCTTGCCCTTAAAGATATCATCTGTCCTGTCCACCTGCAGAGGAGTGAACTGAATGTCATGGGATGGGACAGTTGCCTACACGAATCTGGGAGTCTCAGGCAATGCCTGGGAAAGGCGGATGACTCAGTAGGAGCCTGGTCTTGGTTCTCTAATTGGAGGGAACAACTAAAATCTTGAGCACTCAGTCTAACCCATGCTGTATTGTTTTATTGCTGACCAGGACAAGTAGGTTCTTTTTTCATTTTAAGTATTAAGTTTTTACCTGCAAAGGGGAGGCACATCTGTATTGCTCATTATTCCAACTTTTCACGATCGTCTGTAAAGAAACAAAGAGTTACTTGCTCTGGTATGTAGGGAATAGTGATCTTACTTACACCCGCCTCATCCTTGGTGCCTGTGCATTAATCCTTAGTGGCTTCAGTCTAGAATGACTTAATATATTAGAAACCCATGTATCTTCAGAACAATACGCTTATTACGCTTGAATCTACATCAGAACTCAATGGACTTGTGAAGTCGGTAGAAATTAATTGGGTGGTTGGGGGTGCCAAATATTTTGGTATCCTCAATGATTAGGGCTTTTCTTGTCCTTCAAAGCCCTCTTCTCTTAGAGTGTGTATCATTTGTTTGTCTTGAGATGCGGTTACTTGCATCTCTGAATATCATTGGTGCAAAAGTAAATATGCCCCTCTGTAATCAGGCTTTGCATTCCTTTGTGCTCCTTTGTTTAGAGCATCACGGGTTTGGGTGAGAAAGTTTATGCTCTGGAATTTAATTTATTTCTATTGCGTCTGGCACAAAGATCAAGAAAATCATCCCTCTGAATCTTTCTCTTCATGAGTAAAAACCTGCTGAAGGACTTCATAAGGGTCAATTCATAAGAGTGCAAAAGGGAACATAATGTGCACTGAAACCTACTTTAGGCAGATGCTGTAGGCCTCCAGCCCGTACATGTAATTCAGATGTGCAAGTTAGGGAGTGCCAGTGGGTGCAGGCCTAATAGAACCTTGTCCTTACCACCTGCTCTATGGTACGTACAGGGGTCTTACAAACCCATCTGCTCTTGTTTTAAAAAAAAAAAAAACCCACACCTTCAATATTCTCGCCAGCTGTGAGCAGCTCATTTTCCTCCCGTTCTTATCAGTTTTAACGTGGCGCCACAAATTGCCCACCAGTTCATATATGTAAGCTCCCAGGAGATTCTGGAAATCCTCTGTCGTATCTGCATAAAAGGGGACAAGCAAAACAAGAAAAATGTTTTGGTGATTGTGGTTGAAGAGAAAGAACAGAGACAAGAGTTTGGTGTTACCTGTCAACTCCCCTTGACTTGCATTCAGAAGCTCTCTCTCTGGGTGGGGTAGAAGGCAGCAGGCCACGGATGAGTTTCTCAGGGTCTCAGACACCAATCTGTATCTGGACTGGCTTTGTAAAATCTTTTAGAAAACAGCAAACAAAAAGCATTGTGTTCTAGTAGTGTTTCATATTCATCTAATTGCCCCCGTTCTACGTGAGAGTCCTGCTTTTTCAGCTGTAGTTCTATCCCTGGTGCCTTCCTCCCTCATCCTACAGCTTATTTTCCAAATCTGCTTTTATTTACACAGGCATTATCCTTACCCATCCCTATCAGTTGTTTCTATTGACTCTATCTGGTCTTGTGCTCTTTTAACAAATGCTTCCTTGACCTCCTCACTTCTGCCAAAGTCCTTCCAATTCTCTATGATTAGTTCCTTGTTTCCTCTTTAATGTGCTGTTCTTCTCCTCAAGTATCTTTCTCCTTAACCATTGTGCCCTATAACCACTTATTCTCCTGATAACATCTCCCCACCTCCAATGTATTTGTTTTTGCATCATTGATTTCTTACTGAACATCAACTTCTTAGTGAACATCAATAAGCCAAACAAGGAGCCAACACACTGAACTGTTGTCACATTCCCTCCTATTTAAGACTGTTAATGGAGCTCGTACCTCAGTTTGCAATCTTTTGTAGCTCTGACCATCTTTGTTTTCATTATGATAGTCATGTACAAGGATATCCAGGTGCTGTAGGACAAAATATCATCAGTAACAGCTGGAGCTGGATGTTCAACTCATTGGAATAATATATAGTTGGGCTGTGATTTGCTGGGCATTGAACTTGTGCAGATTATAAAGCTGGACAGATGTGATCCATCAGAGAAAGTGTTTTTGGATACTTGGAATAGTATTATGGGATAGATATATGTGGCCCAGGCATATCATTAAGCTAAATATTTCTTCATATAGCATCTAGTGACTTTCTGAGCATGATGTGATAGACTCCTTGTATATATTTACCTGTAAGGAATGCAATTCAAAGAATTTTCCTACAAGCTCTGCAACATTGAGATACATCTATAAATACGGAAATAAAACAGGCTTCAATGTACTATAACCAAATGATCTTAAATACAATAACTAAATGATCTTAAATACAATATCAGAACCCTCTGTATTACTTGCATACAATGAGTCTTTTGGAATAGAGATGAGGAGAGTCCACCGTTGTGTTAAGTATTTCTATTTTACATTCACTTTTTAAAGCCTCCATCAAATGTAGCAGATATTTAAAAAAATCTATGTCAAAACTAGTATTTATTATATATACAGAAGTTGTTGAGATGTTTCTGATTTTAGTAGTAAGCTCCCTCATTCTGTGAGTGCCAGACTGACAGATAAAGCAATGGGTTGTACCAGTAGAGCAGTGGTCCTCAACCAGTGGCTCTTGAGCATCTTGGACATATTGCTCACTAAACCCTTGGATGTTGCTCCCAGTGGTCTCAAAGCAGGTGTTTATTTTTGAATTCCTTGCTTGGAGGCAAATTTTGGTTGTATAAAAACCAGGTGTACTGCCCAAAAGAGCCTCCTGTAGGCTGCAAGTCCACATAGGGACTACCAAATAGCCAATCACAGCCCTTTATTGGCAGCCCATGAACCTTTCTCATGCTTGCCTTGCTCCTTATCTCTTTTGACATTTGAATGTGGCTCATGGGTAAAATAAGGTTGAGGACCTTTGCAGTAGAGAATGGTGCAGGAGCATGGGTCAGTTAGTGATTTCTCTGGTCAAACAAAATGATCCCAGTAGGAGCCAGTGATCTGATAAATCCAGATGCCAAAACAGCAAATTGTTTTGCAATAGAAAAACATTGGGTGGAAATCTCATGTTCTGAATTCTTTCTGTACTTGGCCAAAATACATGGAATTCATTATGAGAGTTGGGAGGGTTTTAGACTGCTACAGTTTAAAAGGGACAAAAAGGAGCACAACTTTTATCCAGTTATATTGCGTGTATAAACAAAAAACAAAAAACTTTCACAAGCCAACCCATACTCCCTTGTTTTTTCATGAATAATTCAAGTCTTACCTCAAGATAATCCAATTCTTCTGTTTTCAGGCCAAAGAGAACATTGAAAATCTATAAAATAGCAGCATGAGAATAATAATCGGTATATTGGAGATAGGCCTTTCTTCAATGAGCCACCATTTAATGGGGAGGTATTGGTCATGAAAACTTAGTAAAGTATTTAGCTCAACTTTGTCACCATAAGGGATGGACAGATAGGAGCCTTGTCAGGAGCCTCTTCACAGTGGGGAGCCCAGAGAGATGTGGTAGCCCACTTTGTGCCCATGATTTAAGGGGGGATAAATGGGGTGAGGGTAGATTTTGGGCATAATTGCATAAATAAAGCAGATCATGGACATAATCAGGGGTTTCTATATAGATAAACACAAGGAATGGGTTTCTTCCAGGTAACTATGTTTGTTTCAAACCTCAAAACATACAGTCAGTTTATGTGGCACCTGATAAACAGATTCTAGTGTTTGTGACTGTCATAGGGAGCTTAAATTGTAAGCTCTGCGGTGACAAGGACTGAAGTGAAACAGGTCAGTCTCTGTATAGTCTGTGGAATACAGTAACTTGTATGACTTACCAGACATGAGCTTAGTGCTGCTGATATAGCAGAGAGACTAATCCCAGAGTCACTGGAGCTATCCAACGAGTCTTCTGTGTCCAGGACAAACACTGCCATCTGCACAAAGAGAGAGCTTATAAATGACGGTAATACAGAATTATAATAAATATACTAATTACAATGATAAGATACTGAAATACAGTGAGGTCAATATACTCATACAGAGCAAATTTGTGCCAGGAACCCTAGCAACCAATCAACAATAGTCGAGGGAGGTTTGTCTGGAGGAAAACAAGGACCAAAACAGGGGCAATTGTATTCTCACCTTTTCTCCATAATGTTCTAGAATGAACGGCCTCCTCCAGATCCAGATGCCATTACCAGTTATTCCAAAGCCACGTGCTGGCTCATTGCCTGATCCAAGGCTTAATGGCTGGCCTTTCTCCTGAATTAAAAATAAAATGTCACATTACCACTTGTGTTTCTATATCAGATAATGTAAAAATATACTCGATCTATACTGTAAGAAGGTGATGTCCATTAGCATACAATATAGTCACAGCTTCAATCAGGGTGTAGAGGGGTTCTTCAGTCAGGGACCACATGGCTAAGAATAACTGCCAAGAGAATATCTCCTGGTGGAAGGTCACATGTTGCACAGGAAGTGGTGCAATTGGTGGAGTGGATGGGGTTGACTGGCTTATGGGTGGGCTTTTGCATAATGGAGATCAGGGGTGTGACCATGTACAATATATGCAGTGCTTTTACAAAAAACTTTTTGTTGGGGCTCCATTCTACTTGTTGGCAGAACCCAGGGGATTGATGTAATAATCACTTACCTGTAGTAGTACACCAATTACCTTTGGCCCAGAACTTGTAGGAGCCCTCCTTATTTAGTGTGGGGGATGGGGCTTTAAATAATAATGGCGGCCCTGACTACAGAACCTGGAAGGATAAACTTGTCGTGGAAATATTTTTATTAACAAATATTTATAAACGTAGACTTGACTTTATATTGTAAACACGTGCTTGCCTATCATGGCTAATACAAGCCAAATGATCCAGAGCTTCTTCATTTTTTCTGCTAGTGGGTCTGTACTTTACTGTAGTCTATGCTCCTTCCCTTTATGTATGCCTTAATTAGATATGAGCAATTTCTACTTTCTCTCCAGTTCCCACCCTACCTAAAACTTTAAATTATACTTAAAGTTCACATTTTAAATTGGGTTTATTTTACCTTTTAACTTGGGTTCCTTACCTGGCAGGACAGAGCCTTTAGGATGCAGTTTATGAGGCAGGATTTACCTCTTCCTTTCTCTCCAATCACACATATTAGGCACACGGGGTAATCCAAGACCTCGTGGTTGAAGAGACAGGTCTTGATGGCAGCCTCATCTACTTGCAGTTGACCTGACTGATCGGTGTGAACAAACTGAATGGCAGAGTCCAGTTCCTCCTTAAATCCAAGAGTCAGAGAACAGATAAAAGAAAATCAAATTTCAATTCAATTTCTAACACCAATCTGCACCCCCAGCAGTTAGAACCTAGCAATGCCACTGAGCTCTAACATCCCCAGTATTTAGAATGGTGACTGCTCAAAGCAGTGGAACATATTCTGATGAACTGACACATGGATGAAGGATCTACAATTTGCCCTTTAGTTACTACAAACTATAGGGGCCATTTAAGAATGCACTACAGGGTGCAAAGTGCAAGTTTTGTTGCAAGTTGCAGGTGACATTTCAGTGTGGCTTGTATCACGGCTGGTGTGCAGCGTTAAAACTCCAACCTCCTGAGGGGACAGTGGAATTACCATTACATTCAGGATGGCTGTGGCACGTTCCCAGCATCAGTAGGCGCTCTTGTGCATGATTTAGCAGAAGAGGCAGGATCAATGCAGTGATACATAGTGCAACTATATGTAAGAGTGTTTTTGGGATATGGGTAGCTTTAATAAATAGCATCAATATGTGCATAACCTTGTGCCCGTTCTAGCTCTGCTGCACTTGTAACTGGGCCAACAGCCGATCCTAAATCCCAATTCCTTCCAATGAGAACCTCTAGGTGGGCAATGACAGGACTATAATTACCACCATCCTAACTGGGGAGTGAAGTCATGTGACCTGTTGTTTTTTTGCCAATTTCACTTTGGCACTTCATCTGTGGCACTCCAGCATCTCTTGTCCTTGAAACATTGGTTGTGGCTCAGCAGCAGTTGAAGAACCACCTACTTGAGATGATCCCATTTAACAAAAACCTTGTTAGAGCCTTCAACTCCTCCTCGATACCTTACCTTCTTGGTCTGCTTTGCTTTTACCCCCTCTTGGACCTTTGTGAGCACATTCCTGAGTCTGTAGACAGGAATCAGCTGATCTTTGGGACAAACCTTCTGGCACTCGGGGCAGAGGCAATTTAATTGTTGTGAGTTGTCCCAGTAATAAGCGATGCAATTTCTGCAGAAGGTGTGGCCACAGGCGATGGAGACTGGGTCTTCAAGCTCTTGGAAGCACACTGAACATACAAGTTCCTCCTTCAGATTCTGAAAGCTCGACGGGCCGTGCTGTTGCATGTTGTACCTAGGCACAGTAACATTATTCCAGTATTGTTAGCAATGAGCACAAGGAGACCATACGCATACAGGGTATATTTAAAGGGGACCTGTCATCCAGACATTAAAAGCTTTATAATAAAAGTCCTTTTCAAATTAAAAATTCAATTTCTTTTTTTCATTTTAATTAAAATATCCATACCTGTTATAAATGCATTTAAAAATCTCAGCTGTCAATCATGTATTGCCTGCCCCGCCTCTACGCTTCAGGCAATTACTGTCACTTTCCATTGTGCACTTCCTACTTGTCACTGCCCTTCTCATATTCCCCCTTCCTTTCTCGCCATCTAATTGAGCCGCCCAATGGGTATCAGGTCCACAATTCCTGCAAACTAACAAGATTTTGGAATGATGCAAAGCTTGCCTTAATAACAATGTTCACAAAATGGCTGCTGCCTGCTTGCTGTGATTATGTAATTCCACAACTGAAAAAAACACAACATAAAGAATATATATAGGGTAAGTAACGTTTATTTCGTTTGAAAAACCCTATAGAAAAGAATTTGAAATTATTTCTTACGGTGGCAGGTCCCCTTTAAGATGGTGGCAAACACCCAACATCTAAAGTATATGCCCTGTATTTGTGTCTGTCTTTATAGGGATAAGGGTTATTGAGAAGGGCTACAGAGAAGATATAAATTATTCCCGGAATTCCTTGTCCAGTGACCTATGCATAGAGTGACAAGAGATGCAGAACATGGGAAGCCATTTTAGGGTTGCCACCTGGCCGGTAAAACACCTGCCAAGGCCGGACCGATATTACAAATTTACCGGCAATGTAGTTGTTGGTAAATTTGTAATACCCTTAAAAAAAACCTTGGCCTGCCCCCATCCACTGGAAACGTAACTGTTCGCCTCCTTCTAGCCATTGCCGTGATGTGGCTCCACCTCCTTTTCCATCATGACCTGCCCCTTTTCATCACGGCCAACCCTTTTTGTTCCTGCCCCCACCACTGGCAACCCTACCCCACTTCCACTGAATGCAATAATGAGAATGTGCTGTACTTACAGTATCTCTCTCTCTCTCTTGGTCCTCTGGACTAGGTTGGCAAGCGGAGACTTGATGAAAGCTGGGTTGCTGTGCTCCCATGAGGGAGGCACCTGATTTGCTTTTGAGTCAGGGGCTGTGCACTTGCATCTTTGCCTAATCATGATTCACTTCCTTTGCCCCGGCCATTAGACGGACGGGAAGTTTTTTATTTATTATTATTTTTATTATGGCCGCCAGCTGGAGCCTTTTCTAAGGCAATCAATGGCATTGCACCCGCACACTCCAGCACCTTTTTTGTGTTTAGTTTGAGCACCCTGAATGGGCGTCATAGTCCTTTGGCTGGACCCTACGCCATGACACGCCCTGGGGGAAGCTTCAGCAGAACCCAGGGTAGACTGGACTCCCCCTAGCTTCAGTGAAGGGGAGTCCAAACGACCCCAAACCCCTTCGGGGGGGCGGGATAATGGGCCCTCCCTTTGGCTTCGGCGAAGGGGGACCCACCTGCTCAAGCTGCTCCGCGGGCAGTGCCTGGGACACTTTGGCAATGGAGCCCATGACTTTGGGTAGGACTCGGAAGAATGATTCAATATCATCTCTCTCTCTGGGGCAAATTCACTAAGATGCGAAGTTGCGCCAGGCGCAACTTCGCTGCACTTTGCCAGGCGTAGTTTCGCCAGCGCTTCGCAAATTCACTAAAATCCGAAGTTGCGCACAGGGGTAGCGTACGGTTGCGAAGTTGCGCTAGCGTTGATATGCTATATAAAGCGAAGTTGCGCTAGCGAAGGCTAATTTGCATACGGCGCCAAATTCAAATTTCAATGGAGGAATACGTATCAGCACTACAAATGGCTAGAAAACCTTCAAATCAGCAAATAAAAATGTTATTTTGCCCTACACATGTGCCCACTGTCTAGGTAAGTTGCCATGAGTCAGGAAATGTAGGGGGAAGGAAGGTGAGCCCCAAAAAATTTTCGATCTTTTTCAGCCTATCAGCCATCATGTAGAAAACACGCCAGCGTTTTTTGGGACTTAGAAAAAAAATTGACTTTTTTTTAAACAATCCCTATCTACTCTATTGCGCTTCGCCAGGTCTGAGGTGGCGAAGGAAGTCTGGCGTAAAAGGTAGCGTTCGCTACAATGCGCAAGTTAGTGAATTTGCGTAGTTTCGTCGCAAGCGAAGATTCGCCTGGCGTAAGGTTGCGAAGTAACACTAGCGAAACTACGCCAGCGTTCGTTAGTGAATTTACGCAGTAGCGAAAATGGCAAACGCTAGCGAATTAACGCTAGCCTTCGGCGCTTCGCGCGTTAGTGAATTTGCCTCTCTCTCCCTCTCCCTCTCCCTCTCTCTCTCTCTATATATATACAGTATATATGTGTGTGTATATATATATATATATATATATATATATATATATATATATATACAGCTCACCCCTTAAAACACTGGCTGCCACATAGAGTAGTAAATACCTGTAAGCTGAATGCCTGTGAGCCGAGCAGGATGTTAATGTGTTTACAGGCATTATTATAACAGGAAGCTGGTTGGGGAGAGGCTGACAGTTGCAGTTCTGATTGAGACTGCAGGAAAGAAACTTATGAACAAATACAGCCGGGACATATATACTGTATATATAAAACACATGTATAAAAGACACAACGCCATCGACTTACTCCGTGGATATCGGTGTGGAACACAGACAGTCCCTGCACGGATGAGTTTCAAAGTGAAAGTGAAACCTCTCACTCCAAGAAGAAAAACAGAGAAACGAATCTGCCAGTAAAATCACTGATTCCTGACTCTGTGGAGGGTCGTCAGCTCTCAGCTTTACTATCAGACACAGTAGCTTTTTCTCCATACCGGCCTCACTATGGGGCAAATTTACTAAAGGACGAATCGACTAACGCTGGCGAAAATTCACCAGCGCGACGTCATTTTGGGACTTCGCAGATTTACTTACAGCCGCTGACGTAAATTCGCTAGCGAAGGAGATAAACTGGAGCGCACTCTAATGCGAGGCGAATTTTCTCTCTGGCGAATGGACGTAACCACGCAAATTCACTAAGATGCGGATTTTACTGAACGTTACCTCTTGCGCCAGACTTGCCTTCAACACCTCAGACCAGCTGAAGTGCAATAGAGTAGATAGGACTTCCTCAAATAAAAAACTTTTCTAAGTCCCAAAAAACGCTGGCGACTTTTCAGTTTTTCAGGGTGATAGGCTGCAAAAGATCGTAATTTTTTTTTTAGGGTACCCGGCTTCCCCACTATATTTCCTAACATATGGCACATTAACTATACACTGGGCTCATGTGTTGGCCAATATAACAACTTTATTTTATTTTATTAAGGTTCCCCGGGCTTGTGTAGTGTAATGTATTTGCTGCAACATATACGTCCATTCAACTTTAACTTCCCGCCGTATGCAAATTAACCAACGCTAGTGCAACTTCGCTTTGCTTGCCGAATTAACGCTAGTGAAACTTCGCCATAGTTCGGCGCCCTGGACGCAACTTCGCATTTAGCGTTGTCCTGGTGAATTTTCACCTGGCGAAGTTTGGCGATGTGAGCAAAGCCGTCGCCGCCGAATTTCCGGAGGTTAGTGAATTTGCCCCTATATGCACTGGGGATGCAACGAATCCTTCTGCCCGGCCTAAACAAATCCCAATTCTAATTTGCAAATACAAAGTAAAAAATGTTTCCCCTTCCCACCCCTAATTTGCATATGCAAATTTGGATTTGGTTCAGTACTCGGCTGAATCTTTCGCAAAGGATTCAGGGGTTCGGCCGAATCCAAAATAGTGGATTCCTTGCATCCCTAATATGCACAGCAAGATGATTACCTGCACCCAAATCAATGGGGAAGCCTATGATTAAGTGTCTTTCTGTTGCACAAAACGCATAAGGCTGTTGTTTTTAATCATAATGTAAAATAAAAGTTTATATTATTAATACCAGGGGTCCCCAACCGCTGGGCCGCGGACCAGTACCAAGCCACGGGTTTAGCTCAAGAGGGCCGCCGAACTGGGTAGCGAGTTTGACGCAGACGTGCTGCACGTCTGACGCGGACGCATCGTGTGTTCTGACGCGGCGCACGTTTGACTTTGACGCAGTGTGTGTATGGGTTGGCGTGTCACCATGGCAACCTATGCATGGCACTTTCTACAGATCCCCAGTTGACCAAAATACTTTTTACATGGATTAAAAAAAAAGGATTAAATGGAACAAACAGTAATAGATTATATTAACTCTTTGGTCACTCACCCCCTCTCACCGCTCTCATATTACGAATTTACTATTGATACAGTATGTAATGATAAAGAATAATGATAATCTCTTAAGAACATGTCCAGATTTGAAATGGTTCCTTGAACCCAATTATGGGGCAAATTCACTAACCTGCGGAAATTCGCCCGGGACGGCTTCGCTCACATTGCCACACTTCACAAGGCAAAAATTCGCCAGGTCAACGCTAATTCACTAAAATGAAAAGTTGTGTGTAGGGTAGTGATGGGCGAATTTATTCACCCAGGCACGAATTTGTGGTGAATTTGCGTGATTCGCGGAACGGCCGCGAAAATTAGCCGGCTTCAGTTTTTTGGACGCCGGCAGATTTTCGCCCAAAAACGGACGCCGTTGGTGTCAAAAACCAGACACCGGTGCCATTTTGCAAATGTATTGCCGTTTTGCGAAATTCGCAAATTTTTCGGCAAAGTGAAATGGTGCAAATTCGCCCATCACTAGTGTAGGGCACTGAACGATGGCAAATTTTCGCTAACGCTAATTCGGCAAAACAAAGCGAAGTTGCGCTAGCGTTGGCTAATTTGCATACGGCGGGAAGTTAAAGTTGAATGAACGTATATGTTGCAGCAAATACATTACACTACACAAGCCTGGGAAACCTTAATAAAATAAAATAAAGTTGTTATATTGCCCTACACATGAGCCCACTGTATAGTTTATGTGCCATATGTTAGGAGATGTAGGGGGGAAGCCGGGTACCCTAAAAAAAAATTACGATCTTTTGCAGCCTGTCACTCTGAAAAACTGAAAAGTCGCCAGCGTTTTTTGCATTTTTTACATTTTTTTTTTGAGGAAGTCCTATCTACTCTATTGCACTTCGCCTGGTCTGAGGTGGAGAAGGCAAGTCTGGCGCAAGAGGTAACGTTCAGTAAAATCCGCATCTTAGTGAATTTACGTAGTGACGTCCATTCGCCAGAGCGCAACTTTGCCAGGCGTAAGGGAGAAAAGTACCGCTAGAGTCTAATCTCCTTCGCTAGTGAATTTACGCCAGCGCATGTTAGTAAATTGACGAAGTCCTGAAATGATGTCACGCTGGCGAATTTTCACCCTTTAGTAAATTTGCCCCTATTTCTTTACCCCCAAGTATACCAAGAAGTCTTGGAAAGGAAACAGAAGGACCCATTTATTTACTATAATCCTGTGAAAAACAATAAACTCTTTGCCTTTTGAACAACTAAGCCCAAGCCGACCTGAGTTGCTTAAATATTCCCAGCTCCAACACTGGGTATAGATAATCAATCATTTAAAGGAGAAGGAAAGCTATGGAGGCATTTTATTGCCAATAGATTGGCTGCAATAGTGCAAGCTAGAATGCTATATTTATTCTGTAGAATATTTTACCATACCTGAGTAAACAGCTCTGGAAACTCTCTGTTTGTTTAGAATAGGAGCTGCAATATTAACATGGTGTGACATCACTTCCTGCCTGAGTCTCTCCCTGCTCTGGGCTCAGATTACAGTAGAGGAGCAAACTGAGCATGCTCTTGCCCAGGGCAATGAGGTTTAAGCTGAAAACAGGAAGTCTGATACAGAAGCCCATGTGTACACAATAGAAGGAAAGAAATGCTGTGTTTCTTTTGACAGGGGACTCAGAGCAACATTACTTTGGGGGTTTACTGGTATATTTAGATGGACCTTTCTGATAAGGCTTACTTAGTTTTAACCTTTCCTTCTCCTTTAATATACATTCTATTCTGCTATCTATAAAACCTGGTGTCTCCAAACCTCTCCCATATCCCAACCCAAACCCAAATTACACGTAGCAATATTTTGGTTTTAACAGCTCATTTTGGTTTTTAATGTGTATTAATAAAATGTGTTTTAAATGTTGGGATTTATATTCATTTATATGTAACTTTGTCGGCTATGCTGATCTGTAATGCATGTATCATCCAGCAGAGGCGCTGTTTGTATGACCTATTTAAGGACGTAGTAATTGAAAACCTGTGAGCCTAATGGAGTTCTTCCCAAAACATGGCAGTTGATGTTGGCAAGCCCGGATGTTCCTCAACTTCGCCCCTAGGCCGCCAGGTCCTTGTAAATGTCTAAAATGGACTGGTCCAAATATTTGCTGACTTGATGTGTTTCTCTATCCTCATTTCCAGTTTCATTGTGGTTCTGCCAACATATTATTTCTCACAGGGACATTGCAATAAAGACTCAACATTGGTTGTATTACAGGTAAATAGGTACATGTCAGGCTAACCCAATATTATCACAGTCTCTTAAGGTATGGCACAGATCTGGACTAGTTTCTCCATCCAAACCAGCCGCTAGTTTCTTGTCTAACCCAGACTTTGCTCCAGGCACTTCTCGTGGGACTTTTTGTGCCCCAAAATAATTTGACAGTTTATTCCCTCACTAAAAAGACATTTTTGCTCTCTGTGCAAAAATTAACGAGACCAGTGTAATATCCCCCAACAGGAACTATTTAGGTTTCTTCAACATTACGTTCAGTCGTTATGGAAGGAGGACACTTTTCCACATCCAACTTCTTTTGAACTGATGTGTCCAGATACTCCCACAGAAACAGGCAATCTTTATCTTATCCTTATCCATATAGCTCATTTAATTCCAATAAATGACTTTTCCAACGCAGAAAATGAGACCTGCGGGTTTGTTTTGATCTTTAAACCTGGACAGATATTTTTAGAGACTCAGTCTTCCACCAATGGAACTTAGTCCTGGTGACACTTGGAAAATGGAAACCATCCTCTTCATCTATATTCTAAAAAATGAAAATCAATTGCAAATTGTCTCAGAATATCACTCTCTATATCATACTAAAAGTTAACTCAAAGATGAACAACCCCTTTAAGTAGTAACTTGTCTTAGTATATTGATGTATCCTTACAGAAATGTGTAAAACCAATTACCCTCCTCCTTTAATAACACCATGGACACCATGAATTCTCACTGTACAAGGTAATAACAGACGGCCTGTAACTAGACTGATTTTATCCCGAATTTGGAAAGGCCCAATTAATTTGAGCCAATTTACTAGCCAGTTTAATATTTTTGATGACGAGCCACACTTGATCTCCATCCTAAAAGGCAGTTCATTTTACATCTGTAAATCTGTTTGCCTGAACTTCAGTTGAGATGGAAGTCAACTTAAATGAATGAAGTGGAGTGTCAGGGAAGAGAGATGGAAGAAATCCATAATTCAACTGAAGGTAAAAATTGCACCAATCATTTTGGAGAAAGGCTACAAAGCGGCGTTGATATTGGTCAAGTGTCTGGTTTGTACTCTTTTCCCATGAGTCTGTGGATGAAAGGCACACGAAAGATACACTGAAAATGGATTCATCTCCAAATTCTATTTCCAACTATTAGTTGTAGATCTAGGTACCTCCTACAAATAAATGGAGAACAGACCTACAAACTTCAATCCCAGAAGCAATATTATAAAATAGTATTATAAGATGCCTACAAAACAATCTTTAGGTGATGTATTAACTCACTAAGAGAGAATGCTTTCACCCAAAAAGCACCTTCAACTTACTTCCGAGGGAGCACAGATCAAGGACATGATAAGAATACATGGTGGTCATGTCCAGAGCTTTGGGTTGCAACATTTCAGACAAATATACTGATATGTCTGTTTTTGCTTTCTTTTTCTTGAATACCCTGTTCAAGTCAGTTCTTACCATCTCAGATCTGTTGCCCTTTATCCTAGCCCCTACTCTCTCATGAAACCAGTTGCTCCCAGTATCAGCCATGTACAATCTATGCATTTCTTGTTTATCACATTTTTATAAATGCGCTTTCTGTTTACTGGAAGGGGCAGGTGTACTGTATATTGTGATCCAGTTTTGTGTTTTTATCTCCCTTCTGCCTCCAAGATGCTTTCACTTCTCCCTCTATAAAGGGCACGTTTGTTCAAAGTTACAGTAAGATCCACCGAGGAGATCGTGAAAGTCACATCGAGGGACAGATTTACAAACAGTAAGTAAAAGAAAGCGATCCACATGGATTCACATCAGCTTTAGGTTACTCATGCACACAGATAGGTAGGAAAGGTTTTGATTACTAAAATCCAATTTAATCTATTTTTTTTAATAAAGAAAGCTCAACCAAACTGCCATCCACGATTTTATCTTATTTATCATTAAAATAACCCGACAGAAATCAGATCTCAGAAAGACTCGATAAAATCGAGTGAACACCTAAATTGTACGTTTTTTTCTGACTTTACTCCCGAATCTGTGAATTTTTTCAGGTTGTTGTCCAGAAACCTTGAATTTTTCAGATTAACGGGCTAAACCCAGCACAGACCACAATATCTTCCAATTGGGATAGGTACCTGCCGTTGACTTAAACATGACCTGGACAGGTCTGAGATGCCTGATTTTTTATTTTAGCTTTTTGCAGCATCGGGGTTATTATATATAAATAAATATATAAAAATATTGCCCCAAAGAGCCGACCAGAAAAATTTGAGGTTTAGTAAATAACCCCCTTAAAGGAGAACTAAAGCCTAACTAAAGAAGTAGATAGAAATGTTGTACATTAAGTTTTGTGCTTCTGTACAAGCCCAAGGCAACCACAGCCCTTTAGCAGTAAAGATCTGTGTCTCCAAAGATGCCCCAGTAGCTCCCCATCTTCTTTTCTGCTGATTCACTGCACATGCTCTGTGCTGCTGTCACTTACTGAGCTTAGGGAGCCACTCACAATATACAGTACACATAGAATAGAAATGTCACAATATAAGGCTGATTAGTAATTAATACAGATAATTACTACATGGCAGCACAGAAACCAGTGCAATTAGCATCAGCTTATATTACAGCCAGGGAAGCTCATTTTCTGCTGGATAATTAGTGACGAGCCCTAAGCTTAGCTTCTCAACAGCCAATCAGAGCCCACTGAGCATGTGAGTGTCACAGACACTTTCCAAGATGGTGACCCCCTGTGACAAGTTTGAAGTCCTGGATCATTGCTGCTATTGACAAGCTCAAACTTTAGCCTCGTGCAATAAGTTCACTATATTAAATATGACATTTTAAGCCCTATTCATTTTTAGGGTTTAGTTCTCCTTTAAACAATAGCAAATGAGTGAACAAATATCTTTTATATTCTTATACTTGTATGAGATACACGATGATGATTTAGGTGAGTTTCCTCAATTAAATGTATTTATTTCTGCTGCAAACAAGTCAGTCCAGCTGTTTGGCAGAAATCAGTTGACGATGCAGAACATGATGGACTTTACTGTCCCAAAGGAAAGAATGGAGGAACATGTCCCAAAGTAGAAACCAAAAGAAAAGTTGTCCAGGTGCACCAGCCCCTAGTTGTGTGATGTTCCTCTTACAGTTAGTACTTACTTGAGGGTTGATGCTCTGGCAGGAGTCCCACCACATTGTAGAGATGTAATGATATGGGGTCACCATTGTTGTTTGACTAGATCCTCCTGTCAGACTGTCCAATAGTCACAAGATGACTTGCCACAGGGTAAAAGCAACCAGTAGTGCAGTATACAAAGAAGAAATATTTGGCAAAAAATAACATCAAAAAGAGAAACCAGTAAAGAACAAAAGATAAGGACAATGGTGAATGTGCCCCACCTCTTACTGAAAGCAAATACCAAATTCATAACAATTTTGCTTAGGGTTTGGCATTTTCCAGTAGATCAGGTGTGAGTTTATACAGGTGTCTGGCTGTTCATGTGACCGGCTTTCACTTTTGTTTTCTACCTCTTCCTTTTGTTAAATTGTCATGCACTTTGTATGGTCTTCCAACAGAACATTCACAACATCCATTAGTGCCTGGTCTTTTGTTTCTCTCTGGAGGGCCCTCACACTTTCATTCTTACATGATTGTTTGACCAAGGGAAAGGCTGGTTTTATTGTGAGATTACCCTTTCAAATTGAAAACAGTCGAAAAACCTTTACACTGATCCCATTTGGGGATCACTTTGTGCTTGGTGCTTTGGATGGGTCTTTATGAAAACGTTTTAGAGTGAACTTGAAATTCGACCAACTGCAATAAATTAAAAAATTTAAGAATTTTCAAACTCAGGTGAATGGGGTCGACCCACAAACTTGAATCAAATTTGAGTTGCGTTTTTTTTCTCCAAAAAAAACTTGATTTTCAGGAAGGCTGCAAACAACTCTGAATTGAGTCCAGGACGTCCCCCATAGTCGAAAACAGCAATTCGACAGGTTTAAGATTCAAATTCTTAAAGGGCCAGTATATGATCAATTTCAAAAATCAAAGTCAAATTTTTTTAAAAACTTGAATCGAATTTCAACTATTGCCAAATTTCATACAAAAAAAGCGAAAATAACAGTAAGATTTTCAATTAGAATTTTCCCTTGACCATTGATAAATCTGCCCTTAATAATGTCCCAATTTATACTTGTTAACAAGAGGACCCCTATCCATATGACCAGACTAAATATATCTTATATAAAATATCTTATAAATATATATATCACTTTTGAAAAAGGCCTTGGATTGGGCCGAAACGTTAGTCCTAAACTGTGTTATTTTCAATAAAACCTTTTTCATACTTTTAAGCCCTGAGAGTGCTGATCTTCTTTGGATGGATGGAGATATTATATTGATCATGCACCCAGGCAAACATTATTAATATTAATTTATTCGAGAGTGCTGGCTCTTTGCTGGTTATATATATATATATATATATATATATATATATATATATATATATATATATATATAACCAGCAAAGAGCCAGCACTCTCGAATATATATATAGTCCAAAGACCTAACGTACACCATCCATCAATTAATTAAAGATTACCGTATATACTCGCATATAAGCCGAGTTTTTCAGCACCCAAAATGTGCTGAAAAACTCGACCTCGGCTTATACGCGGGTCATACCGTAGCCAATCCCTCACCGGCCGCAGATACGCTCCTTCCGCGGCCCCAACACACCTCCCTCTCCCATAGCGCAGGACTGTCTGTGACTGTGTAGCCGGCCACTACCCACGTGGCGGCCATGGGCGCCGCCATTTTGGGAGCGAACGCCGGCAGGGAAGGACGCGCCGCCCGGAGCTCCTGGACCTGCTCCGGGCGGCGATCGTGACAGTCAGTCACAGACAGTCCTGCGCTATGGGAGAGGGAGGTGTGTTGGGGCCGCGGAAGGAGCATACGGTACCTTTTTTCTGCTTTCCTAGGTGCAGCACCTCATTGACCTTCTGAGCAGCCATGACAGGTGGGAGGTCACAGGGAAAACAAGTGGCAATTGTCCAGCTAATAGTTCTGACTCTTTTAAATCATTTTAGATTACACATTCACATTTTGAAATCTGACATGGGGCCCCTAGGCTTATACACAAGTCAATACATTTTTCCAGTTTTCTTAGGTAAATTAGGTACCTCGGCTTATACACGGGTCGGCTTATACACGAGTATATACGGTAGATCATCTACCTGGATGCTACCTTAAAAAAGCTGTATCATCGACTATCCAAGAAGAAAGGTGCACACCAGGATTTTTAATAATTTAAAACTTCATGTTTATTAAATAAATTAAAAAAGAACTGGCCAACGTTTTGGTCTGTCTCTACGACCTTTATCAAGACCTTGATAAAGGTCTTAGAGACAGACCGAAACGTTGCCCGGTTCTTTTTTTAATATATATATATATATATATATATATATATATATATATATATATATATATATATATATATATATATATATATACTGTTCATATATATATATATATATATTATTTATTTATTTATTTATTTATATATTATCTTATAAAATATCTTATATAAAAATATGCATTTTTTAAAATTGTTTGACTATTGTTTGACTATCCTGCACTATGGGGTATGGAAGAGATGGTAATTATTTGATTTAATATGTTGTAGCCCGCTCGCACACCCTGGCCTTCGGTAGTTCAGCGCCTGGTGTTGGAGGGATCGGCACCCTCCTCAGCAAACAGTCCAAGAAAACACTGGCACTCAAAGGCAAGCAAAAGCAGGGTTTATTAACGTTTGCAGAATAAAATACGCAAGGGTATAACCCTGCTTTTGCTTGCCTTTGAGTGCCAATTATTTCATTTACCCATCCCAGAATAATGATCCCTTCCTTGTCTGTAAACCTGAGACATAGGGAGCAGCTGGGGGAAAGGAAGGTCCCATTTTAGTTCATTTTTTTTTCTTTAAACCTACTTCTTTGCCTAGACATGTAGGAGAGGAAGTAGTAGAGGTAAAACACCTTTCAGTGCCTATTTATCTGGCTATTTGGATCATGGGGAACACAGCTGTATATTGCTCTTTTTGAGGCAACATTTTTGGTTTCATTTGAAATGGCATTTCTCTTTCATTCTGGCGTATTCTGCAATTATTTCAGGCATTTCAAAACGGTGGTTTCTAAGCTACAACATTGTGATATCCCATCATTCTGTCAACTGAAATACAAAACTCCCCATTCAGCCGGTGAACATTTTGTACTACATCAGTACATACACACTTTATGGTCAGCTCAAAATAACCACAAGGAAGCACTTTTTGTTTCAGGCTAATTAAGCATGAGGAGGAGAGGTGGTACCATCCAGAAGACCAGGAAAGATGGCACATGTCTCTTATGCAGCCATAATGCTCAATGGTTACAAACTATTCCCTGTGGACACACGTTCTGTAGAGGATGCATCACTCCTTACAGGAAAACCTCAAATCCCGAGGAGTATCATTGTCCTCAATGCAGAAAGGTAAGACAATGAACAGACAATCTGTGGTGCATGGGATGGTATCTACAGGCTCTGCACAGTGACAATGTCAGCTGGTTGATAACATTTGTAGAAAATCAAGTAATTTTCAGTAACTTGCCTGCTAAATGTAGGAGAATTTTTTTAGGGGGGGTATGTATTAGGTTATTTTATGAGGAATTGTTCCTGTCCAACCTTAGACTAGGTCCTTTGTGTAGATGTCCTAGTTATGGTTGATGGGAATCAAGGAGAGTCATGACGCCACCATTGCATTGTAGTTTATAAGTAAGTAGTCTGTTATCCTTGATGAATCCCCACCAGAATCTCCCAGATTCCAGTGCACATTTTCAATGGTAACTGGTACCTTGCTGGTAACCAGCTGTGTTACCTACCAGTTGTTATACACAAATGTCCAGTGATTTTCTGCTGAAGCCCAACATATTCCTATGTAAGTAGGATTGTATCTGGTAGTTTATTGGCTACGACACTACAGTGGCATTTCCAAGGACTCAAGGGGGCAAATTCACGAAGCACCGAACGCTAGCGTTACTTCGCTAGCGTTACTTCGCTAGCGTTACTTCGCTAGCGTTACTTCACTAGCGTTTGGCATTTTCGTTACTGCGCAAATTCACTAACGAACGCTGTCGTAGATTCGCTAGTGTTACTTCGCACCCTTACGCCTGGCGAATTTTCGCTACGGACGTAACTAAGCAAATTCACTAACGCACGCAGTGTACTGAACGCTACCTTTTACGCTAGACTTCCTTCACCACCTCAGACCAGGCGAAGCGCAATAGAGTAGATAGGGATTGCTTCAAAAAAAGTCAAAATTTTTTCTAAGTCCCAAAAAACGCTGGCGTGTT
Source organism: Xenopus laevis (assembly GCF_017654675.1). NCBI lineage: Eukaryota > Metazoa > Chordata > Amphibia > Anura > Pipidae > Xenopus > Xenopus laevis. The sequence goes on along the minus strand of NC_054387.1, from coordinate 131,398,204 downwards.
TTCTACATTATGGGTGATAGGCTGAAAAAGATCAAACATTTTTTTGGGGCTCCCCTCCTTCCCCCCTACATTTCCTGACTCATGGCAACTTACCTATACAGTGGGCACATGTGTAGGGCAAAATAAAATTTTTATTTGATGTTTTGAATGTTTTCTAGGCATTTGTAGTGCTGATACGTATTCCTCCATTGAAATTTGAATTTGGCGCCGTATGCAAATTAACCTTCGCTAGCGTAACTTCGCTTCACTTAGCGAATCAATGCTAGCGCAACTTCGCAATCTTACGCTACCCCTGTGCGCAACTTGGATTTTAGTGAATTTGCGGAGCGCTGGCGAAACTACGCCTGGCGAAGTGCGGCGAAGTTGCGTCTGGCGCAACTACGAATCTTAGTGAATTTGCCCCAATGTCTTTAAAGTAAGAATAGCAAATAAACTCATAATGATGCAATTGATCAAGAACCAGTGTACTAGAAAAATATGTGGCTAAAATCGAAATCTTTTCTGTTTGCCCTAAAGGATATACCTCCTCATGCTATACAGTTGGTGTATACAGACAAGTCAGGCCAACTACAAATAGAGGGATCAGCAGTAGAGATTTGCTTTGCAGACCCCAAGGTGTCGGAGTTTCCTATCCATGTAATAAGTGTCATTGGAGTGCGACATCTGGGGAAATCATTTCTCTTGAACTTCATCCTGAGAGCTCTTGCCAATCAGGTAACAATAACTTCATAGTACAAGTGTGGGAAAGAGCTGGGCACCTTATAATACAACATTACAATATAAAAACAAAATAGATGAATGATGGTAAATGGCTTGCAACACCTCTTAAATACAAATAACAACCTTTTCCTACATGTATAGGAAAAGGGTGAACAAAACATTCTTGGAGAATGGAACGAGTCTCTGACTGGATTTGAATGGGGATCTGGGACAGACAGCATTACCAGGGGTATATGGATCTGGAACAGACCGTTCATTCTAGAATTCAAAGGAAAAAAGGTGAGACTAAATGTTTATTAATGTTGGTCTTTAGTTGTTCTTGTTCTTCTCCTCAGTTCCTGACCTACAATAGCATACTTAACATTATTTCCTTCTAATTCAAACTTTTTCCCAGATATCCCTCACTAGTGATGGGCGAATAAATTCACCAGGCATGGATATGTGGGGAATTTACACGTTTTAATTTGTTCGGACGCCCATTGACTTTAATGCGTTTCACAAATTTGTCGCCATTTCACGACAGATTCGTCCATCATTATCCCTCAACTGTTGTATGTGGGAGTTAGGTTCCTGGACCATCATACATTTCAGGGCCCAGTAATAGTTAAAACCTTTGCACCTCCTGCAAGTGTGCCTCTTGAGTTTTGGTTGCACCCATATCTCCTGAGCTTATTTTTCTTTTGCTTTCTCCAGGTGGCTGTGTTTGTTCTAGACACAGAGGGTTCACAGGATATTGGGAGATCAGAAGACATCAGCATTAAGCTCTCTGCATTGTCCATGGTCCTTAGCTCCTACCTGGTATGTAGGTTCCAACAACATAATACATGGGTAGTAGGGATGAGCAAATAATTCACCTTTGCAGGAAATCTGGGATTTTTACCAGCTGTACAAAATTGTGTTTAGTGTATTTTGCACTATTGTCTCCAATTCATTTTGCTAATTTTTCAGCAGTTTAAGTAATTTTTTGGCAAAAGCAAAATTCTTTCCAGCAAAAAAACAAAACAAATTAATAATGCATATGTATATTGATTTTTTGTACTAATGACTGATGGTCTATGTTTGCTACTTCCTAGATTTTCAATGTTCACTCATTGTTGAATTCAACAACCCTGGACTATCTGGAGGTAAGAGTCTGTCAGTTAAATTGTTATCAGCTCTGATTTGCCCTGACATTGCTCGTACAAAAACCTAAGGCAGATAAATGCAGACCCTGAATCAGCCTCTCTGCTGGCATCAGCCTTCTTCTGTGGTTGCACCCAGAGCCACCGTGTTGGTCCAGGTGCTTGCAGAACTCTACTAAAGTTTAGGGTTTATAAAATAGTAGTATGGCCGGTGTTGGTTCATGTGCTCTGAATATGGAGTCATTTGTTTCCTCTTTACAGATATATCTGACATTTGCAAAGGAAATAGAAGAATCCTCTGATGGTCTATGTTTACAGGTAATCATCCATCCTCTTCAACTCACTTCCATTTATACTCACCTCTTCTACACCCCTGTCAAGGATGAAGAATGATGGATTATGCGCAAATAGACCATATTTAACTGAAACTATTGGGATACAAAGCCACTCCCTTTTTTCCCAACAAGATGGAAGGGCTCATTTACATTTTGAATCTTGCAGGCCTCCTTTTTTGGAGTGCAGAGTTGTATTAGTGAGGGGCAGGCCCTAAGGCCAGCAGTAAGAACCAGGCTGAGCTGCATCTCCTCACTAGAGGTTCACTTAAATATATATTTATTTTGTATTTATTTATTGTTTGGTGATATTAGTGGTTCAAACTGCAGTTTGTACCCTTGCTCAGACAGTCATTGTCTCACTAGCAGGTTGACAACAAGTTCTTTATTACCTTCCAAATGGTTCCAGTTGTCTTTATAATTCCATTACAAGAAGCAATTGTTGTGTTGTGGCCTGATGGCCAAAGTATTGTGACATCATTAGAGGCATCAACTTTTTCTTAACAAAACACAGAAAGAAATCGCCAGCGCTCGGTCTAACTCACGCTGTGGCGTTGACCAGCTGCCATAAACACCATTGTGCCAGAGCTCAGCCTCAGAGGCTCCAAGCTCTCCTAGCAGAGCACATAACTATTCCCAGTGTGAGCACAGCAAAGCCCATTCAACTGGTATTCATCTCCAGGAATCTCTCTCTCATCCTGTGCAGCATCTCTCACAAATATCAGGGTCCCGTTATCCCTGAGCCCACACAGGGCATAGCAACCATGTGGTGTCTCTCCATAGCCTGAGGTTTGCCCTGCAGCACCCCAGCAGACAGTCACTCCATTCTGCATTAAAGTGAAACTAGAAATGGCAGTGTGTGCACATTAGTGATGTGCGGGCCTGGCCAATACCTGCGGGTCGGGCGGGTTTGGGCCAACCTCGCATTGTTCTTCGCGGGCGGGTTTTGGTTGAGCTCTTCTCCTGCTCTCCCCGCCCGCCACTGTCAAATGTCGGGTTCATCTTTTAAAGACACTGCGCCTGCTCATCCCACCCCTTTTGTGATGTCATCGGCGGCGGTCTATAAAACAACCTGGAAGTTGCATGTGGGCGCGGGCTCAGGTAGAGTGGGTTAACGTCAGGTGCAGGTAGAGGAAATCCCGACCCGCACATCACTAGTGCACATGGCTCTGCACATAGCAAATGGTTGTGCAGCAGCGACACCTTGTGACACCCTCCGGTATCTGCCAGACACACTGCACTGGGACCAGGTTCCTGCCCTTCCCAACACTCTAAGTTAAACCTGTAGCTCAGAGGCAGGGGATTTCCTACCATTTGGTTCTCATATTAAGGAACAGAGGGGGAGTATTTATATAGCATCTACTGCTGCTGACACAGTGAGTAAAGTGAGCACTTTGTCAGAATAGCATTTGGCTTCCATTTTATCAACATACCTTGCACACCTTGTTAGCTAGGTTACACATTTTAACCCCAGTTTAGGGATGGTACATAACCTGGGGTGCTTCAGCCATTATATAACCTAAGAACCTTGTCCCAGGGGTGACAAAAGCAAAAATGCCCATGTTTTGAAGCACAAAGCTCAATCACACTCTCTACTAATACTAGTGACGCCAACCCCTTGACCCTGCTCTTATGCAATAGTGAAAAGTGTTGGCAAGTTACCTCAAGCAGCAGCAGCTCCATGTACATATACCAATAATCCTGATCTTTATTTATCCCACTTTTAATCTTCTTCATCCCCTGATTCCCTGTATTTTGTATTGAAGCATCTAAATATCGTTTTACGTGACTGGCAAGATTTAGAGAACTGTAGAAAGGAGGATGGAAATGCTTACATTCAGAAAGAGCTTGAGGTATGTGCTTCCATGTTTGTCTGTGTACTGAAAGAGCAATGTTAGCCCAAAGTGTCTTCAAAAATGTCCATTCTCACCTTTATGTCTTTCTGTTATGATAATTAACAGCACAAAAGGCTTTATCTCACTACACACAGACAGATTCAGTTAATACACAACTTATACATTGAAGGATTTCCATCTCTCCTTGTTTCTCCTAAAAGAAATTGAAAAATCTATCTCAGTACCAGTTTGTGAAATCAGCAGTTCAAAACCGATCGGTATCCTGCTCCATTTTGCCTCACCCGGGAAACAAAATGCTAATGTCAGGCCAGGGAAGGCTTTCAGGTAATACAGAATTATATGTAACATGTCTTCCCCTCAGCAGAATCCTCTCCATCACACCTTAAGCTCCTTAGATTCCCACCGTGGAGTTCAGCACTAGATGAAACATAATTCACTTTATTTATTTGGATGAGATGATCTGGAAGAACAGACCCCCTCAACCTTTTCTATTACAGTGTTAAGTGAGATATTCATATTTTAATTGTAAGGGCCATTCACCCTGGTTGCGGTGGGGACGCCCGCCTTGCCGGCTTGTTTCCCCTGTATGCGCCAGTAACTAGGGCGTGCGGCGCGCCTCTCCTGTTTTTATTGGCGCATGCACGCTGGCGTGTTGGCAAGAGCCGAGAACAGGGTGCTTAGCATTGGTTCTGAATTTAGGGTGCTGACCGTGACATTAATTTGCTGATCCTGAAATGTGTCCATTTTTTCTCTGTGCCAGATATGGATCCGATTTTCAGAGATTTCCTATCAGATCACTTGTATGAACTGGTGAACGGACTGCAGCGCTACATAAAAACTAATAACCGTGGTGAGACTGTGACCTGCTTGGAGATGCGAAATGTGCTAAAGGTTTGTGTGCTAAGTTACAGAATTATAGCAGATTTATCAAAATGTGAGTTTAGATTTTAATGAATAAAAACTCGCCCATGTTCTTTTCATTCCCATGGGATTTTTGGAAGAGTATTGGTTTAAAAGGTGAGTTCTAACTTGCACCCATCGATAAATACTATTTTTAAAATCCCATAGGAATGAATAGAACGTGGGTGATTTTTTTTTTTTATTAAAATCTAAACTTACATTTTCATAAATCTGCTCTATGATATATATGTTGTATATTTAGAATCCAAATGAATGAATACTAAAAGAATATACAGATAAACAAACCGCATAATAAACTGCTCATTTCTTCTCACAGACACTTGTGAATGTTCTGCAGAATAAGGAATACAATCTAATGTCCCCCGTGCAGGTAAATATGTTGCACTTTTAAAAGTTTTATGCAACAGTAGGGATGTCGCGGACTGTTCGCCGGCGAACTTGTTCGCGCGAACATCGACTGTTCGCGCTCGCCGAATGTTCGCGAACGTCGCGCGACGTTCGCCATTTTGGGTTCGCCTTACCTGGCGCTTTTTTTTGACCTCTCACCCCAGACCAGCAGATACATGGCAGCCAATCAGGAAGCTCTCCCTCCTGGACCACCCCCACACCCCCTGGACCATTCCCCTTCCATATATAAACTGAAGCCCTGCAGCGTTTTTTTCATTCTGCCTGTGTGTGCTTGGAAGAGCTAGTGTAGGGAGAGAGCTGTTAGTGATTTCACTGATTTGAGGGACAGTTGATAGTAAGTTTGCTGGCTAGTAATCTACTTGATACTGCTCTGTATTGGAGGGACAGAAGTCTGCAGGGATTTGAGGGACATTTTAGGTTAGGTAGCTTTGCTGGCTAGTAATCTACCTTCTACTGCAGTGCTCTGTATGTAGCTGCCTGCTGTGGGCACTGATCTCTTCTGATCTCATCTGCTGACTGCTGTAATAACCCAATAGTCCTTGTAAGGACTGCTTTTATTTTCTTTTTTGTTTTTTTACTTTGCTAGTTGCTACTATAAGAGCCCAGTGCTATTAGTCTAGCAGTGTTGGGGAGTGGGACTGTGCTGCTCCTAGTAGTTCAGCAGCACCAACCCGAGAATTTTTTTTTTTTTAATATACATATAATTTTTTTTTTATTTTACTTATCTTACTGTTCTTTAACGTGTACAGTGCTGTTTGCTGTTCTTCATAGTAGTGCACCAATAGTAGTGCACTTGCAGGCATTATTTGCCCAGTGTGTTCTTCAAACAACTGCCATCTAGCTGTGTGAGCTTGTTCACATTCTGTCTAAATATCAATAATAATACCGTCTCCAGAACCACCACCTGAGTGACGTTTTTCAAGCAGCAATAATATATTCCGTATCCACTGCTGTAGTAGTGTATACGTTGACCTTGTAGGCATTGTTTGCCCAGTGTGTTCTTCAAACAACTGCCATCTAGCTGTGTGAGCTTGTTCACATTCTGTCTAAATATCAATAATAATACCGTCTCCAGAACCACCACCTGAGTGACGTTTTTCAAGCAGCAATAATATATTCCGTATCCACTGCTGTAGTAGTGTATACGTTGACCTTGTAGGCATTGTTTGCCCAGTGTGTTCTTCAAACAACTGACATCTAGCTGTGTGAGCTTGTTCACATTCTGTCTAAATATCAATAATAATACCGTCTCCAGAACCACCACCTGAGTGACGTTTTTCAAGCAGCAATAATATATTCTGTGTCCACTGCTGTAGTAGTGTATACGTTGACCTTGTAGGCATTGTTTGCCCAGTGTGTTCTTCATTTTCAAACAACTGCCATCTAGCTGTGTGAGCTTGTTCACATTCTGTCTAAATATCAATAATAATACCGTCTCCAGAACCACCACCTGAGTGACGTTTTTCAAGCAGCAATAATATATTCCGTATCCACTGCTGTAGTAGTGTATACGTTGACCTTGTAGGCATTGTTTGCCCAGTGTGTTCTTCAAACAACTGCCATCTAGCTGTGTGAGCTTGTTCACATTCTGTCTAAATATCAATAATAATACCGTCTCCAGAACCACCACCTGAGTGACGTTTTTCAAGCAGCAATAATATATTCCGTATCCACTGCTGTAGTAGTGTATACGTTGACCTTGTAGGCATTGTTTGCCCAGTGTGTTCTTCAAACAACTGCCATCTAGCTGTGTGAGCTTGTTCACATTCTGTCTAAATATCAATAATAATACCGTCTCCAGAACCACCACCTGAGTGACGTTTTTCAAGCAGCAATAATATATTCCGTATCCACTGCTGTAGTAGTGTATACGTTGACCTTGTAGGCATTGTTTGCCCAGTGTGTTCTTCAAACAACTGCCATCTAGCTGTGTGAGCTTGTTCACATTCTGTCTAAATATCAATAATAATACCGTCTCCAGAACCACCACCTGAGTGACGTTTTTCAAGCAGCAATAATATATTCCGTATCCACTGCTGTAGTAGTGTATACGTTGACCTTGTAGGCATTGTTTCAATTTGTTTGCCCAGTGTGTTCTTCATTTTCAAACAACTGCCACCTAGCTGTGTGAGCTTGTTCACATACTGTCTAAATATCAATAATAATACCGTCTCCAGAAACACCACCTGAGTTGTTGTTGTTGTTGTTTTAAAAATAATGCCAGGCAAAGGCAGGCCGCCACGCAGAGGCACTAGGGGCCGTGCTGCTATGCTATCCTGTGGCCCTAGGAAATTGCCCAGTTTTAAAAAGGCAATGACCCTGAACTCCCAAAATGCTGAAGAGGTAGTTGACTGGCTTACACAGCACACCCCATCCTCTACCGTTTCTAACTTTACCACAACATCCTCATCCTCCACTGCTATGGCCACCCCACGTAACACTTCCTCCACCACCGGCGCCCCTTCTTCACTGGAGTCAGAGGAGTTATTTTCACATGAGTTTCTTGAACTGAGTGATGCGCAACCATTATTGGCAGAAGAAGATGAAGGAGATGAGGACGTTACACCAGATTTAATTCTGGCAGAGAACACAACAGAGATGGACATAATGAGTGATGAGGAGTTCCCCGCTGCTGCTTCCTTCTGTGAGCTGTCAGAAGAAATTGATGCATCTGAGGAGAATGATGATGAGGAGATTGATGTTTTGTGGGTGCCCAGTAGAAGAGAGCAAGAGAAGGATAGTTCAGATGGAGAGACGGAGAGTCAGAGAGGCAGGAGGAGAATATGACTTAGAAGAAGCAGGGAGGACAGCTCGCAGGGAACAGTAGGGCAACAACATGTATCGGCACCTGTGGTCAGCCGGCCAACGCACCCGCCATTGCCGCCAACGCCGCCAACTTCTACTGTTACCGCCAGATTGCCAGCTTCAAAAAGGTCAGCAGTGTGGGATTTTTTTAATGTGTGTGCCTCTGACAAAAGTGTTGTAATTTGCAATGAGTGCAGTCAGAAACTGAGTCTTGGGAAGCCCAACAGCCACATAGGTACAACTTCTATGCGAAGGCACATGAACGGCAAGCACAAAGCACTTTGGGAGCAACACCTCAAAGGCAACAGGCAAACTAAAAGCCACCCTCCTTCTGGTCCAGCATCTTACTGCTCTACCTCTGCTATCCTTGACCCGTCTGAACCACCCTCCACTCCGCCTTCCACCTTGACCACCAGTTCCCATTCCCAGTCATCTGCCCCCAGCCAAGTTTCTGTGAGGGCCATGTTTGAGCGTAAGAAGCCAATGTCTGCGAGTCACCCCCTTGCTCGGCGTCTGACAGCTGGCTTGTCTGCACTCTTAGCCCGCCAGCTTTTACCATACCAGCTGGTGGACTCTGAGGCCTTCCGCAAATTTGTAGCAATTGGGACACCGCAGTGGAAGGTACCCAGCCGCAATTTTTTTTCAAAAAAAGGGAATACCACACCTGTACCACCATGTGCAGAGCCAAGTCACCGCATCTCTGTCACTTAGTGTTGGGCCAAAGGTCCATATGACTACTGACGCATGGTCCTCCAAGCATGGTCAGGGCAGGTATGTCACCTACACTGCCCACTGGGTGAACTTGGTAATGGCTGGGAAGCAGGGAATGTGTGGCTCAACAACGACAGTGGAGTTGGTGTCACCGCCACGGATTGCACGCGGTTCTGCCACCACCTCTACTCCTCCTTCGCTCTCTACCTCGTCTTCTTCCTCTTCTTCCTCCTCTGCTGCTGGGTCCTCCTCCTCCACACCTGTGCACCCCCAGCTCCCCCTAGGCTATTCGACGTGCCAGGTACGCCGTTGTCATGCTGTCTTGGGGATGACGTGCCTGGAAAGTAGAAACCATACCGGATCTGTACTCCTGTCATCTCTGCACTCACAGGCCGATCGGTGGCTGACCCCACACCAACTGAAGATCGGAAAAGTGGTGTGTGACAATGGAAGCAATCTGTTGGCAGCACTGAGACTGCGCAATTTAACACATGTGCCCTGCATGGCACATGTTCTGAATTTAATAGTCCAACGTTTTGTCTCAAAGTACCCAGGATTCCAGGACGTTCTCAGGCAGTCCAGGAAGGTGTCGGCCCATTTCAGACGTTCCTACACAGCCATGGCACGCCTTGCTGACATTCAGCAGCGGTACAACATGCCAGTCAGGCGTTTGATTTGCGACAGCCAGACTCGCTGGAATTCAACGCTCCTCATGTTGGAACGTCTGCTGCAACAACAAAGAGCCGTCAACGAATACCTGTTTGAACTGGGTGGTAGGACTGGATCTGCAGAGCTGGGGATTTTTTCCCCCCGTTACTGGGTGCTTATGCGCGATGCCTGTAGGCTCATGCGCCCTTTTGAAGAGGTTACAAATATGGTCAGTCGCACCGAAGGCACCATCAGCGACCTAATACCCTTTGCTTTCTTCCTGGAGCGTGCCGTGCGACGAGTGACAGATGAGGCTGTAGACCAGCGTGATGAGGAGCAGGAAGCGCACGATTTCTGGTCGGAATCACCAGAACGAACCCAGGCACCTGCTGCAACGCAGGGAGAGGTGTCAGAAGTGGAGTCAGAGGAGGAAGGTGGCTTTGTGGAGGAGGAGGACCAACAGGAGCAGGCTTCCCAGGGGGCTGGTGGTGACCTTTTGGGGACCCCTTGTACGTGGCTGGGGGGAGGAGACCGTGGATGATGATGTCCTTGATAACGAGGAAGCGGAGATGGATACCTCTGCATCCAACCTTGTGAGAATGGGGTCTTTCATGCTGTCATGCCTGTTGAAGGACACCCGTATCAAGAGGCTTAAGGAGAAGGACCTGTACTGGGTCGCAACGCTACTAGACCCTCGGTACAAGCATAAAGTGGCAGAAATGTTACCAACGTAACACAAGTCCGAAAGGATGCTGCATTTACAAACCAGCCTGCAAAACATGTTGTACAATGCTTTTAAGGGTGATGTCACTTCAGGAACTCATCAACATTCCAGGGGCAGAGGTGCCAGTAATCCTGCCACGAGCGCACCTGCAAGGACAAAGCACTTTGGCCACTCTGTAACATCAGACATGCAAATGTTTTTCAGTCCAAGGCAGCGCCAGAACCCTTCTGGATCCACCCTCAAAGAACGCCTCGACCGGCAGGTAGCGGACTACCTGGCATTAACTGCAGATATCGACACTCTGAGGAGCGATGAACCCCTGGACTACTGGGTGCGCAGGCTTGATCTGTGGCCAGAGCTGTCACAATTTGCCATGAACCTCTTGTCTTGCCCCGCCTCAAGTGTCCTCTCAGAAAGGACCTTCAGTGCAGCAGGAGGGATTGTAACTGAGAAGAGAACTCGCCTAGGTCACAAAAGTGTGGATTACCTGACCTTTATTAAAATGAATGAGGCATGGATCTCGGAGGGTTACTGCACGCCGGAAGACTTGTTCTGACTCCCCATGCAGCTGTCCTTCTCTGCACGCCTCATGACTCCACACACAGCTGTCCTTTAGCGTCCTCCTCCCTCCACCACCGTTACAAAACTAGGTTGCAAACCCTACTGTCTATTGGCAAAAATCAGATAAATTTCAGCTTATATGGGATATTTTTCTGGCCTCTGTGCTTCAGTGGCTGCGACCAAAAAAAAATGAAATATTTTCAAGCATTTATATGCAATAATTTTTCTGGCCTCTGTGCTTCAGTGGCTGCGACAAAAAAAAAGAATATTTTCAGCATTTATATGGCATATTTTTCTGGCCTCTGTGCTTCAGTGGCTGCGACAAAAAAAAATTAATATTTTCAGCATTTATATGGCATATTGTTTCTGACCTCTGTGCTTCAGTGGCTGTGACAAAAAAAAATATTTTCAGCATTATTATGGCATATTGTTTCTGGCCTCTGTGCTTCAGTGGCTGTGACAAAAAAAAATGAATATATTCAGCATTATATGGCATATTTTTCTGGCCTCTGTGCTTCAGTGGCTGCGACAAAATTTTTATATTTTCAGCATTTATATGGCATATTTTTCTGGCCTCTGTGCTGCAGTGGCTCGACAAAAAAAAAGATATTTTAGCATTTATATGGCATATTTTGGCTTGTGCGACAAAAAAACCATAATTTTTCAGGAAAGTACACATGCCTAATTTTCAGGGTTCTGCAACAGTGCAAAATCGCATCTTTTATGGTCACCGCAGGTGATCAATAAAGTAGACCAAAACTGGGCCCACACTGCAGAATCAGTGTTTTTTGGTTCACTTCACTGTACATTGAATTACCTCTGCCTGACCGTGCACGTGCGCACAAGCACGGTGACTGCTAAACACACCACTACAGAAATATTGCCACCAACAGGACGAACATCCTGGAGGTGACAAGCTCAACTAGTAATTAACAACTATTATTTGCTCACTTGACGGTATCATTCATTAAAGCTCTTTGCGTTTTTTTGCGTTGCAGTAAGCGCCGCGTTTCGTCTTTGCGTGTGAACAGGCTGTAACCTTTACATGTAGACGCTGGACGTTTTAAAGCAGTTTATTACACAGGTTTAGAAATGTAGTGTGATTTCTGCCCTTTACAGCACAAAACGCAGCGCTGTGTCAACAATGGATTTTTCCGATACATTTTTGCCCTTGATCCCCCTCTGGCATGCCACTGTCCAGGTCGTTGCACCCTTTAAACAACTTTAAAATCATTTTTCTGGCCAGAAATGTCTTTTTTAGCTTTTAAAATTCGCCTTCCCATTGAAGTCTATGGGGTTCGCGACTTTCGCGAACCGTTCGCATTTTTGACGCAAGTTCGCGAATATGTTCGCGAACTTTTTTTCCGACGTTCGCTACATCCCTATGCAACAGTCAAAACATTTATTTTGCCCAGATTTACTGAATATTTCAAAGCAGTCCCATACGCTCCTCCAGGTATAAGGGGCCTATTTAATAAATCTCGATTTTTTTGCTTGTCAAGTTTTTAAGGGGGAAAACTCAAATTTTCGAACCCGAATGCAAAAATCAAACCTGTCAAGCTCATGTAGAAGTCAAGGGCAGATGTCCTTAAAGTGTGATCAGGTTTTATGGGTCATTTATGAAGTGCAGGGTGCAAAGTGCCAAAAACTGGGCCAACCGCCATGTTTATTCATTTGGCTTCATGCACTTTACAAAATTGCCGTGTCCCTTCCTCCAATTAATTCAGCACTGTAGGGCTGACCAACCACTCCCTACACGCACATCCGACCATAATGGAGGGGAGGGGTGAGCAACGGAGAGGAGGGAGGGGAGAGCAACAGGGAATGGTAACAGGAGGGAGGGGAGAATAGAGGGGAAGGTGATAAAGCAGTCCCAGAGGGAAGTTCTGGCCCTTCAGCACTGCCTGTGTTCACCAGCACTATATTAAAGAAGTGCAGGTTGGGAGAGGCATTTTGATATCCCTCCTCCTACTCCCTTTCCATTCCACTAGAGTTATTCCTTGAATATCTCAATACTGTACAACTCCTAAAATACACAGAAAACGATACTGTATATAAAATTTAAGTTGACTTTATAGTGGTGGTAGTAAACTAATGAGAAAGTAATAAACTAGTCTCCTTGATTTTTAGAAAAATTATATCCACTTATTTATAGCAAAGGTCTGACATTAGTCAATGAAAAATCATTTGAGAAAAAAGATTATTTTCTAGAAGGAAAATAATAAAAAAGTACCCCGACGTAACTAATTAGTAATTAGAGAGTCACTCCCAAACCTTAGGTTTCTCCAAACCCACTAGATTGAACAGTTCAATGATTGGTATTTGACATGCAGTGTCCCTCTTATAATTAAATTCACACCCTACCAGGACCAATTCAAGAATTCATTTATAATAAATAAATCAGTGACATTACATGGGAATTGATTAAAGGTGAAAACAGTATCCAAATTAATTGATTTATTAAATCCGATAATAAGTTAATATTTTACAGGAATAAAGTGCAGTGCATAGGATAGACTCCTGCAGCGGGTCGGGTACCTGCAGGTTACCCGCAAAATCCTGCGGTACCCTGCAGGTTGCGTTTAGAAGTTCCAGGTGCGTTTAAAAATTCGCATGTTGCTGGTCGGGTCTTCTTAATATCGATATTCACTCCTTTCTTCCGATGACGTCACTTCCGGTTTACAATGACAGCACTTCCTGATTCTTGATGGTCAGCGGGTCAGGGTTGCGGATAATGTACTTGCGGGTAGGGTCGGGTAGCGGGTCCAATCAGGTAAGAATGCAGGTTGCAGGTCCGGGTTGTGGATTGCAGGTTGCGGGTACGGGTCGGGTTCGGGACCCGCGCAGGACTCTAGCATAGGATTTAAAATAAATGAATAAAGTGCTAAATGCCTCCAATAACAGTTAATTAATTAACACCTCTTAGGACTGAGGTCCAATGCTAATCAAATAAAACAGAATTAATTCACAAAGGGGCATTGTTAACCCCGGCAATGATGGTGACGAGCTTTGCCCGATGCACATTCAAATGATGTTACGGTATTTTGCGATCGGGGATATCAAGGCTCTTGCGATATCCATGTAATGATGTCCACATGGAAGCACTTATAACTGCAGACACTGGAAGCGGCCGGCACTTTTCGCCTGGATAAAGCATTTATGCGAAACACGCGTCAGCGTTTTCATTGGTCTTAACTGGTTTGATCTGTCAGGCTTTATAGCGTCTTTTTTTAACAGTGATTCTTGGGATTTGGTCACGAAGGGTTAGAGTGGTTCTAACCTGCTTGAGCAATTCATAATCTCTCTTTATCCTAATTTTCTATGGGGCTGACGATTTGTGTTTTTTTTTTAGAATAGTTTATTTCTCTCAAATCCAGCTTAGAGCTAGTTAAAAATACAAGACCACAGTCCCAGTTACCCCGTCAGCCTTTGCTTTGTGGTGTCCCAGGGAAAGAAAAATAATAACTAGTCGGTTTTGGGACAGCTCCACTGCTCTTTTTTCCTTTTCCTACTGATTCCAAATGAATTGAACGCATGGTTTTACAAGGTTTTTATATCTCTATTTAATAACGGTCACATAACTCAGCAATCTGTGAACCTACCCATAATTAATTCTCAAAGTGGGATCTTAACACTATTTATAGCACTGCACTTTAAAATTCATGAATTTGAGGGAATGTTGAAATAGAGGATCAATTGGTTTTTATTGAGTTTTTTAGGGAATTGGTTTAATGAATTAATTCTGTTTTATTTGATTGCTATTGGACCTCAGTCCTAAGAGGTGTTTATTAATTAACTGTTATTGGAGGCATTTAAATGTATTAATTTATTTGAAATCCTATGCACTGCACTTCCTGTAAAATATTAACTTATTATCAGATTTAATAAATCAATTAGTTTGGATACTGTTTAATCAATTCCCATGTAATGTCACTGATTTATTTATTATAGATTAATTCTTGAATTGGTCCTGGTAGGGTGTGAATTTAATTATAAGAGGGACACTGCGGGCAGATTTATCAAGAGTCGAATTACGAAGTGTTAAAAACATCGAAATTCGACCATCGAATAGAATACTCCGACATTTGGGGGCCCATTCACTAAGTTCGAGTGAAGGAATAGAGGAAAAAAAACTTCGAAGTGTTTTTTTGGCTACTTCGACCATCGAATGGGCTACTTCGACTACGACTTCGAATCGAACGACTATTCGACCATTCGAGAGTCAAAGTACTGTCTCTTTAAGAAAAAACTACGACACCCTAGTTCGCCACCTAAAAGCTACTGAAGTCAATGTTAGCCTATGGGGAAGGTCTCCATAGGATTTCCAAGTTTTTTCTGATCGAAGGATAATCCTTCGATCGATGGATTAAAATCGTTCGATTCGAAGGATTTAATTGTTCGATCGAACGATTATTCATTCGATCGTTCAATCGAACGAATTGCGCAAAATCCTTCAACTTCGATATTCGAAGTCGAAGGATTTTAATTCGCCAGTCGAATATCGAGGGTTAATTAACCCTCGATATTTGACCCATAATACATTTGCCCCTTGAAGTTGAAGTCGGAGGATTTTATGTATCATACGATCGTACTCCGATCGTAGTACGATCGTACGATCATGCTCTGATTGTACTTCGAATCGCACGATTCGAACGATTTTATCGTACGATTTTACTTTAGATACAAAAAATTTCGAAAAAAGGTAGCCATAGGCTAACATAGCACTTCGGCAGGTTTAATTTGGTGAAGTACTGAAGTCGAAGTTTTTTTAAAGAGACAGTACTTCGATCATCGAATAGTCGAACGATTTTACTTCGAATCAAAGTCGAAGTGGTAGTAGCCTATTCGATGGTCGAAGTATCCAAAAAATGACTTCGAATTTTTGAACTTCAAAAAATTCCCTCGAATTTACTTCGACCCTTGATAAATCCGTAACTTTTGAAAAATAATCCCAAAGCATGCTTTGAAAGTATACGTTTATTTCACATACTAAAAAGTCAAAAATCCCCCTTATGGCGCCTAACGCGTTTCATGCTTACCTAGCATTTAGTCATAGGCAATCTCTAACAGGTTAGTTACTTCTGCCCCTTAAATATTTGTTCTCAAAAAGCCCTCCCCACAACCTTGATAAATCTGCCCCTATGTGTCAAATACCAATCGTTGAACTGTTCAATCTAGTGGGTTTGGAGAAACCTAAGAGGTGGTAGTAAACTATTCAGCAGCTCAAATTTCTAGCACCCATAACAAATAATAAAAATACAAATAAAATAATAACCAAATGGATAGATGCAGGACATCTTCCTACAGTTTGGCTGCAGTTTATAATGGTTCCCCCCAGAATCAGAAGTGCTTACGTAAACATCACTGTAAAATAATTGCTGATTAGAAATATAAAAAAATATTGTCCTGGATATTACTTGTTTGTAAATGGGTAAAAATTTAGAAATTAAACAAATTCCTTATTTGCTGGACAATTTATGAGAGGTTAAGACTTAAAAATGTTTTGGAGTCCAAAGCATAGTGAGTTTCATGTAAACCAATAGGCAGATCAGTATTTGCTTCAATAGAAATAGCAACATTTCTCATGCTTGAAATAAAGCCAAGAAAAATAAAAAATAATGTTTTCAATTATTTTGTTAATTTACAATAAGAGACAGAGGGGCAAATTCACTAAGATTCGTAGTTGCGCCAGGCGTAACTTCGCCGCACTTCTCCAGGCGTAGTTTCTCCAGCGCTTCGCAAATTCACTAAAATCCGAAGTTGCGCTCAGGGGTAGCGTAAGGTTGCAAAGTTGCGCTAGCGTTGATTTGCTATGCGAAGCGAAGTTACGCTAGCGATGGTTAATTTGCATACGGCGCCAAAATTCACATTTCAATGGAGGAATATGTAGCAGCACTACAAATGCCTGGGAAACCTTCAAAACATCAAATAAAATTTTTATTTTGCCCTACACATGTGCCCACTGTATAGTTAAGTTGCCATGAGTCAGGAAATGTAGGGGGGAAGGAGGGGAGCCCCAAAAAATATTTTGACCTTTTTCAGCCTATCACCCATAATATAGAAAAAACGCCAGCGTTTTTTGGGACTTAGAAAAAATTTTAACTTTTTTTGAAGCAATCCCTATCTACTCTATTGCGCTTCGCCTGGTCTGAGGTGGCGAAGGAAGTCTGGCGTAAAAGGTAGCGTTCAGAACAATGCGCGCGTTAGTGAATTTGCGTAGTTACGGCCGTTGCGCAAATTCGCCAGGCGTAAGGGTGCGAAGTAACACTAGCGAAGTTACGCCAGCGTCCGTTAGTGAATTTGTGAAGTAACGAAAATGGCCAACGCTAGCAAATTGACGCTAGCGTTAGGCGCTTCAGCGCTTAGTCAATTTGCCCCAGAGACATGTTCTGCCAAGTACTTGAGAAAAGTCATGTCTCTGTGATAGAGAAATCTCAACAGTCCCATCTCCGTATGTGCATATCATGAAGACAATGAGAAGCATGACTCTTTACTAATTCTCATTGGTTAAAGAATCCTGGGACAGAACGGTCAGCTTTATGAAAAGAAGTAGAAATAAAGTAAGTGATGCATAGATATGTGTCCTATGGATTTATAACCTGGAGGAGTGCAGATTGGGTGGACAAGGGCAGCTGGAGGCTACTAATAAAATGACTAAATTGTGCCAGAGCAGACCAGCTTTTCCCAGGAAAGCAGATCCAACAAGCCAATGGGGGTTCAGAGGGGCAGTCTCTCGTACACCTTTGTCGGTCACTAAGGGGTTGATGTTATTATGGGATTTTGTTTTCTGGAACATTCTATAACCTTATTTTTATTCTGCTTAGATTTACTATACTATGGAAAACTATATGACGATGACAACTTGTACACAGCAATTCCTGGACTTTCTAGGGAAAATGGTGAGTGGTTGTTGTCCATGTCCCTGTTCTTTAGTCAAATGTTCTCTGTACATGTGACACATTGATCACCAATTTCTGTACACGCAACCTTAATCCATGAGTGCAGTTCAGTCATGTGATTCTGGCTCAGTCCCATCTGACCATGAGTCAGTGATCTGAAATCAACCCACAGCCTGGAGGTGCGCTTGCCCAATAAAAGTGCTGTAGAAAAGTGAAATAAATGTATTTAGTAAAAGGCCAGCACCCTTAATTTTTTTTTGGAATTCCACCATATTCACAAATCTCTAGACCTTTTTTGGTTTTGTCTTCAAATCTTGTCCGTGCACAACATCTTCACGGATAAATTTGACTTCAACTCCTCCTAAACCTGTCAGTTTGCCATCAAGTGATTCTTGGCTGTATATGTGCCCAGTAATAATGATTCTGTGTGCACAACTTCAGGGTCACTCCTCCATCATTGGCTGTGAAACTTCTCTTCTCATTCCTGGACCAGGAGCAGTAGGCCAAGGCCACTGTTGTGTTCCAGTGTGCATGTGTCTGCTCAAACATCAGCAAGATGGACAGGCATGACAAAGACAATTTTAAGTTGGCAATAAGCTATTTGACACTTTTTCTTGCTGATGTTAATGAGGCTTTTTGCACATTCAAAGTTGAGGGTCCCCAATCTTTTTACCAAGTATTTGCTGTGATTGGCTATTTTGTAGCACCTATGAGGACTGGTAGCCTACAGGAGACTCTGTTTGAGTACACCTGGTTTTTATGCAACTAAAACTTGCCTCCAAGCCTGGAATTCAAAAAGAAGCACCTGTTTTGAGGCCACTTAGAGCAACATCCAAGGGGTTGGTGAGCAACATGTTGCTTGTGAGCCATTGGTTGGGGATCACCATTCTAAGGTTGGATAGAAACTTGGAATTGCACATTGACGATAGGCTGCTAATTGCCATAAATATAACACCCCCGTTATACACCTGACAGTATAAATGGAGATGGAACAGTGTAGAGCAGAAGAGCTGACATAGGCGGAAGAGTTTTACCCCATTTTGAAAATGTCAGGAAGAAAATGTTGCATTTTTGTTGTTCTAATGACACATTCATGAAAGTGTCTGTAAACTGTATTTCTTTCACCAAAACTGGAGATTGCATCAGAATTATGGCAGATTCCAGTCTGTGACTATAGAAGTTGTATTTGCACCAGTTTAATGCTTTCTACACTTTTGAGAATTCTCCCCCAAATTGTTTTCTATTGAAAAAAAGAACCCCGTGAATGGCCTCATAATGGTAAAATTGATGTTTTTTTTTTCATGCTAGAATAAAGAATATGGTGCGATCAAGACCTTCTTTACGAGACCGTCTAAAGTGAATACCAAAATCACAAATTTTGTTTCTATGCTCTGCACAAAATATAAAGAACCCTTTAAAGGATGTAACAAGCAGAAGGAGCAGTTCATGCAAGAGATGAAAGCAAAACTCATTGAAGAGCAGGAATTATTTATTAATAAATACAGAGAGCGGCGCAGGAAAATGTCTGTTAGGGCTAAGATATTGAGAGTAGTATCGTCGGTATGGGCAGTTCTAGGCTGTTTGCGTTGCAGGGATAAAAATAGAACAAACTATGAGTATGAAATTCTTAAAACTCGGGTAAACACTGAAGATTGTGATTAATTTAAATAGAAAATTAGATTGCTTTAAAAAGAAAAAAAAAACTTAAAGCAACATGTTTTTTCACATTTTGCCACTTCTAAAGAATCTATGTTGGCAAAAATCTAGTAGTTATAAATCAAGTAACCTTAAATCGAAAGCTAAAAACTGGTCTTTCTATTAAAAATTTGTCTGGGAATATAGAATATAGAATATAGAAATTAATTTTGTAAATGCATGGTTATTGTAATATGAAAGGACCAACTTTAGGGAGGATGTCTTGCCCTTTAGAGGCCCATTTATCAAAAGGTCGAATTTCGAATCCTTGTGAATTTTTTTAAATACGAATATACTCACAATTCAACAGGGAGGTTATTTAAGAAAAAAATTGAATGTCTAATATTCGATCGAATGGTTCCGACCCGAAAATTGCTCATTGCCATTGACTTGTTCATGAACTTGGCAGGTTTTAGCTGGCGAATATTTGAATTAGGACTGTTTCCATGGCGTGATAAATTTCACATTCAAATTTGCATTCTAATTAGGGATGCACCGAATACACTTTTCGGATTCGGCAGAACCCCCGAATCGCGAAAGATTCGGCCGAATACCGAACCGAATCCGAACCCTAATTTGCATACGCAAATTAGGGGAGGGAAGGGGGTATAGATTTTTCACTTCCTTGTTTCCTGACAAAAAGTCACGCAATTTCCCTCCCCGCCCCTAATTTGAATATGCAAATTAGGATACGGATTCGGTTCGGCCAGGAACAAGGATTCGGCCAAATCCGAATCCTGCTGAAAAAGGCCGAATCCCGAACCGAATCCTGGATTTGGTGCATCCCTAATTCTAATAGGGGATAAAAATTATAATGTGTGAATTTTGAAACTCGAAAATTCGAATTTACTATTGATAAATCTGCCCTTAATGTTGGCATATAGCTTTATTTCAAAAGATTTCTGTTTGTTCTTTATACCACTCACAGCATTTATTGACTCTATTACGTATTTATTTGCTTTGGGTTTGCCTTTTTGTTAATCTGCTTGGGAGAGAATAGATATACTACCATTTTATTGTATTTCTTTATATTTTATTACTCCTCTTGGATTGCAAGTGTGGAATCTGAGCAGTTTTTCTGTTTTCTGTCAAGAGACATCTCATATCTTTTTTATATCTGCATTGTAAGCTGCATGTTTAACTAAAACACAATAAAAAAAAACTTGAAAAACGGAAACAATAAAAACGTATGTTTTGGTCTGAAAATATCAATAGCAAGACAGTGAATCATGATTGATGGCTGTACCTCTAACTGTCACCACTTGTAACATCACAGGACCATTTAAATAAATAAACATGTTACTGGTACTGACACACTGGCCCAACATAAATCTGTGCATTCCAAAGAAATTATTCATTGTATTATTATTTATGATTACTTTCTACTCAGGCATCTCCATAGTCATCACCCTAATATTCAGTTTCCTTTCATTTTTCTAACTCTCCCCTTATTAGTACAGTGTCGTTTTTGTCTTTTCTCCTCCTGTTTTCCTTCTACTTCCCCCTTTTTGTTCTTGGTGTATTTTTCTCCATGTCCCTTTCAGTTCTCTCTGTTTGATCTTACTCAACCTCACCTGTCGTTAAAGATTCCCATATACTGGACTTTATGTAACAAGTGGAACAGTGACACCACAAAAGGGCTCCCGTATCAACTATGATCCAAGTGTTAGAGTGCAAAGGGACACAAGGGTTCATGGAGGAGCACAAGTTCAAAGTTCTAGTTTAGCTCCATACATTCTCCTGGCTACTCTTGGGAAGCACCAATACACCTGTTCAGCTTGATTCCAGCTTGATCTAATGAAAAGCATATGGGGCATTAAGGATACATGGAATATTGTGATATTAAAGGAGAAGGAAAGGTTAAAACTAAGTAAGCCTTATCAGAAAGGTCCATCTAAATATACCAGTAAACCCCCAACGTTATATTGCTCTGAGTCCCCTGTCAAAAGAAACACTGCATTTCCTTCCTTCTATTGTGTACTCATGGTCTTCTGTATCAGACTTCCTGCCTTCAGCTTAAACCTCATTGCCCTGGGCAAGAGCATGCTCAGTTTGCTCCTCTCCCCCCACCCCTCCCTTCTCTACTGTAATCTGAGCCCAGAGCAGGGAGAGACTCAGGCAGGAAGTGATGTCACACCACATTAATACTGCAGCCCCTATTCTAAACAAACAGAGAGTTTCTAGAGCTTTTTACTCAGGTATGGTAAAATATTCTACAGAATAAATATAGCATTCTAGTTTGCACTATTTCAGCTAATGTATTGGCAATAAAATGCCTCTGTAGCTTTCCTTCTCCTTTAATAGGGTTTCCGTATGCAAGTTGCTTAGTGAGTAGAACCCAATGAGCTAGAAGTGATGCCATTCCCACAAAAGTGGAAGAGACTATAACTTACTAGGACACAGCTTACCATGAGCTTGGAATTTCGTTGGAATTCTGGAAAAAGCAATGTTGGTTGTGGGTAAAAGGACAAATTGTGTCGCAAAATTGCACTAAGCATTGTGAATTGAATTAATGGTGGTGCGGTGGCAAAATTTAAAATTTCTCAACATGACTGTTTTAACAAAATACGGGCCTAAGAGGGTGAAAGTAAAGCTTGGGGTCCAAAAAATGCACTGAGCTTAGTGCAGTGCCAAATTTGTATGCCCCTTGCCCTACCAAAAGTTTGAACTATATGTGTTAGCGTACTTTTCACAAAATGCCACCCGCTGTTGAGTGAGATACAGTTCCAGGCAGGGCCAGAACTAGGGGTAGACAGAAGAGGCACGTGCCTAGGGCACAAAGGTAGAGGGGCACCAGGCACATACCTCTTCTGGCGCCATCCCCTGTTCGGACCCTTGTTCCCTTAACCTGCAACATTTTCTGCAGCGGTACTGAATAGTGAGTGTGCGCATGTGTGATCCCGTTCTTTGACGCATGCGCACTCACGGGTCCTTGGCTCTTTCGCGCATGCGCACTCGCACATCCTTGGCGAGATCATTGGGGAGGCAACGTAGTCGGCTGGGTTGCCTGGGGTGCCCGCCCAACTTGGCCCGGCACTGGTTCCAGGTCATTTACAAGAATCTCTTTCTCTTGGTTATCAGTGCCCTAGAATGGGGCACAGTTCTTATCTACAATGGGAAACATGAGAATGGGTTAACCATGGACTGACCACCACCAACACTACTGGTAAAAGTTAAAACACTCAATTTCAATTTTTTCACAAATATTTATACAAAAACATAGTTTGAAGCTGTAGCAAGATTTGAAGCTCTTAATCAATGAGTTCTGTGCAGGTCTAATTGGGCAGACCTGTGACCCCCCAAGACCGTTAACTGTACTGCGCTTAGCGCATGCCAACATTTTTATGCCCTTAACTATAATAACTAAGATCACTTTAGAAAATGATTTATGAGCGCATTAACCCTAGACCTGCCAGAAAGATCACTGCAGAAATGGACTATGAGAGTATTAACTCCAGACATGCCAGTGAAATAGCGGAATAAATGGATTATGGGCATATTAACCCCAGACGGGTCATTCAGATCACTGCAGAAATGCACAATGATTGTTTTAACTCTAGCTATGGCATAAAGATTGCTGGAAAAAAATGGATTATGAGCCTTTTAACCCCAGATATACCAAATACTGCAGAAAATGGATTATGAGCATTTGAACTAAAGCACTCCTTTAAGATCTGCAAAAATAAATATGAACACATTACCCCCAAATATACTAGCAAGATCACTGCAGAAAAGGGATTATAAAAATACAATTTCCATACATGCCAGTAATCACAGCAAAAATGCATTATGAACACATTAACCCCTTGCATGTTAATAAGATTACTGCAGATCAAAAGCATGACCTTCTTTACCTACCCACACTTGCACCATTCAACCTTCTTTAGAGCTAAATATGGCTGTGCTAAGGCTGTGGAACCCATACCCATCTTTCATTTTTTTAATGCCTTCTATACACAAGAAAGTATCACTTGGGAACACAATAGTTGTCGTAGCCTGGTGAGTCCCAGCAGGGGGATGTTTTATTTAGATGCAGATAAATAAAATGGACAAATGTATCAGATGCTTTTACTTGTATGTATCCTTGTATAATACACAAAAGCCATGAATATCCTGTAAATTATATCCTTATAAACGGTGAGTTCTGATGTCATCAGTTATAAACGGTGAGTTGTGATGTCATTTCTGTCACATGACTCACTGAAATTTGTGTATTATAATAAATAAAGTACCCCCAGTTGCAAAATATGAGGATATTAGAAGTTACCTCGGAGTTCCATGACCTGTATAAAAACACTCGGCCTTCGGCCTCGTGTTTTTATATGGTCATGAAACTCCTCGGTAACTTATAATATCCTTATATTTTACAAGAGGGGGTACTTTATTCACTATATAATACACAAAAGCCATGAATATCCTGTAAATTATATCCTTATAAACGGTGAGTAGTGATGTCATCAGTTATAAACGGTGAGTAGTGATGTAATTTCTGTCACATGACTCACTAAAATTTGTGTATTATAATAAATAAAGTACCCCCAGTTGTAAAATATGAGGATATTATAAGTTACCTCGGAGTTCCATGACCATATAAAAACACTCGTCCTTCGGCCTCGTACTTTTATATGGTCATGAAACTCCTCGGTAACTTATAATATCCTTATATTTTACAAGAGGGGGTACTTTATTCACTATATAATATTAGGGAGATAATATTGTCTACTAAGAATTTAGTTGTAGTTTGATACATCCTCAACCCAAATGATGCAGTTGGCTGATCTACTGGTTGAGGCTGCCCAATGTGCAAGGTACAAGACTGATAATGAGAAGTGAGGAACTGAACAGGAACCATTACTCTAATTTTCAGTGGCGTATAGAAGCATATACACTATATAACATTGTGATGGAACATTAAAATATCAGTTCCAAGGTCAAGTGGAGCAGGTGTCAAGGGTTAGGATTTCATGTAAATGTTTTTATTGAGTTTTAAGACCAAAACAAGTAGGAATTTAACAAAAATGCAAAGTTGTAAAATGAGGCATCTCCAAACTGGTTATGGAGACTCGAGATATAGAACAGGAATACAATAATGATAACAATTGGAGTGTCTTATTTACATTTTACCAGAGTGAAAGTAAAAATAAAAGTAAAGTAACAAAAACAAGTTCTAAATCTAACAACCTGACAACACTCAGTGAATATTAAGCACCAGTGATACAATAGTTCTGTAAGGAATGTGAAGAAAATGGACAAATAGGTTTTAGCCACTACAGGAAAGACTATTTCTTGAGCCAGTCGAGGATTAAGGGTTAGGATTTAGTAGATAAACAAGAGGAGCCCTTGATGACTATATATAGTTTTGTATCATGCTGTATTATGGTATCTACATGTAATAAATGAAGTCATTGTATAAAAATATTTTTTCCAAGTACCTAGGACACTATTGTCACCAGGTTAGTTATGGCCTTTCGTCATGAATTGTTAGTGATGGGCAAATTTGACCCGTTTTGCTTTGCCAAAAATTCACGGAACAGCAAAAATTTGCCAAAACTTGTTGAAGTCTATGGTCAATGATTTTTTTTTTGATGCACAAAAAATGTTTCACCCGTTGGAGTCCATGTGTGTTATTTTCATGGCGAGACTTGGTGAAAAATTTGGCTCATCACTAGCCATGATCCTAAAACTGAGCCTTTTATGTAATTTCTATAGGTTATTCACGTTATCCAAGTACCTAGGACACTATTGTCACCAGGTTAGTTATGGCCTTTCGTCATGAATTGTTAGTGATGGGCAAATTTGACTCGTTTTGCTTTGCCAAAAATTCACGGAACAGGGAAAACTTGCCAAAATGTGTTGAAGTCTATGGTCAATGATTTTTTTTTGATGCACAAAAATTGTTTCACCCATTGGAGTCCAGGTATGTTATTTCCCTGGTGAGACTTGGTGAAAAATTTCGCTCATCACTAGCCATGATCCTAAAACTGAGCCTTTTATGTAATTTCTATGGGTTATTCATGTTATCCAAGTACCTAGGACACTATTGTCACCAGGTTAGTTATGGCCTTTCGTCATGAATTGTTAGCAATGGGCAAATTTGATTCGTTTTGCTTTGCCAAAAATTCACGGAACAGCAAAAATTTGCCAAAATGTGTTGAAGTCTATGGTCAATGATTTTTTTTTTGATGCACAACAATTGTTTCACCCATTGGAGTCCATGTGTGTTATTTCCATGGCGAGACTTGATGAAAAATTTCGCTCATCACTAGCCATGATCCTAAAACTGAGCCTTTTATGTAATTTCTATGGGTTATTCACGTTATCCAAGTAACTAGGACACTATTGTCACCAGGTTAGTTATGGCCTTTCGTCATGAATTGTTAGTGATGGGCAAATTTGACCCGTTTTGCTTTTCCAAAAATTCACGGAACAGCAAAAATTTGCCAAAATGTGTTGAAGTCTATGGTCAATGATTTTTTTTTTGATGCACAAAAATTGTTTCACCCATTGGAGTCCATGTGTGTTATTTCCATGGCGAGACTTGGTGAAAAATTTCGCTCATCACTAGCCATGATCCTAAAACTGAGCCTTTTATGTAATTTCTATGGGTTATTCATGTTATCCAAGTACCTAGGACACTATTGTCACCAGGTTAGTTATGGCCTTTCATCATGAATTGTTAGTGATGGGCAAATTTGACCCGTTTTGCTTTGCCAAAAATTCACGGAACAGTGAAAATTTGCCAAAATGTGTTGAAGTCTATGCTCAACAATTTTTTTTTCATGCACAAAAATGTTTTCACCCATTGGAGTCCATGTGTGTTATTTTCATGGCGAGACTTGGTGAAAAATTTGGCTCATCACTAGCCATGATCGTAAAACGGAGCCTTTTATGTAATTTCAATGGGTTATTCATGTCAACCTTTCAAGAAACTGTTTTCTCCTCAATCACAAAGGTGTGCTATTGTGTTCAATATCGTGGCGACAATCATCACAAGCACAATGAATTCAGGTCTCACGTCTCCATTATAGAAAAACCACCAAAAGTCCACACTATATCTGTCGCTGTACTCTTGACAAAATGCCGCCTGCTGTTGAGCGAGAAACACTTCCAGGCCAATAACAAGAATCTCCTGCTCTTGGTAATCAGAGCCCGCGAGTGAGTTTTGAAATGAAAACATGTAGTTAGAGACAGAATCCCTGATCTTAGACTTCATTTTGTATGGCGTCGTCATCAAGTTGTTCAGCAGACATGTGGATGTTTCTTTTTTCTGGAATGGGAAACGTGTGAGAATGGGTTAACCATGGACCGGCCACCTCCCGAACTACAAGGGGCAAATTCACTAAGCCGCGAAGCGCCGAACGCTAGCGTTAATTCGCTAGCGTTTGGCATTTTCGCTACTGCGCAAATTCACTAACGAACGCTGGTAAGTTTCGCTAGTGTTACTTCGCAACCTTACGCCAGGCGGATTTTCGCTAGCGACGAAACTACGCAAATTCACTAACTTGCGCAGTGTAGCGAACGCTACCTTTCACGCTAGACTTCCTTCGCCACCTCAGACCTGGCGAAGCGCAATAGAGTAGATAGGGATTGTTTAAAAAAAAGTCAATTTTTTTTCTAAGTCCCAAAAAACGCTGGCGTGTTTTCTACATGATGGCTGAAAAAGATCGAAAATTTTTTGGGGCTCCCCTTCCTCCCCCCTACATTTCCTGACTCATGGCAACTTACCTAGACAGTGGGCACATGTGTAGGGCAAAATAACAATTTTTATTTGCTGATTTGAAGGTTTTCTAGGCATTTGTAGTACAGATACGTGTTCCTCCATTGAAATTTGAATTTCGCGACGTATGCAAATTAGCCTTCGCTAGCGTAACTTCGCTTTATATAGCGAATCAATGCTAGCGCAACTTCGCAACCTTACGCTACCCCTGTGCGCAACTTCGGATTTTAGTGAATTTGCGGAGCCCTGGCGAAACTACGCCTGGCAAAGTGCGGCGAAGTTGCGCCTGGCGCAACTTTGCATCTTAGTGAATTTGCCCCCAAGACTTTCAAAGAGAATTACTTGAAGAAAGATTGCTCAGAAGTAGGGAATATATTTATTTATGTGCGCACTTAGACTTACCATTTGCTCTAGAAAATCCTGGAAATCTTTCTTTGTTATTTCCATGAGGTTTTCATTTTCAAAAGCATAAAATTTCTGAGAAGAACAGAGAATATTACCTAATAATTATCAAGTTTTTGAGCTTAAGCGTCCAGATTTATATTTTTTTTAGTTAGAGGAAAAAAAATATTAACAGATATTAAAATATTAATATAAGCAGATGCAGTGGGAGACAAAAAAAAAGACATTTTCTTGCACCAAAATGGTGGATTGCAGTGGTTTTGGGGTTTTGCATTATACATATTGTATATTGTGTTCCTTCTTGTGTCTTTCTGTGCTAATCTCTTTGTCAGAATGAATCGGAAAGCTTTGAATAGCTGCAATGCTATCTAGACATGTCCTCAGTGAAAGTTTATTCGCATCTGCAGACACAGAGGAATATAATATCAAAGAAGCTGGCATGAGAGCACATACCTCAGCTGCTGTTTCGTTGATGAGCCCAAGTGACCTCCAGTATCCTTATGAATTACAGTAGGGGGTACATTATCCCTTATAATACATGAGTGATACTCAGAGTTCCCTGTATAACTCAGCCTGCAGCCTTGTGTCTTTATATGGTCACAGAACAACCCCTCAGTGACTTCTAATATCCTTATCATTTACAGTAGGGGGTACATTATCCCTTATAATACATGAGTGATACTCAGAGTTCCCTGTATAACTCAGCCTGCAGCCTTGTGTCTTTATATGGTCACAGAACAACCCCTGAGTGACTTCTAATATTCTTATCATTTACAGTAGGGGGTACATTATCCCTTATAATACATGAGTGATACTCAGAGTTCCCTGTATAACTCAGCCTGTAGCCTTGTGCCTTTATATGGTCACAGAACCCCTCAGTGACTTCTAATATCCTTATCATTTACAGTAGGGGGTACATTATCCCTTATAATACATGAGTGATACTCAGAGTTCCCTGTATAACTCAGCCTGCAGCCTTGTGCCTTTATATGGTCACAGAACAACCCCTCAGTGACTTCTAATATCCTTATCATTTACAGTAGGGGGTACATTATCCCTTATAATACATGAGTGATACTCAGAGTTCCCTGTATAACTCAGCCTGTAGCCTTGTGCCTTTATATGGTCACAGAACAACCCCTCAGTGACTTCTAATATCCTTATCATTTACAGTAGGGGGTACATTATCCCTTATAATACATGAGTGATACTCAGAGTTCCCTGTATAACTCAGCCTGCAGCCTTGTGCCTTTATATGGTCACAGAACAACCCCTCAGTGACTTCTAATATCCTTATCATTTACAGTAGGGGGTACATTTTCCCTTATAATACATGAGTGATACTCAGAGTTCCCTGTATAACTCAGCCTGCAGCCTTGTGTCTTTATATGGTCACAGAACAACCCCTCAGTGACTTCTAATATCCTTATCATTTACAGTAGGGGGTACATTATCCCTTATAATACATGAGTGATACTCAGAGTTCCCTGTATAACTCAGCCTGCAGCCTTGTGCCTTTATATGGTCACAGAACAACCCTCAGTGACTTCTAATATCCTTATCATTTACAGTAGGGGGTACATTATCCCTTATAATACATGAGTGATACTCAGAGTTCCCTGTATAACTCAGCCTGCAGCCTTGTGCCTTTATATGGTCACAGAACAACCCCTCAGTGACTTCTAATATCCTTATCATTTACAGTAGGAGGTTTCAGATTCATACTGTACCTTGCTGTACTCCTTACAAAACAATTCCTTTTTTGACAAAAAATAAGATTCCATTTTCTTGACTCTCTGTTGCTTCTCTTGGTCATCAATGCCTTCGAGGGAATCCCTATAAATAACAAGCTGTTCCCTGACTGCATCACTCATCTCATTCTCTATTATGAAAGGCATCTCATGGCTCTTTATCAAAGAAGTCGTTTCTGATTGCTGTGATGAAAAAAAAGGTAAAAATAGTAATTTTACAAATCAATTAGCAGAAACAAGTAAAAATGGCCGTACTTTAAAAAGTACTGGCTAAATGTAATGTTCATTCATGCAACATAATAACAGCCGAAGCTTCATGATAACAGCTCACAAATAACCTTGTGGTAGTTCCTTAAGGGGCCGATTCACTACGGGTCGAATATCAAGGGTTAATTAACCCTCGATATTCGACTAGGAATTAAAATCCTTCGACTTCGAATATCGAAGTCGAAGGATTTAGCGCAGATCAAATGATAATTCCTTCGATTGAATGATAAAATCCTTCGAATCAAACGATTCAAAGGATTTTAATCCAACGATCGAAGGAATATCCTTCGATCAAAAAAAGTTAGCCAAGCCTATGGGGACCTTCCCCATAGGCTAACATTGACTTCGGTAGCTTTTAGATGGCGAACTAGGGGGTCGAAGCTTTTTTTAAAGAGACAGTACTTCCACTATCGAATAGTCAAACGATTTTTACTTCGAATAGTTCGATTCGAAGTCGTAGTCGAAGGTCGAAGTAGCCCATTCGATGGTCGAAGTAGCCCAAAAAAACCTTCGAAATTCGAAGTTTTTTACCTTCGAATCCTTCACTCGAAGTTAGTGAATCGGCCCCTGAGTGTGTATGATGGAAGTAGGAGCTTCTGAAGGGGGTCCCTAATTCCCTGCTATCCCCCGTTTCTGTAACCCCTCAGACTTTCACAAGATTTGAAGGAGAAGCACGGCATCAGGAGCAACATTTGCTGCAAGTTGTATAACCCAGAGAAACTGTATATTAAGGTTCTTTTGCAGAAGATCAATAGTTGGCTGGTGTCTCTGTATTGGGAACTATATAATCAAGTACATTGTACACCATAAACACTACCCAACTCCCCCTGCCAACAAGAAACAAGTGATCCCATTCATAATGTGGGAAATATCTTTTCTTCACTTGTCCTGTTATTATTTCCCTCTCTTTCTGTTCTTTTATTTTCTCTCCCTTTTCCACACCTTTCCTCTTCAGCTAGCTTATTTTATTTTCCATTATGTTACATCCTACCTTTCCTTCTACTCTCCACAACTCTTTCCATTTTCTTCTGGTTCCTCCTCAGGAGTCAATGATTCCTCTCCTATTCATCTCCTCTCCCTACATTTCTTTCTTCTCTCCACTCCTTTTCACCTTTCTACCATTCTCTCCCTCCCTGTTTCTCTGGTACCCCATTTTTACATATTTCACATATTTATTATATTCTTTCACTATTTCCACCATCCTCTGCACCCCACTAAAGAAGGATCTGCACCTTTCCACCAATGCTCATAAGTAAAAGATTTATTAGATCTTATACCTCAACCCTCCAAATCCCTACAAAACCAATGAAGGAGTAATTATCATTCTTCACTTGCCCAAATTCCATTCTTCCTTTAGCCTCCCCATTTACTCATTTGCTGTTTTTCTTGAGGTTTCTTCCTCTCTCCACCTATTCTCCACTTCTTTTCATCTTCTTTTCATTCCCTTTTCTTCCATCTCCCTGGATTATAATGTTCATGATATGCTGATGTCCTCAATGTAATGTCCCGATGTCCTTAATCTAAACACTGCATTCCATTTGGCAGCCTCTCCTTTCCTGTAACTATTGTTCCAAGTTCAGACGTTGCTTCTAGTTAACCCCCCCTCATCATAAACTGTAGTTGGATAATAATATCTGGCTTTGCTTGAGCCGGGTGGAGGAAAGAATGCGAGGAACACGATACTCATAGCTATAACATTGCAATGTTACACATTCAGAAGAGTCAAGTAAAGGGAGGAAAGAAATTATGGAGAACGAAAAGAAAAAAAAAAAGGCTACATAGAGGGAAGAAAATTAGGATTCATAAACATGACACTCACCTTTGAGATTATTTTACCCACAAAAGTCTGTTTGACATTCACCATTATCTTGTGATTTAGAAATGTATAGAACTTCTGAGTGAAATAAAAAATATATATATATTAGAGAGAGTTTCTAAGAAACTTTTTTGTCTGTATTTGGCCTGTGCCACATGATATTACAATGGTTGCCTTAATGTTTCTTTATATGGCTCATCTTCTGCTCTGAGCATCATTCTGTTCCACCCTATACTGTATTATACTGCATGTAGGGATTGCAACCTATTAAGTGCATGACTCCAGCAACTAATCCTACCAGAGCCATTGGTAGTGTCCAATTCAACCTCCTATTCCACCCTTCTAAGTCATGTATTTTTTTAGGGCCATAACTACAGGGGTTACAGTTGCACTCGTCAGGGAACTTGTGAGAGGAACTATTATTGGGCCTTTCATCTGTAAAAATATTTACTGGGGAGTTCTGGGAAAATAATGAACCCTGTGCTTTATTAACATAGGTAGCCCTTTTTATCCCTTCGTTACCTTTTTATGACCCCAATATATCTATTGCCCATCACTAGGCACTGGAGGATAACTTTTTTGGCCATTTCCAGACCACACCAATATGCTATCCCCTGTCAGCCTCCATTGTAATGTTGTACCTTGGAGTAGCCTTCACAGAACTCTTGTTGGTGTTTCAACATGTAGGATTCCAGTTCATTTTCAAGCCTTTCCTTTTCTTGGGCATCATCCCCTTTAAATGATTCTTTAAACTCCCGCATGAAATAGGTTGTGATATCACTGATGTTGGCCTCCATTGCAGTTGGCCTCAAATTCTCAACTTTAATGAGATGATCTGTTTCTTCTAACTGGAATGGTGACAAACCATTGTTAAATGAATCCTAGTGAGAGTGAAGCAACCTTCTCCAGTGTCATGTGTTGACATTGATTAAGAGGATGCAGAAATGGGGTGAAGGAGGACAGTATTGAGAGTGGAAATGACCAACATGGATTATGAAGAAAGCACATCAGTTCAGTGGGATAGTGAATTAGGTGCACAAAGAGAGAAAGTAGAGTAAGCATATACTGTACATTGGGAAAGGTAAGTACTGTAGGTACAGTAGGAATA
Organism: Xenopus laevis; assembly: GCF_017654675.1. Classification (NCBI taxonomy): domain Eukaryota; kingdom Metazoa; phylum Chordata; class Amphibia; order Anura; family Pipidae; genus Xenopus; species Xenopus laevis. The sequence continues at coordinate 131,365,742 of NC_054387.1, read as the reverse complement.
GGCAGCGTGGAAGTGATCCATCTACAAGGATAATCAAATTTTTCACCATCGGGTTCCTCTAGGGATCTCTTTGAACACTCTAAAAACGTGAGGACGTTAGTTGGATTCTGATGGAATTTACCCTGGTTTGTAGAGAAATGAGGAGAGCACTCTGCAAGCAAATATGCTGTGGTTATCTTTTTATTGCTTGACTACTTGTACACGACATGTTTCGGGCCTATATGCCCTTTATCAAGTGTAACACTTGATAAAGGGCATATAGGCCCGAAACATGTCGTGTACAAGTAGTCAAGCAATAAAAAGATAACCACAGCATATTTGCTTGCAGAGTGCTCTCCTCATTTCTCTACAAATCAAGTTACAGATATCAGGATACTGGTGACCTGATCGAGGAAAGTTGCACCCTTTTCCTGAGCCAAGCGGGCGGAGCGTTTTGGGATACTATATTTTTTCCGGAATTTACCCTGGTGTTTGTCTGAATGAAATAGGAAAGTTTGATTGTAAGCTCCCCCAATAGGAATTGCAAACAGTTGAATAACATGTTGGTGCCATATAAGTGTTATTAATATAAGATTATCTATAAAGCACCAACGTATTCTGCAGCGATGTACAGAAGGCAACATTATAATTGACAAACAACTACCGGGGTCGGACTGGGACGCCAGATCACACCGGCTCCCTGCACTGCCACTTAATGTAGCATGGGGGTATGTGAAGGGGGTCCTGGAGGGGGGTTGCAACTGTGATGGGGTGGGTGGGAGCGGTCAGAGGGGGCTTTGCGGCTAGGTGACCTGGGGTATGGTGGTGGGGGCCCCTGAGGCTGTAGGCCCAGTGGGCCCTGGGCCTCCAATCCGACACTGACGGGTACATTATGCAATGAGGGCCCTGACCACAAAGGCTTACAATCTGTAGGGCAGGGATAATTTATACACAAGCTGTAAAGTAATGAATAAAGCTTAAGTGAGTTATGGTGGAAAGGGGATAGTACAGCATCTAGACAATCTGGGAAGTGACATTGCAGTGGGAGGGATCTACTGACTCACCTTTAGGAAAATTACATTTAGAAACTTTTCTTTAATATTCTCCATCCTCTTCTGATTTCGAAATGCACAGAACCTCTGAGTGGAATGAGAAACAAAGGCAGCGATTATAAAGGTTTCTCAGAATAGGCTGCTGGAAGTATCATTTTAGTTCTTCATTTGGCCAGTGCCAAGTGGGTCCATAATTTGCACTGATTTCTTATTTGATGCTACTGTATAACACTGTGCTGCAATATCTGGTGCCTTCTATACATATAAATGAGGTTCCCTCTTGGCCCTTGGTATGGTCCAGTTGAGACCTTCATTCCAGTCTCCAGGGTCACGGGCATAGCTACAGGGGATACAGCCTTACCCTGGAGAGGTGACCTATGGGTGATTCCAGAGTAACAACTTATTGGTGTTGTGTGAATAGAATATAGATGGCTGCTACACTGTTTACAGTTACGGGCAGATCAAGGGCCGAAGTGAAAATTCAAATTTTTACATTCAAATTTAGATATTCGAAGTCGAAGGATTTAACTTCAATGGTCGAATATCGAGGGTTAATTAACCCTCGATATTCGACCCATAGTAAATGTGCCCCTAAATGTTTATAAATATATGCATTACAAAGTCCCTAGACAAAGGGGAATGTAATTTGCATAAAACTACAGGAGTCCCACAGAGGATCATGGGAGTTGTAGTATAATGAATACGTAGAGAACGATAGGCGGAGACCTATGCAGGAAAAAAGATTTTTAATTGGGAACTAACGAGGGAGCTACACCCTCCCTGAGAAAGCGGACCGTCTGTGAAATGCGTAGGAAAGGACAGTGTGGCACCAATTGCTACTCCCTGAACACCACCATCTCCAAACAGCAGACTTTTACCTTGGAATGTTATTTGCTTTTGATGCTGAACTGTTTGTGAGTAGGCAATTGGCGTTCTGTGATTATTTTTAAAGGAGACATATAGGATAAATGAAAAAACCCTAATTGTGTAGGCAATTATAAGTAATAAATGGTGTTGCTTTTACATGGGGCTAAACATTAATATTATCTTTACAATTAGCCCCTTTATTGGAGCTCCCTATAGATGTTCTCTGGTCCCTGTCTGTGTTTCAAATGAGGGGTGGGCGTGTCCTAACGGTCCCTGCCAGAAGCACAGTAGGAGGGGGACAGCCAATCACAGCCCTGCAGTCACACAAGCACAGACAGGCTTCAGTTCCCTATCAGGTCCTGCTAGCTGCTGATTGGTTCCTGTCCTACAGTGCAGTGAGCTGAGTGCACAGCCTGGGAATTCAGGGAGCAGCAAGTGGAAGAGAAGGGAGGGATTATTAGGGGTTTTGCAGAAATATTCAACAAATCAGCCTGAAATGCTACTTTTTTAAGCACAATTCTTCTATAGCTGTAAATGAGTATAATGCACTGGTACATTCTTAAATTTTAGGGCAAGGCCAGACGTGGAGTTTTTACATTGCGTTTCGGTCGGGCGTAAATACGCATAAACTGCACTACCACTGAAACTAATGGAAAACACACAATGGCAATTCTCACAGGGCGTTTGCAAGCTGAAATCCGCCACGGGACGCCAGTATTGGCGTTTTTTAGCCGAAATGCCAATATGTCAAGAAACTACCAAATCAATAGACTGGGATCGACAAGTTTGAAACCACAAATGTAAATACGCAGCGTATTTTATATATGGCGTCCAAATTCTCACGAGATAAATGACGCATAGGCGTTTTTAGGGCCGGTGACGTAATTATGTTGCGTATTGACGATCATTCCTGCTCCATTTTGCACGTAAATCGTTTTTCTATTTCTAAATAGCTTTTCTATTTTCCATTTCCAGCCAGCGGAATTATGGGGAACTAGAACAATGAGAAGTTCATGTTGGGATAAGAAACCTACGTGCTAAAAAACGCATGCTGACAGTCGCATGCGGTTTCAGTTGCGTATTTATGCCCAACGCGACATAAAAACGCCGTGTCTTGTCTTGCCTTACACAAAATGTCTCCTTTTAGATATTTATTAAATGGAATTAAACTATTATTTTCTCTTTTATCTCCACTTCATGTAGTGATAATGATGGGCAAATAATGTGGCCGGTTCAAATTTGCGATGAATTTACATCTTTGGCTGCCAGCGAATACATTCGCGAACCTATGGCGAAAATTCACCTGTGAAAAATCCTCCTGACCAAAAAAGAAATGGCATGCGTCAGTATTGTCACTCGCGGCATAATTATTCGGACACCCATTGACTTTAATGCATTTGGACCAAATAGTCGCGCGTATAAAAATTGTCCCTCGTGTCAAAATTGACGCGCATTCGAATTATTTTGACACCCATTGACTTCAATGTGTTTCACTCATTTTTTTCTGAACACCTTTTAACCCTATTATGAACACCTTTTAACCCTATTATTGCTGGATTGCCCTTATCAGACAGCACAAAACAGTATTGCCCCATGTGCGCTTGCTTCTCTTTTAGATATTTTGCAGCGCTGACCAATAGTGATGGGCGAATAAATTTGACAGGCATGGATTTAAATCTATTATAAAATCATGTAAACATTAAGGGGCAGATTTACATAGGGTCGAATATCGAGGGTTAATTAACCCTTGATATCCGACCATCAAAGTAAAATCCTTCGACTTCGAATATCGAAGTCGAAGGATCTACCGCAATTCCTACGATCGAAGGAAAAATCGAATGATTCAAAGGATTTTAATCCATCGATCGAAGGATTTTCCCTCGATCAGAAAATTGATAGAAAGCCTATGGGGACCTAACATTGCACCTCGGTAGGTTTTAGGTGGCCAAGTAGGGGGTCGAAGTATTTTTTAAAGAGACAGTACTTCGACTATTGAATGGTCGAATAGTCGAACGATTTTTAGTTCGGTTCGAAGTCGTAGTCGAAGGTTGAAGTAGCCTATTCTATGGTCGAAGTAGTCATATTCGCCCATTCGAAATTCGAAGTATTTTTTCTTCTATTCCTTCACTCGAGCTAAGTAAATGGGCCCCTAGATAAACCCAACAGACTGGTTTTGCCTCCAATAAGGATTAATTATATCTTAGTTGGGATCAAGTACAAGCGACTGTTTATATTATTACACAGAAAAAGGAAATTGTTTTTAAAAATGTGGATTATTTGGATAAAATGGAGTCTATAGGAGCTTTCTGGATAATGGCTTTCTGGATAACGGATCCCATACCTGTACTGTTTTATCACCACGGAGAAAAAGGGGATTGTTTTTAAAAATGTGATGGAAATGTGAAATATGTTGATTAACATGGAGTCTACGGGAGATGTCCTTCCCATAATTCGCAGCTTTCTGAGTTTTCTTGATAATGGATCCCATATGTGTAGTGTGTATTTATTATATTAATAATGGCACCAGGCCATCTACAAATCACCACTTGGGAATTCTGGGTAAAACATTTAGACATGACTGAAATATGAGGCCCCTTCTTTCAACCTTCCTTCAAATCCCCAATATTTCTGTTGCCTTTTGCCAGTACCGGGTTCCACATAAAATTGCACCCCCAGCAGCCCCTCCATTGTAACGTTGTACCTTAGAGTTGTCTGCGGAGAACTTTCGCTGGTGATTTAACACATAGGATTTCAGTTCCCCCTCGAGCCTTTTCTTTTGTCTGGTATCATCACCTACAAACGACTCTTTAAACTCACGGAGTATATTGGCCGCAACGTGACGCATTTTGGGCTCCATTTGAAATGGGTCGGTCGCATTGAAAGTCTTGATGTGAAAATCTGCTTCTTTTGACTGGAACGGTAGAAGTCGAGCATTAAATTAATCAAAGTCAGGGAGTTCACAGACTTTGTCAATAAACAGACATTTTTATTAATAGAACTGAGACAATGGGTTATATAGTCAGTCGTCATATATGTAGGAGGGGTAGGTTTCCTTACTCCCCAGGGAATGTGTTAGCCAACTAAACTGGGTCCTTTTTCCCAGAGGGGAGGGGGAGTAATTCCCAGAGGATATAAAAAGGGATGTCCCCATGTGCTCTGTTAGTGATGTGCGGGTCAGATAAGAGCTCAACCTGCCTGCCACCCGCAAATTGGGGTAAGAGGTCTGCTTGAACCCGCCTGACCCCTGGGTAAACCTACAGGTCCTGTGGGTATCGGGCCGACCCGCACATCACTATGTTCTATCTCTTTCTGGTGCACCCACTCATTGGAGGAGGTGGTGTGTTGCTGTTAGGGCCTGAGGTGGAGGTAGGCCTCGGTATCAGAGCAAGCAAGTGTCTGGTCAAAAACTGTAATAGGTCACTATAGAAGTGACAGATAGGTTTAGGAAAGTTAGCGAGCAGCTAAAGCTCCAACAAGGAGATTAGCGAAGGGTTAGTATCCTGCGGTCTGACAAGGCTACCATGTTAGGGACTCAGGGTCAGGCTCAGGGATAGAGAGATCCTTGGAGTGTGGGACCAGCTGTGAGATTCACCTTCAATGGGGATTGTGCACCAAAAGCAGACAAGGCGCTCAATTCACAAAGCTGACTAACAAAGGATCAGACAGTATAAGTGAGTAATACAATTGTGTGTAAATGACCTGCTACCACTACTTGTTCATAGAGTGTAACATCTGACCGTACACCTTGAATATGTGTTTGACCATTGAGAAGTGTCAGTTCAATAAATTGTTCTATTGTTTAAAAGAACCACTGGCACCCAAAGTTTATTTGATCAAGAGTGAATACTGTGTGTGTTTATACCAGAGTGGTAATCCCTTCCTCCATACCATAAGAGAGGGCCCCACCTGAGGATAAAGAGTCTAATTATAGTGTGCTGGGAGTTGGACCCCTTGCCTTGGTTCTGGAACCAGTGTATAATAACCCAAGGAAGGTTAAGTCTAAACCTAATCCACCTGTTACATACAGTATATATCTGTACACTATTGGTCTTATTTATCAAAAATCGAATTAGTGAGGTTTAAAGGAGAAGGAAAGTCATTTTAACTTGGGGTTGCCAAAAGTTAGGCCAAATATTTACTTACCAGATACCCCGGGCTGGTGCTCCTATCAGCAGAAAACTCCACCAACCCAGGGTTCTTCCAGCGAGCACCACTGAGAGATTGTCCTCTTCTCTTCTTTGTTCTTCAAATTTCCCAGGGCGGACGCATGAGCATTAGAACGAAATAGACGACTTGTTCAGCTTTTCACGTTACTGCACACGCGGAGCCACAAGAAGAAAGAAGAAGTCGGAAGAGGATCGCTCCATGGTGCCTGCTGGAACCCCCAGACTGGTGCAGTTTTCTGCTGATAGCGACACCGGCCCCCGGGTGTGAGCTAAGTCAATACAATCACTTGAGGGTGCTTAACTTTTGGCAAACCCAAGCAAAAAAAATGCTTTCTTTCTCTTTTTAGAGTTTTATTCGAATGAACTCGAATAAAACGTGTATGTTTGCTTGAATTTGTGAATTTGCAAGCTCAAAAAACTCAAATTAAAAAAATGGCTTGAATTTTACTTATGACAACTCCTATTGACTTCTACATAAACCTACCCTAGCAACCATGCATTGATTTGAATAATAGACTGGAATATGAATAGGATAGGCCTGAATAAAAAGATTATATAAATGTGTAGCCTTCAGGAGCATTTAGTTTTTAGATGGGGTCAATGACCCCCTTTTGAAAGCTGGAAAGAGTCAGAAAATTATTAAAACAATAAAAAAAAAACCAATAATGGAGGACAATTGAACTTAGAATTGGCCACTTTATAATAAACTAAAAGTGAACTTGAAGGTGAATGACCGCTTTAAAGGCAATACCAGGGTGAGAATCATGAAATAACCGAGTACAAGGCAGAAACAACAAGAACTTTATGTTGGGACCTGTTCACTCACCATATTGTGTATAAAACGGTGGAACTGTTCTTTCAATGTCTCCACGTTCTTGTAATTTTTAAAGTGAAAAAACATCTGAGTAAAATAAAAAGGAATACGGCAGTTTAAGAAGAAGTGACACAGGTTTAGCCACAGGCAATAGCTAGAAGCCTCCTGGGAACCCCAGCAGTGGTAACTAATGCTCCTACGAGTAACTGCTGTGTATGTCAAGATCTTGATACTCCTTTTCCTTTTAATCATGGGGTGAATTAAAGTGGCATGACGCTACCCCCCACCTATTGCAGTTATTACTGATGGAAATTGACTTTCATTAGATGTTGCTTTCAAAGTACCAGTTATTTACAAATACGTTTAAATCACTGACATGTTTATAAGGAATGTATAGTGTAAAGTATTTTAGCATTACATTTTCTTTTAGTATCCAAAAAAAAAGTGTTGGGTAACTTTGTGTCTTTATATGGTCACAGAACAACCCCTCAGTGACTTCTAATATCCTTATCATTTACAGTAGGGGGTACATTATACCTTATAATACATGAGTGATACTCAGAGTTCCCTGTATAACTCAGCCTGTAGCCTTGTGCCTTTATATGGTCACAGAACAACCCCTCAGTGACTTCTAATATCCTTATCATTTACAGTAGGGGGTACATTATCCCTTATAATACATGAGTGATACTCAGAGTTCCCTGTATAACTCAGCCTGCAGCCTTGTGTCTTTATATGGTCACAGAACAACCCCTCAGTGACTTCTAATATCCTTATCATTTACAGTAGGGGGTACATTATCCCTTATAATACATGAGTGATACTCAGAGTTCCCTGTATAACTCAGCCTGCAGCCTTGTGTCTTTATATGGTCACAGAACAACCCCTCAGTGACTTCTAATATCCTTATCATTTACAGTAGGGGTACATTATCCCTTATAATACATGAGTGATACTCAGAGTTCCCTGTATAACTCAGCCTGCAGCCTTGTGCCTTTATATGGTCACAGAACAACCCCTCAGTGACTTCTAATATCCTTATCATTTACAGTAGGGGGTACATTTTCCCTTATAATACATGAGTGATACTCAGAGTTCCCTGTATAACTCAGCCTGCAGCCTTGTGTCTTTATATGGTCACAGAACAACCCCTCAGTGACATCTAATATCCTTATCATTTACAGTAGGGGGTACATTATCCCTTATAATACATGAGTGATACTCAGAGTTCCCTGTATAACTCAGCCTGCAGCCTTGTGCCTTTATATGGTCACACAACAACCCCTCAGTGACTTCTAATATCCTTATCTTTTACAGTAGGGGGTACATTATCCCTTATAATACATGAGTGATACTCAGAGTTCCCTGTATAACTCAGCCTGCAGCCTTGTGCCTTTATATGGTCACAGAACCCCTCAGTGACTTCTAATATCCTTATCATTTACAGTAGGGGGTACATTATCCCTTATAATACATGAGTGATACTCAGAGTTCCCTGTATAACTCAGCCTGCTGCCTTGTGCCTTTATATGGTCACAGAACAACCCCTCAGTGACTTCTAATATCCTTATCATTTACAGTAGGGGGTACATTATCCCTTATAATACATGAGTGATACTCCAAGTTCCCTGTATAACTCAGCCTGCAGCCTTGTGCCTTTATATGGTCACAGAACAACCCCTCAGTGACTTCTAATATCCTTATCATTTACAGTAGGGGGTACATTATCCCTTATAATACACGAGTGATACTCAGAGTTCCCTGTATAACTCAGCCTGCAGCCTTGCGTCTTTATATGGTCACAGAACAACCCCTCAGTGACTTCTAATATCCTTATCATTTACAGTAGGGGGTACATTATCCCTTATAATACATGAGTGATACTCAGAGTTCCCTGTATAACTCAGCCTGCAGCCTTGCGTCTTTATATGGTCACAGGATAACCCCTCAGTGACGTCTAATATCCTTATCATTTACAGTAGGGGGTACACTTTCCTTTATAATCTAGATTAAGTGATGCATTTTTATAAAGCAGACAGACAAACATTTATAGTGTTACCTGCAATGGGGAGGGAAACTTCTGTTGTGCACTTTGCAAAATGTTCACAACTCTCTGTAAAGAAATGAAAAGCTATTACTGAGGTTCAAATGAATAATAATTTTAGTGCAGATGTGAAACATATTTCTGCCATAAGATAGGCTTTTTAAGTAGTGCATTATGTAATATTAAAGGGGAAGTTTACCTTTACTGGCCCTGGTAAGAAAATATACAATCTGTGATAGTTATTGCTACGCTTTATAGATCATCTTTCCTATTTATCTTCCAGTCAATGAATGTTTTTGGGAGAAAACAAACAATCAACAGAAACGCAACTAAAAATGCAATGAAATCACTGACAGAAAAAATAAAATAGCTTCTGACATTCATACTGGGCAATCATTTAGTGCAAGGGGGGAAAAGTTGGTTGATACAATAACAACAAAGTGAAAATAATTGTGTTAAATTGTGTTTATGTACACTTCTTGAATTGGGTGTATGTGAATATATTTACTTGCAAAGTGCTATACTCCCAGCCTGCAGCCTTGTGTCTTTATATGGTCACAGAACCCCTCACTGTTTTCTAATATCCTTATCATTTACAGTAGGGGGTACATTATCCCTTATAATACATGAGTGATACTCAGAGTTCCCTGTATAACTCAGCCTGCAGCCTTGTGCCTTTATATGGTCACAGAACAACCCCTCAGTGACTTCTAATATCCTTATCATTTACAGTAGGGGGTACATTATCCCTTGTAATACATGAGTGATACTCAGAGTTCCCTGTATAACTCAGCCTGTAGCCTTGTGCCTTTATATGGTCACAGAACAACCCCTCAGTGACTTCTAATATCCTTATCATTTACAGTAGGGGGTATATTATCCCTTATAATACATGAGTGATACTCAGAGTTCCATGTATAACTCAGCCTGCAGCCTTGTGCCTTTATATGGTCACAGAACAACCCCTCAGTGACTTCTAATATCCTTATCATTTACAGTAGGGGTACATTATCCCTTATAATACATGAGTGATACTCAGAGTTCCCTGTATAACTCAGCCTGCAGCCTTGTGCCTTTATATGGTCACAGAACCCCTCAGTGACTTCTAATATCCTTATCATTTACAGTAGGAGGTACATTATCCCTTATAATACATGAGTGATACTCAGAGTTCCCTGTATAACTCAGCCTGCAGCCTTGTGCCTTTATATGGTCACAGAACAACCCCTCAGTGACTTCTAATATCCTTATCATTTACAGTAGGGGGTACATGAGTTGTTCTCTGCTCCTTTTCAAACACCTTTTAGATTCTACTATCTAAACCTGTAAATCTGTTAAGTAATTATATTATGATTATGATACAGACCTTTAATATCCTTGCCAGTTGAGCACACGTCACTTTTCCCCCTGTTTTATCCAATTTTATGTGGAGCCAAATGTCTCTCACAAGGGTGAATATGTAGGTTGTAAAGAGTTTATTAAAATCCTCTTCCATATCTGTCATACAGATGGGGGAGAAATAACAAAAGGCTTATGGGTTTATGTAATAAAAGGCACTAAGTTTGCCCAGGTGCAGTAACCCATAGCAACCAATCAGCGGGTATCACTAATGGGTCATCTGTTTAAAAGCAAACAGTTTATTGGTTGTTATAGGTTTCTGCACCTGGATAAACGTAACGAGTTTTAGTACATAATGGGGTTAGAGTGGTCGTGATCTGATTGTGGTTTGTGCAAACAGGAGATTAACAGTTTGGTGTTACCTGCTGATCTCCCCCGACGGGTGTTTACCAAACCTCGCCCTCGGTGGGGCAGATATGAGCAGTCGGCTAATGGCTCTTTCAGAGTATCTGACACCAGTTGATACAGAGATTGGTTTTGCAGCTTCTGAAAGAAGGGTACAGGCAAGATGGAGAGAACTTGTTCATTGTATATGTTAAGCAAGCGTATATACCACTAGTGATGGACGAATTTGCGCCGTTTAGCTTTGCTGAAAAATTCGCGAATTTCCAGCGAAAACGCAAAGCGGCGAAAAATTTGGGAAACGTGCCGGCGTCTAGTTTTTGACGCCGGCATCCGTTTTCGACCAAAATCTTTTTTGACGCCGGCGAAATTTTTTCCGCGGGCGGCGAATTGCGCAAATTTGTACAGATTCATAGTGATGGGCGAATTTGCGCCTTTTCACTTCACCAAAAAATTAGTGAGTTTCCTGTGAAATTCATTCGCCGGCGACATTTTTTTTTTACGCCAAATCGCGCAAATTCGCTCCTGCCGAATGAATTCACCTATCAATACAGATTAAACAACCCTGTTAGTGTTTTTCTGCCCCAACATACGTATAATTGCTTTTCCTTCCTTAGCTCTTTCTCCATCCTATCTCACTTAGAAAGATAAGAGAACATTTTTAATACTTACCGTAATTTTCTTTTCTTGGAACAAACTCGTGGCAGTGGGTCACTTGTATGTATCCCTTCCCCCGCAGGATTGGACAGCTACTAATTAGCATAGCAAATAAGAACCTGCTCCTCCCCCTTCACCTTCAATTCTACGTTTTTCCCAAAGTTAAGATAGGGAGGGATCGTGACCCACTGCCATGAGTTTTTTCCAGGAAAAGAACATTACGGTAAGGATTAAAAAATTTCTTCTTTTTCCTGTTCACTACACTCATTTTGTGGACACTGTTATTAAGACAAGCCTTGTATCATCTCAGAATCTTGTTTGTGCACCAGAATGGGGGACCTGATGTCCATCCCCATGTTCTGGCTACACAATTAAATGGTGAAGAGAACTGGGGAAATGTATGGAGAGCCGTGACATTTAGGAAGTGCTGAATGGAAAGTGAAAGTAATTGCCTTAGGCATAGAGGAGGGGCAGACAATATTTGATTGACAGCTGAGATGTTTAAATGAGTTTACAACAGCTATGAATGCTTTAATAAAAGATAGAAATTGGATTTCATGTTTAATTTGAAAAGGACTTTTATTATACCGATTTTTGTGTCTGGGTGACAGGTCCACTTTAAGTAGATGGAAGCAGGAGCACCACTTTTGGGGCCATATGGGATCAGGAACAATGAGTCTGATTCCTAAAGTCTATCCCTCTCTGAAGATAGACTGACAGGGCTCTTGCCACATCTAGTTTGTGTAGTTTTTCTTCTAATTCATTAGAAAAATGCTTATAAAATACTGGAAGAACAATATTCTGATTGCAATGGAATCACAATGGGGCACAAATTTTGAATTAGTTCTCAAGACCACTTTATTTTGATGGAACACATGACAATCTTCTGCTACAGATAGCGCATGAATTTCACTTACTCTCGTGGCTGAGGTTATGGTGATCAAAAATACTACTTTTAGAGGCCGATTCATCAAGTGTTGAATATCGAGGGTTAATTAACCCTCGATATTCGACTAGGAACTAAAATCCTTCGACTTCGAATAGCGAAGTCGAAGGATTTAGCGCAGATAGTACGATCGAAGGATAATTCTTTCGATCGAACGATTAAATCCTTCGAATCGAACGATTCGAAGGATTTAAATCCAACGATCGAAGGAATATCCTTCGATCAAAAAAAGTTAGCCAAGCCTATGGGGACCTTCCATCAGAGCCTGCAAGACCGCAAATAGATCCCATGAAGTTATTCTGGTTTTTACTGGAGGATTTATATGGTTTGCAGCCTGAATAAATCTTATTATTATCTGGTCTGTTGCTAATGACTTATTCCAAAGGGCAGACAAAGCAGAAATTTGAGACTTCAAGGTTTTTTTTGGCTAAACCTTTTTCTAGACCAGCATGAAGAAATTCTACTGCATGAACAGCCGAATATACAGAAGGATCAATCTTCTTTTGTTTACAACATTTCTTGTTTAAATTTCAAATTCTATAATATTTGTTTGAAGTTGAAGATTTTCTAGATTGCAGCAAAGTATCTACTACTGCTTCCGACAGCCCAGATTCTTCTAAATTCCTCCTTTAAATAGCCACGCCTTTAATCGTAAACCTCAAGGATTTGGATGACAAATCGGACCCTGGGACAACAATTGCGGGATCAGTGGCAGCTTCCAAGGCTGATCTATTGAAAATCCCATTATAATTGGCGACAATGAAAATGCAGCCTATCAACAGCATTGGCTGCTGCAATCAACTTGCCTATTAAATGGAGGTATTCTTTTGCATAACAAAATTCCTTCCGTCTGATTAGTTGTATTGATTTTCTGATATCATGTTTTCTCCTCTTTGTCAGAAAAACTTTCATCTGAATGGAATCTATTAGTACTCCCAAGTACTGAAGATTCTGAACTGGAGTTAAGTGAGACTTGCCAAAGTTTATTTTCCAACCATGGTGTTGTAGAAATTCCAGTTTGTAATTCCTTGATGAACTAATAACTGAGGATCTCTGGCTTTGATTAGGATATCGTCTAAGTATGCATAGACTTGTGTACCCTTCTCTCTCAGAAGTGTAACCTGTGTAACTAGAACCTTTGTAAATGCTCTTGGTGAAGTTGCAGGCCCGAAAGTGAGGGCTTGATACTGAAAATGCTTTCCTAGCACAAAAAATCGAAGAAACCTTTGAAGAGAAGACTACAGGAGTATGTAGATAGCGTCTTTTATATCAATTGAAACCATCTCCTTGATCTATGCCTTGCAGCACACTTCTTAAAGTTTCCATCTTGAATCTTCTGACCTGTAGACTTTTGTTTAGAATCCTTAAATCTAGAATTGCTCTGTATTCTCCTGCCTTTTTCTTTATTAGAAACAGAGGGAAATAAACTCCTAGCCATCTTTGATGCTTTGAAACTGGTGTCAAGTTTTGTCTGCAAAATTCCTGCAAGAGCTTGTCTTGTTCTGGGATCCCCCGGAGCCCTGGACTACAGAAATAAAGTCTTCAAATGCTTGTGTTTAAATTCTAAATTCTAACCCAAAGAGATTACTTGAAGTGCCTATCTTTCTTGGATGGTTTTCTCCCAATCCATACATAGTTTCCCAAGCCTTCCTCCTACTGGGCTTGGGTTAAACTTCTGGTGTCATGTATACTTTCTTCTGTTCGCCCTGGTCTGTTTTCTGGAACCAGAAAAAAGATTGATAATTCGAAAAGGCTCTACCCAATGTATCCCTCCAGGAATTGCCCTCCTGGGAATCATCTAATTCTAAGGCTTTAATCATAGCCTCTAGTAGAGGTGAGACTAGTTCAAGATCAACATTTGATTGGTCAGTAGCCTCATATTCTTCATTAGAATCCTCTAGTTCTCCTTCTGAAACTTGAATAAAGTGATCCAAATCATACTCAGCTGATGAACAAATCTCCTCCCGAGTCCTTGGCTTCTTTAACAGCTTATCAGTAGCTATAGACAGAGCAATTTCAATAGATTGGGATACTGATTGTGACATTTTATTTTCATGAATTCTTCAAACTGATTAGTCATATTTCCTGAAGCCAGAGCAATACATTCCTGAGATAGCATAATTAAGTAGTTAAGTAATTAAGGACTAATGGTATCTATCCTGCTCTTTCTTTAAGGTGGACTCACCCCTCCATATTAGCCGGGACCTTTTGCCTCCTCAACTCTGAAAAAATACTGAATGCAAAATATAATCAATATACATCCCATAAGGGAGTTGACAGGATAATTCGCCGTGAAAAAACACTCACTTGCCAGAACTTTTGCCTCCAATAATAGAGATATATCTTCATGCTGTAGAAAATACAGAGTTTCAATACAATGCTGTATAGGAGACTCCCTTTTACATTATATTATGTAATTGCTTACCAGGGAAGCTTAGAGTGACTTCTAGTGTCCGGATGGCTGCAGATTGTGGCAGGAGAGCTCTGAGTTACCAGCTGTAAAAACTCCCATGCGAATGACGTCATCACGCTTGACGCACATCGCCATGGCAATGCATCCTGCAAGGATGGTGCCTTAGCCCCTGGTCCAACCTGAATAACAGGAGGGGCCCCTGGGCAGCAGTTACATTCAGCGCTAGTCCCAGAGCTTCAACCAGGGAGAGAGAGCCTGAGACCTGGTCGGAACAATAATTGGGGTGAGCCTGAATCCTTCACGTGGGACAGAAAAAAGAACTGAAGGTGAAGGGGGAGGTTTATATTTGCTATGCTAATTAGTAGCTGTCCAATCCTGCGGGGGCAGGGATACATACAAGTGACCCACTGCCATGAGTGTAGTGAACAGGAAACTCTTCTACCCAACTGCTACAACATATAATTTATTTTCCTTCCTCATGTATATGTCTTTTTCCAACACATCTCACTTACAAAGATACTCTTCTTCTGCTCAACTGCTACCACATATAATTGATTTTCCTTCCTCGGGTATTTGTCTTTCTCCAACCCATCTCACTTACAAAGATACTCTTCTTCTGCCCCACTGCTACAACATATAATTGATTTTCCTTCCTCAGGTAGATGTCCTCCTCCTCCAACCCACTACCCATATCACTTAGATAAGCTCTTCTTCTGTCCAACAAACCTTTCTTTTGTGTCCACACTCTTTTTCTCAACCTGCACTCTCAGAATTTCAGTGTCCTACAGATGTAATCACATTTGAAAAGGTTGATGCTGAGAGTAAAACAAAACCATTTTTTTTAAAAAAAGAGTTGCTTTTTAAAAAATTAAAACAAAGGGTTTTGTAGTCAGGTAAAGTAGGTTTCGGAAACAGGGAAAAGGCAGAGGTTTACACCGATTCTTTTCATTTTTTTTCGTTTTTCGATGAAAGGAGAGAAGATTCTTTGAAGATATACAAAGGTTAAACACCTGATAGTATTCATCCAATACTACTAAAGGACTTTATTTCTGTGGTTGTAAGATCACTTTCTTTAAGGAGAAGGAACCTTAAATCACTGAGGGGGTGGCTATTGTTAGCCAACCACAAAACAAAAATGGTGGTACCATGTTAGCCAGTGGAAATAATAACAAATAGAAAAAAAATACAAAAGTATTGTAGAATACCTAAATTAACTAACAATAAAACTACATTTTAAGCTTTTGGAGCACCAAGGCCACTCCGTCAGGCAAAATACAAATGAAAGCTGGGAGGACACATCATATATACAAGTTAGATCATTGAAAATGTTTATGGGCAAGGGTCTAAAGACCTTAATTTGGGGTCAAGTTTCATGTCACACTGTGTGACCTGACTGAATCCAGACCTCTGGACTATTTAAGACCCATCTGTATTGCTTTTATTAACATTATAACAATGAGTGCAGAATTTTTTGGGTGACGGTTGTTGTGTGTTATAGACAAACATGTTGACTTCCACTGTGCATCAAATGATATTTGACATGAAATACATTATTTGAAACAATCCCAGAAGGACGTAATAACCTTTTTATATGCAGGTCAATCCAGTGAAGTCGAATTATTTTAATGTGATTAGAGTGTTGGTGACTTTTATTTTTCTTTGTGACCACATCATGAAGGCTCCAGTTTAAGGTAAATAATATTTCCATGGTAAATGCTGTTCGGGACATCAAGTAATTAGACAGAAGATCATATATTTATGATGTGTAACCTCATACCTGAGATTCACAAATTATATAATTCAACAAGTCTTCTTTTCCACAAGTCTTTAACTCTTGCCCGTCACATCTAATGATATCCAGGTGCTGTAATAAAAATTAGTTGATGAGTACAAATGCTTTAATGAGACAATACTATAGGACACATAAAGACTGTTTCTAATTTAACAGATTTTAGAGATAACATGAAAAAGCTCAGGCAGCTTCAACCTGTTTTACAACAATGGGCTTTATATGAAGAAAGTTAGAACTTTATTAGACTGGACTTTTGTGTTGTATATCCGATAGAGAGTCTCCATTACCTGTAAGGGCTGCAGATCAAAGGACTCCCCAACACACTTAGCAACACGGAAATACATCTGTAAACATAAATTAAATTACTGTATAGAACTGAAAGTAAAATGATAGTTTCGAAGTAATTCTGCATCGTTCAGTGTTTTTGGTTTTTTTTTTTACTTTTTTAATCAGCTCTTTTAATAAATTCAATGACAATCGTGGTTTTAGAGTTTGTGAGTTCAGCAGTGGTTTCAAAACCTCTAAAATTTGACCCTTAATAAAAAAAGCCTCCAGGTTTTAGGCATCCAGTGGATTTTATGAAGGCATATTATTAATGAAATACTAAAGAGAGGCATTGGCAGTAGTTGAAGCTTGCACTGCTCCAACTCTTCCCAGCTCCACTGGAAATGACAGTTTTTAAAGGACAAGGAAAGTCAAAAAAATAAAATCCCATTTTTATTTTCTTTAATGAAAAAGAAACCTATCTCCAATATACTTTAATTAAAAAATGTGTACCGTTTTTATAAGAAACCTGACTGTATGCAGTGAAATTCTCCCTTCATTTACTGCTGTGGATAGGAATTGTCAGATGATCCCTAACTGCTCTGCAGGGAAACAATCATACTTATGAACAGCAGGGGGAGCCCCCGCCTTACTTCCCAGCCATGCAGAACTCAAGCAGCTTTGTTTATGATGATCCCTAAGCAGCCCAGACCACACTGAGCATGTGCAGGGTCAGGGTTAGGCAAAGATGTATAACAAAGTTGCAAGATGACAGCCCCTGTGGCCAACTTTGAAAGCATAAATCATTTGTTTGATTAGGCTTGTGGTGCAGTAAGTTCATGTTTATATTTAGTATACAAAATACAGCATTTCTAGCCTTATTCTATTTCAGACTTTCCTTGTCCTTTAACCTGAGGATCACAAATGTGTATGATCAAAGGGTGTGTCTACATTATCAACACCAGCTACAAAAAAACACAAACCCTGTACCTGATTGAACTATTCAGGTTGAAATGACATGATCTATGAGTTGGACGTGGTATGAACTGTCTGCAACAGGAAGACAGAAGCATAAGGGCTACGCAATAGCTTATTCTTACCTTAAAATAATCTAGTACTGTTATTTTCAGGTCTGACTCAACATTAAAAATCTGTAAAATACCATAAGGAGAACAATAAGGTATATTATGACAAAAAAAGGATGATATGAACATTTTGCGGGACTTGCCTGCACCCACAATGTTTGAACACTTATGCCTACACTCCATCCCATATAAAGGGGCCATATCTAGAATTTATGATGTCTTAATACACCAGACGCCTGTTAAAGATTTGATTTTTGTTAAGCAGTGGGAGCAAGACCTTCGTCTCTGCTTGGAGGAGGATGCTTGGCTGGACATGTTGCGGGACATGTCTCGGTGTTCCCCTAGTATTTTGGTACAGGAAACTTCTCAAAAGGTGGTCACTAGGTGGTATTTAGTTCCCGAAAAGCTTGCGAAATGGTACCCCACCTCCTCTCCGGTGTGCTTTAGGGGTTGCGGGCAGACTGGTTCCTTTATTCATATTTGGTGGCATTGTCCTAAGGCTGTCCGGTTTTGGACCAGGGTCTATACGATGGTAACTAGCATCACTGGGCTTATACTTAGGAAATCCCCTCTGGAAGCTCTGCTACATGGACGAGTGCCAGGTGGGAACAAATGGGTTCGGCAGCTAGTAGGCCGTATATTTACGGCGGCCAAACAGACTATTGCCAAGGCTTGGAAAACCAACTCTTTAAATTTACAGGAGGTGAAACACAGACTAGATACCTATATGTCTATGGAAAGGCTTTCATCACTAGCCAGGGGTGACTTGCGCTCTTTTCACAAGCTCTGGGCCCCTGGATTCAATATAGAGGCTATCAGCACTAGGTTAGCTATGGGTACGTTAGGTGGCTTGTACCCTAGATTTGCCATTTGCCTTTTTTCCCCAAGACACACCTATATTCTTATGTGATCATATTCTTCACTGAATATGCACCCCCTATGGATACGTTCTTTGGTTTCTGTTTTTACTACTTCTGTCTATTCTTTCCTGTCTAACTAAGGTTGGTGTCCTATTTTCCTCATTGTTGACTGCAATAATTGTGATCTGTATCTTTGCATTATAGAAGCTGTTTTTTTTTTTTTTTTTACATGCAATGCATTACTGTCTGTAAGACTTTTTATGGAAAATAGGTGTACTGGCTGTAATTTGATTTTCTTCTGTTTCTTTTTCTTTGTAAAACAAAATAAAAATATTGAAAAAAAAAAAAAAAGGATGATATGCTCTTTCTTGATTTATTTAGTGATGTAGATGATGCAGAATGAGTGAAACATCTGGCACAGCTCAACACAACATGTCACATGGTAGAATTGTGTCAGAGGCCTTCTAAGATAAAATAGCCAGCCATATAATAAGAGATATAAACAGACTTACCAGATATGAGCTGAGCACTAATGATATAGCAGAGAGCCTAATACCAATGTCACTAGAGCTATCAAGTTCCAGTGTGTCTTCTATATCCAGAACAAACACTGCCATCTGTGCAAAGAGTACAACTCATGAACTGAGTATATAGAGGATTAACCATGCTATAACATTTACAATAATAGAGTAATACAAAATGGAGTATTAAAGTACAACAAGGTCATTCTACTAACACGGGGCACATTTGTACAATCAGCAATTAGCCCTGATCAGTCTCCTGTGGGTGTAGTAAGGAAAGCAAATCTCTTTTGACTGCCCACATTACCAAGCCCCAGTATGATTAAGTAAGGAAGGCAGGAAGGGTGAAGTGAACCTAGACAAGGCCAGGTCTACTAAGGATAGGCTACTCACTTTAATAGATCATTCTAGGAGTGATAGTTAGTTAGGCTGTCTAGCCGAGCAGCACAGACTCCACTAAGTGATAGGGAAGGGTCTGGGGAGGTGTCATTTTGAGCTTCACTTAGAGAAAAGGCTGAAAACTAGGAGTACTCACTTGTATGTTGTATATTCTCTCTCATCTAACCCTGTGGGGTCTACAATGAACATTGGTGTTTGTGAGTATATGTCTATCCACTGCTCTTCTATGTTTCTGTTGATTTCTAATTGAACTGGATGATGTTCTTTATTAAACAAGTTCTAAGGTTTAGCTGCAAGATCCACTGGCACCCACTTATTGTGAATAGCATTCAGTTACAGTTGTACAACACCCTGCCTCTACATTATTGTGAGGGCTCATCCTATGAGACTCAAAGTCTCATCCGTAGGATATATTGGGGTAAAGTTACTAGTTGAGAGTAACAGTTCCGCTCAATTTACTATAGTTTTACAATACAGTACATTTGCATTTTATTATTCCCAGTTAACCACTACGCAATAAAATACTAATCATGGTATAGTAATCTTTTAAGAATAAAATTACTGTTGTTCTCAGACGTTTGATCCAATATGGACATCTAGAAAACCAGGACCAAAGTAGTGGCAATTATAAGTAATTTTATTTTTACCTTTTCTCCATAGTGTTCTAGAATGAATGGCTTGCTCCAGATCCAGATACTCTTGGCCTTGGTTGTCCCAGCTTTCCACTCATACCCTGTCTTATTGTCAGACCCCAAGCTTAGTCGTTGACCCTTCTCCTTAATCGAAAAACAAGATGTGTTACAGGACTGCTTGTGCTCCCTTCCCTTTTGTTTGGTATTCCACACTAAGCTGAAAATATACCCAGGGAGGCAATTTGATCAACATTTGACATTTCAAGTTTTTAGTAGTGATGAGTGAAATGTTTCGCGGGGTTTTGCCGTAAAAATGACGGCCATAGACTCTAATGGATGAAAAAATTTGTTGCACATCAAAGATTTGTTGCGACATTTGTCGTACATCAAAAAAAACATTTTGCCCACAGATTTCAATGCATTTCAGCCAATTTTAACCAATTCACAAATTTTCTCCAAAGCGAAATGAGTCAGATTTGCTCATCATTAATTTTTATCGAATAAAAAAAAATATCCAAACTGTGCGTTTATTTATGAAAAAGTTGAAACTGAATTTTGAATTCATTTTGAAAACTCATATTGAAAAATAGCTTTAAATGTTTTTTTCAAAAACTCCCAATTTAAATAAATTTGCCAGCTGTTAGATAACACATTTTTTTCATTTGGGTTTTTTGTACTTAATAAACCTTGAATTTAAATGTTGATAAATCTCCCCCTAATTATAAGAAGGCATCCAGTTATTTCTCTCATGTATGCTGCACTTAATTAGAGATCAACAATCTATCCCAATCACACCCCTCAAAACAATGATTTGTGTTTACAAAAGTCAAAGACTACTTTTTTTTAAAATTGTATTTTTTTTTTTTTTTTAATTTTAATATAACCATTTAAGTCCTTTATAAAGTCAAAGATTGTTTTACCTGGCAGGACAGAGTCATCAGAATGCGGCTTAGGAGAGAGGATTTACCATGTTTTTTCTCTCCAATCACACATATTAGGCACACGGAGTAATCCAAGACCTCTCTGTTCATAAAACAGGTCTGAATGGCGGCTTCATTTACTTGGAGGTGACCAAATTCATCTGTGTGTACTAACTGAATTGCACAGATAGAACTCTCCTTAAATGTAGAGGTAGATGGAAAAAAAATATTTAATTTCTATACTAACCTGTTAGTACCATGTTATGCAGGACATTCAGCTACTTTTTAGAAGAAATGTAATCCCTCAAAACAACTAAATTTAAAAATGTATTATTTGTTTTTATAGATTTCAAGATATTAGCAATTTTTGCACTGCAAATTGATGCAACGGTGCCGCCAACTGGTCCATTCTGCTGGCCATCTTGTTAGGAGAACATTTCATCAACTGAGTTTCCTCTTCATCTTCTGAATCATTTTCCCAACTGATAGACTGGTCTACAGAAGTGACTAGCAGGTGGTGATGCTGTTGTATCAATTTTATTATATCTGCCATATAAAAATTGCTAAAATCTTAAAATCTAAAAAACAACAAACTAATAATTTTTGTGCTTAGAAGAGCAAAAACAAACCAGTATCACTTTCAAAGTATACTTAAACCTGTGGAACCTTCCATGATGGAATCCCAGCATTGTAATGACAGCCATTGCATTCTGGAAGTTGTAGTGTGGCAATTCTGGAGAGACCACAATGGTCACTGCAACCACCAGTCACCATTTTTGATACACAAAGCACCTCCTCAATGCCTTACCTTCTTGGCCTGCTCTCCTTTAACCCCCTGCTGGACCTTTGTTATCAGAGCCTTGAGTCTGTGGACAGGAATCAGCTGATCTTTGGGACAAACAGTCCTGCACTCGGGGCAGAGGCACCTCAGATGTTGTGTGTCCCAGTAACTTGTGATGCACTCTCTGCAGAAGGTGTGCCCACAAGCAATGGAGACGGGGTCATTAAGCTCACCAAAACACACACAACATAAAAGTTCCTCCTCCAACGTCTGGAAGCTTGCTGGTCCCTGATGTTGCATGTTATACTTAGGCACAATAGATATATACCTATTGATACCTATTGATAAAAATGTATAGAGGGACATGAGAGACATAAACACAGAGAATAATCAAATAAACACATACACACCAAACATAGACATAAAGGCCATAGGTAGAGAGGAAGCATGGCACCTTGGTGCAGCTAAAGAAATAAAGCTACTGCGTGTTAAACAACTAGGGGCCGATTCACTAAATTCGAGTGAAGGATTCGAAGGTAAAAAACTTCGAATTTCAAAGTTTTTTTGGGCTACTTCGACCATCGAATGGGCTACTTCGACCTTCGACTACGACTTCGAATCGAAGGATTCGTAGTAAAAATCGTTCGACTATTTGACCATTCGATAGTCGAAGTACTGTCTCTTTAAAAAAAACTTTGACCCACTAGTTTGCCATCTAAAAGCTACCGAAGTCAATGTTAGCCTATGGGGAAGGTCCCCATAGGCTTGGCTAACTTTTTTTGATCGAAGGATATTCCTTCGATCGTTGGATTAAAATCCTTCGAATCGTTCGATTCGAAGGATTTTATCGTTCGATCGAAGGAATTATCCTTTGATCGTTCGATCGAACTATCTGCGCTAAATCCTTCGGCTTCGATATTCGAAGTCGAAGGATTTTAATTCCTAGTCGAATATCGAGGGTTAATTAACCCTCGATATTCGACCCTTAGTGAATCGGCCCCCTAGAGTTGGAGATAAATGCATACTGGCAACTTGTGGTACTTCCCTCACTTACCCACCTGAATAAGAGATTGCGAATGTTGAAAACGGAATAAATGTGGCATAACAGAGAATTGTGCCCACTACTATTTAAAAAAAAAATTCACTACAAAACACGAATTTTTAGAGGAAATATAAACTTGAATTTTTTGAGATTTATTATACCCCTATGTTACAAAAAGCCTGAATCCGAAAAAATAAACCATCTCAGACCAGTCGCGGTCCTGTATAAGTCAATCTAAATTTGGCGGTTTTTTTTAGTCTGCTCTACGTTTAGCCTGAAATTGTCGGCCAAAATTCTTAAAAATTTAAGTGATTTGGAAGAAAAAACAGACAAATTCGAGCTATTCAGAAAAAAGACAGAATATTAGAGCAATACGGGTTTTCGCTTGATTTTATTGAATTTTTCTGCAATTTGATTAAATTCC
The DNA here is from genome assembly GCF_017654675.1 of Xenopus laevis. NCBI lineage: Eukaryota > Metazoa > Chordata > Amphibia > Anura > Pipidae > Xenopus > Xenopus laevis. The sequence goes on along the minus strand of NC_054387.1, from coordinate 131,342,344 downwards.
AGGGTTTTTATTAATAAATAAGCTGAAATTGGGCATGGTAGTTTGGTCGTGGCTTTTTTTAATAAAATATGAGCTAATTTCGGATTTTAGTAAATAACCCCCTTAATGTAGAGATGCACCTTATCCAAGATTCAGATAAGATTGGGCCTTTTTCAGCAGGGTTGGGATTTGGACTAATCTAAGTACTTTGCCGAACCAAATCCAAAAAAAATCACGTCACTTTTCGTCACACAAACAAGAAAATGTATTTTCTCTTTCCCCTTCTTTTCCCTAATTCACATACGCAAATAAGGGTCCGGATTCAGTTCAGTATTCGGCCAAATCATTCACAAATGATTCAGGATTTGGCTGAATCCAAAATTAGTGGATTCAGTGCATGACCAGTAATCAAATTTTTTTTAAAAAAAATTGTTAGTAAACATTGAAAATAAAACACTAGCACAAATTAAACTTTAAAATCGCAAAGCCTTTATTAAGAAATAACCTATCGAAACTCTGCTTCAGAAAAGGCTATCGGGCGATCCATCGTGTTGCGCTCGATTTCTCCTCCCTGCCTTTCTTATAGGAGATAGCCAGGGAGGAGAAATCAAACACCGCACGATGGATCATCACCCTGTCGCCTTTTCTGAAGAGGAGCGGAAGCAGAATTTCGGTAAATTATTTCTTAATAAAGGCTTTGCAATTTTAAGCATTGATTTCACAGTGAATTATACTAATTACCCAAACCATGAATACTTCATAGTTTATCAGAGAAAAAGCCCCCATAAAATCACTAATAAAAAACAGAAATCTAAAAGCTTGTGGAGTTATTGGATTTGTGGTGTTCGTTCACTTGTTAACATGAAAACTAGGATTTAGACATTTTCGAATTGTTGTACAGATTTGTTTTGAGCTTTTTTTGCTCACGTTTTTATCATTCGGATCTTTTCATAAATTTCTTGGCATTTGTGGTTTTAGTGGAAATGAGCGTTTTCATGGTTTGAAAAACCACAAAAATATGAATTTTAGTAAATGAGTCTGGATCTTCAGACATTATTCAATTAGGGATGCACCGAATCCACTATTTTGGGATTCGACCAAACCCCTGAATCGAGTGAATACTTGACCCATCCTAATTTGCATATTCAAATTAGGGAATCCTTGATTCAGTGCACCCCGAAGACCAATATCAGTTTTCAGTTTCTGGAGTTTCTCTAAGAACTTGCAGCCTTTTAGCATGAGAATTTCAACCACTTTCATTCTATATTATAACTTTAAGACATTATAAAATACAACGAGAAATTATTTCTATACTGGAAACTTCTTAAGACAATGAAAGAGGCATTTCAAATAAAATATTTCTGAATATACAAAATGAAAATCAAAAGCCTAAATAAATTTGAAGACTGTCATAAAATCAATATTAATTTATATAATTCAATTTAAAATTAATTTCAAAAAGAAAACAGCAATTTTCTCAAAAGAGAACAATACCTGAATTTGTGGTCATTGTACCCATTTCTCCCAATTCAGACAGAATCAAGATATAAATAATATTTCACCTAAAGCACATACAGTAAATCTTCATTAAATCACTCGTGAAAGCCCTGGCTTAGGTTGACTGCTGTGTTGAATTTCAAGATGAAATATGCCAATATATTTCATATATCAAATTTGCTGGATTACAGGTATGGGACTTGTTATCCAGAATACTCGGGACCTGGGGTTTCCGTATAACAGATCTGCAGTGCCATCCAACTTACCGCTTTGTGCTCCTTTCCCCGCTGGATATGATTGACTAACACAGCCGGACAATCACTGATCCGTTATTAAGGGAAAGAGTAGTCGTTCCCTCTGGGAAGGGAGGAAAACAGAGAAACGAAACTGCAGTAAAACTTCCTGATCTTGATAATATTGGCACCGCACTCGTTTCAAGGGAAAATTCCCTCGGGATAAAAAGTAATTCTGCCTAATGAAAGAAAATATAATAATTCCTAATATGCATCCATTCCTCATTGTAACAGTGACTTTACAGTTACAGTCGGTACAAATGCGTGCAGAGACTATACATTTCATACATTTTTAGAATTACATTTTCTTTCATGCAATTTTTTTCATTTTCTTTCATGCAATTTTTTTTATGATTTGGGGGTTCCCTTTTAAATCCGACACATATAAAATCCTAATATGGAATGGCTAAGGATCTGTTGGGGACTCCCGAATAAGGGACACATTGTTATACACTGTCAAGTCAATGGCAGTCAGCACAAGCTCTAACAGGCAACTCTCTGCCAGTTAAGCCAACACTACATGCATAATGTATCATTGCACTAGCAAATAGCCCATCTGTGGGTAATCACTCAGCAAGGATACTTACTGGAACTACAATTTCCAGCATTAGAAACTATCATTTAAGGTGACCCCAAACCCCAGGGGAGAGACTGAATTCCTGCCTAGGTGTGCTCTGCTGCCTATAACAGCCACCTTTGGAGTTGGGCCTGGCCCTCAGCTATTCTGGTTCTGCCAGAACTTAGAAAAGGAGCTGGTAAGGAAAGAACTGAACGTAGTCAGACAGGCCAAATCAGAACCAGATAACAGGAGCAGAATCATGAGGCAAACTCAAGGTCAGGAGCAAGCAGGGTCAGAGCCAAGCAGTCACACAGGGGACATGAATCGATGAAAAAGCTAAGCAGTATTCAGAGCACGGAGGAGCAAGAAGCTTGAAATATAACAGGCAGTGAGTAAGTGCAGAGCAGGAGGTTTTATAGCCCGACTGATGTTCAACTCAAAACACATGTGGCCAGATTAATAACAGGTGAAACAAGCCATGACAATTTGCAAATACAGAAATACACAGTGAACCTTAGTTGTCTGCTCGTATAGAGTAGAGGTAATGCAGACAGCAGGTCATTGGTTCAAGCCCAGGCAAGATGATACAGAAACAGATTTATTAAAGGTCGTGTTGTATTTAACCCGGAAAATTTGAGTTTTTAAGGGTCATTTTATGTCAAAACTCGAATTCTCTGGTTAAAAAAAACTTGAATTTTTGAGCTTTTGCAAAAAAACTTGAATTTTTGGAGATTTATTATGCCCTAAAAGCTGGAAATAGCTGAAATCCGAAAATACACTATTTAAAACCTGGTCAGGGACAATAGGCCCGACCCTCAAGGGCCCCAGCCGGGCCAGTCCCCTCGTCCGTTATTGGAAATGGCACAAATGTATTTTTTTTCACAAAATGCTGGGAGTTGCAATAAAACAGAACCATATTTATTATTTGTGTCACATTCCAAACAGGCAGACGCACTTCCAACAAGGCATACATTCACAGTACACAGCATCCAGAACAGTTTCACAGTCAGGTTAGATACACACAGGCAAATATCAAGTGCCCTCTTCGGTCCCTCCAGTGTCCTCTCTCACCATCAGCCTGTGCTGCCTCACTAGGGTCCAGTCTGCAACTCTCCCCCCTCTACAGGGTTTAGCCCAAACACCATATAGAAAAGTGGGCGAATTTTTCTGTTGTAAATTCTAATCTTACATTTTGATAAATCTGCCCCCCAGGGAGAAACTCACTCTGTCTCTGTTAGTGCAAGAGAGTTCAACTGTGCTCTCTCCACACTAGCGTTGTGGCCCTCCTACACCTGCGGCATCAGAAAGGCCACCTCAGGCAGCAATAAACTCTGAAACGCCCTTGTCTGCCCCCGAAACTCCAGGCCGAGTACTGGTGCTAAAAACATTTTAAAGTTAATTTTGACTTAAAATTGCTGTTATACTATTTTTAACATGGGTACCAAGAGAATGGGATTAAAACATGGGGCAAATTCACTAAGGCGCGAAGCGCCGAACGCTAGCGTTAATTCGCTAGCGTTTGGCATTTTCGCTACTGCGCATATTCACTAACGAACGCTGGCGTAGTTTCGCTAGTGTTACTTCGCAACCTTACGCCAGGCGAATCTTCGCTAGCGACGAAACTACGCAAATTCACTTACTTGCGCAGTGTAGTGAACGCTACCTTTTACGCTAGACTTCCTTCGCCACCTCAGACCTGGCGAAGCGCAATAGAGTAGATAGGGATTGTTTTAAAAAAAAGTCAAAATTTTTTCTAAGTCCCAAAAAACGCTGGCATGTTTTCTACATGATGGCCGAAAATTTTTTGGGGCTCCCCTTCCTCCCCCCTACATTTCCTGACTCGTGGCAACTTACCTAGACAGTGGGCACATGTGTAGGGCAAAATAAAAATTTTATTTGCAGATTTGAAGGTTTTCTAGGCATTTGTAGTGCTGATACGTGTTCCTCCATTGAAATTTGAATTTCGCGCCGTATGCAAATTAGCCTTCGCTAGCGCAACTTCGTTTTATATAGCGAAACAACGCTAGCGCAACTCCGCAACCTTACGCTACCCCTGTGCGCAACTTCGGATTTTAGTTAATTTGCAAAGCACTGGCGAAACTACGCCTGGCGAAGTGCGGCGAAGTGCGGTGAAGTTGCGCCTGCCGCAACTTCGCATCTTAGTGAATTTGCCCCATAGGGTGATAAATAACACAATTCCTGATGGGTACATGGCCACCACAGGTATTTAAGCATGTCCTAAATCACATTCAAGAGGACTGGATGAAACCTTGTTGTTACTCAAACCCCTAAAATACAAAGTCAGTGCAACGTTCCACCTCCAAAATCCCCTGATTGAGTAGCTGCCCTGCTATCTGTCATTATCTCTGTGTTTGTTAAGTCCCAATGACTTTATTGCTTTATGGTCTGTCATTAGATGAGTTCCTGATTGAGCAGGTAGAGAAACCACAAGAGATGTGGCACCATGCCCAAGAATGATGGGCTGATATTGTGTTTGTTCCCAGTACTATTATGATAATGATCAGGGAGATAACACTGTGTCAAAGAGATAATCTCATATCTCAGGTGTGTTATCAGTACATATAACCCGGTAGGAATCTTTAAAGATAATTTAGTGGCACGTGTCCTTATTTATTATTATTTTATTTAGTGGCACATGTCTTTTATTCAATCGAATGGTTCTGAGAAAATTAGAATCATATTCGATTCGTAATCGATTTGTACGAATCGAGTTTTTCTCGAATGTCAGGAAGGCTATTAACATTTCCAAATGGCTCAGTGAACCTCTGCCCTTGACTTCTATGTGAAGTCGGCAGGTTTTAGGTGGCGAAAATTTGAATTAGGACTGTTTCCAGGGTTGAGGTGTGATACATCTCATATTCGAAGGGGGATTAAAATACGAATGTGTACATTTATAAACTCTGACTCATTATTGCTCATTAAACTCTGAAAAAAATTCTATAGTCATGTTATTTACAAAAGAGTTTATTTGTATTACATTAAAATGATAATGACCCCACATGGAGCCTAACACATTTCATGCTTACCTTGCTTAATCATAGGTAATCCCAAATGGGACACGTCTTCATACATACATATAAATTTTCAAATGAACCCACCCATCATTTACCGTATATACTCGAGTATAAGCCGAGTTTTTCAGCATCCAAAATGTGCTGATAAAGTCTACCTCGGCTTATACTCGGGTCAGCGGGCAGTAGCTGCCCCCCAGCAGTCACTTTTAATCATTCCTATACCAACAGTTCACTTGGGGAGAGACTGCAATATCCCACAATGCCCTCTGTTGGTTATATGAAAGAATAACAGTGCGCCCTCTGTTGGTTATATGAAAGAATAACAGTGACTGCAATATCACACAGCGCCATCTGTTGGTTATATGAAAGAATAACAGTGCGCCCTCTGTTGGTTTTATGAAAGAATAACAGTGACTGTAATATCACACAGCGCCCTCTGTTGGTTATATGAAAGAATAACAGTGCGCCCTCTGTTGGTTATATGAAAGAATAACAGTGACTGCAATATCACACAGCGCCCTCTGTTGGTTATATGAAAGAATAACAGTGCGCCTCTGTTGGTTATATGAAAGATTAACAGTGCCCCTCTGTTGGTTATATGAAAGATTAACAGTGACTGCAATATCACACAGCGCCATCTGTTGGTTATATGAAAGAATAACAGTGACTGCAATATCACACAGCGCCATCTGTTGGTTATATGAAAGAATAACAGTGACCGCAATATCACACAGTGCCCTCTGTTGGTTATATGAAACATTAACAGTGACTGCAATATCACACAGCGCCCTCTGTTGGTTATACGAAAGATTAACAGTGATGGCAATATCAAACAGCACCCTCTGCACATGGTAGTGGGACAGTGGGACAATGCACACAGTAATCCGTTTGGCAATTCTCTGTCACCATCAACTTTGCAAAGAAGTCCGGTTGATCGCTGGGGGGGTCGCTTTGGCAGAATGTGCGCTGCTGGGAGACAGGGCTGTAGTTGTGTCTAGGCTTATACTAGAGTCAATAAGTTTTCCCAGTTTTTGTAGGTAAAATTAGGTACCTCGGCTTATACTCGGGTCGGCTTATACTCGAGTATATACGGTAAAACCAATCGTGTTTGTTGTTGTTGCATAAATAGCTCATCAAGATATTCCTAAAAGCGCTTACTGGAATGTAAAATTAACTAGAGAGGTACATTTCCTGAAGAAAATGTGAGTGGTGCTTGCCGTGGCAAAACTCAGGCCCAAATCTGATTGGCTGTTGTTGCCCTGCCCCTTTTTTTCCTAATTGTGAACCACAGTCACTCAGTGACTAACATACCAAAGTTTGGGAATGCTGTCATTTAATGTGTAAAAATGGCAGCATTTCTATTTTTTTCTATTGAAAATCAATGAATGAAATTTGATTGGTTGTTGGTGGCTCCGCCCACTTTTTCTAAACTTGAAGTGGAAACCCCCAGCGACCACATTTGTGATATTCAAGGTCCCTGACATCAATACTGAGAGAATGGCAGCCTTCTTAATTTTTCCCATTAAAACCAATCAAAGAAATCTGATTGGTTGGTTTTGGCTCCACCCACTTTTCTTAATTTTAATCCCAGTCCCCCAGTGACCAACTGTGCCAACTTTGAGGAGGCTGCCATTAACCGTCTAAGAGCGGCAGCAGTTTAAAATTTTCCTATTTAATTGAATGGCTGAAATTTGATTGGCTGTTGTAGACTCCGCCCACTTTTTGTAAATTTTGGCTGCAGTCACCCAGTGACCCACGGTGCCAAGTTTGGGAGCTCTGGCTTTATTACTGTGAGAATTACAGCTGTTTACATTTTCTCATTGAAGTCAATAGGGAAAATCTGATTGGTTGTTTGCGGCTCCGCTCACTTTTTTGGGTCCCCAAAATAGGACAGAAAAGTCACAACACCCCATTCCCGAATAAGCTGAACGGTTTGACACCTCATTCATGGGTCTGCGACAAACTAATTATTCGATAAATTCCCCATTATAAGTCAATGGGGCAAATTTGGGGACCTCTCCTGCCCCGGGGGTAAAACTTATACCCTCGTGTGGGGTATCATCTGACACAGGTCGCAAACCTCTTCAAATGTGGTAAATTTAACGTTTCTACAAGATTCCCTCTCTGCGCTAGAATCCGTCAAAAGTTGGCCTCAATGTTAATCTATGGGACTTTTCGGGGTGGTTAATTGCCCCCGCAAGGGGCAATTAACCACCCACCCCTTAGAAAAGTCATACCACCCCATTCCCGATTAAGCCGCACGATTTGACACCTCATTCATGGGTCTAGGACAAACGGTGCGGGACTAGTTACGCGCCAAACTTTCATACGGAAGAAGAATAAAAATAAGTTTGCAAGATAACAGTAGTGATGCTTTGCTTCGCAAGCACCACTAATGAGGGGGCTATTCTAAGCACTTTTGCAATGTACATTCATTATTTATTTTTTTTAGATTCCAAGATATTAAGGGATACATGTACTGTTAATGTGAATTAATTTTGTTCCAACAGCGCCACCTGCTGGTCAGTTTCCCACCAGTCTGACCACCAAGCAGTCAAGGAAGTTGTCAGGAGAAAGAAAGAGGCTGCTCTGATGTTCTTCTGCTTATGAAAGATTTTAGAAAAGTTTCCTATTACATTCAATAATATTCAAAAGTGTCTGGTGACATTGGTTTTATTGCAATACTTAATGTTGCTAATCTGATTTATATGTTACCTAATCCGTTCAGTGTAAAAATAAAAACTGGGTAAATAAATAGACTGTGCAAAATAAAAAATGTTTCTAATATAGTTATTTAGCCACAAATGTAATGTATAAAGGCTGGAGTGATTTGATGTATAGCAAGTCAGTCAGATCACTACTTCCTGCTTTTCAGCTCTCTTGGTTTACACTGACTGGTTACCCTGGCTACCAGGCAGTAACCAATCAGAGACTTGAGGGGGGGCCGCATGAGTCATATCTGTTGCTTTTGAATCTGAGCTGAATGCTGAGGATCAATTACAAACTCACTGAACAGTTATGTCCCATGTGGCCCCCCTTAAAGTCACTGACTAACTCAGAGTTAGAGAGCTGAAAAGCAGGAAGTTGGATTCTGGCTGTTTTATTAGACATCTGTTCACTCCAGCCTTTATACATTACATTTCTGGCTAACTAACTATATTAGAAACATTTTTTATTTTACACAGCCTATTTATTTACCCAGTTTTTATTTTCACACTGAACTGTTCCTTTAAGGGGCCGTGTAGTGCAACCCAAATATTGTGTATTGCACTTTCTACAAGTAATCAGATAGATTACTCCTATACTATTGCAATTTACAATTTGTTTATTACTGTATATTTTATTAGTAACTGTAGATTTAAATTCCTGAAAAACTTGGAGAAATTTACACGTAAATGTTTTACCTCTTTTTGGTCACTAGAGGTCTCTATGTTGCAGTTTGCATTCCACATTTGTAGCCAAGGTTTCTGTATGTGCAACACTGTCTAGATGAATGGTGCAGGCTAGAAATAGGATAGAAATATCAGCAGTCCAATAGAACTTATATTTTTGATCTTCATTGCTCAAGTGATGGAGGTATCACTTACCAACTCCAGTACCAACTCCATACCTGAACACAAGGGCCAGTTTGTGAGATATTGGATCTCCTTGCATATATGTTTAGAAAATGGGACAATTAGCATAAAGAACTGAAAATAAGCCAATGAAAATGGATGTTGGCAAGGTGGCACTGGGACAGAATTTATTTGTTGACCTTAAAGGGATACTGTCATGGGAAAAAAACATTTTTTCAAAATGAATCAGTTAATAGTGCTGCTCCAGCTGAATTCTGGACTGAAATCCATTTCTCAAAAGAGCAAACAGATTTTTTTATATTCAATTTTGAAATCTGACATGGGGCTAGACATATTGTCAATTTCCCAGCTGCCCCAAGTCATGTGAGTTGTGCTCTAATAAAATTCAATCACTCTTTACTGCTGTACTGCAAAGTTAGAGTGACATCACCCCTCCTTTTCCCCCCCAGCAGCCAAACAAAAGAACAATGGGAAGGTAACCAGATAGCAGCTCCCTAACACAAGATAACAGCTGCCTGGTAGATCTAAGAACAACACTCAATAGTAAAATCCCATGTCTCACTGAGACACATTCAGTTACATTGAGAAGGAAAAACAGCAGCCTGCCAAAAAGCATTTCTCTCCTAAAGTGCAGGCACAAGTCACATGACTGGGGGCAGCTGGGAAATTGACAAAATGTCTAGCCCCATGTCAGATTACAAAATTGAATATAAAAAAATCTGTTTGCTCTTTTGAGAAATGGATTTCAGTGCAGAATTCTGCTGGAGTAGCACTATTAATGGATGTGTTTCGAAAAAAACATGTTTCCGATGACAGGATCCCTTTAAACCATGTTAGGAACCAAAACACCAATGAGCATTTTATCATGTTGTATGAACCAATTGTATTATGTGTATGTATGTTTATATCAATGCCCAAAATGTTGTCCTATCTTAATGGAAAATCATAATTAGACATAAGACAAGGAAACAATGTAGTAACAATTTAGTAATGGATTTTTTTTGCTGAAAAACTAATCCTGGATTTGGTGCATCCCTAATTAAGGTACTTGTGTCCAAACACACAACTTTTGACTTCCTTGTTTTTGTGATGAAAAGTCACATGATTATTTGGATTCAGTTTAGACAGGTACTTGGATTTGTCCCATTCCAAATTCTGCTGAAAAAGGCAGAATCTTGGCCGAATCCTGAACCGAATCCTGGATTCAATGCATCCCTTATTAAGGTATTTGCGTTCAAACACACTCCAGCTCTTCCACATGGTTTCCAATTTGCTCATGCACAATGATTAAAGGGGTGCACCTGTACATACTGATGCTGGGGAAACCTGGAACTGCTACCCATGTGGACCTGGCAGTGGGTCATGTCAATAGGCACACCTGACTTGCACCCAGTGATTTGGATGTTTTACACACATGACGTAACTAGAGGAGCCACTTTAATTTTTTTTTGTGATCAGGTTGGGTTTACTTGAGTTGGACATGAGTCAACTTTTTGGGGAATGGCTGGACACTGTGCCTTTGAATATTCCCTAGTAGATCCCCTTCTACCCCTCTGCTGATTCCCACCATGCTGCGCTTACCTGAGCTTAAAACATAGAAACCAGTACAATTTGCAGGAAAATTTTATAACTTCTATGACAGACTGCAACTCCAATAACAGGCGCAATCAAATCTTTCTTTTAACAGGAATACAAATGATGAGAGCTAGGGCAGAACACAAGATTTATCAAAGTAATGGCTTAAAGTGACCACTTCAATACATGGGTAGTGATGGGCGAATTTCGCCGCCAGCGAATAAATTCACGAAACGCCCGCGAAAATTCGCGGCAAAAACGGGCGCCGGCGTCAAAAACGGGCGCTTGCATAAAAAAAACAGGCGCCGGCGTCAAAAAATGAGACGCCGGCGCCGTTTCGCAAATTTTTCGGCGAACCGAAACGCCGCAAATTCGCCCATCACTATACATGGGGCATGTAACTGAAATATTTTTAAATAATAAACTGATTTCTTTACAAATGGCAATATATTTAGATATAACTTTACAGCAGACCTTTTCTCTCTCTGACCCGTGCATCCGTAACTAACAACTCAATAGTCTGTAAAGGAATTGCTGCACATTTCCAATGAAAACACATTCCAGAAATGATCTGAAATTATTATATACGGTAACATATCACAAAGCTCCATCTATGGTCTGTTTGTTTTAATATTACAGGTATAGGATCCCTTATCCAGAAACCCGATATCCAGAAAGCTCAGAATTACGGAATGGCTGTCTCCCATAGACTCCATTTTATTCAAATAACCCAAATTTTTTAAACTAATTTCCTTTTTCTCTGTAATAATAAAACAGTAGCTTGTACTTGATCCCAACTAAGTTATAATTAATCCTTATTGGAAGCAAAACCAGCCTATTGGGTTTATTTAATGTTTACATGATTTTCTAGTAGACTTAAGGCATGAAGACCTAAATTACGGAAAGATCCATTATCCGGGAAACCCCAGGTCCCCAGCATTCTGGATAACAGATCCCATACCTGTATTATAAAATAAAGATGTGGATATTTCATCTGTGTTCACACAACTAAAACTCTACCTGAATTCTTAATTCAAGTTGAGTGATCTGAAAAGGTAGTGCTAGCTCTGATGTTCATACCCTTTGAGCTGAATGGACTTTGTATGCACAATGGATATAATATAGTGGATAATGTACTCCCTACTGTAATTTATAAAGATATTATGTTACCGAGGAGTTATGTGACCATATAAAAGCTTTTATACAGGTCACATAACTCCGAGGTGACTATTAATATCTTTATAAATTTTCAGTGGGGGGTACATTATTCATTATAATCTACAATTTCTGGGTTCAGTTTGTACTTTCTGACGAGTTCTTTGCTTTTTAAATTATGTCGTACTTTAGTATATTTAGCTGGGTACCTTTATTTCTTCTTGCTATGGTCATGTCACATGTGTGTTGCAGCTGGGATGTAGTTCTTTCCTTTTTTTCTTCACAGGATTCCTCTCCATTTTTGCGCCCCCCCCCTCTGCATTACCAAAGTCTCCTCCCCTTCGTATACACTACCTGGAGTCTCTCTCACCCTCCCTTACATTATCTAAGTCTCGCTCCGCCTCCCATCCACACTGAAGGCTAGCTCCCCACTGTGTGACATTTTCTTTCACTGCATCACAGACAGGTGAAGGCAAGGGAAGGAGGCGGAGCAAGTCTTCAGAGAGTGGACGGGAGGTGGAGCGAGACTTTGGAAGGGTAAGGGAGGGGGAGCGAGACTTCAGATAGTTGATGCGAGGGGGAGCGAAAATGGAGAAGAGAAACGCTAGTGTGGCAGCTGCAGATTTTTTACTGGAGTGAGATCTGCTATGAAGGAAAGAGAAGCCGAAGGGAGAGGGTGGAGCGCGTTGTGGGAGGTAAGCAAATGCAGAGCCGAAAGCTATGGTGGTGGGAAGGTCGGGTAGAGGCGATGGCAGCAGCTGCGAGTGCTGTCCCTTTAAGTTTATAAACGGCGCGTTCTGGCGTAAGAACGCGCCGTTTATAAGGATATAATTTACAGTCTGGTCCCATTGGGAAATGACCAGACTGTAGATTATATATACATACATGGTCAAACTGGGGTTGGGGCCCACTAGAGAACATCACTCCAGGGGCCCACCAAAGATATAAGCATACCTGCCACTGAAACCGCTGCCACCCCCTAAGGGATGGAAGTGAAGAGTGAGGCTACAAAAAATAACTGAGCTTAGAGGGGTGCCAATATTTTTATTCTCTTTGCAACACCCTTTCGCCATAATTACCCAGACGTGCAAGTAAGATTACTGCAGAAAATTATTAATGAGCACATTATCCATAGGCCTGCCAGTAAGATAACTGCAGAAATTGACAATGAGCGTATTGACTTCAGACATGTCAGTAGAATCACTGCAGAAATGGATTATAAGAATATTAACCTTAGATCACTGCAGAAAATGGATTATGAACACATATTGATAACCCACTGATTGTCTAACTAACACAGTTCTTTATATAACACAGTCCCACTCAATTCTAGAAGGGATTCAACCAGACACAGTTTAGATCAAATGAAATGCTCAAGCCCAAGCCCTGGAGGTTTAAGCTGAAAACAGGAAGTCTGATACAGAAGCCCATGAGTACACAATAGAAGGAAAGAAATGTGGTGTTTCTTTTGACAGAGGACTCAGAGCAGAATTACTTTGAGGGGTTACTGGTGTATTTATATAGAACTTTCTGATAAAGCTTATTTAATTATAGCCTTTAAAGCTCTATCTATAGTCAATTGATTCTAATGCTATTGAGTCTGATGTTTGTCTTAATGATAATTATAGTAAAAAGAATGAATTCTTCACAGACAAGAGAGAGCTTGTTAATTCATTCAGTTACACAGTTGACCAGTATACATACTTAAGTTACTACTTGAGTTACTAAAACTCAAATTAATCTTTTTTTAGTTTTTATGAAAACAAAGTCATCCAAACTCCCTTCCACGAATTGAACTCATTTATAAATTTTTCGCTGAAGAATTAGAGCGAAAAAAAAAATCAAGTGTCAATTTGTATCATACGACTGACGCTCCAAAACGTCAAACTCAACATCAAATTGTTCCTGCGACTTTTTCAGATTATGGAATGAAAACCCCGATTTTATGGTACAAAAACCCTGACTCTTTTGGATTATCAAACGAAAACCCTGACTTTTTCGGATTATCCAGAGCAGATCAAAATGTCAAGAAACAACTTCTGGGACATCGGTCATTGACCTCGACAGGTTTCAGATGAAGTATTTTCAGATTCAGATTTTTACGCAGCTTTGGGGTATATCTCTAAAAATTCATTTTTTTTCCTTCTAAAATTTGAGTTTTCACCTCGACCAGTGTTTTTCTATGTTTTTCTCCATTAAGTTTTATAAATTTTGAAAATAGCATGTCATTGTACCAATTACAGCATATCCAGGACAAAAACTTGACCACAAAAATTTGAGGTTTAATAAATGGGCTCCATAATGCTAATTTATGTGATCTCAAAAACCAGCAACATTGATGATATACTTAGCCTTTGGTCTGTAAGAATGTTATAAAACATAGAAATATTATATACAACAACTCAGTTTGGTCACCAAAATTAGTATGATTTGGACGCAGACTAGGGTTAGTGTAGATTTCCAGGTACAAATGGAACCAATGGAGAGACAATGTTTTTTATTGAATGATGTTTATTTGGAGAACTCCTTAGGCAAGAAGAAAGCATTTTTTTTTGCTAGGGATTGCCAAAAGTTAAGCACCCTCAAGTGATTGTATTGACTTAGCTCACACCCGGGGCTGGTGTTCCTATCAGCAGAAAACTGCACCAGTCTGGGGGTTCTTCCAGCAGGCACCATGGAGCGATCCTCTTCCAACTTCTTCTTTCTTCTTGAGGCTCCACATGTGCAGTAGCGTGAAAAGCTGAACAAGTCGTCTATTTCCTTCTACTGCTCATGAGTCCGTCCTGGGAAATTTGAAGAACAGAGAAGAGAAGAGGACAATCTCTCAGTGGTGCTTGCTGGAAGAACCCTGGGTTGGTGGAGTTTTCTGCTGATAGGAGCACCAGCCCGGGGTGTCTGGTAAGTAAATATTTGGCCTAACTTTTGGCAACCCCAAGTTAAAATTACTTTCCTTCTCCTTTAAACCTCACTAATTCGATTTTTGTTAAATAAGGCCAATAGTGTACAGAGATATATGTAACAGGTGGATTAGGCTTAGACTTAACCTTCCTTGGGTTATTATACACTGGTTCCAGAACCAAGGCAAGGGGTCCAACTCCCAACACACTATAATTAGACTCTTTATCCTCAGGTGGGGCCCTCTCTTATGGTATGGAGGAAGGGATTACCACTCTGGTATCAGCACACACAGTATTCACTCTTGATCAAATAAACTTTGGGTGCCAGTGGTTCTTTCAAACAGTAGAACACTTAATTGAACTGACACTTCTCATCAAATCAACGCATGGTTGCTAGGCTAATTAGCAACCAGATTGCTGAAATTGAAATTGAAACAACCACAAATAATAAAAAATGGAAACCAATTGCAAATTGTCTCAGAATATCACTATACATCATACTAAAAGTTGATTTAAAGATGAACAACCCCTTTAAATATGACTGAAGTTACGTTATGTAAACAAGAGAAGTTGTATATACAAAAGAAAATGTCCATTGGGGCATTCTGTATCTTCAGTGTCTTTCCACCTTATTAAATATGGAAGTTCCCCACAAGGATTAAATCACTGGTCAGTATTTATTTTTTACTTGACAGATTGAATTCCCTTTAACATAATTTGGCCTCGCCTCCTTAAAGGCAGGATCTAGAATTTAAATGAGCTGCCACCGCTAGTGATGGGTGAATCTGACCCATTTCAGAATTCCAAAAATTTGTGAAACTGCAAAAATAACCAAAATGCATTAAAGTCTACTGGCGTAGACCCATTGTGTATGGGCATCATTTTTGAGGCGAAACACAGCTAAAAATTTTGCTCATCACTAATCGCTACTATAAGATTAGTGTAGAGGACCAGAGAAATCCTTCTCCTGTTTTTCTGTCTGGGACATCATCCTGCCCAGTTACAGGCTGGAGAGCCATCCAATTGGCTGGGCACCCCAGTTCATCCTTGGGAGAGAGGGTGTGCCTGAATTTGGAGCCTTTTGTACAGGGTTTCTGACATAGTTTAACAGGGGTTGTGTGGAGAAAGATCCAGCCAGAACCAAGTCGTGTGAAACTGTCCAATCTGTTGAATCTGTTGGAATACAGAAAGAGACAATCCTGTTCCCTGCCAAGATGCTAGAGACTCAGAAGGAGAAAGGTGCCACTGGTGAGATTGATCCTGCTGCAGAGCTGCCTTTAATCTCCATTGTGACTGCCTCTGAGAGCACCCCGGTGAGCGAGCCACCCAAGGGAGGATACTGGCAAGCATGGGGCCCCAACTTGAAGACAGGTCTTGTGCATTTACCTGCTATGTGGGAGCAGCTGCTAAGTTTCAAAGGGAGAGCTGCTAAGTTACAAAGGGAGAACAAGCAAGTTAAAAAGCTTCCCCCAAACCCAACACTGGAAGGATCACATATCTGCCCTGGGGTGGTCCATTTATTAAAGGTCCAATTTTAGTGGTATCCGAGCTTTATGAAACCACAATTAAACTCTATTTCCATAAATGCTATAAAAGTTATTCAAGTTAAGATCCAAATATAAAATTTACAAATAAAAAAAAAACTCTGAACAATCAGACAAGCAATACAAATATCTCTAAAACCTCTGAAAATACTAGCGAAAAAATACCCGAAAACCTCTAAGGGGCACATTTACTAAGGGTCGAAGCAAAATCCTTCGACTTCGAATATCGAAGTCGAAGGATTTACCGCAAATACTTTGACTTCGATTGAAATACTACGATCGTTCGATTGAACGATTAAATCCTTCGAATCGAAGGATTTTAATTCATCGATCGAACGATTTTCCTTCGATCAAAAAAAACTTAGAAAACTTGTGGGGAAGGTCCCCATAGGCTAACATGCAATTCGGTAGGTTTTAGTTGGCGAAGACAGTACTTCGACTATCGAATGGTCGAATAGTCAAACGATTTTTAGTTCGAATCGTTCGAGTCAAAGTGGTGGTCGAAGTAGCCAATTCGATGGTCGAAGTAGCCAAAAAAATACTTCGTAATTTGAAGTATTTTTTATTCTATTCCTTCACTCAAGCTTAGTAAATGTGCCCCTAAATGTCTGAATTGTAAAGGTCCAGTAGAATCAACTCAGCTCCCATTGACTTCTATGGGACCTTGACTGTTTTTACTTCGCAGAGTATGTATTGCAGTTTTTTGTGGTTTTTTCAATTGAATAAATCTCGATCTTTTAAAGTTTTAGAGAAATTTTTTAAAAAAACTATTTTTTTTGAGAAAAATATGATTAGTGAATAAAATGTAAATCTGAATATTTGTAAATAGTTCCCTTGGTGTTACTGGTTTCACCTTCTGACTGCTGTTTGCAGATACACACCTTATCAAGAACAGTTCTCCCCCAAAAACAAAGGCACCATCTACCCCACAGCACCCCCAGTGGCACCTCCCACTAACGCAACATTACAGCTAATATTGCAACTACTATAGCTACAAACACCAGGAAACCACACAGGATTCCACACACAACTGCTTCTGAATTCACTTCTCCATTTGACAAAATCCACCAAAATTTGGAATGATAGTTGTTAAAATACTCTTTGCAAAATGCCTCCTGCTCCTGGGTGAAATATAAATCCATTCTATCTGCAAGTATCTCCTTCTCTTGGTTATCAGTGCCCTCAAGTGAGTTTGTAAATTCTATGTTGTAGTTGTCAACAGCATCACTGATCTTATCCTTCATTTTAAATGGTGTCACCATCAGGTTTGCCAACAAAGTTGATGTTTCTTCTTCCTAGGAAGGAAAACATGTGACTCTGGGTTAACTATGGTAATTCTCCAGCACCATCCAACCACCACCATCACCACTACTAGTGAAAGATAAAATTGTGCAGCATCTATAGATCAAGAGAAGAAATACTGTGCCATTACTTCTTTAAACCTATGCAAATTGCTTATTCAGTAAGAAATATGAGGTGTTAGAGAGGAGTGCAGCATAGAGCTTTCCCTTTCCCAAGTGTCATTCTGCAAAACTTTCATGCACTTTGCACATCAGAATTTTGTATCAGTTCTGTTATATTTTGTTCCATGTGACTACATTCAAATTGTAGGACACCTGCTGTTGATCCAACAACATCCTACAAAATCCCCTGTGTAGTTTACTTCTAAAACAAAGTGATACTGTATACCATAACAGAGCAATATCATTTTAAAGATGTTACACAATTTAAAAGCACACTCCCTTTCTAGAGACTATTATCCACTGTTACTATAGGCACCATCTCTACCTACTATACCTGCTATCCCACAGTCACACTCCCTTCCTAGAGACTATTATCCCACTGTTACTATAGACACCATCTCTCCCTACTATACCTGCTATCCCACAGTCACACTCCCTTCCCAGAGACTATTATCCACTGTTACTATAGACACCATCTCTCCCTACTATACCTGCTATCCCACAGTCACACTCCCTTCCCAGAGACTATTATCCACTGTTACTATAGACACCATCTCTCCCTACTATACCTGCTATCCCACAGTCACACTCCCTTCCCAGAGACTATTATCCCACTGTTACTATAGGCACCATCTCTCCCTACTATACCTGCTATCCCACAGTCACACTCCCTTCCCAGAGACTATTATCCACTGTTACTATAGGCACCATCTCTCCCTACTTTACCTGCTATCCCACAGTCACACTCCCTTCCCAGAGACTATTATCCACTGTTACTATAGACACCATCTCTCCCTACTATACCTGCTATCCCACAGTCACACTCCCTTCCCAGAGACTATTATCCACTGTTACTATAGACACCATCTCTCCCTACTATATCTGCTATCCCACAGTCACACTCCCTTCCCAGAGACTATTATCCACTGTTACTATAGACACCATCTCTCCCTACTATACCTGCTATCCCACAGTCACACTCCCTTCCCAGAGACTATTATCCACTGTTACTATAGGTACCATCTCTCCCTACTATACCTGCTATCCCACAGTCACACTCCCTTCCCAGAGACTATTATCCACTGTTACTATAGACACCATCTCTCCCTACTATACCTGCTATCCCACAGTCACACTCCCTTCCCAGAGACTATTATCCACTGTTACTATAGACACCATCTCTCCCTACTATACCTGCTATCCCACAGTCACACTCCCTTCCCAGAGACTATTATCCCACTGTTACTATAGGCACCATCTCTCCCTACTATACCTGCTATCCCACAGTCACACTCCCTTCCCAGAGACTATTATCCACTGTTACTATAGACACCATCTCTCCCTACTATACCTGCTATCCCACAGTCACACTCCCTTCCCAGAGACTATTATCCACTGTTACTATAGGTACCATCTCTCCCTACTATACCTGCTATCCCACAGTCACACTCCCTTCCCAGAGACTATTATCCACTGTTACTATAGACACCATCTCTCCCTACTATACCTGCTATCCCACAGTCACACTCCCTTCCCAGAGATTATTATCCACTGTTACTATAGACACCTTTAAGAATGGCTTGGATGATTTTTTGGACAGACATAATATTAAAGGCTATTGTGATACTAAACTCTATAGTTAATATAGGTATGGGTATATAGAATTTTAATTAAAAGTAGGGAGGGGTGTGTGTATGGATGCTGGGTTTTCATTTGGAGGGGTTGAACTTGATGGACTTTGTCTTTTTTCAACCCAATTTAACTATGTAACTATGTAACTATGTAACTATGTAACCATCTCTCCCTACTATACCTGCTATCCCACAGTCACACTCCCTTCCCAGAGACTATTATCCCACTGTTACTATAGGCACCATCTCTCCCTGCTATACCTGCTATCCACAGTCACACTCCCTCCAGAGACTATTATCCACTGTTACTATAGAACCATCTCTCCCTACTATACCTGCTTCCCACAGTCACACTCCCTTCCCAGAGACTATTATCCACTGTTACTATAGGCATCATCTCTCCCTACTATACCTGCTATCCCAAGTCACACTCCTTCCAGAGACTATTATCCACTTTACTATAGCACCATCTCTCCCTACTATACTGCTATCCGCACTCACACTCCTTCCAGAGACTATTATCTCACTGTTACTATAGACACCATCTCTCCCTACTATACCTGCTATCCACAGTCACACTCCTTCCCAGAGACTATTATCCACTGTTAATAAGACACCATCTCTCCTACTATACCTGCTATCCACACTCACACTCCTCCAGAGACTATTATCTCACTGTTACTATAGACACCATCTCTCCCTACTATACCTGCTATCCCACAGTCACACTCCTTCCCAGAGACTATTATCCACTGTTACTATAGGCACCATCTCTCCTACTATACCTGCTATCCACAGTCACACTCCTTCCCAGAGACTATTATCCACTGTTAATATAGACACCATCTCTCCCTACTATACCTGCTATCCACACTCACACTCTTCCCAGAGACTATTATCTCACTGTTACTATAGACACCATCTCTCCCTACTATACCTGCTATCCCACAGTCACTCTCCTTCCCAGAGACTATTATCCACTGTTACTATAGGCACCATCTCTCCCTACTATACCTGCTATCCACAGTCACACTCCTTCTTCCTTTATCCACAGTCACACTCCTCCCAGAGACTATTTCCCACTGTCTATAGCCCATCTCTCACTATACCTGCTACCACAGTCACTCTCCAGAGATATTATCCACTGTACTATAGACAACTCTCCTACTATACCTGCATCCCACAGTCACCCTTCCCAGAGCTTCATTCTATAGGTACCATCTCTCCACTACTGCTTCCCATCACACTCCCTCGGATATATCACTGTTACTATAGCACATCTCTCCTACATCTGCTTCCCCAGTCACACTCCCTTCAGAGATTATTTCCACTGTTACTAACACCTAGAATGCTGGATATTTGGGCAATATTAAGCTATTTATACTAACTTATTATATAGTATGTTATAGAATTTATTAAGTAGGAGGTGTGTGATGAGCGTTTCATTGGAGGTGATGATGGACTTTCTTTTTACCCATTAACTATGTACTATGTAACTATGTACTATGTAACCATCTCCCTACTACTCTACCCACAGTCACACCTCCAGAGACTATTATCACTGTACTATGACCTCTCTCCTGCTATACTGCTATCCCACAGTCACACCTCAGAATATTTCCACTGTTACTAAGACACTCTCTCTACTTACCTGCATCCCACAGCACATCCCTTCAGAACTATATCCATTTATATAGGCTCATCTCTCCTCTATACCTGCTATCCACAGTCACACTCCCTTCAGACTATTATCCTGTACTATAGGCACCATCTCTCCCACTATACGCTATCCCATAACCTTCCCAGAGATATTATCTCACTGTCTAAGACACATCTCCCTACTATACCTGCTATCCACAGCACACTCCTTCAGGACTATTATCCTGTAATAGTACTATATGCTATCCCACAGTCACACTCCCTTCCCAGAGACTATTATCCACTGTTACTATAGACACCATCTCTCCCCTACTATACCTGCTATCCCACAGTCACACTCCCTTCCCAGAGACTATTATCCCACTGTTAATAGGACACCATCTCTCCCTACTATACCTGCTATCCCACACTCACACTCCCTTCCAGAGACTATTATCCACTGTTACTATAGACACCATCTCTCCCTACTATACCTGCTATCCCACAGTCACTCTCCCTTCCCAGAGACTATTATCCACTGTTACTATAGACACCATCTCTCCCTACTATACCTGCTATCCCACAGTCACACTCCCTTCCCAGAGACTATTATCCACTGTTACTATAGGCACCATCTCTACCTACTATACCTGCTTTCCACATTGCATTATTTCACCCTAGTATATGTACTATCACACTGTTGGCCATATTGTAAGTGAATATGAGAAGGACCTTGGCTTGTAAGTTCCACTCCACACTAAAACATAAATGTGCTTTAGTATGTTCTAAAGCAAAAATCAAGGTAGCAGTAAAGCAGAATCAAGTGCAAGAAAGTGAAGCGCTGAAGTGGAGCAGAGAAGAGAATAACTACACAGTTTGCTCAGAAGGAGAAATTGTATATTGATTCGCACACTTACCATTTCGTACAGAAAAGTCCGGAACGTTTGCATAGTTTTTTCCATTGTTTCCTGATTTTTAAAAGCATAGAATTTCTGAGGAGAACGTAAGATAATAATTACAAATCATTTTTAAACCAAGCCTGTAACATAAAATGTTTCCTTATTTTCTAGCATTAGAGTAATATAAAAAGAATTGCCCTCACAGCCCCATAGAATGATCACATTTTATTATTCTTATTTTGATTTAATGGGTACAGTGGTACCTGCAAAAACATAGACACACAAACCAGCCAAGGGCACACAAACATGTTAGGTCACATGAGCTAATTACTGGACAAAGTTCTGTCTTCTACTCTTCTTCCTGTTACAGTTAGAGCTGCATCATATCCTGTCCGGTGATCTTGGAGGCAGAGCACAGACCATTGCAAAATGGCGGCTCAAGGGAAAAGATATAAAGGGCAAACAAAGGCCGATTTTCATTAAGGCTTGGAGAGGCCTGTTTGCAGCGGCGTAAGTATAGAGGAAGCAGACTAGACAGGTCTCTGCTTCCTCTATGACCAACAGGAACCCCCTCTCTTACCTGCAGCGGAGAAGCAGAGTGCATCCACACAGGGTGGATAGTGGGCGGAGTCTGGGCAGTGAGTGGGTGGGGTCTGGGTGGGAAGTGGGCAGGAGGATGGGGATCGGAGTGAACTGGGCCTCTCTGAAGATTTTTTGCAAGGGAAAAGATGTAAAGGGCAATCATAGGTAAATTTCCATTAAGGCTTGGAAAGGCTAAGCCTCCCCACACCTGTTTGCACTAGTGTAACTATAGAGGAAGCTGAAAAGGGGGACCCAGACTGCTGGGTCTGCTTCCTTTATAACCAACAAGAACCCCCTCTCTTACCTGCGGCAGGGGAAGCAGAGAGCGTCCGCACAAGGCGGACAGTGAGTGGGCGGAGTCTGGAGAGTGAGTGGGCGGAGTCTGGACAGAGAGTGGGCGGGGTCCGGGTGGGAAGTGGCGGAGGCAGGAAGTGGGCAGGAGGATGGGGATCGGAGTGAGCTGGGCCCCTCTGAAGATTTCAGAAATCTGAAATCATCCTGGATAGGGGGTTTTGGAAGGAGTTATTGCAAGGGGTTATTGGCACAAAACATAAATACCATCAATGGTCAGTGGCAGTTCCATAGAAATATTCCGGTAGGTGTTGGCTAAAACTAAATATAGTGTGCATGTGTGGTGCAGTCATTATAGCACTATTGTGACCAGATACCAAAGTATTACGTTGAAACTCACAGAGAAACACACACTTTTGAAATTATCACTTTGCAACTGCAGTAAAAAGGCAGCGACTGTTCTTTTGCAAGGGGGGCAAAATATCTCTCCATTATACTTTCTATAGATCTCCCATAAATGACACAGTTAGCATATCCCATGGGTTTAGTTGCTCTTAAAGGGGCCGTACTACCAAAAATACATTGTTTTTAAGGAATGACAATAAAATGTAGTGTTATGCTGCACTGGTAAAAGTGGTGTGTTTGCTTCAGAAACTCTACTATAGTTTATATTAACAAGCTGCTGTGTAGCCATGGGGGCAGCCATTCAAGCACAGTATACACAGTAGATAACAGATAAGTACTACTATAGTTTATATAAACAAGCTGCTGTGTAGCCATGGGGGCAGCCATTCAAGCACAGTATACACAGTAGATAACAGATAAGTACTACTATAGTTTATATAAACAAGCTGCTGTGTAGCCATGGGGACAGCCATTCAAGCACAGTATACACAGTAGATAACAGATAAGTACTACTATAGTTTATATAAACAAGCTGCTGTGTAGCCATGGGGGCAGCCATTCAAGCACAGTATACACAGTAGATAACAGATAAGTACTACTATAGTTTATATAAACAAGCTGCTGTGTAGCCATGGGGGCAGCCATTCAAGCACAGGATACACAGTAGATAACAGATAAGTACTACTATAGTTTATATTAACAAGCTGCTGTGTAGACATGGGGGCAGCCATTCAAGCACAGTATACACAGTAGATAACAGATAAGTACTACTATAGTTTATATAAACAAGCTGCTGTGTAGCCATGGGGGCAGCCATTCAAGCACAGGATACACAGTAGATAACAGATAAGTACTACTATAGTTTATATAAACAAGCTGCTGTGTAGCCATGGGGGCAGCCATTCAAGCACAGGATACACAGTAGATAACAGATAAGTACTACTATAGTTTATATTAACAAGCTGCTGTGTAGACATGGGGGCAGCCATTCAAGCACAGTATACACCGTAGATAACAGATAAGTACTACTATAGTTTATATAAACAAGCTGCTGTGTAGCCATGGGGGCAGCCATTCAAGCACAGGATACACAGTAGACAACAGATAAGTACTACTATAGTTTATATAAACAAGCTGCTGTGTAGCCATGGGGCAGCCATTCAAGCACAGTATACACAGTAGATAACAGATAAGTACTACTATAGTTTATATAAACAAGCTGCTGTGTAGCCATGGGGGCAGCCATTCAAGCACAGGATACACAGTAGATAACAGATAAGTACTACTATA
The DNA here is from genome assembly GCF_017654675.1 of Xenopus laevis. Lineage (NCBI taxonomy): Eukaryota > Metazoa > Chordata > Amphibia > Anura > Pipidae > Xenopus > Xenopus laevis. The sequence goes on along the minus strand of NC_054387.1, from coordinate 131,318,036 downwards.
GTTTATATAAACAAGCTGCTGTGTAGCCATGGGGGCAGCCATTCAAGCACAGGATACACAGTAGATAACAGATAAGTACTACTATAGTTTATATATAACAAGCTGCTGTGTAGCCATGGGAGCAGCCATTCAAGCACAGGATACACAGTAGATAACAGATAAGTACTACTATAGTTTATATAAACAAGCTGCTGTGTAGCCATGGGGGCAGCCATTCAAGCACAGGATACACAGTAGATAACAGATAAGTACTACTATAGTTTATATAAACAAGCTGCTGTGTAGCCATGGGGGCAGCCATTCAAACACACGATACACAGTAGATAACAGATAAGTTCTGAAGAATCCCATTGTATCCTATAGAGCTTATCTGTTATCTGCTGTGTACCCTGTTCCTTTTTATCCTTTTCCAAGTTTGACCTGCACTTTTACCAGTGCAGATCAAAATATCATTATATTTCAATTACTATGATACACTTTCAGTTTTTTGTGTTACTGTTCCTTTAAGTCAGACCATGTAAGTGACAGATTTCAGGCTGTAGAGCATTTTTAGACATAAATCCACCCTGTGTGCTCAGACAGGTATCCTCATATATCCTTTATTTATTATAATACACAAGTTCCAGTGAGTCATGTGACAGAAATGACATCAGAACTCACCGTTTATAACTGATGACATCAGAACTCACCGTTTATAAGGATATAATTTTCAGGATATTCATGGCTTTTGTGTATTATAATATAATATAGGTCTGAATCGGCTGTTTCTCTGACGTAGCCTACCCAAACAAAAACATCACCATCTATATTAAAAGATTCTTTTAATATCTCAGTTAATATGATATAAACTATATGTTGGTAAAATATTCATTCTGGGGGGGGGTATAGTTTTCCTTTAATGCTAATACTTTAGGGCAATGAAGTGGAGATCAGCAATTGGC